>NC_057333.1:491497-1195659 GCF_018924745.1 Marasmius oreades
ACAAAAACTAGGTTTAGAACAAACTGGAGGGCTGACTTTATAGTTTGCTTCTTCAGTATCAGAGATTTCGATAGTAGCTTCGTTGCGAGAAGAGCTAGCTCCCTACGGCGAAGTCAATATTGAAAATTAGAAAGATTGATAAACTAAGAGCTTACATTCTTGTGCTTGATAGCAGATGCCTTGTTGCGCACAGCGCACATTCTCGACGTAGAAGGATTTGGCCTTTGCGAAGTCAACACTCTTATCGAGGGAGAACTGCTCGATGTCAGCGGTGACCATCTCGACGATGTTGCGATAAAGATCGAACGCGACATTGTCTTTGGCAGACTGGTAGCTTTGGAGCTTGGTCTGAACCTACGGCAGAAGCATTGCAATGAAACAGAGATGAAAGAGCGGTGCTGAACGTACCACAACGTCGAGAAGCTGTTTGGTGAACAGCTCGGCGGACAGTTTGTTAGCGTAGGGACGCAACTGGCTGACTTGTTCAATGATCGGAGCAGCGCGTTCGACCCAGATTTTAGTGGGAACGAATTCACTACGAGTGGACATTTTAAAGATATGAGAATGTAAGAGTTGAGAATTGGTTACTACGAATGCTGGTAGAGCTGGGTAGTGAAGAATTGACTATCTACGGTCAACCTTTTATATGTTTTACGCTCTACTATCCAGCCGTAGATGACTTTCTCTACCTTATGGTCCTAAAGGACTCCCGGATCCAACATCTAGTCAACAGGAGTTGACTGCTCATTTGTTTGGGGGGAGAGGTACCTTAGGTTCCTGAAAATTTGACCGTAGATTCAAGTTTTGCGATTTGGACACCTACATGAACATACGGGTGTACCTACGGATCCTGAAAAGATAATCATCGCTTAGAAAAACTTATAAGCGAGAACCTACACGAGAGATGCATAGCGATAGGAATGATTGAACAATGTGCTACGGATAGATTCATCTAACTCCGAGCATAGAGATGAGTGAGCTACGGCTGATGAGACTTGGACTTAACAATTAGAGTTTCAAGTCGAGCTCATTTGAACTTAGTTCACACAGTATACAAATCAAACAAGTTTGATTATACTACAAGATAGGAAATGATATTACAAAAAGGAATTTAGGCGCCACAGCGCGTATCAAAAATACAAGAAAGGAGGACTTATAGTCCAGTACAAGAAGAGTCAAGAAGAGCTACAGTAGCTGTAGGCTATTGATACAATACAAGAAAACCGAGATATGATTACAAAAGAGATGAAGTGCGAGTATCTAAAGTCAGGACTAGTTCAAAAGTGAAAGACTACGCTCTAATGAAGAGTTAGAAACAAGTTCGATGATAAAAATGGAACTTACCATTTACGAAACAGTGGACGGCCAAATGCCTTTTCATAGGCTAGCCTTTCCCGTGCCAGCTTTTCCATAACGGCCCGAGTGACGGGTGAAAGACCTTCGAGGTTGTCAGACGAAGAGGAAGATTTCTCGTCTTCTTCGTCCTCACTCTCCTCTTCGCTGTCGGCACTCGAATCTTCGTCGGAACTCTAGAGAAAGGAAATTAGAAGCAATCTACGGAAGACTTTGGACGACTTACAGCTTCCTCAGCTTCGTCGTCGATCAGGTCTTTGACCTTAACTTCCACTTCCTAGGGAGGCGATATGAATAAAAAGATAGGATAAAAATATAAGAACGACATACAGATCCTGGTGCTACTGAAGGAACAGCCTCCTCAGCGTCCTTGATGGTAATAGCTTCCTCTACGGACAAGGGAGCTTCAGCGGCTGATGAATCTTCATCGGACTCATCTTTTTCTTCACCTCCAGTGTCAACTTCAGCAACCTTCTCAAAGATCCCAGAACTAGCTACGGGAGCTGGCGGATCGAAGGAAGGGGACAGCTAGAAAGAGACAACCAGAAATGAAATTAAGAACTTCCGTAGATAAAAAGAGGCTTACCGGTCGAGGAGAGAGAATCGGCGCCTCAGCTTCATCTGCGACAAGGGCCGAGATTGGCCAACCCAGTACTTCAGAAAGAGCTCTAACTTGGCTGGGAGCCATGTGGAAATCTTCATCGGTCTCGAGACCTTTGAAAACTTCGACAGGGTCCCTCCCTGCAGCCCGTAGCATCCACTGGCTCTCTCGGATGTTAGCCAGAGCTGACAAAGCGGATCGATATGCGGCGAGTTGGGCAGTTCGGAGATCCTCATACGCCTGTAGCTCACGATGGAGCCGTAGGGCGATCTTGGCCAAAACTTAAAACAGAAAGTGAGAAAGGAAAAATTAGTAAAAGATGAAAAGAAAGACACCTACGTTGATTGTTGCTAGAAGCAACTTCAATCTTCTTCAAACCCGCCATAGTACTGTCGGGATCGAAGAAAGTGCACTTTTGCTTCCCTGCAAAGCATCGAGCACAGGAAGGACAAAGAGCAGCTTTTCCGCTGGGGACCCAAGTGGGCTTACAGTCTTTGTAGCCAAAATGGGTACAGCGGCCACAAGGCGTAAAGCGATCAAACTGCTTACGATCAGTCAGTTGTGATAGAATAAGAAGAGAAATAGGGGAACTTACGAAGGCTACGGACCTACCAGCTTTCAAGATCGATTCGAGGCTTAGCGTAGCCTCGCCTAGATTGAACTGAAGGTCCATGTCTAAGTCCCAAAGTTAACCGAGAGACAAGAAAGAGTAGAAAGTGAGGAACTCACTCCGTGCTTCACCAATCCAAGACTCGGGAAAGGTGTGAGCTGAAGTAGAAGACGCCCACAGGTCGTCTACGGTGGCTGGGGCTGGTTTTGTGACCGCTTTTTCCCTACCTTTGCCTTTTGCAGCTTTCGATGGCGAAGGTTTGGGGGGCGAATCTACCACCATAGTCTCAGATTCGGAAGCTACGGGGACAGGAACTTTCTTGCCACGAGAACGGGTTTTGTAACGCTAAGAAACCAGAAGAATTAGAGCTTGAAGCAGATGATAGAAAATGAAGAGCTTACCGCCGGAGAATTGTCCTCACCCGAAGATTCGACAAAAGCGACTTTGTTAACGAAGGCTCGCACAGGCTTAGGTCGTTTCAATTGCGATGGCCCAGCCATAGGCGATTCGGGAGCCTAAAAATTTGTGAGCAGAATAAGAAATGATGTGAAAACGATACTTTACCTTGCGCTTGGATGAAACTTTCGATGGCCCGGCCACTGGGAGTGAAGTCTCTACTTCCCTGGATGAACCAAGGGAACGCAGAGTACCAGCTGCTAGGGGTGAACCCATAGCAACTTCTGCTGAGCTTGAAGCTACAGCAGAGGGAGGAGGAACGATGGTGGGGGGCTACAATAATCGAACTTTAGCCTCTTCCAACAAGTTCAGAAATGGAGATAAAACTTGCCGTAGATCGAAGACCCGACCTCGGAGCGTTTGGAAGATAAACTTCTGGGGGCGGCTGGTCGAAGAAAAAGGTCTACAGATGGGTTAGGTGGAGAAAACGGAAGAGCAAAAGGGAGACTTACCCCGCCGATACGATCCAGAAGCGTTTCAGCAGCTTCGGGAGTATACCGCCATTCATCAGAAGGGATCACCCAATCGTCGGCTAGCATTGAGAGCGAGGCCAGTATACGGAGAGCAGGTGTGATCCAGTCTTCTTCCTGAAACCGGACCAGTTGACGATGAGTATCGTTCTACGGCGAAGTCAGAAAAGTAAAGGATAGATAAGAGAGGAAAAACGCACTAAAAGGGTGCTATGTTTCCGAAATTCCCGCTGCATGCGGGGCACGTCGATAACATTGGCGATGTATTGGATTTGAAGGCCGGCTGTCCAGTCATGAATTACGCGCAAATTTCCCTCCAGAAGGTCGAGAATGGCAGATGGAGGAGGAGACGGTGCAGAAGGCGCGGCTTTGGCTTTGCCCTTGCCTTTGTCTGGTCTAGATGGCATTTGAAAAGATCTACGATGTCGCATTAGTGTGCGACGGTGAAGCAGATAAGATAAGAAGCGATCTACGGGCCTCAGAGCAAACTCTGGAGCACCGTAGATCTCGGAGAACCTACCTTGACAACGAGAGAAGCAGCGGCAAGAGTGCGGATAGGACGTACAGCAGACTGCACGCGTAAGGAAGGTGGGGGAAAGGAAGAAAGAAATGAATTGTGGCTGAGTTTGAACTGCAGCCACTAAGTTCAACATGACGAAGCATATGAACAGGCACATGACCCGTAGAATATTCTAGATCTACGGAAATTAAAGCCTCGAGGCTGTTGAAATCATCTATGGAATGATGAGGCCATAATTAAGAAATGATGGAAGTAATTAACGACGGAACATTGCATCGTAGGAGTTCTGGCGTGGGAAAATCATTTTGATGTCGGAACATTTCCTTTTTGGGAACATTAGCGCTGGTCAGCGTAGAGCTCGAGCTCAAAATTTCTCTAAGTCAGAGACTTGACGGTTGTACACTAGAGTGTACACCGTAGATAAGATTAAGTAGATCTACGGGCCATTTTGAAGGCTTTTAGTAGAACTACTAAATGAAAAAGCCGTAGATCAATTCAAACGATAGAAGATGATGTTGTGCTCAGTCCGTAGATGGACTGGGGACAGTCCTCTTTTGTTTGGGGGAGATAATGCGACTTAGTTGACTATGCTACAAGGTTCTTTTTGCACTTTAAAACAGTGCTACGGAGCGATATTTATCGTATTAAGAACTAGAGTGAGCCCGAATTGCTAGTTAAAGCTAGTGCTGCTAGTAGGATGTGCCGTCGGCGCAGCTAGACCAGTTAGAGAGAGCCGTAGATCGTGTCAGAAAACTGTATGACCGTTCGAAACCTGTAGAACACTATGAGCAGAGGACTTAAGCGGTAATTCACCGAGTTCTACTCTCTACATTCTACTATGCACTGGCATATCAAGGGATTGTACTATTAGAAGACTTGTAGTCTTCACAGAACTGTTCGTAGCAGAACTTAACAAAGTCAAAAGACCTTCATACTAGGAGTACCTACTTCTACGGGGGATTTAGTTGACAAGAAATCGGACATTGGACCACACAGACTAGGAGAAATTTGATATGACCGTAGATCGAGTCCCGATCTGAGAAAAAGACAAAAAGACATGATACAGATCCCAGATCACAGATAGAGTACCCAGGAACCAGGCAGGAATGAACAACGGATCTTGGAGTCCGCGCTGTTCATGTGCTATGGCGATTCGGAACTCTGGATCCATATGCTGGAACTACTTGGACACACAAAGTCCATATGATTTGATAACGTCGAAATGCAGGATAAGGTCCGTAGGCAGGAAATACCATATGGTACGCCTATGTAGGTCCATTCTACAGGCTGAAACAAAAATGAAGATCGGTCCAGATTGGTCCAAAACATATGATTCGAATACGGAAAAGCTCCGTAGACAAGATTCTGCACATGTAGCAGTCCCTAGCGATAAGATTCCACATGGATTTGTAGCTACGGTGCATTATTTTTAGAGATGAAGCAAGTAGAGATAGGATTACAAAGCTAGCGTAGAAGTAGTATAAAAACAGCTCATGTATCCGTAGATAAAAAAGTACTACCCGTGCGTAGGAAAGTCCTGAGTGGGTTGCCCGTGAGTAACTGCTCTTGACACCAATAGAGAGATTTGCCCTGTCTTCATGCAGTGAAACGATAAGATTTGATTTGAACATATGAGACCATCGAGGTCAAAACTAGAGAACTATCCGTCCATAGGCCGCCGAGGTCTTGATTACTGTTTCGTGATCCGTCGAGGGTCTTAGCGTTCGTGTCCGCCAAGGACTTAGTTTTCGTGTCCGTCGAGGGCAATAGTCTCCAATCATTCGAATTAGTCTTACCATAGACAAAATTCAGAGTCCCACCTAGTCCACTGGACAATAAATGGAGCCCCTACAAACCCTAGAACCCCCGTAGCTGTGGTGTCTTACACTTGCAGTTACACATTGATTTTATAAGACCTTCATACGATACTGAGACTGTGATCTTGTGCGTAACCTTTGCCAAGCAGTCCACCCTTGCAATCTTTCCTGGTGTGTAGAGTTATTGATAGACTTTACACAGAGGTTTACTAGGTTTTGGGTTGATTTGGTGTTGGTGCTACTCCCGTAGCTCTGATATTAGGTTGACTCTTGAGTGGTATACTTTGCCCATTATCGCTTTCCATGAAGGTGGGTTGGAATGGATTTAAATTCGGAGTAGTACGGAGGAAGTTCCATGTAGATTTTCTGGTCCAGTGGCAGTGTACCTTAGAGATAGGCGTTTTTGACATCTCTGTGGTCAATTTCAGCTCCGAGACTTGTGGCAACTGCAAGGAGTGTACAGATCGTCGCCTGACGTACCATCAGAGCGAACATATCTGTATATTCTACGCCAAATTTCTGCGTAAAACCCTTTGCTACTGCTCTCACCTTGTACTTGGCAACTTTTCCTTCAGAATCCCGTTTTCTCCAGAGGATGCATCTAGATCTGACGAGATTGACACCTTTGGGTAACTCTACTAGATCCCAGGTTTCCATCTTTTCAATCTGATCGTATTTGGCTTGAAAGACCGGTCTCCAGAGTTCCGCTTTGGGTCCGGTCAATGCTTCCTCTACACTTGGTTCTTCTTCTACGGCGACCATCGCTTCTGTGATTAATTCCTCTAGATTGAACAGGACTCCCCCTCGTTCTAATCTTTCCTCCTCATCGACAAATCCAGCAAATGCGGCATCCTTTCGGGGTTTGATATGATGAGCCTTCACATTCATGTTGTTCATCATTCTCCAACCACCTGGTCCGGGTTTTGCGGCTGTTGTTCTTACAGGACGGCAATTTATTTCTGGTTCTGGAGGATTTTCCGGTTGCTCCAGTTCGGGTTCCAGAGTTCTTGGTGGTGTTGGTGGTGGCGGATCGTCCAGAATTTGTGCCAGTGGTGGTAGAATAGCAGCAGGGACTTGTGGTGTACCAGAAATGCTCGGATTGGACTCGGAAAATTTCCTAGAGGTTGGAAAATCAGGTAAGTCTGTCTCCCCCTCAATGTGAGCAGTTCCAGGTTCGAATTGCTCGTCTTTGTTGAAGACTACATCCTGTTTGACCGAAACTTTCCGCTTTTCAGGCCAGTAAATTCTGTACCCTTTGGTTGCTTGGTCGTAACCAACAAACCTGCCTTCCTTTGCCCTTGAGTCTAGCTTTCCAGCTTCTAAGTCCTTCACCCGCACTTTCCGTCCCCATTCTAGTACCTTTGCAATGTCCAGTTTTAATCCGGTTCTGGCTTCCAGTGGAGTTTGATCATTCTTCAGTCCTCTATGACAAAGTCAATCTTTAACCCAAAAAGCATGGTTAATTGCTTCGGCCCACAAGTTCCGGGATAACTTGGCATGTATCAACATTGCACGAGCCATGTCCAGTGTTGTCTGGTAATGGGCGAAGTATACTACTCAAGAGTCAACCTAATATCAGAGCTACAGGAGTAGCACCAACACCAAATCAACCCAAAAACTAGTAAACCTCCGTGTAAAGTCTATCAATAACTCTACACACCAGGAAAGATTGCAAGGGTGGACTGCTTGGCAAAGGTTACGCACAAGATCACAGTCTCAATACCGTATGAAGGTCTTATAAAATCAATGTGTAACTGCAAGTGTAAAATACCACAGCTATGGGGGTTCTAGGGTTTGTAGGGGCTCCATTTATTGTCCAGTGGACTAGGTGGGACTCTGAATTTTGTCTACAGTAAGACTAATTCAAATGATTGGAGATTATTGCCCTTGATGGACATGAAAACTAAGTCCTCAGCAGACATGAACACTAAGACCCTTGACGGATCACAAAACAGTAATCAAGACCTCGGCAGCCTATGGACGGATAGTTCTCAAGTTTGACCTCGACAGTCTCATATGTTCAAATCAAATCTTATCGTTTCACTGCATGAAGACAGGGCAAATCTCTCTATTGGGTGTCAAGAGTAGTTGCTCATGGGCAACTCATTCAGGACTTTCCTATGCACGGGTAGTACTTTTTTTTTATCTACGGATACATGAGCTGCTTTTATACTACTTCTACGCTAGCTGTCACGAATTTTTCACTTTCCAGGGCATGTCCAGCTGCAAATAATCCCCAGAAATCAATTTTTGGGCATCCTGGACATCCTTGCCATTCTAGAAACCTTGACATTTGGTTATTCACAGTCATTCCAGTTATTCACAGTCATTCCAGTTATTCACAGTTATTCACAGTCATTTACAGTCATTCCATGGTTGTTCCATCTTATTTCCTATTGGCTAAGTCTTATCCCCATGTAGATAGCTCAGTAGTATATAAACCCACCATGTATCTAGCTTTTCCCCCAGCATTGTAATTTTAAACCCTCCGTTTGTGTTTTGTCTCTTGTGCTTTCTGCTTTTCTCTCTCTCTCCTCAGTGTTCCCAAGTGTTCCCCCAAATATTCCAGTGTCCTCAGCCCCAGTATCTTTTCCAGTGTGCTACAAGCACTTCCAAACTCCCTCCCAGTATTCTCCAGCAAGTGTTTACCATCGAGTAAATCTCGTCGCCTCAGCGGTCCCTATCGTTTAGCTTGCCACATAAGCCTTAAAACCTCACTAGTTGGGTGCAGTGGTTCTAAGGTTGAACAGTTCGTTTCACTAGCTTTGTAATCCTATCTCTACTTGTTTCATCTCTAAAAATAATGCACTGTAGCTATAAATCCATGTGAAGTTTTATCACTAGGGACTGTTACATGTGCAGAATCCTGTCTACGGAACTTTTCCATGTTCGAATCATATGTTTTGGACCAGTCTAGACTGCTCCCTGTTCCTGTTCCAGCATGTAGAATGGACCTACATAGGCGTACCATGTGGTATTTCCTGCCTACAGACCTTATCCTGCATTTTGACATTATCAAATCATATGGACTTTGTGTGTCCAAGTAGTTCCAGCATATGGATCCAGAGTTCCGAGTTGCCATAGCACATGAACAGTGAGGATTCCGAGATCTGTTGTTCATTCCTGCCTGGTTCCTATATACTCTATCTATGATCTGGGATCTGTATCATGTCTTTTTGTCTTCTGTTTTGATCGGGGCATGATCTACAGTCATGTCAAATTTCTCATAGTCTAGATGGTCCTATATCCGAATTCTTGTCAACTAAATCCCCCCGTAGAATTAGGTACTCCTAGTATAAAGGTCTTTAGACTTTGTTAAGTTCTGCTACGAACAGTTCTGTGAAGACTACAAGTCTTCTAATAATACATTCCCTTGATATGCTAGTGTATAGTAGAATGTAGAGAGTAGAACTTGTGAATTACCGCTTAAGTCCTCTGCTCATAGTGTTCTACAGTTTTCGGATGGTCATATAGTTTTCTGACACGATCTATGGCTCTCTCTAACTGGTCTAGCTGCACCTACAGCACATCCCACTAGCAGCACGAGCTTTAACTAGCAATTCAGGCTCATTCTAGTTCTTAATACAATAAATATCGCTCCATAGCAGTGTTTAAAGTGCAAAAAGAACCTCTGTAGCATAGTCAACTAAGTCGCATTAGCGCTTTTAGCACACTGGAAAGGATACTGAGGCTGAGGACACTGGAATACTTGGGGGAACACTTGGGAACACTGAGGAGAGAGAGAGAAAGCACAAAGCACAAAGCATAAGAGACAAAACCCAAACAGAGGGTTTAAAATTACAAGGCTAGGGAAAAAGCTAGATGCATGGTGGGTTTATATACTACTGAGCTATCTACATGGGATAAGACATAGCCAATAGGAAATAAGATGGAATAACCATGGAATGACTGGGAATGCCTGGAATGCCTGGGAATGACTGGAATGCCTGGGAATGACTGGAATGCCTGGGAATGACTGGAATGCCTGGGAATGACTGGAATGCCTGGGAATGACTGGAATGCCTGGGAATGACTGGATGTCACGAATCAAGTCTATCGCAACTCGAATGTGTCTCAAACTACCCTGCCAAATTCTTTTTCCCATGCCACAGTACTTCAAACATGACCGGTCATGTGCTGTCCCTTGGTAACTCAATCTATTAACTCCATCAGCATTCTCCAGCACCCACATGAAGTTCTACGTCATACACTCCTTCAAGGACCCTTCGTCATCAAGTCCTGAATTATCCTCAAGGCCATTTTCAGTCAGTCCCCTACTATATAGTCATGGGGCTATGTCTGTGACCTTTCACATTTATTAGAAGAACTTCCATAGTCATTTACAGTCATGTACAGTCACTTACAGTCATTCACAGTCATCTTATAGTCATATTGTAGTCAGAATATTATATAAGACTTCTAGTGTTTCTGTATAAAAGGGAGAGCACGTCAAAACTAACAAGCTAGCCTTATTATTTTGTACCTTTTGTCCCCTTGTACCTAGTTGTACTTACTCCCTCTTAATAAATCAAGCCTCTCTATCTGCCTACTACTTTTGTGTGCCTCAAGCATTCTCTATCTCGCCATCAGCTATTAATTAACATTTCTTAAGTCCTTGAATATTAATATATTCCAGTACTTAATTCCCTCGTCTTTGTACTCCAAGAGTCATTCTACTAGTACTACTAAGTACTAATAAACCTCCTCCATTAGTTGGTTCTTCTAGCATACATTTTGCTATTCAATCCCCTTTGTATTGTGTTCAGTTCAACTTTGCTCGCTACGTAAGTCTTAAAAACTCACCTGTTGAGTGCAGTAGTTCAAGAGTGAACCATTCATTTCACTGGAATGACTGTGAAAAACTCTGAAATGACTGTGAATGACCAAATGTCAAGGTTTCTAGAATGGCAAAGATGTCCAGGGTGCCCAAAAATCGATTTCTGGGGATTATTTGCAGCTGGACATGCCCTAGAAAGTGAATGATTCATGACACCATGTATGTCCATGCTGACACCTGACAGACGAGGTTTAGAAGTTTCAGAGGTGAATAAATGTGCTTGCTGTTCTTGAGAAGTCAGAGCTCCTTCACCTGTGGTTCAAGTATATGGTTTAGTTGGATGGGTGTGGATTCTGAGGGACTAGGCATAATGCATGGACAGATCACGTTGATCTGTTGGAAAGGTTCACTAATGCTGGGGTTGTTGATAGAAATATATATAGGGCCAGTTGAATGAGGTTGAATCTGCAGCTAAGACTTAGAGATATGAGCGCCAAGTAACAGAAATTATACCAGTCAGTATTAACGGTGAGGTGGAGACCATAACAGTGGGCCATAATCTTTGTTGATTCACTGTTGGCCATTTCTCCTCTATCACAAACAGTACCTCCGTCTCCAACTTCACATACACGGTTTGTGTAAAGATTATCCCATTCTTCTGCATCAGACATGTCCCGCATTACAAAGTCGGGTTATTGTTTTGACCGGGTTGATAATTTCAGCTATCCCGAATCTTGGTAGCAAACCCTGGACACATGAAAAATCCCTGAAGGGTTTCAATGATGGAGGTATGAGAAATTACCAGGCAAGGTTCATGTTTCCTCTGTCCTTTCCTGTTTTGGGTTTCATCAAAAACAACACCATTGAACCGAGAGACTATACAGATGGGAGACTTGAGTTCCTCAACTTCTGCTGGAGAGTGGTATTTCCAGCATGCAGGGCACACATAGTACTGAGTTATAACTGCATCTGGATCAATGCTGAGTCGACATTTGGCACTTTCTAGGGTTCGCACTGGCTGAGGGTGATCTGGGAGGGCTCCAGCAATTGACAGAGAGTTGAGGGTAGTGTTGAAAGCTGTTCTCAGATTGCTTGATGGTAAGTCCTTCATACACGTTTCCGATTGCAGCATGCAGATAGGCCAACTGAACTTTGGGGCTTTCGTTGAATGCTGGTCTTCTGAAACTGTCATCCCCTTCAAAAGCGGTCAGCAAAGCAACATCTGAGTCAGAAACCAGTGTGAAGAAGTTATCTTGATGTCCTAATTGGTTGCATGCATGTGGAGACTGTGGTTCTTCCTCTTCTAGCTCATCTGATGGTAGATTCTGCTGATCTGGTTGATCTATACAGCTGTCAGTCAGTATCAGAAATAGAGAGTGTTTTATGCATACTGAGTTCATTCTGAGCTTGTTGTGAGCCATCACTACCCCAGCTCCAATCGTCCTCTTGTAGGTCCATCATTGGCTGGTATTGGTCAACTGTACCTCCAGGTTGAGGAGGATTTGTATCAACATTTCTCAGCACATGTATCGCTAATGGGCGAAGTATACCACTCAAGAACCAACCTAATATCAGAGCTATGCAATAGCACTAACACCAAATCAACTCTAAAACTAGTAAACCTCCATGTAAAGTCTATCAATAACTCTACACACCAGGAAGATTCAAGGGTGGACTGCTTGGCAAATGTTATGCACAAGATCACAGTCTCAATATTGTATAAAGGTCTTGTCAAATCAAGTTGCAACTGCAAGTGTAAAACATCACAGTTACATGGATTCAAAGGGTTTGTACAAAGCTCTGTTTACTGTCCCATGGACTAAGTGGGACTATGAATTTTGACTACAGTAAGACTAATTCAAACAATTGGAGACTATTGCCCTCGACAAACACAAAAACTAAGTCTTCAGCAGATCACAAAACAGTAATCAAGACCTCAGCGGCCTATGGACAAATAGTCCTCAAGCTTTGACCTCGGTGGTCTCGTATGTTCAAATCCATCTTATTGTTTCACTGCACAAAGACAGGGCAAGACACTCTATTGGTTGTCAAGAGCAGCTACGCATGGCCAGTTTTCAAACAGTCATACAGTTTTCTGACATGATCTATGGCTCTCTCTAACTGGTCTAGCTGCACCTACAGCACATTCCACTAGCAGCACTAGCTTTAACTAGCAATTGGGTCTCATTCTAGTTCTTAATATGATAAATATTGCTCCGTAGCATTGTTCAAAGTGCAAAAAGAACCTTTGTAGCATAGTCAACTAAGTCGCATTATCACGTAGTCTAATCCTTATGTTAATGTGTTTATGAGCCTTTTCCGGGTGCTGCTTCAACCACTGAAGCCCCAGGTTGACAAGTTAAGCTTGGAGACCGGTTCTCTTGCTCAGTTCTGCTGGTCTCTTGAGATGCAAGTTGATGACTTGACATATTTGATAGCTAAGCTCTTTTAGACAATGTGCACATTTGACGCAAGGGCATGGATAACATACAGTGATGGAAGCAAATTGTCATTGTTGAGGATCATGATGAGCTGGCACATGTATGCATGTACTTGTGTGTACACATGTTTTGAATTCTGCTAAGTCAGGATTGCCAGGACAGAAAACTTTTGACCAAAAAATTATCGTAAATGGATAATTTATAACAAAGATAGTTTACAAAAAACAGTTGACAATTCTAGATTGTGAAAATTATTCCCAACCAATAATTTGCAATCTTGTGACTTTAGGCATTTTGGGCCACAACAGATTGTTTGAGTTTCATAAGCCGAAGTAGGCTTCAGATTGTTAAGATTTGTATAAATATAAATGAGAACAGATCAGTAGTAGCGGTATTGCGGATATAATCTACTAGTACCTAAATAAACACATTTTTAACATTTTTATATATAATATAATCAAAATGGGAACATAATATGAGGATTAGAGCAAGCCCAAGCTGCTAGTCAAAGCACGGGTCTATTTGCAGGTTATCCGAAGTACAGAAAGTACGAAACACCCTATAGATGAGAGTCTTCGACGTTCCGAAACCTGTAGGAACTGATGAAGCAGCCTTTAAAAACCTTCGTTCATTTGGATAGGCCTCGTCTCACTCGCAATTACCTGTAGCAAACATGGGGACACTTGATTTTACTATCAATTTATTGATTTCTTCGATATTGGTTGAAAAGACGGAAACAACTCTTAGAAGTACATCTGGAAGTAACAATCGGACGGATGTAACTATCTAAAGTCCACTTTGGACTTAAGGAACAGAAACAATGCCGGTGGCTGTAACTTACAGCTGGAAACAAGAAAAGGGGCGGATGTCGACGATGTCTGGTCAGAAAGGACATTCTACCAGGAAAGAACCATAGGAACGATCCCTGGAATGTAGATCGAGCAGTTTTGGACTATTCCAGATCGGATAGAACAAGAGAGAACAAGGGAGCACATGGGGACTCGCCTTGGAAACAAAAAGGGGTCAGGATGTATCCACATGCAAATGTCAAAGATATCCGACTCGGAACAGGAATAAAGAAAATATGAGGAAAAGGAATAAGGAATACTATATTCTGGACAGTTTTATATCTAATGGACATGTACTATACCTGATTAAGGGTACTTTAGTATCTCTGAAAGGGATTTCTCTATATTTTCGACTTTTTACCATATCTTCGACGTTTGATTATTATTTATTCGAAAAGGCGTATATAAGGGAGGATGGTAGCAGCAGTATTTCCCCCAGTAACCTACCACAGAAGCCTAAGTGCTTTCACTAGGGGACTCTGGCTCATACTTTGCCCCACTTCTTCGAAGTTGGTGTTTGTATTTGGAAAAGATTGGATTTGAACTTTGAATTTGATTTGAATTTGTTGCCACTTTGGTACTTGGAAACTTTGAACTTGTAGAGTCGCTTTGACTCGAATTTGAATTGAATTTGATAGTTCTATTTGAACTTAGAAAGAATTGAACACCTCCTCGAAGTAGTGAACTTTGTAGAAAGCCTTTGTCATTTTGACTTGTGAACACAGAATTTGAATTTGTTTCGAACCATATAAAGCCCCACCCTTGAAGTCTTATCTTAGAGTTCTCAGTAAACCTTGCTGAGAGCGTCCATTGATACTGACCTCCACAAATCAACTACGCTAATTGCTAGTGTTGGGTTTGGTTTTGCGCACTTCGTGCTTGGAGTGTGTTTTGCTGCACCTAGTAGTAGTTTTTAGTGCCGTTATCGGGTTCTCTGGCCTGAAACGCGTCCCTGAACGGTTTGGCTGACCCATCAAAACCCAAAATGGTATGACCCACGCCGAACCAAACTGAACCGCCTGATGGGAACACTAGTGTGAGGTGGCAGTCCCATCAACTCGCTCATGCATTTCTGGACCACTTCCTACACCAAAAATCAGGTTTGCCCCAACACTGATTCATCTCCAATTACTCACCTTGAAGATGTTGGTCTTTGCAGCTTCCTCACTCTTCAAACTGGCAATGGCTTCTTCCTGGTTCTCATTGTCTATTGCCATTGCCTCTGTCTCTGATGTTGCACTCACTTTCTCCAGGGTTTCAATGTGTGCTAGAACTGCTGCAATCCACTCTTCTGTCTTTCATGCATCATGTGCTCGTGTACTCTTTAGCAACACAATCTCATCCTCCATCTGTGCATTCTTCTCCTCCAGATTGGAAATTTTCTCAATTGCACTGTTGAGGTTGGCAACAAATTGGGCTTGTCTCCCTTTACTTTCAGCAGTCATCATGGAATGTACACTTGCATGTAATAGTGTGGGATCAATGACAGGTTTGGGACAAGTACCTGAGGGGAACACTGATGTTTGAGCAGACATAAAGGGCAGGTCATTGGTTGATGAAAGAATTCGGGAAGAAGGCATCAATTTTTAGGTTGTATTGGTTGGGGTGCTGCATCTATTTGTGCTTCTATTTCCCCACAGTGTTTGGTGGGTTTTGCTGTCAGTAACTACAAATCAATTCATTCTAGTTTGTTCTTATTCACTGTCTATTCACCACCATAAAATATGTTTTATTGGCAGATATGAAAGAAACCAGCAGCAGGCTAGCTGTATATATACAGTGACAAGCATGTCAGAGGTCAGAAAATGTTCTGATAATCTACAGATAGTCTTCAGGTAATGTATGGAATAGCAAATAATTACAGCAAAACACATGGGCATCAGCAACTTACCCAATTTAGTGGTGAGCTTTCTCGGCTTTTAAGGGCTTTTTGGGGCTTTTCAGCTGGTTTGACCAGCTTGCAAGTTCAGCAGTCCACCAGCTTGTCTGTACATCACAGCTATACTCCATAAAATAGATTTAAAACAACTTGTCTAAAGTCTAAAATATGTTATTTGCTCACCAAGGACCCCCAGCAGCGGAGGTTATCTCAAAAATGTATGTTGACCAGAAAATCTTGGCAGACGGACCCGAGCAAAATGGAGCTGGTCGGGAATCAGACATGACTGGTGGCTGGCGACTTGTTGGCTTGTACAAGCCCCAAAAAGCTGTAAAAAGTCCCCACCACCAAATTGGTAAGTTCCTGATGGGGCTGATAACATGGCGGTTACATTGAGATAATGTGAGGAAAACTGACAATTTTCTACAGATTATCTGCGACCAATAATACTTGAATAATACACGGTCTTTTGCTGTGAGGCGATACTTGATCTTCCTGATGTGTGCCTATGGGTCTGTATAATCGACATCATTGGCCAAGATTTCAGAAGCCTCAGCCGGACAGGGAAATGTTTTGGCTTTGAATTTGAATGTTTGTGTGTTGATAGCGGTTTGGGTTATGTTGCGAATTTTTCAGGAAGCGCTCGGAAAGCCCCGAGATCACCAGACTTGGGTGAACGATCACGTTGTATTGTTCTCACACACTGACACACCACTACCGCCATCTCTGTCCTCCCCATGACCCCAATTCCCTCCAATGAAGTCCCCGAAAAGCTATCAGAATCGACTGAAGGAATTGAAGAAGATGGCCAGGAGCTCGAAGTTCCAGCTCAAAGTAGCCAAACGCCCGTAACTCCACCTGCTCGTCAGGGAGCGCAATCCAACATCCCTCACGAAACGCCCGTGAAGTACTCTGGTTCTTCTTACCATCAATTTACCTCTATGCACTATGTACGGGATGCACGATACGGTCAGGCTGAAACGGAGAATCGAGGCAAGTTCATCTCGATGGATCCAGAAGAGTTTTTGGATACTTTCTTGCCGGCTGTTTCTTCTGAGCCTTTCGAGCTCAATGCCACTGCTCAACAAGAATTCGTAAAAGCGGCGAAGTGTAAAAGAGAGAAAAACTCGTACAAGCATCTCGTACGTCATCGTTCTGAATCACAACCTGTCGTTTGTTACTGATACTTTTGATGTTAAATGGTAACAGTGCGAAGCAATATCGGAATATTGTCCCTCTCTTGAAATCATCGATACCAGTAAACATCCTACGACTATCACTTGGGGTGGACAGGAAGTAGAGATCAAACCAGACCTTTCGTCGTATCTGAGGGACGGGGATACCGACAAGAGCGGTGCAGTGGACATCGACAAAGTGGAAGTGACGCTCGAAGGCAAATGGACCCCGACAGACGATGGATTCGACGACAACGAAAAAAATGCGTTCGAGCGAGACAGTGGCAGAGGGAGAGACACCCGTGGACAGATCACAGCGTACGCTACCGCCCAGCTTGCACGCCAACATCGGACCCACTGTTTCTCTATCCTGTTCGTGAACGAAGGAGCTCGCCTTATTCGATGGGATCGAGCAGGTGCGATTGTCACCAAGAAGTTCAGCTATGTCAAATCCCCTTGGCTGGCGATGTTTTTCCACCGATACAACTTCGCATCACCGTCAGTCCGCGGCGTCGATACGTCCGTCGAAAAGCTTCTGGCTGAAGATCCGCTCGGGATGCAAGCACAGGAGGCGTTGGGGACCCAATCCCAGGAACCTTTGTACAAGTTCATGATAGTTGACGACAAGACGGACATCATCACGTACTACATTGGTTCGAAGCCGACGTTCAATGTCGGAAGTTCTTTTACGGGTCGCTGCACTCGTTGTTACAAGGTGTATGATGTGCAAAGTGCGAGCATCGTGTTCATGAAGGACACTTGGCGAGTTGACGAAAAGGACATGATGAAGGAAGGCGATGTGTACAGGCTACTGCAAGAACGTGGTGTGGCTAACATCCTGACCCTCATCACATACGGGGACGTGCGACAAGGGGACGATTCGACTGTGCGTCAAACTACGCGGAGTCAGCTTTTCGCTCAGCTGAGAGGACATTGTCACGCTCGTCTGGTGTTCAAAGAGATTGGTCGGGACCTGACGCACTTCGATACTACGGGAGAGATAGTGAGTGCAATCAGCGATGCGATGCAAGGTCAGTTGCCCATCACCCATCTTCATCTTTTGGCATGTCCTCATAGACGATTCAGCTCACCAGGGTGCCTATCAAGACGCCAAGATCATACATCGTGATGTCAGTGTCGGGAATATACTCATCTTGGCTGATGGCAAGGGGGTGCTCATCGACTGGGACCTGAGCAAATCGCTCGAACAGCAAGGTGGGCCTCGGCAGAAACAGCGAACGGTACGTTCGTATTCCTTTGATTCACTTTCCTCTCAGACTGAACTTCACTGTTGCAGGGTACATGGCAATTTATGTCAGCCAAATTGTTGGCGAATATTGGCGCACCTGTACACGAGCTCGCCGACGACCTGGAATCATTCTACCATGTTCTCGTCTGGGTTGTGTTGAGGTTCACTCCACATTCAATGGCGAAACGCGACTTGATGGAGCTGCTGCAAGCGTGGTTTGACGAGGCACATGCCAGAACAGGAGACGTTCATGTCGGAGGAAAACAAAAAGCGATGTACCTCAAGTCCAGTCATATGCAATCCGAAATCCCGCTTCCCGAGGGCGAGCTTTGCAACCTCATTATTGATCTAGAGGCAGTCCTCCGAATTCGGTACGCAAAACCACCAACCGACGCCCAGTTGAAGACCCTGCAGCGTCTCGAAGAACGGTACGCAAAACGGGAGGTCGACGAATGCGGATACAGAGAAGAACAGTCCGTCAATCCCGCGTGGCACCACGCCCAATACACGGAACACCTGACCAATCATACCTGGATGCTTTCGCGCTTTCGCCAAGCAGCTAGTCTGAGGAGTAGGATGTTGGACCGACGGGTGGTGCATGATGTGACTGCTTCGGACCAGCACAAGAAAGAAACACAGGCGCGGAAGAGGTCGAGCGAATTGGAATGTGACCAGGAGGACCAGCCTCCTGCTCGGCGGAGGAAGTTGGATAGAGCTGCTAAGGATGTTGTCGATGGTTACCGAGATGAACCTATTGTGGAGGAAGATAGAGAAGAGGATGAGGATTCTCCCGTCGAAGATCATGACGAATCGGTTGATGATGAGGACTATAAGGACTAGGCTATGCCAGTCAGAGGTCGTTTAACGGATAGTCATGGATCTATGAGGTTATGTCGCATTCATCGATAACGCTTTCGCAACTGCATCTCAATATCACGATAATGATATGTTGATAGATTTTTGTATATATAGAGACTTGTATCATAGTAGCTTCTTATCTTTTCACCGCGTTGACAGCTTTCCACAGAACATTATTGTCATTGTCCCTGAAGTCGGTAATCTAAGGAGAGATATTGCTATAACTAAGGAAGTATGTACCAGAAGCTGTAAATACAATACAGTTGCATAGAATAACTTTTGAGGTGTGTGCCTAGTGATGTTATACGGTTCCGGTTCGAGCCGGTTCTGTACGGTCGAACCGTGAAGAACTGGAACCGGAACCGGAGTCTTGAGGATTTTGGAACCGCGGCTCGACCAGGTTCGAACCAGTTCCGGACCGGTTCCAGTTGCCGTGGGCTTGAAAGGCCGGCGGCATGATGCCGAACTGTACAATCCATCGGATACTCCCGATATCAACTTAATTTAATACCATACAACACGCTGTCACTGGAATTCACCATATAATTGGATCGACAAGGACTGATAAGCATGTTATGGACTTGTTTGGCAGTGTGTGTAGTTGATTTACTGCCAATCCGAGTGCAGTTTGTTTCGAAATTCCAGTACACAACATTGTAAAAATGGTTAGATTTAATCTGTACTACTTGTATATTATTTTTTGGTATATAATTTGTGTATAAAACCTTCAATTATTTATATATATGGAACTGATAGAACCTTCGGTTCGGTTCCAGTTTGAACCAGCTCGAACCTAGAACTGCAGAGAACTGGAACTGGAACTGCCTTTCTCTCAAAAGTTGAACTTGGTCAGAGCTGGCTCGGACTGGAACCAAACCAGATAACATTACTACATGTGCCTACCAATTTTTGTTTGGGGAGGGTGTGATGTCATTATTTAAATTAGGGCTGCTAAACGTAACCGTACACTGTACGGTAGACGGGCCCCATACTACGGGTCCTGTACCGTACCCATACTCAATCCT
Source organism: Marasmius oreades (assembly GCF_018924745.1). NCBI lineage: Eukaryota > Fungi > Basidiomycota > Agaricomycetes > Agaricales > Marasmiaceae > Marasmius > Marasmius oreades. The sequence continues at coordinate 511,577 of NC_057333.1, forward strand.
GGCAAGGACCTGGTACAGTACGGGTACTGGTGTGCCAACCCCATATGAAACCGTACCGTAGACGGGCGTAGTATGGGCATAGTATGGGCATAGTACATTCAGGCTGTAACTCATAAAAAACAGAGTGTTGCAAGCACCTGTGACGCTGTGTGCCGCCGCCCTGTCACATATGGCCCTACTTATTGGGGATAGGGCTCAGTGGTTTATATCAATTTAAATTCCTAATAATAATAATAATAATATAATATCAATATTCCTCCGGGACAGATGAATTAGTAGTGAAATACACAACATTATTTTACCTCAGTTTCTGATGGTCAGCAAGTTCAATGAAAAGAGTTAAACAAAGATTGGATAACAGGCATTCTGAAAGTATAGTTACTCACCAATTTTCGGACGGAGTGATAGCCGACTCCTCGCTATTGCCTACCCGTGCGCTGGTGACTGCACGAATCGCCTACTTCATCACCTGCCGTATACCGTACTACGGGCCATACCGTAACTGTAAGGCGCTCCACCAACCTCAACATACGGGCTGTATAGATACGGCCGTCACCTGTACATAACTGTACAAATGTACGGGCATACCCGTAGTACAGTACATTTAGCAGCCCTAATTTAAATAAGATATGAATTTTTAATGGGGGTGTCACAGTGTAGTTGGACATTGCTGAGTTAAGCAATGTCACACAATCACGCTTGTTGAAGAAGTGTCAATATCTCCTCGAGTTCCCAACCAAAATCAAGCGTAGATAAAGGCAAATATTATTCAAGATAATTCAATCACAAAAGATAAACTTTTCCGCTAATGCAAGAAAAACACACTAAGCAAATAGATCAACGAATCTATTGCTCTTAGTATTCTCTAATTTTGGGGGTTCAGAAGTTCGGCTTGTCGAAGGCTACACCTTCTAAGAACTCTCGAGATGGGTACTAAACAAAATCTGATTGTGAAGTCTGGTTCAAGATAGTAGAAACCTCTACTACTGATCTGTTCTCATTTATATTTATACAAATCTTCACAATCTGAAGCCTACTTTGGCTTATGAAACTCAAACAATCTGTTGTGGCCCAAAATGCCTAATGTTACAAGATTGCAAATTATTGGTTGGGAATAATTTTTCACAATCTAGAATTGTCAACTGTTTTTTGTAAACTATCTCTGTTATAAATTATCCATTTACGATAATTTGTTGGTCCAAAGTTTTCTGTCCCGGCAATCCTGACTTAGTGGAATTCAAAACATATGTACACACAAGTACATGGGTACATGTGCCAGCTCATCATGATCCTCAACAACGACAATTTGCTTCCATCACTGTATGTTATCCATGCCCTTGCATCAAATGTGCACATCGTCTAAAAGAGCTCAGCTATCAAACATGTCAAGTCATCAACTTGCATCTCAAGAGACCAGCAGAACTGAGCAAGAAAACCAGTCTCCAAGCTTAACTTGTCAACCTGGGGCTTCAGTGGTTGAAACAGTGCCTGGAAAAGACTACAACTACGTGATAATGCGACTTAGTTGACTATGCTACAAAGGTTTTTTTTGCACTTTGAACAGTATCGCACTGAATATCGGATTTAGCCTTAATAAGCATATTTTTAATCATTTTATTAACATTTGAGTTATAAAATAAGGGAATGTAGGACTAGGGTGAGCCTGAACTACTAGTCAAAGCTTCAAGAAGCAGCCTCTTAAAGCCTTTGTATTTTGAATAGAAGGCCTTGTCTTACTTGTGGAATGCTTGGGGCAAACATAGGGAATTTATTGAACACTTTACTTTGACTTCATGAAGTATTGTTGGACAACTCGGACTTAAAGGAATTAATGAAGGACATATCGGACAAAGGACCTACATGTGGAGTTAGGATAGAAATATCTGGCTCCCATGATCATAGGAAAAGGAAAGGATTACAAATATTCTGAAATAAAGAAAGCCTAGACCTCGTGAGGTTGACATGACAGTTGTTACTGGAGCCAGGAACACAGGAGATATGTCATGGACAGTGACTGGTTCTTTTCCTTATTTCGAGGACAACAGGACAATGGTGACATAGGAGACATGTTTCCAAGGATATATGGGCAACCCAGAGACCTCGGGAAGTCTAGGCTCTGTCAGTGTAACATGGATACAGACAGGGGATTCTTAGCTTATTATTTTTATTCATGGTTTCTGGCACAATCTCTGGCATTATACCTGATTAGGTGAGTTCCTGTTCGACTGGAAGGGATTTTATTATTATTCTCAAGTTTACTACATATCTCAGACTTTTATTATTTTTATTTTGAAAAGTGTATATAAGGAGGGAGGGTAGCAGGAAATTTCCCCCAGCAGCCTATGAGTGGAGACGCAGTTCACCTCCTAGGACTAGCTCAAGGATTTTACCTTTGCCCCTCACTTCGTCGAAGTTTGGTGTTCTATGTTTGGATAGGATTGATTTAGACCTTTTGCAATTTGGATTTGATTAGGATTATTGTTGAAATTGAACTTGGATTTGGAAGTCGATTTGGACTTATATTGAATTAGAATTGCATTTGGACTTGATCAGAAATTTGAACTTGAACTTGAACTTGAACTTCATGAAGTCTTGAGAAGAGCTTTGTTGAATCCTTATTGTTGAAATATTGAATTAGTGTTTTGTCTTGTCATTTGATAAGAAGGAATAGAACCTTGATTGAACCTTAAAGACTGAATATCCCTATATTCTCTCCTTCTTAGTGCCTCTTAGTGCAAACTAAAGCCTTAGAATACCGACCTCCACCCCATACTCTAAGAACACTCTTTTGGTGTGGTTGGTTTGGGCACTTTGTGCTTGAGGTGTGTTTTCCAGTCCCATTAGTAGAGTGTTCCAAGCGTTATTAACACAACCAAGGCCGGTCTGAGCGCTCAGGGCACCAAGTGGGCTGAGAAAAAGACAGAGCCTGTTATGCCCAAAATGAGCACTTGCTCTGACATACAGGTGCCAGCTTTGACAAAGCCCAAACTGGACCCCCCCAAACTGAGCGAGTGCGAGAATTATAAAATATATAATTGAACACTGTACATGTATTAATCGATTAATTGTCAGATAGGTCCAAGCCTTCAATAGTGAGGTTTACTACTGTACTGGATATACTATAATCTTTCTAAAAGTGTCAATCTGTTTGTCTATGTGTTGAATGCAGGATAAAGAATAAGCCTTCGATGTGAACTGAGGAATTATAGAAGAAATTTTACACCAATATACTAAAAAGGCTAGAGAGTTCCAGCCATCAGTGGCAGCTACGACTTCAGGGGGAACACCAGCCAAGAGAAGTTCTACGGCTCCTCCGATGCAAAAGCTGTGTCCAAAAATGTAATGCAGAGAGGCTTCTTGCCAGATAATGTGACAGAAAGTGAGGAATTCAGATTTGGTGTATATGGTGGGAGTACCATCTTTGTTGACACAAGAGAAGAGAGGAAATGAGTCAGGAGTGCTGGTGTTGACACATAAGTGATTTGTGACTGCATTGACAGGACAGATATCTTGAAAATCCTTCAGGCATGATGTGAGGATGACTTGAGCACTTTCTTGCTTTGTAGTCTTGGTCCATGGAATGAAGAAAGAGCATGAGTTGAAGCTGTTTGAAAAGGACTTGAATGAGATTGTGGAGCTGAACAGAATGAGTTGTTGTGCAGGAAAGTCTGTGCATTACTCACGAATCCTTGGTGATGTGGTACTTGGGGTCAAACCTCTTGGCTGAGGGAACTGTTGTTTCTCCAAGATGTCTGCATCCAAAAAAGGTAGTTGCTGCTATAGCCCAGGTGGCTGCATGTTTAGGCTTGTCAAGGTTGAGCTTGCTTTTGAGGACAAGCATATGCTCCATCAAAACAGGTGGCCATTGTTTGTTCTTGCAATGTGTGCCTTGTTTCTTTGGCGGAGACTCGAGCAAGCTTCACAATCGGGTCACTGCCTTTTGTGCAAGTGCCTTTACTTGAGGTGACTACCTGGTTTCTTCTTCTTGACGCTTCTTCTGCAAGAATTCGGTTTCCTAAGAAAATACACAGTCTTTAGCTAGAACTTTTGGTCTGAGGGGATTAGGTGTGTAATGATTCTCTTTTCGAGGGGTTCTGATGACTGAGGTACTAGGTTGGCTGAAGGAGCAAGGTAAGGGAGCAATTGATGGAGATGGAACTGTAACAATGGAACAAGAGGACAAAGATAAAGGTTGAGGTTGTGCACGGTTCAACCGTCCTCTTGTCAGACTTGACCAACAGTGCTCAACAAAGGTGTCTAAACATAGACAAGTATGTTAGAGAGAACCCCTGGAAGATTGCAGACTTGTGGGAGTTTATCTTCTGGCTGGCCTAGTTCTCCATGCGAGATAGGGTCTGCCAGGTTATGAGTGGATATAATGTATACAAGTACTGGTGTAATGTTAAGGGAGTATAGTGTAGAATACATGTGGCATGCTGAAAGGTTTACCCAGAGGTTTGGCGAGTGAGATTTAATTACTGCTCCAATGGCTCCCTGGTTATCTGGGTTAATAATGACATCTTGGCCTCTAACATCAGCCTTCTTGGCTAGATGGTAGATGGCCAGCTTGATGGAGACTGTCTCCAGCCAACAAATGTCATGTCCAATGGGTGTACCTGTGTCTTTCCAATTGGGCTGCAGATGGTAGGCTGCCCATCTCCCCTCGATGATAATTCCTATACCCCAGGAAGTCAAAGCATCAACATAGATGCCAAAGTTGAGTGTCGGTTTTTTTGGGTAGAGCTGCCTGTATATGATAGGGTTGGAAAGCATAATCATCCACCATTGTAGGTCCTCCTTGACTGATCTTGTTATCCATCTCCAGATAAATCGGTCTCTTTTAAAGGTAGCACCAAAGTTAGAGAGAGAGGCAAGATGAGTACGGCCTTCCCTATAGATGAAGGTACAGTAACACAAGGTACCATGAATTTTGTCAACATCTTCTAGGGGGCATTGCATGCCCCTGTATTGTTCCATGAAGGTGGAAACTAGGTATAGATACTTCAGACATTTCACTTCAGCTAGGGATACCTTTCATCTGGGGAGGTCCCATAGGAAACTGAGAAATGTCGTGATCCAAACAAAATGCTGCTCACCCTTTGAGGCATGCCATGGAGTATGGAGACTACTGATCTGTTCCATCATCTTGTTTTTGTCATAGTCATAAAGGAAAAGGGATTCGTCGGGGTTGTCAGAGTCAAAAGGAAGAAGAGAAAGGGAAGCATGAAACATTGAGGCATGGGGTAGTTGTAAAAGGTCAATTTCAATGTATGATCTGTCAGTAGATTTTCATTGTCTGGAACATCAGCCGACAATAATGTCATCTTCATATTTCTTGATTGGCTGTACTCCTTCCACTCTCCAGATGTCAACCATTGTATTAGCAATCATTCCAGAATTAGAGCTGGTGGAAGATGCACCAAAAGGAAAGTCGTTATCTATGTAGAATTCTCCCATTTTCCCTTGTACTACTAAAAAAGGCTTGTGGTGTGGGAGTACTGGACACATTTGGTGGAGCTTAGCAATGTCAACTGTACAAGCTTGGAAACCCTCTGGGGTGCAAGTAACCTGTGGGAATGAGTGAGCTACTATGCTCGGACTAGACTTTGTATGATGGTGTGAATGATCGGCCCTGTACTCGACTGTCGAGTACGGCAAGAATAAAAAGGCCCTGTACCCATCTATTGGGCACGGCGAAAACTGGCCCTATACCTGTCACGAATCGTTCACTTTCCAAGGCATGCCCAGTCTCAAGAAATACCTGGAAATTATTTTTTTTGGAGCATCCCAGGCATTCCTGGCATCTGGTCATCTTTACGAACAGTTTCCACTGTTCTAATCAGAAGTCTGGTAGCTATTCACATGTTATTTCCTATTGGTTAAGCCCTATCCCCTTATAGATAGCTCAGTAGTATATAAACCCCCCCATGTATCTAGCTTTTTCCCCCAGCCTTGTAATTTTAAACCTTCTGTTTGTGTTTCTGTCTCTTGTGCTTTCTGCTTTTCCTCCTCTCTCTCCAGTTGAGCTATTGCTTTCCCAAGTGTTCCAGTGCCTTCAGTATTTTTCCAGTGTGCTTCAAGCGCTTTTAAGTTCCCTCTCAGCATCCCTCAGTAAGTATTTACCTTTGAGTAAACCTTGTCACCTCGGCGGTCCCCCTTTGTAGTGTTGTCCGTATTGTTTAGCTTGCCACGTAAGCCTTAAAACCCCACTAGTTGGGTGCAGTGGTTCTAAGGTTGAACAGTTTGTTTCAATACCCTTCCGTAGGGTATGGTGAGACTGGGAGATGTACCTCAACTCGACTGTCGAGTAGGTACCATCAACACTATGTTGGTGCGGCCAGTGACAGCATGCACATTTTTGTATTATATCTGGTAAGGAAAAGTTGGATAGTTGTAAAAGAGGAAATTTATAAGTGTGGAGAGACTCACCATATCAGTGAAGCCAGATGCCATATCGAAATGAGTGGGGAAATCTATCTTGTCAATGAAATTTATGGCTGGTAAAAACTTTGAATCTTTGGAGAGATGTCTGCATATTCTCTTCTTCGGTGGAATGCCTGGTCCTTGATCTTGGACTGCCACAATAAAAGGGGAGGCATAGAACATGCCGCCCATGATTTTCTCCATTATCTCTCTGGTGAACGAGCTAGAGAAACAACCATCTTTGAGTTCGTTGGCAATGTATTTGTTGACTTTTTCAGGATGTTCTAAGCAAGATTTGTTGTTTGGTATAATAACAGTGGTATCAAGGATTGGCATTGCACTGAGTGGGAAGCCATTATGAAGATTGTCGACAAGAAGGGGATAGTGTTGGATGAGGTTATGAAGTTGTAATTTTTGGAGGAAGGCAGAGGAGTTGTATGGAGTGATATAAAAGAAGAGCTGTAATAATTTGGGTGGGGTGGATTCGGGATGTATGCAGCGGTGAATTGATGAGGAGAAATCAGTGTAAAGTAAAAGCAGAGGGCAAGCCATTTCCAACCACCCAACAATGTTTGTTGGGTTTCTGTTGGCATCTCCAACTAAGAGCATGATGCTCCGATTTTCCACAGAAGGAGCAGACATGCTCTGCTTTGCAGTCAGAGCATTTGCCATTTTGATTGTCTATTTTGGTGCCAAAGATGTTGAATCTGCCACAGAGAGGTTTGTTGGAGGGAGGGTGATAGAGGATTTTCAATCTGAGGCCGGCCGAGAGTGGAGAAAGGTCTGACATGCCATGCATCTTTGCTGAGTGTCCCTGGAGCAAACATGCAATGCAATGGAGGTCCAAGGATGGGCCACCTCCATTGCCAGGTCAAAAGGGCCTGTGTTGACGAAAATCCTTTGACTTGTCGTCATGGTTTGGATACAACCTGTATTTATGTGACTTGTCTTCACGGTACCTCGGCATCTTAGCCTCTAGCTCAGCCCACCTCGCCTCTGCAGCCATCTGTGCATCCGCTTTCGCCTGCATGAGGATCCACTGGTCGTTGTATGCTTGTCTGCTAAACTTGACCATGCTTTCAAAGTGTCTTTGATGAAGTTCGAGTTTGATTGGCTTCCACCACTTGTAATACTTCTTTGAGTCTGGCTTGTTCTTGAAAGATAGGCAGTGAGCATGCATCATAAACGATGGCCTCAAATCTACAGCGGCCATCCATTGCTTCAATACAGTCATACACGTCGAGAAGTTGTTCAAAAGAGTCTTTGGATTTTATTTTGAGTTTGCTAAGAAGGTCTTCAAGGTCAAGAATAGTAGCCTTTTTTTTCCAAGCAAAGAATAGACAAGACTTTTTTAGTCTTGATGCTAGCAAGGTCGTGGACTATAATTTTGAGGTTAATTTTTTTTTTTTTTTTTTGTGGAGCATATTGGATATGAATGTGAGTCCATGAGTCAGACAACAAAGTCGTCTTCTCTTTCTTGCTAAGGGTTAGCCAAGGATTTGAAACCTAGTGTAGTGTAACATATTCAAAAAAACCCCTTCCCAGGGGTTTAAGTAGATCAGTCATATGAAAAAATAAATCCATGACGAGGAAATGCTATTACGCACTGAGTGTGGGACTCATCCAGGCCATTCCTTATAACTTACCAACCAAACTTACCTTACCGATTTACCTCACGGCGGTATACCCACTAAAACCTCGTTTCTTGACTTGATCCATTCTACTTGATCCTGCTCATTTTGTATTAAGCCTGTCCAAGTTTCATGAACCAATTTTACAGATAAAGCTTTCTTCCCGAATTTCATGTGTGTCATCTCCTTCTCGAGATTCAAGCATTTGTTTATCATGTTTATCCAGCGGTTTGATATTCCAGATTCCGAAATTTCTCCTCTTTCATTGATTATTCAGTCATTTCGAAGGATCCAGATCAACCTGGATGATTCGGATAAAAATGATTATCTCCTTCCGTAAGTCTTCTATTAGTGGGCTTATGCTTGAGATTGTTTATTCCACATCCCAGGATTTGCCTGAACTCTGGATTTCTCCAAATAAGTCCCTTCTTTTGCCAAAGTTTTCCCACGAGTTTCCAAATGATAGTTTGGCCATTGCATTTACATTTCGTTAGTATGTGTTCCATATTTTCGAGTGTGTCACAGGTTTGACAAATCGCCCTTTCCTGAAATTCCGGTTTATAGTTTGGTCTCTGCCGGTTCGACCCGACCATGTATGCATCATGTGTACTCATCCACAAGAAATACCTGCATTCCTGCAAGAAGTCCTTATGCCAAATTCCTTTCCATATTTCTTCCTCATTTGGGACTATTCAGAAGCAGGCTTTAGAACTCCCTTGTATGACTTGTATGTTCTGGATGGTGCATCTCCTATTTTGGTATTGTTTGGATTTCCTCTCTCTAATGTTTTTATATGCTAGAGATTGGGTCATTCTGTTTAGTTTTGAACCTGATACCCGGAGCGACGGATGCAGTTCTGTGACTATCCGTGTTATGACTGCAGTCTCTAGACTGTCTTTTGCCATTTCTTTCACTTTCAGTGCACATTTAGCCTTGTCTGGGTTCCCCATATTGAGGAAACGGATCATCGTGCGTCTCTGTCTTCTGTGGACTAGGAACACTATTTTTTGGAGCAGTTCACATTCTGCCACACCGGACCAGCCTTTCTCTTCAAGTTTCTTTACTGACTCTTGCAGCATCTTGACTAAGGACTTTGATTCTAGCTCAATGTTGACTTGGGTGTTCTCTGGAGTCTTCGCCAAGACATTTTTGATCGCAGTAAGAATTGCCGACCTCGTTGACTTGGGTTGATTTTTCGGAACTAGTCCAACCGTCATATCTTCCATATTTTGGGGATTAAGGATGCAGAATGTTGCTTTCACTCCAACCTCCTTGGATTTGAAAGTAGCGCCACTGATAGTAAAGGTCAACTTCGGAGTATCACATACGAAATCTATGGGATTTTTCTTTCTTGGGAAAAAGTTGCATGTATCCTGATCGTCGGTGAAAACACGGAATATATCTGCTAGTGTTCCAGAGGTTGTTACTCTACTATCAATTTCCGAGAAGTCCTCCACAAATGTTGGTTCATCCTCGTATTTTTCTGGTTGGGATTTTCATGGATCCCATTTTGGATGTAGTGAATCCAGTAGTTCTCTCGCCCTGATCATGCATCTATGAGGGTGACTACAGTGGTATGTATCTTCCATTTCTAGACAGAACTTGCATTCACATTCATCGCTCAGGATGTGATCATTGTTTTCTAGAATTTCGGCTAGGTCTAATGCCTGTCCAACATTTCTAATGTTGTGGTTTTCTTTCAGGCACAAGGCAGCTACCGAGTGGTTCAAACGTCGTATTATTGGCTTTGCATCTTTGTGATACCATATAGGTCTTTCTTGTAAGATTTCTTTTGAAAAGGCGATTCCTTCCGTCCCTAATCCTATTTCTTTTGCAACAGATATTAGTCTTCGTATATGTGTTGGGAGGAGAGAAATTTTGGTCGCCCATGACTGGAGGAATATACTCTCCTTTATTTGCAGATCCACATTTTGTTCTGTGGGGTCTGATGGCATTGCGGCTGCTAGAATAGCATCCACAAATTTTGTCCATATTGGTCAGTCATCCTTAAGCCCTAGGTAAGTTTTCAGCCACATTACTTCAACCGCAAGGTTTCTCACCTCTAGATCTAGCACTCCTAATCCCCCTCCGTTTTTTGGGTATAAGAGTGTTTCTAGGTTTACTGGGGATTGTGTTTTTTCTCCCCAGAGGAATTGGTGGATCCTTTTTGTGAGTAATTTCTCTATATTTTGAGGCATTCCTTGTACTTGTGTTAAGTATTGGGTCATTCCCCCAACTACCATTTGGATTATTTTTTTCCTTCCATCCATAGTTGGATCCGATTTATCCCACATCTCAAGAGCTGAATTGAGCTTGTCTATTTGATTTGCCCATGCTGATGTGCCAGGAGAGTTGTGGCCATACCATGCACCAAGAATACGTATAGCTTCATTTTCCATAGCGATATGAATGTTCGGAGGGATAGTTTGGTGTGAGTCTTTCCCCCGTCGCTCGTTTATAATTTTGATTTGAAATTCCTTCCAGCCTAGTGGAAGAATTTGTGTTTTTGCTATATTGAATTTCGCTCTTGAAGCAATACACCATTCATCTAGGACACATTGGAGGTCTGCAAACTCGTCATCATTAGATAGGAATATGGTGGTATCGTCTGCAAAAAGTGAAGCGATCAATCTTTCTTCCATATTTGTAATGTCAATTTCTTTTAGGCTGGAAGCATGTATTGCTTCAGCTAATGGCTCAATTGCTATATTGAAGAGTAGGCATGATATTGGGTCGCCTTGATGAACACCTCTTGTAACCCAGAATGGGGAGCTAAGATGTCCGTTTATCATCACTCTAGTATGCGCATTTTGATAGAGGCCTTGAACTAGACCTACAAAAGGTGTTGGGAAATTGAATGTGGTGAGCACTTTTGATAGATAGTCATGCACAACCTTGTCGTAAGCTTTTTCTTGATCTAGCGCTATTATCATACCATCCTTCTCAAAGAAGTCGGCGTAGTCCATAATTGACTGGATTAGTTTAGTTTGGTCTGAGATCTGTCTACCAGGCATGAACCCAGCTTGGCTTGGGTGGATGATTGACTGGCAAGTATCTGCCAGTCGCAGTGCGAATATTTTCATGAGTATTTTATAATCAGTGTTCAGTAATGTTACTGGTCTGTAGTTGCTTATTTTGTTCTTGTCGCCTTTCTTATATAGCGGGCACATCCATCCTTCAGCAAAATTTGTTGAGTCGTCCACTCCATGTTCAAGAATGTCATTGAAGGCACATGTGAGTAGATAAATGATGTTGAACGGTTCAAGAGCGGGTTGGTTTTTCTCATTTAAGTATCGATCTAAGTTAGATTTGAAAAATTCGTAGGAGATTCCGTTTATTCCAGGAGAGGTCCCATTTTTTGATTTTCTTAGAGCGGAAATGACCTCACCCTCTGTGACATTTTCTGCCATCCTCTGGTTCTGTCGATCATCTAGGGTTCTAGATATTCCTCCCAGGACTTTCTCTATAATGTCATCTCAAACATCTAGGTTTTTGTCAAGGTCCAGACTTTGGAGTTTTTCATGATAGTTCTGGGCTAATTCAGCCATTTTTTGTGAGTTTTTCTCATATTGCGGATTATCTGTTGTCCTCTCTTTTTCAAGTGCATATAATAGTTCTTTCAGTTTTCTCTCTTTGCTTACTCCATACCAATACTTGCCGATACTTTCGCGTTCAATGCGGTCATGTGCAGCAATGTGTTGACAAAGGGAATTGTCATCCTCTTCCTCTAGTTTCTGAATAGACTTCTTTATCTCATTCATTTTTTGGGCTCGATCCCATGGTGACAACATGCCATCCATGGCGATTCTATGGAGGTCCCTTTTTGATTCTGCAATTTTTTGTTGTCATGGGGAAATTTGTGATTTTTCGATCCTTCTCACCTCAGACCTGATTTGGCTCAAAAAAGTTGCCAGTATATGTTGGGGATTATTTTCCGTTGTCTGTCCGCTAAGGTTATTCAGCTCAGCTTCAGCCTCCCTTCCAACTTTCTTTGTAAAGGCTTTAAATGTGTTATTTTTTATTATTTTGGCTGGTAGAGACCAGCATCCTTTCCCAACTAATGGGGCTTCTTCGTGCGCTACCTGAATTGACACCATATCATGGTCTACTCCACTAATGCTGAGAGGAGAGATGTCCCATTGTCTTGCCTCCTTGAATATTTTTTCAGAGACATAAATTTGTTCAAGTCGCGAGTGAGTATTGCTTCATGAGAATGTATAGGCTTTGGTGGATGGGAAGGTAGTCCTCCAGCCATCTTTCAGTCATATTGATAATTTAAGGTCATCAAAAGCTTCTATCATTTCATAGGGGTCCGCCCTCATTGGGATTCTGTCAATTGGGTCTTCAACGAAATTAAAGTCGCCTGCCATTAGGTCTGGTTGCCAGTTCGCATTTTGATTTCCTTCATAGAAATCTTTTATCTCTTCCCAGAAATCAGCATTGTCCTTCCCATCCGTTGAAGTCACATTTGGGGTGTAAACGTTCAACACAGTTAGAGATTCATTTTTGTGCCAATTTGTAATTTTGAGCAATATTGCCCTTCCTTCAACTATTGTTTTTGTCTTGATATTATTAGTGTTCGTCAATTGTTTATTCAGTACAATTGCCACACCCCCTGCTCCTGTTGGGTTCGTTGGGTGTGGGGAGGAATATAATTTAATGCGTTGTGGAAATGCTTTCTCTATTTCCACCCTATGTTCCTCTGTCAGGTGGGACTCTTGGACCAGTAGCACCCCTATATGGTGTTTTTTAACCAAATGATTTATTTTTGCCCATCTGTTTCCTGGTTGGTAGACATTCCATCCACCAAAACCATTGAGATTAAGGGAGGCCACTTTAAGGGCTGCCTTTGTGTTCTTTGAGCTCATACGTATTTCTGCCCTCCTTGTTCTTCAATTCGGGCAGTTTGTGTTTGAGCTTTCCAGGGAGTCATGAATTGGACCGTCGGCCTCCCCAGTTTCAGTTTGGTTTGTGAATTGAGTTTGGTTTATAGGTGGTTCAGAGTGAACAGACTCGTCTCCACCTTGACTCAAAGAATCAGTATGTGATTCCAAAATGGGGACATCATGGGTCCATATTACCGGAATGTCCAGTGGATGCGGTAACAGCACTAATAACTACTACCAGGTGCAGCAAAACACACTCCAAGCACGAAGTGCGCAAAACCAAACCCAACACTAGTGATTAGCGTAGTTGATTTGTGGAGGTCAGTATCAATGGACGCTCTCAGCAAGTTTCACTGAGAACTCTAAGATAAGACTTCAAAGGTGGGGTTTTATATGGTTCAAACAAATTTCAATTCTGTGTTCACAAGTCAAAATGACAAAGGCTTCTACGAAGTTCACTACTTCAAGGAGGTGTTCCAATCTTTCCAAGTTCAAATAGAACTATCAAATTCAATTCAAATTCGAGTCAAAGCGACTCTACAAGTTCACAGTTTCCAAGTACCAAAGTGGCAACAAATTCAAATCAAATTCAAAGTTCAAATCTAATCTTTTCCAAATACAAACACCAACTTCGAAGAAGTGGGGCAAAGTATGAGCCAGAGTTCCCTAGTGAAAGCACTTAGGCTTCTGTCGTAGGTTACTGGGGAAAATACTGCTGCTACCACCCCTCCTTATATACACTTTTTCGAACAAATAATAATCAAAAGTCAAAGATATGGTAAAAAGTCGAAAATATAGAGAAATCCCTTTCAGAGATACCAAAGTACCCTTAATCAGGTATAGTACATGTCAATTAGATATAAAACTGTCCAGAATATAGTATTTCTTATTTCTTTTCCTCATATTTTCTTTATTCCTGTTCCGAGTCGGATATCTTTGACATTTGCATGTGGATACATCCTGACCCCTTTTCATTTCCAAGGTGAGTCCCCATGTGCTCCCTTGTTCTCTCTTGTTCTATCCAATCTGGAATAGTCCAAAACTGTTCGATCTACATTCCAGGGATCATTTCTATGGTTCTTTCCTGGTAGAATATGCTTTCTGACTGGACATCGACGACATCCACCCCTTTTCTTGTTTCCAGCTGTAAGTTACAGCCACCGGCATTATTTCTGTTCCTTAAGTCCAAAGTGGACTTTAGATAGTTACATCCGTCCGATTGTTACTTCCAGATGTACTTCTAAGAGTTGTTTCCGTCTTTTCAACCAATATTGAAGAAATCAATAAATTGATAGTAAAATCAAGTGTCCCCATGTTTGCTACAAGTATTTGCAAGTGAGACAAGGCCTATGCAAATGAACAAAGGTTTTTAAAGGCTGCTTCATCGGTTCCTACAGGTTTTGGAACATTGAAGACTCTCGTCTATAAGGTAATTCGTACTTTTCATACTTCAGATAACCCGCAAATAGACCTGTGCTTTGACTAGCAGCTTGGGCTTGCCCTAATCCTCATATTATGTTCCCATTTTGATTATATTATATATAAAAATGTTAAAAATGTGTTTATTTAGGTACTAGTAGAGTCTATCCGCGATAGCGGGAGATTGGACAGCATCTCATCTCCGTGATTTGCATTTTGCGGGTCATTTCTTGAAGTAGCCAGAATATCTGGCCCTTGCAGGGAAAATGGGGCCTCTGTCACAAGTGTATTGACTCTAATGCTGGGTACAGGTCCGTCTAAGGATTCACCATGTACTCCAGAAAGCCCGCCTACGTGTTGAAACCCACCATCTTCAGTCGACAGACCGACAGGAGAATCTGCACCTCAGGCATAGGATCACCCATTTATACCTAATATGACTGCAGAGTAGTGAGTATAATTTGTAGTGTGTGTAGTAATAGTAGCAAGTAAAAAACCTCCCAAGACTTGCCAGGCCTCAAGAGGGTGTGGTAGATCCTTCCCTTCACACGTAGAGAATGGGCCCTACATGATTCAGGTTGGTTGCTTACCTTGCACAGTGCTACCACTCACCTGGGTTTATACATGCACGACAATCCATTTGCCACGCTGGAGAGTTAACCATCCCACATTCGGGGACGATCTTAGCATCAGCATAGAAGGTGCCCTCTCCACTTTGGAATTCCCATCCATTCCAGTATCTATTTTGAAGCAGTATCAATTAGTCATTATAACAGTGTTCTCTTATCCCATAAGTGGTTTGGAGGAAAGTATCTATTCACGTGTATAGTAGAGATATTTACTTGCAATTTAATGGGAAAATGTTTTAAGAAGAACACCTAGGGAAAGTATAGGAGAGGGACACTGCTTAATCCCACTCGCCATAGCTATCTACATGATAGTAGTCGTTGTGCTGGGCATTATGACTTGCTTGGCTCGAACCTTGTGGAGGGCGGCCACCTTGATTGTTAAAGCCACCATGATAGTTGGGGTTTTGTCTGGAAATTCCTCGACTTCCATGGGGAGAGTTAGATGACCCTCCTCTCGATGTACGTGGAGTCTATTCTCTCAGGGCATAGCCTCCACATGACGGAGCATTGGAGCTGCCCCCCTTAGAACGATCACGGTAATGGGCAAAGTATACCACTCAAGAGTCAACCTAATATCAGAGCTACAGAAGTAGCACCAACACCAAATCAACCCAAAAACTAGTAAACCTCTGTGTAAAGTCTATCAATAACTCTACACACCAGGAAAGATTGCAAGGGTGGACTGCTTGGCAAAGGTTACACACAAGATCACAGTCTCAATATCGTATGAAGGTCTTATGAAATCAATGTGTAACTGCAAGTGTAAAACACCACAGCTACGGGGGTTCTAGGGTTTGTAGGGGCTCTGTTTATTGTCCAGTGGACTAAGTGGGACTGTGAATTTCGTCTACGGTAAGACTAATTCGAACGATTGGAGACTATTGCCCTCGACGGACACAAAAACTAAGACCTCGGCAGACATGAAAACTAAGACCCTCGGCGGATCACGAAACAGTAATCAAGATCTCGGCGGCCTACAGACGGATAGTTCTCTAGTTTGACCTCGACGGTCTCGTATAGTTCAAATCAAATCTTATCGTTTCACTGCACAAAGACAGGGCAAATCTCTCTATTGGTGTCAAGAGCAGTTACTCACGGGCAACCCACTCAGGACTTTCCTACGCACGGGTAGTACTGTTTTATCTACGGATACATGAGCTGCTTTTATACTACTTCTACCCTAGCTTTGTAATCCTATCTCTACTTGTTTCATCTCTAAAAATAATGCACCGTAGCTATGAATCCATGTGGAGTCTTATCGGTAGGGACTGCTACATGTGCAGAATCTTGTCTACGGAGCTTTTCTGTATTTGAATCATATGTTTTGGACCAATCTGGACCGTTCTTCATTCTTGTTTCAGCATGTAGAATGGACCTACATAGGCGTACCATATGGTATTTCCTGCCTACGGACCTTATCCTGCCTTTCGACATTATCAAATCATATGGACTTTGTGTGTCCAAGTGGTTCCAGCATATGGATCCAGAGTTCCGAATCGCCGTAGCACATGAACAGTGCAGACTCCAAGATCCGTTGTTCATTCCTGCCTGGTTCCTAGGTGCTCTATCTGTGATCTGGGATCTGTATCATGTCTTTTTGTCTTTTCCTCAGATCGGGACTCGATCTACGGTCATATCAAATTTCTCCTAGTCTGCGTGGTCCTATGTCTGATTTCTTGTCAACTAAATCCCCCGTAGAAGTAGGTACTCCTAGTATGAAGGTCTTTTGACTCCCTTAAGTTCTGCTACAAACGGTTCTGTGAAGACTACAAGTCTCCTAATAGTACAATCCCTTGATATGCCAGTGCATAATAGAATGTAGAGAGTAGAACTCGGTGAATTACTGCTTAAGTCCTCTGCTCATAATGTTCTACAGGTTTCGAATGGTCATACAGTTTTCTGACACGATCTACGGCTCTCTCTAACTGGTCTAGCTGTGCCTACGGCACATTCTACTAGCGGCACTAGCTTTAACTAGCAATTCGGGCTCACTCTAGTTCTTAATACAATAAATATTGCTCCATAGCACTGTTTAAAGTGCAAAAAGAACCTTGTAGCATAGTCAACTAAGTCGCATTAACGGAAAGGTACAAAGGGGTCGTCAGGGGAGGACTCGTGCTTCTTGTCTCCCATGCCTCTCTTCTTTTCCCATTCCAAAGCCTCTCCGTAAAGCTTTTCCAGTTCCTCCATCATGAATCCCAGCCATCACTCAGAGACGGCATACAGGCATTTGAAGTGGGTATGAATACTCTGTTTACACCAGAGGCAACGGATGACACGTTTGTCGACTTCTAGTTTCTTGAAGCTGACATGGAAAGAAAGGTTGCGAACAATATGGGTGAAGTCGGATAGCTCAGCCAATTTGTCGGAAACTGGCCTACCATGGATCTGTAGCCGAGGCTCAACCTCCTTCTTGGGTTTACGGCTCTCAAGATCGGTGATCTGGTACGCTCTTGTCAACTGGACAAGAAGTTGGACTGGAGAGACGTTCGTGTATAGAGGGTCGTGTGGTCTTGCCTGTAGGAACTTTTTGGCCCAATTGAGCATTCCTTTGTTCTCATAAATCATCTTTAATACACTGCCCAACGTTGCATGCTTGAAGTCTTCGTCGTCGATGATTTGGCAGTTTGCTCCAGCTTGGAGTGTCAGGACGACCCATGAACAATTATCGGGGTTAATGGGGTAGGCAAAGAGGGAGGCTCCAGCTGCCACTAGGGAATGAACCTGTTGGTCCAATATCCACTTCATGAAATTGGGGGAGGCGCCTTCCAAGATGTAACCACTGGAGTCACCGAAAGCTTGGGGTGTCGGTTTTTTGGCAATGACAGGGTGAATGGCAATCTTTCCTTTGTTCTCAAACTCGACTTTGTTGAGCCATGTCTGAACATGTTTATATCTGTCGCTATATGTGCTGTGTTGGGTGAGGTATGGACCCCCAGTGAAAGCAACTAGAAAGATGTATTTATTGGGGTCAGCTAGAAGCATCTTCTTTTGGTAGCTCGCAATATTGTTGAGAAGGTCTTTGTTTGGGATATAGGCTCGTTGGATAGTAGCATCGAACCAATTCCTGACGTAAGCAGTTGGTTTTATCGTCAAGGATTCGTAGTTGGATCATGTAAGCTTCCCGTATGGGTAGAGTTCATCCACAGCTGGCACCCAGTCGTCAGCAAGGGTGTCCGGGACCTTAAAGGGCTTGACAGGTTTGTCGTTGTTATTGACTCGCTTTTGAGGAGGCTGCTCTACCTAAAAGGATAGTGAGTTGGGAAAGACTAGATTATGTTGGTGGCGTACATCGACGTCCGACACATCCATATCTTCTTTTTCAGGTTCCTTCCTTTTGCTTTTCCTGCTGTCTGTTGCAATGTAGTCTGGCTCCAAGCATTCGTTAGGGTCTGTGTTCAGAGACAATATGACGGGGAGGTTTATTTGAGACAGATTGACAAGAGGATTGGTTGTGATATGAGTGGCAAGGTGGTGGTGTAAACAAGAGAGGGGAATGGCTTCCTTTCTCTGGTTAGAGGGACTGCAACAAAGGGATTCTTTGTGTTTCACTTGGCTGGCCCCATTTGGGATCATTGTTTGACATACAAGTGGCATTTGGAGTTACATCATGTTACGAAGGGGATGAGGCCTTTTTCACATCGAGGTGAAGGTTGAGCTCGCAGTCTCTGAGGAGTGCGTACGATGACGTGGTGTAGGATTTGGTCATGGTATACGTAACACTCCCCTTGCGTGTTCAAGAACATCCACGTACAATGTAGACTGGATAGTATGAACATTTATAATTTCTGTTCATAAAAACACATTTTGAGTCTGTTCAATCTACTGCCTAGCAATGTGCATTAAACTATCCTTAACACTTGGAGATTCCGTCTTGTAGTGATACATGGTGATAAGCACCTAGCAGATTTGTTTTGGAGTACATAGCACCCACTCAGCAAGAATTCGTGCTGTTCCTCTGAATGTCAAAGGTGTCTGCGAGGGACACAGATGGTTTACTGTTCAACTCGAAGTATCTGGGTACGACTATTAGCTTCACCATCGCTTTGGATAGCTACTAGTCCCTTTCGCCACTGAGAGGCTAGCCGCCGGATCCCACATGGTGGCGGTCCTTGTGAAAGGGAATTTTGAGGTTATTGGGAAGGAAAATACCAAGGGGGGGAGATTTTCTAGGGTTGTGATTCAGCGATATGATAAGGTTGGTAGGAAATTTGATTTCAGGAGAATCCATTGAGCTGTACTCAATCTCTTCGAAATCAGGATCATATAGTCTGCTCTTGTCACCATCATCAGCTGGAGCCTTAGGCTCCGAAGTTTTCTGTACCTCCAACAACTCTTTGTATACCTTCCCTTCAAGATAAGGTTTTGCCTCCTCTAGCCTGTCTTTCGAATCCACCAACTCTTGAAGTTTGTCTGTCGAGAGTTCCCAAACCAAAACTTCAAGAGGGGAGGCTGGATCTGGAGAGTCTCTTTGCAAGAAAGCTAAGTCCTTCATCCTATGCTCCTCATTCTTCGCCTTGATTTCTGTCATGAACTGAACCAGGGGTAGCACCCTACTGTTGACTTTTCTGCCTATGGAGTCAACTACAGTCGGACTCAATGTATGATCAAGGGGAATGTTATGTGAAAGGGTCGATTCATAGGAGAGTACTCCTAATCTTAGGAGAAGGGGTCATTGGTATAGAAGTACAACCCTTTCCATTAGATAGGTATATAAGGAGTACTTAGTAGTAGGTAGTTCCCCAGAACTTGATCTTCTTTGTCTTGATTCTCTATCCTTTTCCTTTCTTTGTCCATTGCCTCTGCCCTATTCACTCTGTTGCTCCACATTGTCCAGGTTGCCTTTATTGGAGTACTCACCGTCTAGTCATGAGTCTGGACTCATCCTAGAGTCCCTTCCTTTGTGTTGGAGTACAGGATGGGGTACGCATGGATTAGGTATGTGGTACACTACACTGGTGTATGTTGGGTACCGTCTATCATATACTCTTGTCATCGTTGGAGTACCGACTTGTAAGAGTACAGTCCTTGTCTTAGGACGCTCTCATCATTGGAGGTTCACTCTCACCATAGGAGTATGGTTCATTGCACAGTTCACGGATATTCACGATATCAGACATCATCATTATTCATTCTCCTTGGTCACCAGCTCTTGTCATCCTCTATTGCCAATAGGCCCATAGGATGGTTTGCCAGCATTAGTCTGGAGTACGATCTCATAGTAGGTTGGAGTACTGGGGGTTGGTACCCCTCAGAGCGCGCCCTATGTGGGTGTTGGGTTGCTGTAGGCATATGCTATCCTCAGTGTCAGGGCTTGAGGCCCAGCATATGCATAGGTGGTTCATCCTCCTAACAATTTTGTAGATCTTCTTAATTTTGGGAATAATCGCCAGTTTGCTGAAGAGGGTTGTAGTGAGATCTGAGATGCGTTTTTGTGGTTGACATTCGTTATTGGATAAAGAGTTCTTCTTTACTAGGAGCTCTTTTTGTTGAATGGTGAGAGTTTGAGGGGGATTTTCGATGTCAGCAAAATGACTATACCTGTAACCGACCCCTCACAAGAAACTTGTTGTGAGGGGCCTGGAGATTGGAGTTTAAATTGGCAGGAGACCTGGGATCGTCCAAAAAAGGATTGTCAGTTATGATCGAAATCACATGTGGTCACTTTTTTTTTCCACCTCGCGTCCATCACGTCGCCTTTTCGACAGATTTTTCTTACCCATTCACTCAAAATCCCACAATCCGACTGTTCCTCATCTCAAGTATGATTCTGACTCCATAGGATCTAGTTGGGCAGTGGAATGGAATTGGTTTGGTAGTTTAAGCTATGAACTGTTAGGTATTGGGCCTATGGGTTGACAGTCAATGGTGCATATTCTTGACTTTACTCTTCATTTTATGACTCTTCATTTTATGACTCATCGTTTTGCAGTATGTATTAGTAAATAATTGATAATAATATCTGGGTCTTTTCTGCACCATTACTGTGCTCAGTATGCTAGTGTTCAAGGATGCCGCCTCTCTTGCTCAACCACCAGCTGCTATGGATGTACCAGACGACACTGAAGGCTTGTTCATACCAAGGAAGAGAAGAACAAAAGGAGACAATAACTCACAAAAGCTGGTCAAGCATCCTTATAAATGCAACCCCTTCAATCCTTCCACTTCATTTAACAGCTCTACCAACGGTACTCCTTGATTTTCCTTCTCAACACCTAAAAGTGCTGGCTTGTTACCATTGCAAGTGGTGCTTCGCAGCAGCTGATCAATACTGACTATTCTGATAGATTTGACAAGGCTTGCAGACATATCGATTCAACAGGCAGCACTTGTAAATCACAACTTGAGCTTGTTCACGTGAGGAATTTCTCAGCCTGTGGTGATGTAGAAAGTGGCAAGCCAGGTTCAGCCCTTTCTGAGAGTTGAGATGTAATTCAACGGATATTCGCACTTTGAGGCGAGGTTGTTTCTTGTTTATAATCTCAAGAAGAGTTTTATTATCATCCATTGACATTACATCTTGTATTACTTCTGGCAGACTCTTGCTGTTGAGGATTGGCCAAATGTTGTTGGCTGTGGTTGCTCCAGCATCGCTGTCCATCCCAAGATAGACGTATTTCATATTCCGTATTTCCTTATATAGTACTAGTTATGTACGAATACGAGGAGCCTTTCTGTCTTTTCCCCCCATTGTCTCCCTTTGTCGACGCCGTCCCTTCTACACTTGCAATATGCATGAGGCTCAGAATGAGATGGATGTGATGTGAAGAAAAAAGTGACCACATGTATTTCAATCATAATTCACAATCCTTTTTTGGAGAATCCCGGGTCTCCTGCCAATTTAAACTCCAATCTCCAGGTCCGTCTATCGATGCTTGCTCATTGACAGTCCTGTCACAGGTCTACAAAATGACATAATGCTTTTCAGCTTTTATAGACTTTTTTGGGCTTTTTTGATGGCAGGCAAGCCACAAGCCACTTTTGGTCGCTTTTTTAACCATATATAGATAAGAAACACTGTAAAGCTGTCAATACGGTTTATTCAACTCTTTTGAAATATTATGTAATTCTATTTACTTCTATTTGTGCATCCGCACTCTGAACTGACTTGTCCCAAAACAGACATAGATTGTGGCTTCGGCTTTTCCATATTTTTGGTGGGGAAAAAGCCGAAAAAAGCCGGACAAGCCGGTACTGTATGTTTACTGATAGATTCCAGTCATGGTGAAGGGTAATAAGGTGAAAAGACGACAAAATTCGAGAAGCAGTGAGATGAGTGCAGGAAGTAAACAAACTGACGCGTCAAGTGCACTTATCTCACTGCCACTAGCTTATCCGATTTGAGCCTCGTGCCTCGGCCCAAATCTAGGAAGCGCTCGGAAAGCCCCGAGATCACCAGACTTGGGTGAACGATCACGTTGTATTGTTCTCACACACTGACACACCACTACCGCCATCTCTGTCCTCCCCATGACCCCGGTTCCCTCCAATGAAGTCCCCGAAAAGCTATCAGAATCGACTGAAGGAATTGAAGAAGATGGCCAGGAGCTCGAAGTTCCAGCTCAAAGTAGCCAAACGCCCGTAACTCCACCTGCTCGTCAGGGAGCGCAATCCAACATCCCTCACGAAACGCCCGTGAAGTACTCTGGTTCTTCTTACCATCAATTTACCTCTATGCACTATGTACGGGATGCACGATACGGTCAGGCTGAAACGGAGAATCGAGGCAAGTTCATCTCGATGGATCCAGAAGAGTTTTTGGATACTTTCTTGCCGGCTGTTTCTTCTGAGCCTTTCGAGCTCAATGCCACTGCTCAACAAGAATTCGTAAAAGCGGCGAAGTGTAAAAGAGAGAAAAACTCGTACAAGCATCTCGTACGTCATCGTTCTGAATCACAACCTGTCGTTTGTTACTGATACTTTTGATGTTAAATGGTAACAGTGCGAAGCAATATCGGAATATTGTCCCTCTCTTGAAATCATCGATACCAGTAAACATCCTACGACTATCACTTGGGGTGGACAGGAAGTAGAGATCAAACCAGACCTTTCGTCGTATCTGAGGGACGGGGATACCGACAAGAGCGGTGCAGTGGACATCGACAAAGTGGAAGTGACGCTCGAAGGCAAATGGACCCCGACAGACGATGGATTCGACGACAACGAAAAAAATGCGTTCGAGCGAGACAGTGGCAGAGGGAGAGACACCCGTGGACAGATCACAGCGTACGCTACCGCCCAGCTTGCACGCCAACATCGGACCCACTGTTTCTCTATCCTGTTCGTGAACGAAGGAGCTCGCCTTATTCGATGGGATCGAGCAGGTGCGATTGTCACCAAGAAGTTCAGCTATGTCAAATCCCCTTGGCTGGCGATGTTTTTCCACCGATACAACTTCGCATCACCGTCAGTCCGCGGCGTCGATACGTCCGTCGAAAAGCTTCTGGCTGAAGATCCGCTCGGGATGCAAGCACAGGAGGCGTTGGGGACCCAATCCCAGGAACCTTTGTACAAGTTCATGATAGTTGACGACAAGACGGACATCATCACGTACTACATTGGTTCGAAGCCGACGTTCAATGTCGGAAGTTCTTTTACGGGTCGCTGCACTCGTTGTTACAAGGTGTATGATGTGCAAAGTGCGAGCATCGTGTTCATGAAGGACACTTGGCGAGTTGACGAAAAGGACATGATGAAGGAAGGCGATGTGTACAGGCTACTGCAAGAACGTGGTGTGGCTAACATCCTGACCCTCATCACATACGGGGACGTGCGACAAGGGGACGATTCGACTGTGCGTCAAACTACGCGGAGTCAGCTTTTCGCTCAGCTGAGAGGACATTGTCACGCTCGTCTGGTGTTCAAAGAGATTGGTCGGGACCTGACGCACTTCGATACTACGGGAGAGATAGTGAGTGCAATCAGCGATGCGATGCAAGGTCAGTTGCCCATCACCCATCTTCATCTTTTGGCATGTCCTCATAGACGATTCAGCTCACCAGGGTGCCTATCAAGACGCCAAGATCATACATCGTGATGTCAGTGTCGGGAATATACTCATCTTGGCTGATGGCAAGGGGGTGCTCATCGACTGGGACCTGAGCAAATCGCTCGAACAGCAAGGTGGGCCTCGGCAGAAACAGCGAACGGTACGTTCGTATTCCTTTGATTCACTTTCCTCTCAGACTAAACTTTACTGTTGCAGGGTACATGGCAATTCATGTCAGCCAAGTTGTTGGCGAATACTAGCGCACCTGTACACGAGCTCGCCGACGACCTGGAATCATTCTACCATGTTCTCGTCTGGGTTGTGTTGAGGTTCACTCCACATCCAATGGCGAAACGCGACTTGATGGAGCTGCTGCAAGCGTGGTTTGACGAGGCACATGCCAGAACAGGAGACGTTCATGTCGGAGGAAAGCAAAAAGGGATGTATTTCGAAAGCAGCTATATACGAACGAAATCTCAACTCCCGGAAGGCGAATTGCGCAACCTCATTGTCGATTTAGAGGCAGTCCTCCGAATTCGGTACGCCGAACAACCACAGAAAACAGATATCCAAGGTCTTGAACTTCTCGAAGAGATGTACTCCTTAAGGGTGATCGACGAACGCGTATACAGAGATCAAAAAAATGCCAATCCTGCCTGGAAATATACTCACTATACGGAACGCCTGACCAGTCATGCGTGGATGGTTTCCCGTTTCCGTCAAGCCGCTAGTCTGAGGAGTAGGATGTTGGACGGACGGGTGGTGCATGATGTGACTGCTTCGGACCAGCACAAGAAAGAAATACAGGCGCGGAAGAGGTCGAGCGAATTGGAATGTGACCAGGAGGACCAGCCTCCTGCTCGGCGGAGGAAGTTGGATAGAGCTGCTAAGGATGTTGTCGATGGTTACCGAGATGAACCTATTGTGGAGGAAGATAGAGAAGAGGATGAGGATTCTTCCGTCGAAGATCATGACGAATCGGTTGATGATGATGATTATAAGGACTAGGCTATGCCAGTCAGAGGTCGTTTAACGGATAGTCATGGATTTATGAGGTTATGTCGCATTCATCGATAACGCTTTCGCAACTGCATCTCAATATTACGATAATGATTTGTTGATAGATTTTTGTATATATAGAGACTTGTATCATAGTAGCTTCTTATCTTTTCATCACGTTGACAGCTTTCCACAGAAGATTCCGAGTCCGAGGTACGAGGACTAGGCTGTTGCTAAACTTTTTGAGCTTCTTAAGGGTGAGAAGAAATTTCCATTTATATCCACTTTTGCCTCTTCTCTCTCCGCAACGGCCATGTTCCTGGCATAGATAAAATGATCATTGTCACAATCTTCCATAGATAATAATATTTGAATAGTATAGTCTCTTATAAGACCTGGCTGGGTGTGATAGATTTATCTGGATCTGCATTTTGACATGATAATTACATATGAACATACCAATTAAGTGGCCCATGGCATGGATATCAATGCAGCATCATGCAGACACAACCAGTGTCGAAGTATTATGTCTTCACAATCTTATGATACAGTGAATCTGTGTCAACTTGGAATTGAGCCTTGTCACTTTTCCAACCTGCGAGGCTCGAGTGGGGCTCGAGAAAATTTTTAAAAAAATTTCTTATCAATCGAGTTGATCAGATATCAAGTCGGGAGAAATCCGGCCCGATCTGCTGAATCCCCGGTTTGTTGGTTTGTATTATTATTATTATTGTGGTACTTGAAATTTGCAAGTGGTCCGCACAGATTCAGGCTACTATTATCATATCTCAGCTCTATTGGTGTTCAACCCGTCTTTGTCGTCTTCGTCTTCTCTCCTCTCCAGTTCATCGGTCCGAAGTCAGCAAAGACAAATTTGACCACTTTTTCCCGCACGATTGAACTATCCACTCGCTCCGTTACCCAAGCTCATCTACATGGTGCCTCTCGTCACTCGAAGTTTTGAACTTATTCCTTTCGACGTGTTCTCATTTTATTTTCTCCAGTTCTCTTAGGAGCTCAGCAGTATCGTCATCGTTATCGTCATCCGAGTCTTCGTCACTGTTTGATGATTGATGAATGAAACAAAGGTGAGGGCGAGGGCGACGTTGAAATGGGCGATGATGAGAAGAATAAGTGGAAGAGAGTCGTTAGCCAGGGTAAGTAAAATGTTGATTTTCTTTCCGTTTTCCGTTTCCGTTTTCCGTTTTTCCGTTATTTTTTTCTTTCTTTTTGTATACATACTGATAAATGCTACGACTAGTCAAACTATATTTTGCCGATTCTAACCTTCCCTACGACAAGTACGTGAAAAAAGAACACCCCTCCGAAAGAAATGGATTCACTCATAAGTCTTTCTTTCAATTTTACTTAATGTCATTTCCCCTTGTTTCTCTTACTTTCCGCTCATCATCCCCGTTCCTTTTCCCTTAGTCTTTGTCGAATTCACCGAACCAAGCGGCGTCAACACATTCTTGATCCTCATCTTTGTGTATGTTTGCTTTCTTCTCTCCTTCCTCCTTGTCCTCTTCGTCTTTGTCATCGTCTTTGTCTGGCAACCGCATATTGCTGAAAACTGGTGTAGTCGACGCCGGGCCCAAAGGGGCGGGGATCATGTGGTGGTTTTGTGGATGGGTTAGTGGGCGCGTCACCGTACTCCTTGACATGCAGCGACATGCAGCAGCTGTCACTCGTAAGGTTCAAAACTTGGTACGTCTATTCTTTTTCATGTTCTCTATAATATTTGAAAATCCCTCTGATTCAATTTCTCTCTAGCTGTTTCAATGTCAAATACATTTGTTCCTGTCTAATTTATTCGTTTGAAGCAAGTCATGTAAAGTCAATAATTGAATGTCCAAAGGGCTACCAAACGCTGGAAGCATTCACATCTGAGCAGCAATAAAAGTGATGATAGAGAACATTCCAAGACATCCAGAATAGCAACAACAAAGCAATAGCAGAGCAAATGATTCACTGCAAAGTCCAAGTTCGTAGTAGTAAGTTTCCTAGTGCTTTCCTTGCTTCTTGGGTCAGTTTGATGGGCTTGCTCCCGCTCGCAATAGACTTTGGTGAAAGTTTAGGTGTAGGTTGTTTGGGATTTTCTTTCTTTGCAGCAGATTTGGTCTTCAAATTTTGAAGAGTGGTTTTCTTTCTTAAAGAGCAGAAACAAAGTATGGTCCTGGTGCTAGGCAAACATCCTCGTCACCTCGGACTCAGCCACGCCAGCGGTCCCCCGCTGGCCCACATACCCCAATGTTAACTCTTGTCTACCAAGGGCCCAGGTGGAGATCTAACCTTTCCCTCCAAACATGGATTGAGATACTGTCAATTGATATGACTGTAGCTTCTCATTGGCCATTTGAATCATTGAATGTATGATGGGTGAGTTTCTCCAATTCTTATATTCTGTTCAGTCACGTGATGAAACGGTCCCCATTATTTCCAATAAGCATCACAGATTGTCAGCCGAAACACCTCCGGTTGTGAGTACGACCCTCCGAATGTGAGTGTGAGGTGGGTGTGAGTGCAAAGGCTGCACCTTGTTTTTGACAGTTTAGCCGCAGAGACTTACGAACTACAACAACGATGAGCAGTGGCAGATACATCAGAGAAAACCTACTTTACTAATTAGTACTAATTAGTAATAATTAGTAATAATCGGTACTAATCCAAAACTAATTTCCATTAATTGATACTAATCACTAATTGACACTAATTGATATTAATTGGTACTAATTGGGCAAAAAGTTATATGAGTTTTTCCATAAGTAATCACCCCAAATGGTAGAGAAAATCATACTTTATATACTAGTAGTAATTAGTAGTAATTAGTAATAATTAGTAATAATTGGTACTAATCCAAAACTAATTTCCATTAATTGATACTAATCACTAATTGACACTAATTGGCACTAATTGGGCAAAAACTTATATGAGTTTTTCCATAAGTAATCACCCAAAATGGTAGAGAAAATCATACTTTATATACTAATCACTAATTGGGGCAATTGGGGCAAAAGGTTTGCATAGGTTATTACACAGAATTACAGGGGTAAATTAGATTTATATTAGAAGACAGTGTAGTAAGTGTTTCTATCACTGAAGACATTTACAAAGAAAGCAGAACACTGGTCTAAAACAGTACTTGAAGTCCATTCTGATGGTACTACTAGGCCAAACTTGAGATGAAATTACTTATCCTCAGGTCTGCTCTCTGTAGAGTCGGTCACAGACCACAATATTGTCCAATTGCTTACATATTTTGGGAATCTACTCCCCCTATATATTACTAACTACTGGTATAGTATCATTGGTGTGGAAATAATATCTGTATGCAGTGTATTATTTTTCGCTTTTTTAGCATTTTTTGCCTAGGGGGGGTCAGCTGTCACTTTCAAGGTCCAAAAATTGGTAGGCAGGCCTTTACATATATCCAGAACATTCCCCCAAACTCCCTGTGATTCAATATTTGATTTGCCTTCTTTATTGAATATCTATTATTTCCAATATTTGGGCATAAAATATTTTCATTTATATTGTCACAGGGAAACATCCTATCATCAATCTGATTGTGAATTTGGATTCTGCACACAAAAACACATACTACCACCCATCTCACCCATTTCTATCATCTACCTTACTCAGACAGTGCTGGATTGGTCAGAAATTGAATCACACCAGGGTATCAATTCTGGGAGGGGTGGGAGAGCTCAGCTAACCTCATAGTCAAATTCAGAGGGTCAGGAAACCCTAGAAACCAGCCCAGGATTACACAAAATGGATCAGTTTTCATTGAAATAAATGGATATTATTTCCGATATTTTGGAATAAATTTTATTTATTTATAGTGCAGTAGGGAGACATCCTATCATCAAGCTGATTGGAAATTCGAGTTCAGCACCCAAAAATACATAGTTCTACCCACCTCTAATATTTTTATCATCAACCATGCTTATACAGTGCTGGAATGGTTAAAATTCTGGCCAAACAATGATATCAATTCAGGGAGTGATGGGAAAAATTAACTAAGGCCAGAATCGGATTCAGAGGGTCAAAGAACCCTAGAAAACATCCCAGATGAACCTGGATTGAATCAGTTCTCATTAAAATACATGATATACACTGTTTTTCAACACAGTACAAGCACTATCTCTTCAAGGAGTGATGGGAACAATTAGATAAGCTCAAAATCGAATTCAGGGGGTAGAAAAACCCCCAAAACCACCCCAGAATCATCTAAATTGACCAGGAACTGATGAAATACAAGTTACCGCTTATATGGGGTACCCGCCGGTGTAACACAATCATAACTGCTAGCACCAGGTTCAATTCCGGTCTAAGGAAAATTATAAGTATAAGCACCGTTACTACTATAACCTTATTGTAACTCTTTAATATGTTATATATATAAGTATATCTATTATATTTGTATGCATAGTGGACTTAGAAAAATTTCGGACTTGAAAAGATTTCGGACAAGTCTAATACTAATAAATGTAAGTAAGTAAAATTAGTTAGGTTCTACTTCAAAATATCATAGTAGAGTATACTATAGTATAGTAATAAAATAGTACACTATATACAATACAATATGGTGAAATGTCTTTTTCTATTTACCTACTAATGCCTACTAATTAGTACTAATAGAAGTATGTAAAATACAATATGGTGAAATGTCTTTTTTTATTTACCTACTAATGCCCACTAATTCGTACTAATTAGTATTAATTAGTACGAATTAATTTGATAACCTAGCGAATTCATACTAATTAGTACTAATTCATACTAATTGAATTAGTGCCAATTAGTATCGATTATTATTAATTAGTACTAATTCATACTAATTCATACTAATTAATAAATCTGGATTTTCCAGATGTACTCTTCTCTGATCTACTGGATTTTTGGAACGGGAGACATTTTCTATTTCCAAGATCCAGCCATTCAAGACAACACTCCAGTTGTTGAACTCAAGGAGTCAATAATCCGACAACGTGGCATAGAAACCACTATAAACGACAATGGTCAACTCTTTTTTGTCGATGTGCCAGTGGAAAATCCTCTTGACTCTGACGCTCTCTTTACTCGACTCAACGACGAAAATCTCCTGAAGAGCCGGGAACCGCCGATCGATATCGCCAGGCTTCGAGATCTGTTCAAGGAGAGTTCGCCTAATAGAAATGTCCACTTCATCTACATCCCTCCGAAGTTGCATTCCAGTGCGTTGTGATTCCTTTGAAATTCCGTCCGTCATGGCTCTAATGCTCTCAACATAAGGAAGAAGGAAGCGTCCCAATTCCGTGTCAGTGTCAGATATCCCGCCTGAACGAGACCTCAAGAAGATGCGAGCTTACTCCGATACACCATCCCTTCTTGCAACACCATCTCGTTATCAGGCCGCTCAGTGCATCCCGACCACTCGCCTAATTTTCGACGACCGCCCCAAGCCAGACTACAACGTCGCTCCAATAGCTTTGCTCTACCCCCCTTACGGAGATTTTCTTGACGCCTGCGCCAAACCTAAAGAATTCGAAGCTATTGACTTGATCGCTATGATGCGGGAAGTTGACGCCCTTGTAGTCATAGCGGCGGGCTTCCACAAGGACGAGGACGAAAGGAACAATCAGTTTATAGATGCTCTCAATCGCATTCTTCAGTGCTATCACGATCGTAGCGACCAGCTCGCACCTATGTCCTGTGCCATCATCGCGCAGAAGCGTACTACCGATGGGTACACCTCGGACCCTATAGCAGACAGATCCTTGGAGGTCAAGTGCAACACTGGAAGCGCGACCTCGAACGCTGAAGTACAGGTCGCGTTGCATGTTCACAATATCAACGCATCTGCTCAAGAACGGTGTCCAAAATTATTTGAACGTTATCGGGTGCCTACCCTGGCTATGACCCTCAATGGTGAGAAGCGATTCCATCCCCACTATCACATTATGCTAATAAATGTTGTGTGCTTTGGGGGACAAGGCACCTCTTTGCAGTTCTTCGCCATGGTGCAGCTGAACAAGATGCCTCGTCAAGTTGCGCTGACGCCTTCATTTCGATTGGTCCAATGTCCTGGGGATGGAGGTGGATACGCCTGCGGTCGAGCCGACTCTCCATTATATCGAGCGTTTGCCGCGGCTCTCGTGCTTTGCAAGAGAATAGCTAAGGATATGAAAGATTGGATGAATGCCGCTGACTCAGATACGAACTCGGATGACGCTCCCTTTATTCCTATCCAAAATTACACTTTACCAACGATTTCTCAGATTGGAGATGTCCGCTTCCAAATCGAATCTAAACTCGGTCTCAACCACGGCCCATCTTATGTCTACCTTGCCCGAACGGAACAAGGCAGATATGTCGTGGTGAAGTTCTCAAGCAATACTGCCGGGATCTTCACGATTTTTGTGCGGAGAAGGGGATGGCTCCCAAGCTCCTTGGTTATGAGAATTTACCTGGAGGGTGGATTGGGGTTGTGATGGAGTACCTCCCAGATTCTCATCCATTGGCCGACCCTAGGTTTACTTCGGAGGAGAAGCAAAAGATGTGCGAGAAATTAGAGGCATGTGCTCGGGCGATGCATGATAACGGATATGTCCATGGAGACCTGCGGGAGACCAACGTTATCGGTGCGAAGGGGGGTACTGTTTGGATTATTGACTTTGATTGGGGAGGGGAGGATGGGAAGGCGGAGTATCCATATGCGAGTTTGAACGAGCACTTGTTGGATAAAGATCGGAAGGATCTTGTTATCAGTCGGGCTCATGACGAGAGGGTTTTGCAGGCTGCTATCGCTCGGATTTTGAGATCATGAAATTGGGGTTTTTTTTTTTGCGTCGAGGCATAGTCGTCGAGATTGCCTCGAGTAGAAGAAATCCAAAACAAACACGTCTACACGAATTCTATGATCCCTGTGGTCCCGCCGACAACGAAGAAGAAAACGACTCGTTATTACAAGGTATATGATGTGCAAAGTGAAAGGATCGTGTTCATGAAGGACACTTGACGAGTTGACGTTGAAAAGGATTCGATGAAGGAGGGCGATGTGTACAGGCTGTTCCATGTTGCAAGAACGTGGTGTGGCTAACATACCGACCCCCAACACTTATGGAGACGTGCGACACGGGGACGATTCGAGTGTGCCACTGTCACGCTCGTTTGATGTTCAAAGAGATCGGTCGGGACCTGACGCACTTCGAGACTACGGGAGAGATAGTGCAATCGGCGACGCGATGCAAGGTCAGTTGCCCATCATCCATCTTCGTCTGATGTCCTCATAGACGTTTCAGCTCACTAGGGTGCCTATCAAGACGTCAAGATTATACATCGTGATGTCAGCGTCATACGCATCTTGGGTGATGGCAAACGGGTGCTCATCGACTGGGACCTGAGCAAATTGCTTGAACAGAAAGGTGGGCCTCGGCAGAAACAGCGAATGGTACGTTCGTATTCCTTTGATTCACTTTCCTCTCAGACTAGATTTCACTGTTGCAGGGCACATGGCAATTTATGTCAGCCAAGTTGTTGGCGAATACTAGCGCACCTGTGCACGAGCTCGCCGACGATCTGGAATCATTCTACCATGTTCTCGTCTGGGTTGTGTTGAGGTTCCCTCCACATCCGATGACTTGATGTACCTATTGCACGGTCGGTTTGACGAAGCACTTCACCAGGATGGGCCATTGTTCCTGTCGGAGGCAACCAAAAAAAAAAGGGATTTACCTCGACATCAGCTTACTTCCCCGGGGCGAGCTGCCCGACCTCATTGTTGATTTAGGAGAAGTTCTCCGAATTTGGTACGCCAGGCAGCCGAAGGGAAAGGGACATTGAAACTTGAAGGCCTGGAACTTCTCGGGAAAAGCGTACTCGGTGGGGTTTCATCGACGAATATCAGTGCAGAGAACTCAAAAAATGCCAATTCCGCGTTGCAATATGAACGAAATACGCAACGCTTGGTCATAGGTGGATGGTTTTACGTTTCTGTCAAAATGCTAGTTTGAAGAGAAGGATGTTGGACGGACGGGTGGTGCATGATGTGACTTCGTCGCAACAGTACACGCAAGAGATACAGGTACCGAAGAGGTCGAGTGAGTTGGAGTTTGTTGTTGAGGACCTTCCGCCGGCTCGGTGGAGGGGGTTGGATAGCTGCATAGGTTGACGATGCTATTCTGGAAGAGAATGAAGGGGATGATTTGGTTATAAGGGGGACGCTCATGAGGTTATGTCACATTCATCGAAATGTTTACGGAACTGCATCTCTGTATCAATACGTAGTGGTTTTGATAGGCTCATCATACATATAGAGAGTTGCATTACAGTAGCTTGATTGTCTTTATGCGTTTCCCTGGGTTTTCAACCCCTGTCTACCCAGCCCCCAAACCACGTTTGGAGCAGTGTATTTTGCTGGCGGATTGCGATACCTATATAGCGTGGGCTATACTTATAGTTTGAACGTCGCTTCATTCGAGCTGCTATATTTTTAGCTCGTCGCTGGCCACCGTTCGACATCACCGGTAGCCTTCCTCATCGGTAAGTGACTCGCTTCCTGAACTTGTCCACCAAGATCCTGAGGAGTTGCTGTACATCTCAAGTTCAGTACAAATCCTGCTCAATCTCGTTTCCCAATCCGCGGTCGTATTCGCCTTCCCGCCGTGGCTGCGGACCTGAGAAATCAGTTTCAAAAGAATATGCGTCGCTTGGGTCAGCTTGCACAGTGAACACGTATAAGTACTGTACGCTGTTCGGGTTAGGATGTATGATCACAAACAACGTTTTGAAATATCTCACCTCGCTTGTACATTGTCGTAGAGTAGACGACTCACTAACGTTTCTCTAGTGGGAGGCGTTGATCAAGTACAAGCTAGACCGGATTCCATTTATAGATCTTTGTTATCAGTGCAACCCGGGGCTTACGTTTCGCGAACAGCATGGAAGGCAATGCTGCAGTGAGCATACCTGATTATCTTTGAACCGGTTCGACGGTGGCTGGTGGTGGTAAAGCATCGAGGGTTGTGGAACGGTGGGGGAAAAAAGTCCTGTCCTGACGGTGAGGTTATGGCAAGCGTCGTGAACGGGAAATTGGAATGTTTCTATTCTTGCGTACGCCGTCAATTGACCGGACGACAGTCGTTATATTCCCATACTACATACAGCCTCCAGGCGGTTCAAACTTTTCGGGAGGAGATGTACGGGCTCGGAGGGTTTCCTTTGAAACGCTCGGTCACGTACAGGTTCACGTACAGGGTACACCGGGTGTAAACAAACTGCCGCTATCACTGTACGTCACGTTGGTTTCCCACACTCCCCTTCGCCTTTTCGCCGTGATGGGCGAAAATTGACGACGAACGACGAAAGGATGGAGTCGGACGAGGATGGACGAGGATGGACGTCGTCTGGAACATGGTGACTGCATGCGTAACGACGGGGACGACTCCAATTGAGATACCGGTCGTGAGTATATTTTCGGCTATTTCACACCGCTCTGTCGGGTCACGACTTGCCGCTAAGTATGCTAGACATTCCAATCCCAGCAACTCCCGCCCATCCCTTGCGTCGAAAGAAACTGGAAAGGAGTCAGCAAGTCGTTTTCCGTTGAGAAACAGGAAGGTATTACATAAGATTATCGGCGACACGAGCATGCTTTTTTTAGTAACATCGATCACCCCTTTTGATATGGGATCAATATAATTTTTTTTATTTATTTAATTGCTCCTTGTGGTATTACCCGGTCGTCGTCAAAAGGCCACGCTGCTGTGCTTTGTTTGTTTCCACTCATCTTTTCTTCCCTTACTCCCATCTTCCCACTTCTCCTCAACTACCAGCTTAGAGCCTTGCTCTCCCTCACTCTTTTGAACTCAAATATCAAACGCATCTAATACTACGACTACAACAATGTTCGCTGCTACCGCTGCACTCCTCCTTGGAGCTGCCTCCTTGTCCACCGTTTCCGCTCAGGCTGGTGTCTGGGCTACTGGTCCCATGGGCGTCACCAACCCTCCCAAACCCATTATGGGAACTCCTATCAACCAAACTTCCGATGCCAGACTCATCTCCTTGAACGCCATTGATGTCCGTTTTTTTTCTTCTTTTTTCGTGCTCGCTTACTTGATACTTACGTCTCTCCATGCAGGATTTCTGCCTTTGGGCCCCACCTAACCCCGAAGTGATAGGCAACTCTGAGGCTTATGAGGTAGCCTGGTGTACAAAAGCCCGAAACAACGCTCGTGTTATTCCTGATGGCACTTTCACCGGACTGTCAATGGTCAAAACTGGTGAGCTCCTTATTCATCTTTTTGACTGCCCCTCTTATGTGTACAAGATTTCTATATCCAAATAATGGGATACGGTGATTTCACCAAGATCAACTTGATGCCGGGCGACTTTGGAGGAGAGCTCGATCCTCACGGTGCGGAAGGTCTGGGAAATCCCGTCGGTGGTAATATTACCGTCAACATCAATGGTGAGGATAAGAACGTTGAGGAATGGATGTCGTACATCGTAAATTTCCGAGCATTATCTCAAAAACGGTCACCAGATTAACAACTCTCTCTCTAGTCTTATAGCCAGTTCTGCTTCCGTGCCTGTATAAACTCCAACTCTACCTACTCCGCTGCGGCAATGTGCGAGCACAAGTTGGACGTTATGGGATGTAACTTCGTCATGCCCGGTAATTACGGCTTCAACGGTACATTGTACGTCTTCCCATTTTCTCGCTCTTTGTTCCCTTTATCTTAAACCTTTTCCCCCCTAGCGAAACCTGCGACGCAGACGTCGCCTACCCACCTGGCTGGTACCCCTCGGTCGTCGGCGGTCAAACCACCTACTCCCAATTCCAACAATACTGGACTGGTGTCGTCGGTGCCCAGACCTTCACCGTCGGAGACACCGTCACCCCTCAGTCTGTCGCCTTCACCCCTTCTTCGTCCAACTGCAAGACGACGAGCACGATTGGGAATGGAATTCCTTTGAGCTTGCTTACTGCTGGAGCTACCGGACCTGTTCCTACCAATCCTGCTGCAACGCAGCCTGGTGCTACGGTACAGGGGACTGTGGGTGCTAGTGGTGCTGGTGGTGCTTCTGGGACTGGGACCAATAAGCCCCCTGGTTCGACTGGTATGTTTATCCCCCCCACTGTTTTACTTTCTTAAAATGGTTAATCTTAATATAGGTACTTCGGGTTCGAGTGGCTCGAGTGGTAGCAAGGGCAATGGTGCTATCTCGTTGGCTGCACAGGGTATGACCCTTATGACTTTGGTTGCTGCGATCGCTGGAGTTGCGTTGATACACTAAGTAAAGAGTTTGTTCGTTTGTTTGTTTTTTTTTGTTGAGAGAGATGGAAGTTTACGTACCCGCACACCAGTTTTTCTATCATTAGTTAATACCTGCCAGTTTTGCATACCTCTTTTTTGTTTCTTCTTTTCTTTACTTACTTCCATTTATCCCTACGCTCATTTGAAGATGGCGGACAGTTGGTATAAAAGACGTTTTTTTTAGATAGAATCTTGCGTGTGGCGAGGAATTCTATCTTTTTTTTTCCGCTGAAAATCATGACAGGTGGTGATTGACATTTGACGTTCCTGGTGAGAGTTTATGTCCTATGTCCAATGTCAGTGTCCGAGGCACAAAAGGTCCTCCCGCCATGTAATGTAACATGTTGGGGAAAGCCGAATCAGAATCAAGCAAAAACATGTTTTTGACATGTGTGATTTAGGAACTTTTTCAGGTCAAGTACGATAGCGATTACGGGACATCACTCTATGTATGTAGAAATTATAAATACACTGGGGCTCAAAATATAACGCATCCGAAAAACTAGATTGCGACTGCGAGTAATAGAAGTGAAGCCTCTCAAAAAGAAAAACCCTACGAAACACCCATCTCCTTTCCCACAACCCTCAGACACTCCCTCGCCAACCCCCTAGCATCAACCTCACTCACTCCCTCCCCACCCTCACTCCTCTCCACCACCACAAAACTCGACGGCGTCTTCCTCGGTATACTCGCAATCTCACATAAAGCAGGATAAAAGTAGAATAAATGCGCGATTGAAGATCGTTTCACCGAATCGGATATCAGTCGAGTTGGGGTTGGTTTTACAACGGTAGAGTCAATCGCTGTAAATTGAGGTATATACCCTATCAGACACAACGGGGAGGAGAGGAGAAAAGTTGATACGCACGTGGCTGGTCGAGGCAATTACCCGACGGGTCATCAGAAACGGCCGCCCAGTGCGACCCAGGCCATAACCGCAACTCGAGGAGTTTTCGAAGAACGTAGATTAGCTCGTCTTCCCGTGCTCTGAACAGTACATCGGATTAGATCCCAACCAAAGAACAAGAAGGTGGGTGGGGGAAAACGTCCTGTCTCTCGCACCTTGGAAACGGTAAATTCCCTCTCAACGCTTCATCCGCTATATACCCCACCAGCGTCGTTTTACATCGTGTAAGTAGAGATATCAAACTGAGCGCTGCAACTCGTTTTCGTAACGGCTCTTGGTCTTCCAAAGGGGGGGGGATTGACTCGTGAGTGACAAACAAAGCGGAAAAAAGCGACAGTACCTTTTGTAACATCAGAACACACCAAAAACAACAAATCAAAACACCAATAGCTAAACCTTTCCCTCGGAACAAGCGAGCCAGCACTATCATGGTGCGTACTTCCATGACCTAAATGCCGGTCTACCTCGACCTTGATGTACTCTCCCGACGAAGACGCAGACGTGGACGTGGATGTATCGAACTCGGGACCGTCAGGCGACTTTGAGTTCGACCGACTCGGACTGTCAACTCCATAATCCCCCTCGTATAACCTACTCCCCTGACTCAACATTCTAGGCAGCATGTAGATAACTTGGTCTGGAATCCTAGAATCTCCCAGATGTGGTAAAACGTCTATCTCGAGCGATGAGAGGAGTGTCAGGTCAAAGTTTTCTTCAGATTCTTGAACCGAGAGTGGGAACGATAGAGCAGATGAACTACGAGAGGAGGGAGGGGGTAGGGGAATAAGCGATTGGTGATGACAAGCGACGGGTGGAAAAGAAGCGTACCAGTCAGCCAGAATCCCGCCTTTGAAAACGTCTAGGATTTGCCTCCAGATACTCGCTACACACTGGTCTGGTACAACTAACCAAACGAACAAACCGTCATTCGAGGATGCCAAACAAACCCAAGGATCAAAATACCCACATTCACTGAAATCGTGCCCATTCACCCTACTGCCGACCTCCTTAACAATCCTTAAAGAACACGTTGTCGCGGTCTTCCACAACGGTTCGTCTTTACCATGCTTAGATGGAGCGGGGCAGTCGTATTTCAGCTTGACAGGGATAGAGTACGCCTGGCGTTTTCAGTAAGAGAACATGAAAAGGTGAAACATAACAATGAGGGGGACTTACAGCCAAAACACTCTCAACCGTACCATCCACATATATATCCACACTACCCTTAAACTTCACCACCAGCTCAACCAACAACGGCATCGTCTTCTTCGCCAGCGCAATATACGTCACCCTCCTCTTTGGCGTCTGACTTCCCGGCAGTTGAGGCACATCGAAAGCCGCCAAAAACGGTAATGTCGTGAATTCCGACAAATCTTTCAATACAAGCGATGGTGAGCCTTGTAAAGACAAGTCGATCCCGGTGATCGTATCCATAATGGCCGTTTGTAAAGGCGGTAATGCGTCGATATCTGGGCGGTAATCTGGCGAGTTGGCGTACATGAGCACTCCTTTGAGGATCGCCATCATTCTCGTTAGTCTTTCCAAGGGCCATTCTTGACCTTCCAACGCCGTACTGAGAGCTCTCGTACACTCAATAACGGCCACAAACGCAACCATGCTCTCTTGAGTAAACGGTTTTGGCAAGCCTACTTGAGCTTCCGTGTCTGTATCCGCGGGTGAGGGTGATCCTGGCCCGGACTGCTTGAGCACGGCTCCGCCAATAAGATCAAGTGATTCCCAGACTCGCTGCCACATATAGGCTGTGGAATGTCTCGACTCCTTGACAGCAGTAGATGAAGAACCGACTTTGACCACCTTCTCCAAGCACCTCAAAGCCGGTGTGCTGATCGGGCGATTGTCAAGAAGAACAGCATCCTGGACATGTACAGTGAAAACGTCCCATGCTTTAGTAAAAGAATCCAAATGGATGATCTTCGTCACTAAGAAATCGTGAAAAATGGATCCTATCGACTGGAAGGCCAGGATCTTCGATTCATCCCAAGCTTGCTCCTGTGGAACAGTTGTCGCTAGATCCGACGCTTGTGTTGTTACATCGTCTAAAGGACCAGCTCCAGTTCCAGCTCTAGCACGAATTTCCTCGGTCAAATTCTCCAGCAACGGGAAGGTGATCTTCCAAACACATTGATCCCAAGTCTCAAGGCTGAGCGTAGCACCATACAACTGCATCGTCCTAAACATCGTCTGTATAGCACCATCTCTAACCTCTGGTCTGTCATCCGTACACAACCCAAGTAATTCCGTCAATAAAAACATCCAGAGTTCACTATACTCCGGTTCCTGCTCCGCATCTTTCCTTTTGGCTTGGATAGCATCTGAAACGCTCCATAATAACGAAGCGGCAGCGGTCAAAGCGATATTGGTATCCGCTTGACGACCAAATTGGCCAAGGGTAGTGATGCAGAGTCGGAGATGAGCAGGGGAAAGAAGGGAAACGGAGTCACAGACGAGTGTGAGGGATTGGAACGCTATCTTGATGAGAGCTGTGTGACTCTTCTCGGTAGGTGCGCTGCCCATCCCTAGAGGTAAAGGTTTGGAGCGTTTGACAGGCGACGCAGAAGGAGTTGTCACCGAATCTGTCGAGCCTCTACGAGAGGTCGAACGGGGAGGAGGTTTGCAAACACTTTCTAGCATGCAAAAGATGATTTCCCAGCCAACTACGAGGGTATGGCCGGAAGCTTGAAGGATCTGGTGTAATGTGTCTAAACCCATCCGTCTGAGTTCGACGGTTGTGGAATTGCCGATACCGCCGGCAGAAAGAGTAGATTGTGGTTCTGGTACGACCTGCTTCGCCAAGACATCCAAAACTTGTCTCTGAACTTCAGTTTTTAGGTCTCCCGTATTGGATAAATTTCGAGGTACGACAACAAGGATTTCATCGAGTACTTGTGCGGCCTGCATACGAATTGGTTGCGGAGCAATCGTCAGACCAATGATCGAAAGGAGATGACCGGTAGTAGTGTTCCATGCAATATCAGGCGAACGATATATTAGACGATGTATATTCAGAAGTGCGACACCACCGAGTTTAGTCAGCCCAAAGTCACCCGAACGCTAAAGACAAAAACTCGTCAGTAGCCATAACTTAACATGACAAACAAAATAACGCACTAAAGTACGAGGGATATGTATTCCACTGACTCGCCTTCTATGAGAAGGCTCTCTTCTGACATTGACCGCAAGACTGGAAGCTGAAGTGCTAGGGCGAGCGCTGCCCTCCTCTTCTGGGGTGTCGTCTTCAATTATGACGTCCAGATCCTTCGGATCCGTCCGCATCCCTACCATCTCTGCACTAAGCCTGCAGAGAGCACCAACGAAACTCTTGAAGGCATCGTCTTCGAGATTCTTCGACGCGTCAAACAATCGTTGTACAGCGCTAAGCATGGTCTCCGTGTCCAAATCGCTCAACAGAGGATGTCTTGGTGCCTGTAGCTGCGAACTCCCACTTCCACTTGGCCCCAACATGGACATCGGACGGCTCGAAGAGCTAGTAACTCGTTTAGCTGGAGTATTTGCTGTTTGTGAATGGAGACCCCTCGAAGTCAAGACGTATTCCGCGTTCTGAAGCACTTCAAAAATACTGAACCAGCTATCACCCAGACTACCCGCGAGGAACATCGCACTCGATATGAGCACCTTCAAGCACGCCAAATTCCTTTCCGAAAGTCCAGGAGGCTGAGTGGAACCTCCACCCAACCCCAGGTTTTCCGATATACTGCTAGCGGTTCGGGGCGTTTGAGGTTCAATGTACGAAACTACCGAAGAAACCACTCTGGTAGGTACAGAGAACTTTGACAGACTAGTGAAAAACGCATCTCGAGGGGTGGTCAATCCCAGCATGCCAGAAACATTTGTCATGGCTTGATAGCTCGCCAGAACGTCTACAAAGAGGTCATCCGAGAGATTCGTCGAGATGATGAAGGATAATGCGGCCAAAAGGGCCGGCCAACCATTGTCGATAATGTCTCGAACTATTCTGAGTTGCTTTGTTTGTGGATCATCATCGGGTAGAGAATTTATATCCAAAGCCGGCGGTGCTCGAATTGGGGCATCACCTGCCGCTCGCGGTCGTTGAACGACTATCGAGGTGTATAAAGGAGCGGAGAAAGCAGCGAGGCCTTCACATAGCGATACCAGACACTGAAGGGCCAAGAGGTATATATAGGACTCCGGGATTGCGGGAGAGTCTGCCTTGTCGAGTTGGTCAATGCTGGAACCATATTAGCGGGAAATTGAGGGAGACTTGGAATCCGTACCATTGAAGCTTCATTGCAGAGCCCTGTAAACTCAATCCTGCACCACTGGATATCATGCCCACAACGTTCGAGACGGTGGCACTCGCTGCAGTAGCCACCATTCCAGCTACACCTCCCACATCCAGCCCATAACTCGAATTTGAAGGGGATATGTTTCCTGTGGCATCCTGCGGAACTCCAACACCAAACATTTGCGAGCCCACGCCGAGTAATGAAGGCTTCTCTGTAATAAGCCTTGTGAGCGCCCTCACGAGAGACGTGAAGACCTTAGAGCCCCCGGACGTTTGAGAGTCATAACGATCCCAAACATTTCGTATCAGTTCCGCGTCACCACATAGACTATAAAACAAAACGTCGGCATCGAAATGATGAGCTGTAAAGGAGTCAACATACCCTCGCATGATCTCCATCGCCAAGACCCTCACCCATGGTGGCCTACTTGACTGGCTACTGTATCCATGTTCGCCTTGTGAGCCATCCGCGTCGTCGGCGATTATTCGTATAAGCAACATCAAAAAAACCTCTGTCTCGGTTTCCAGATCATCGGAAAACTGTTTGAGCAGCAGGAAGGCGACACGGGTACAACGGAGAGTAAGCGGAAAGACAGCTCGGTCCGACAATGCTTTGAGTAGGAGAGGGCAGAGATGATGTCGAAGTAGAAGGATCAATTCTTCATGCTACGTATAAGGGATCAGAAGGGCGGCAAGTACAAGGAAATCCCTCGAACCTTTATAAATAACGCATGGTAATTGGTCAAGACGCTTTCAATCAACTCCAGCGCAAACGTCTTATGTAAGGACTCTAGCTTGAGGAAGTTGGGCTTCTCTGAATTGGCAAGGAGACACAGGTCCTCAAAAACCGAGTAGGCATCTCGTGATGACGGTCCGAGAGTCTTGGAAGATCCGTCAGGTAAAGTTATATCGGAAAAAGCGTCGGGTTCTATGTCATCCCCTCGAACTTCATCCACCATCTTGTCGACCACGAACATGACGAATTGACGAAGAGTAGCTGCTGCTGTCGACGATACCACGGCAATTTTCGATTCTTGTAGTTTGAAACATAGCAGAAGCGCCTAGGAGGGTTTCAACACGAACTTTTGCGTTCATGAAGTAGGTAACGTACGTCTCCAAGAAGTGCGCCATGAACTTTCGGGAAATTGGTGATGAGAGATAGTAAGGTTTGCAGGATCTTGAGTTGGATATCGACCCCTTGGCTCATTGAATCGTTCATTGTCTTAATTATGATAGGCACTGCGGATTGTGGAACGGCCTTGAGAGCGATGAGCCTCTGTAGAGACCCCAACGATATCGCGACAACTTTCGCGTTCTTGGTCGCGAATCCCATGAATACAGGTTTGAGTAAATCGTCTGATTGCGGTCCATCTGATGCAGAAGATAATGATGAACCCCAGAGACAAGGAGACAAGCGAAATCAGTTTCTTTCGAACGCACCGGAGGCCAAACTCGCAGTCGCCGCTTCAGGCGAACTTCTCAATATTGCCAAAGATTTTTCGGCAGCCTTCACAAGGGTCCTTCAGCAAAGCAATTACTACGTTGAAGGTATTTGTTCTACCTCTCGAACCTCCGGGTGCTTTCGCCTAGTTTCACTTGCCAATGACTGCCATTAGAATAGGCTGAGTAGTGTATAAGTGGGATCGAAACACTCTTTTGCTCACCTGTAGTTCAGTCACCAGGAAGGCTAGGGAGCTCATGGCCCAAGACGAAAAGGTAAATGTGGAAGCTGTCTAAGCTGCGCGAAGTGGATTTCTGGCAGTCAGGACTCAGGCGCGTTTGATCATTACCGTCTGTTACCGCGCTGCCAGTGAGAGCGGGTTCCTCGCTTACATAACCACATATATAATCCTCCTTTGTTTTAGTGTTTCCTTCTACCTAATCTTGGTCTTTTACATCGATAAATCATGTCTGAAGAAGAACAACTCGTACCCCCCGCTCAAGAGGAAATCAAGGCGGAGGACGGAAATGCACCAATCAACGTCAAGGTACACGATACCTGTTATTCTTTTTTTCATCAGTTTGACTCATTTACGTTCCAGGTCGTCAGTTCTGCAGGAGAGGAGGTCTTTTTCAAGATTAAGCGGAGCACGAAGCTAAGCAAGCTCCAAGGAGCATATGCCAACAAGGTTGGAAGGGATGTTGGCAGCATTCGGTGCGTTATCCATTTTCCTCGACACAATCGCCAATGAACCGCCCGTTGACGCGTATAATTTCCCAGATTTTTGTATGATGGGAGTCGCATAACTGAAACGGATACACCATCGTCGTTGGATATGGAAGACAACGGTACGCGTGTCACTCCTTTTCATTGTTGAAAAAGCATCTTCAGCTGAGTTGAACCGATTTACCACAGACACAATCGATGTCATGGTTGAGCGTGAGTCAATCATCTGGGGCAGTTTTCGGATAATTGTACTCAGATCTTTATCACAGAGGTCGGAGGGTGCACAGCGTCGTCTTAACTCCTTCCCTTTCCCTATCGCCCTTGTTCACACCGACAGCCACTTCTCTTGCATTCTTGTACAATCTCCTGTACTAACCATATCTCTATCTTATATCACTCGCACTCGCTATTCGTTACTGTCTGTGCCACCCTAGGTTCGGCTTACTCAACAACTTCACAATCGCTGCGTTTCTGCGGTTGACTTTCAGAATGAGTCATATCAAAGGTAGACACTAGGCATCTTGGTATTTGTACAGGAGACCTATGGAGCAGCAATGAGTAGTGATACAGTGTGCATAACATGACCAAGAAAAGCAGAATTCGTTCCTGAAACGGCGAGAACAAGGTAATAACGGGGATTGATTATATGTGTAAGAGGTGCCATTGCGTTCAAAAGTAGTAGCGAGGGGTATGCTATCGCACAAAACATAGAGAGCATCGGAAGCTGGTCATGA
This sequence comes from Marasmius oreades, assembly GCF_018924745.1. NCBI lineage: Eukaryota > Fungi > Basidiomycota > Agaricomycetes > Agaricales > Marasmiaceae > Marasmius > Marasmius oreades. The sequence goes on from NC_057333.1 coordinate 555,950, forward strand.
GTGAAAGTCGAGGGGAAGCCCGTAGTGACACATCGGAGCGTTAGTGATTCAAAGGTGGGTAGGCGGTCGATAGATCGTCGTTTACCCGTTCCTAAAGCCGAGGAAGCCGCGAGATGAAAGTCAATCTGAGGGTTGTTGTAATGCCATAGACACATACCTGTCTAACCCCGGCCGTATCAAACTTGGCTTCTGTGTCGAAACACCAGTCCATGTTACTGGGCTCGATGAGACCGTGTCTAAAATACGAAGTTAGCACATCCAGAAACGGGTTCGGAACGTCGCATACTCTTTCGCAAGGTGTTCGGGAAGCGACTGAGGGGCACAGAGATAACCGCAGCGCGCACACCGCACTCCAAACACCCAAGGAGCTCCCAGTCGGACTCGGGCTGGCGGTTTTTCTTGGCGTATTTCTTCATCCTGGGATTTACAGACGGTGAATTTTCCTTTGTGTAAATGACCAAGCTAGAAAGATTAGATATTATCCATCAGTGATCGAATGTTTCTAACTCGAGGAAACCAAAAAAAACGCAACGCACGACTTGCGGCCATCGTAAAACTTCCCTACAAGTCCTGCATTCGATGACAGGATTTTTCATGTTCATCTCACTGACCGTCGCCTCCTTCGGGTCTAATCCACAAGCATTGACTATCGCCCGCGCATTTGCAGAAGCATCTTCATGAAAACTGATCCTGTTCCCCCCTAGATTCCACGGATCGGATCCCACTTTGCGACACGTTTCTGACGAGGTGAACCTTGAAGGCGTACCGCCCATATCCTTCGAGAACCGAAATGCAGGCGACGAAGTACAAGGGTGTATCAAGACATCAGGGTATTGTAAGGGCTGCCCGCAATCAGCATCATTACATCGAAACACCGTGGTAGCAAGATTGAATTCGGAAGGCGTGAGGATACTTGGGTTGGCTTTGCGTAGAATTTGGAAGAGCTGTAGATCCTTGGCCGCGCGCCACTTTTCCACTAACAGAGAGAAAGATGGCGAGGTAAGGTTTAGGACGGAGGATACGTCTGCTGTGGTTAGCTTGTTGAAGGGCCGCCTCTCGAGGAGGTCGTTAATCAGTCTGCATGACAGGAGATCGCCGAGGCTGGGTAGGATCGAGAGAGGGTTTCGAGAGCGAAGGTCGTTATATGTGTCTTGAATGACGTTACAGCGTTGCACACGAATATCGGCAATAATTCCTTGGGCTTCGTCTTTTATCTTGTTCAAGCGTTCAATTAGTCCATCCTTTGCTCGTTCCCAAGCTTCGTAGAAAACTTTGAGTCCCTTCTAATCCACAGTCAAATCCGGAATATGGTCGTACCTCCCTCATCGAATTCTTTGTTCTGCCGAAAAAATGGGTGTTTCAGGAAGTCTGTGTTTTCCATCTCTTTTCCCCACCCCAGCTTGCTTAGTCTCTCCTTGGCCCTGGATCATAATGTGAGTTTCCGGTAACGATGAATTGAAATTTGTTCCTTACTGCTCCAAACGGCGGGCACGGATTGCAGCACGCTCTGCTTTCTTCTTATCATTTTGCGATTTCGCCCACTTCTGACATTGCTTTGCATGCTAGACAAGCGAGGAGAAGAAAAGAGAGAACATCTATCAGAACATCCGCAGAACAACAAGAAACCGCTGACCTCAACTAAAGCGGAATGTTCGTCAATCTTGGCCTTGTGCCACATGCTGAACTGTTCTTCGTTTCCTACGACCTCGTCAAGTTCGAAACAGAAATTCTCCACCGCTGAACGAAGATAAATTCCAGGCGCTGTGCATCTCTTTTTCAGTTCAACGCGACCAAAAAGAACACCAGAGCGTGCTACCTCGCTGTGGAATCACCTTAAGAAGGTCCGCATTAGATGCTAGAAAGCTAAACTGTCCGTCCGCCATGAGTATAGCTTTCTCGATGAACCTTTGACGAAGTCAATAATCACACACTGGAGAAGTAGAGATTCGGCCATACGCACGCTTCGTTGATGCATTTGGTGCAACACCGCAACCGACATTCCCAATAAGGCGATGAGTGACCACTTGAGCATAGCTTTGAAGATAAAAGGCTGAGCGAGAACTCCGAAAAATAATGTTTTATCATCTTACGTGACACTTCGTGCTGAACAGCAAATTGACGTATGATGGTTCTGTCATGCCAGGAGGGAGAGCGGGGAGATCTGGGATATTTGCAAGGCTTTCACGCCACAATACATGGTTTTGACGACTCATAAGATGGTTGCGTAGGGACTTGTTGGTTCGGGAGAGGTTTAAAAGATCTGGCGGGGTGAGCTCTTTCGCAATCTGATGGTTTCGGAGAGGCCATATCAGCGCGATTGATCTTGACAACATAGCCAATAAAAGGAAAGGCAGTACCTCAAGAAAAACGTCAACAGGCAATTCAAGAAACCCTAGCCGCCAAGGTTCAGAATCACTAGTCTTTCTCTTCTTTCTTCGAGGATATTTTGGTTTCGATGGCGCATAGTTTGGATCGTCTTGTTTTTCGCTTTCTGAAGACAAAACTGTTTGCGCACACCGGCGTCTTTTACGCCTCTGAGCAACCAGGAGCTGGAGAGCGGCATCCGAGTCCTCGTCGTCTGCAGGCTCTGGACCCTGCTGTTGCCCACCGACTTGGAACTGCGTTTGCACAGGAAGTTGAGGTGTGGCGGACTGCATGATCGTGGTCGATGGTAAAGGTTAACAGACGCGCTGAACCCTGACTAAATCACCCGTACACGGTTACAGGTCCATCCTAACGCCCCTTCCACAGGCCTTTCCTGGAATGGCCATCGAACTTCTCCATCAACACGTTGCGGTACAATATCCGGGAGAAGCTAAGCGACCCGCTTCAATCACCGCCGTTCCGAATCCCAGAGGGGGCTCAAGGCCCTGATGAGGAACTTGAAACAAGTCATCAGATTCGCTTACAATCGACAGTAAAAAGTAAAAAGCCTACCTTTCAGGTCCGAATAGGGTTTGTTGGTAAAGTACCATCGCAAAGTCAGCGAATTAGATCCTGAATGAGCTGATCCGTGAGGAGTCTGCCGTAGCTCTGGCACTGCGGCAATGACCATGGTCAAGTCCAAGCGTCGGTCAGTGCGCAAGGAGGTTATTAACGAAGCGCCGCTACGCCTGCCGGTTTCGGCCGGAGTCGAACCCGAACCGTGCCATGGCCCGTCGCCCAACGTTCAATCACCAGCTTAACTCACGACGGAACTCGAAAGATAGAAGAGATCAGCGGGAGAAGCTAACGAGAAAACCGTCATCACAAAAGTTTCGGAGAATCCGACGCGCGTCGTGTAACAATGTTGCTTCGTTCTCATATCCTCCGCTCTCTGATCAAATATTCATTGGCACCAGGATTCAAAGAACGATCATGTTGATACGGTGCCGGAGTACTTGGATTGTGGGAAGTTTTTTAGCGAGGAATAACAGTGGGATATACTGTATATACGCGTTTCAATGGTCCCCATCCCGAGTTTGTCCCGATCACGGTACTTCCTTCATATGCGAACTATATGTAATGATTATCCCGACCTTAACAGATTGGTCGTGAGCATAATTACCAGGTCAGTACTAGTCATAACGGACCTACGATTTTATAACTCGGATCGGGGTGCCGGGTTGCTTGCGCAAAGTTACGGCTGCTCCTTTTTGCTACCGTGACGAACGAGCTTCTCGTGTTTGTCCGACCGTGTACGGATGTCGCACTCGAATGGCGCCCGGGACGACTGGTATAAAAAAAACAACATTAACGCAATCACGGGCTCAACATGTTTCGAACTCACTTTTGGAATAAGGAATAAACTCCATATATGGCTCGAGTATATTCCCGGTAGATTCGCCCATGGGTTTCCTGATATCAAATGCCGCCAATACAGATGCGACATTCAAAAACGTGTCCGAAAGGGCGAATTGTCGCCCCGGACATTCTGCACCAATAAGAGGTTCAACTCGACTTTAGCTCTAGTTCGAGTTGTGGAAAAGTGAGACGAACCTTCAATCCAGATCGGTTCCCCTTTGTCGTTGGTCTCGATTATCGCAAAAAATGTGCTCTGGCTCGCCACTCTCGAAGACGGCCGGGTGGTACCAAACTCCGACATTTGTGATATTACTGTGGGCTTTGGATCTGGTCGAAGGTGTACGAGTTGGGGTACATTGTTTCGTCGTGGAAAATTGACCTTGAATTGGTCCCCATAAAATTTCGAGCACACTCAGGCTGGCTAATATGACGACGCGACTCACTAGAGATTCGATAAAACTGTCGTGTCCCGGGGTATACGACGACGACCTCGGTATTCGTCCTCAACACTAATGTGGTGAGCGAGTGCTGTGTAGTCATAAAGAAATCTTGTCCGGCGTTCGGAAAAATACCAAAAAGGAAGAAGGCTCACCAACACTGCCAGGAGGCTGCCATCTATGAAGCAACATGAGGTCTACTGAGCAACCGTCAATATCATGACTGGTACGTACCTGAAGACCTCCGTCATTACGGCCTCACAATATGGTAAAGAATCCCGGTCGCTCAAGCTTACCGGATTTAGCACACTTACAAGCGTAAATGCTCCCTAAATCTTTTAGGATCATCTAAAAGATTCAAGAGCAAAGTCCTATTGGCCTTCAGCTCGTGAGGGTGGTGCTGCGCGTTAACGCGACCGTTTGGGAATTCTGGTATTGAGGTCGCTGAATCTGATTAAGAAAGGTTTTTATGGCGGGGCTGACCTTGTTGAAATAACCGCCTGTGCGGCTTCCAATCGTCCCCGTAAGTCATGAAAATGAAATCGCGGTCCAACTTCTTCAGAGTCGGATCTTCAGTAAACAAAATTCGAGATAATGATCGCGTCAAAAGGGTCTTTACCCCATTCTATTATTTGGTTGTGAGGACAAGCGCAGGATCCGGGATAGGCACTCACAGTTCATGACTCTTAACCATCGTGTAATGGGGTCTAGGTTATGTCGAAAATGACACCAAAGCAGTCAACCCGAACTTTGAGCTCACCTGCCTAGAGCGCTTCTCTGGCAGGGCATCCACTGCCTGTATCGAATTTCAAACAAGCAAGTTCGTTCGGCCAATTTTGAGGAAGAGAATGTCGGTTTCTATACACGACATTTGATTGTGTGTTCGGATGCAGGGGTTATCCTGATTAGTTCTTTCCCCATTGCGTCGAACTTATGACCCAGGAAGCTAGAAGGCATATCCCGAGAAGGTAAGGGTTCTGGACTTTCACTCACAACGGCAATTCTAAATCTGTACTCACTAAGAGGTTCCCGATGATCGGAAGGCGCCTGGGTCCAGGAGGAAGAGGAAGGCTTGAACTTGAGCTCCATCTCTTCAGTAACAGGAGAGTCAGTCATAACCATCGCGAGCCCTGAGACAAAGCCTGGAAAGAGAGTTACAGAAAGACAACGGGGAAGTTCTGGTAGGTCTGTCATGTTCATGAGATTCGAGGAGTCAGAAGAGCAATGTCGAGAGGCGGCTGTAAGACCATTGTTTATAACTGAGCGGGAAGTACTACCGTAAAATATTGCTGGGTGTGAATAAAAAATTCAAAATACCTTCGGAATGAATTATGACAGGCGCGGCCGTTCAAGCTGTTTAGTTTGGACGTTAGCAGTGGAGTCGAAACTAAGAAGCCTCAGGTCATATCAAGTCCTTTTGTCCAGTTGCATTAGATCTTGTGGAACCGGGTGAGCACGGGGATTATGAACCACTGCCAATTCGTCTCCTTTCCTCAAAGCCCTGACGGTGAACGTTCTAGGTATGTTCTTCCTTCAAACCAGGATGTTCACGATATCTTACGCCAGTATCTCCAGGGTTGCCTTCACGTTCTCGGAAGCCTTACCAAAGCCCTCTATACACACGAAAGCAAGGTGGAAAGTCAAAGCATGAAGAGCTGGAATGGGAATGAGTTAGCATAATCGTTTGAGTTATACGTTGTGCGAAGAAGTCCGGAATTACTGGAAGGAGCGAGGTTGGAGCGAGGTTTTATTCGAGTGGTCCTATTCGACGAAATTTTGCAGGTTGAAGGACGTTGTATTGAAGTTCTGCTTGCAGACTCGACGTGCCCAAGCAAGTGGAAGTTAGTGAAGAATAGGTATTTGGTAACGAAAAAAGAACTTTCGCAAAAAGCCGGTGATTTGCCTTTTCGGCTTTTCCTTTGGGATGGGAAACGACAAAAAATGACGTATGTAATTGGGAAAAAAGCGAGAAAACAACAGAAAACGGGGTCGATAGTGGATTCTTCTTTGTTTCTGCTATGGTACTTCGTGTAACTCCCGAGATCCGTAAATCGAGTACCTTAGTTTCTCCATCTTTCTACAGGGGATATGGACATTGAATATTGAGAAGCCCCATTCCTGCGATATCTCTGTCCCATAGAACCCGAGAACACCGGCGGATGGAGCCTCTAGGTTCCAATACTGTAGACAAGTACGAAAGAATAAATATGCGGTGGTATGTATACAAAGGCCAACGGTAGTTGCGACTTGTAATTGGGCTTTAACATCTGTCGTTCCGCTGCCAGTTTCTCAATCAACAGTAGAGGCTTCCAATTAATTTTTCAACGATCGTTATGAAACGAAATAGAACTGAGAATGATTTACTCTGAAAACTTGTCGGCTTAGTGGAATTGCAGACGAATAGGCTTGAGTTGTCGGAGGAACGGCTTCAGTGTCGTGAGTGCCTCTCCTTCCACTGTGAGTACTCTTAATTAATTACTTAGCCTCTCATGATCAGAGGATGGAAGGAGGTGAAGGACTTACTTTCGACTCTCAATAATACATTCGTCCAGTGTCTTGAAATATATAGGCCGTGCCGTAGGTATTTTCCTCAGGTGGCGCTCCGACCTTAGTATTCGTTGAGGTGCTAGAAAAGAAGTCGACGGACGACAAAGGCGGGTGGGTATGCGGCGAATACGTCCAGTGGTACGCTCTCCGTCCGCCAGTGAACATTTCATGGGTCAGACGATGCAAGCTGCTGATCGAGCGGGTGGTCGGTGTCAGCAAAAGAGGATGGAGAGAATAGAGGGAAGCGAATATTGTAATAGACGATGAGAATCTTGGATTCAAAACATCTTGATGAAGACTTCGATGATATTGTTGCCAAACAGTGGGTGATTTTCCCATTTCGGATTAACGAAAGTGGAAGGTGAAAAGATCAGTTTCGTCTATGGTACCCTGTAGATTAGCTCTTGCCGGTTGAATCTGTGGATATAATAAAATCTGAGTACGATGTCGCGTGGCTCGAAGGATTTGATCTGTAGTCGATAACTTAAGGGCAAGCTTGCGTAGATAGTTCTCGATCTCTTGACCCTCAGTCATCTTCGAACGCTCATATTCACAACAACATCATTCTCAGCGATGATACCCTCCTTTTACCCTCCAAATCATAGTAAAACTCGAATTTCCAGCGAGATCAAGCTCCAAGATGGCGTTCGAGAGGACAGGAATTTGTTTTATTTTTCTGCGAAATTGATGGGCTGTGTGAGATATTGTCGAGTTTTGAACGTTGAACGTTGAACTGTTCAGCGACTTTGATATGGAATAGAAACCGAGATGGGGATTAGTGGCGTAGAGATGCCAACAACGGTGCTCGCACCTCAGACCGGGAGTCGGTTGACCCAAGGAAAACATTTGGGTCGACTCGGGAATGTATGCCAAGTTCGCTGGCCAGAAATTTTCTCCCTCAAGGACCGGCGAAAAACGTTTCCAGCCTCTCTGGAATCGAGGTTACTCTTTTCAGCGAAGTGGGTGGAAATGAGGTTCGCTTTGACGACTTTGCAGGCGCTTATCGTGAGAAAATTGGGTTATTATTTTCGAGGTCGCTCAGGTCCTTTCGTGACGAGAGACTCTGGATACTGTATCGAAAACTAATTCCCCCCAGAAATGTCGGCTAGAATCCACTAGCAACGGCTCCGCCAAGTTTTCTGCAACGAGCTACCCGACTGTGGAATAATTACCTGATGTCCTCGTCCGTCTACCCAGCAGGTCATCCTCAATCCCTGTAATATCTTGGGCCAAGTCATAGCCCGTCAGATTACAGGCCTCAAGTCATTGTTTGTGTTTCGTGGATGGCTCGTGACGGATACGTTCAAGGGTACGACTAGGGGCGTGTTTTATAACATGGTGCGTTGTTCATACTCGAGGCATCAGGTACCTAACAGCCTCACCGAGCACCTAGTAATTTGCAACCTTCATTCCGTCGCCTCGATGTGATGGAAGAGCCGGCCACATATGCGTCCAACACTCCTGGAGCAAGCCCAATTTGCAACAAGTTCTCCCGTTTGAACCCCGGTCCCTCAAGGTGCCCCAGGTATCGAAGATGTCCGACTCTCCGCCGGCGTCGTTGAGTACCTATTGAATCATAGATGCATAAATATTTAAATCCTCGCTGTCGCCTGAACAACCAATACACATTTCACCATTCAGAACCAAAGCTTTTGGCTGCCCAGCTTCGTGTGGAGGTCTTATTTCGAACTTGCTACACATGCTGGTCGTTCAGGGCTGTACTTCTTGTATGTACTAGAACCCTCCTCATGTTTTGTTATGTTACATCCAATAGACTTACCTATCCACGTTTTTCTGATGTGAACAACACGTTTTCTCGTTCTATGCTTGTTCCATCAAGTACCTGGCCCAAGCGGTTACCTGCTTATGTGCCAATGTGCCAAACCGCCCACAACAAGACAACTGGGCGGCTACATTAACTGAACCTTATCTCTTACCTCTCTTCAACTTCCATCATCGTCAAATTTGTCAATCGTAGTGGTCGACATCATGGAGAATTGAGTTGCTGAGGTCCCTAGGGTCCTCCCCTTCTCAATACGTTTTTCTTACCTGCGTACAATTACCATGGAATCTACCGAGGAACTACAGCAGAACGAAATAACTGCAGTGAAATCCATCTACGCCGAAGATTACATCGAAACACCACCACCAAAGGCTTGGAAGGTCCGTATTATTTGTATCGATCGAGTCCTGAGTGCTCTTCTGATGTGGTTTACCGTTCTCTTACCCAGGGCGCAGCGCGTCTTCCAGAATTCATTATCCGAGTCACACATCCCAATCCCGATTATGTGCAGAAGATTTTTTTTCATTTCCATATAACGTGCGTATGTATCGTGGCGTTTTTAGTCATACTCACGTTTCTTTCTCTGTACACAGGTTTCCAAAGACGTATCCCACCATCCAGCCGCTAATCTATAATGTCCGCGAACCGATAGTAGGATTGACGAAGAATGATCTGGCGCAGTTGGCTGTCGTTCAACAGCAGGTAGTAAAATTGCTTAAAGGCTCCGAAATGGTTATGGAGGTGCGTAGTCCGCTCCCTACCCCACCTACCTCCCACAACTCCGTCAGTACATGCACCGTTTGCTGATATGTCTCTTCCGCAAGTTGGTAACTGCCTGTCAAGACTGGATGGGGGAGAATGTTAAGCCTCCCGTTGAAGCCCCAGGGTCTCTTGCCTTCCAAATGAATCAGCGGGCTGAAGATGAAGAGAAGGTTCATATCCCAATAATTTGCTGCAGACTGTATTAATGTTCATGATATACGAAACAGGCTCGAAGATTGAAAGCTGAAGCAGAAGCTCGAAGGGAGAAGGAGAAGGCTCTCAAACTTGCTGAAGAGCTTCGGCTTGAAGCAGACGCACAGAAGCAGATGTGGGCTCAAGAGAAGAAGACGCGTCGGCGAGCACCCTCGGACGCTACTACCGTTGTCGGCGACACCTTGACGGAGACGTTCAATGACAACATGGAAATGGACGGCGTACAGTTCAACTCAATCAAGTACTACCACCCTCGAAATGGTGTGTGCCCGATCTTTCGATTCCATGTGGACGATTACTCATTCATATCAACTTTCATAGATGGTCTAGGAGTAACCTACGCAGCTGATCCTATCTGTGACGACTTCTCTGCCTCGTTGCCGCTTCAACTTCACGTCATCACCTTCGAGACTCCGTACTACGCTTCGAATCAAGGAATCAAGAAGCTTAAACAAGTAGAAGGCGAGATTCGTAGATCGACAACTATTCGCCATGATAACGTCGTTCGCGTATTGGGTGTCAAGTTGGTTACGCACAAGATTGGGAATTCTTCTCAGCTGTTCATTTTATCGGAACAACCACCAGCTCTTACTCTTTACGACGTTTTAGATGATTGTGTCTCTTTGCGAGAGGATCGTGTTACGGTCTGTTTATTGTGATGCCCATACCCCAATCATCCCATTCGCTTAACTTTACCTCTCTTAGGATTACCTTGCACAAATCTTGTCGGGGCTGCATGCAATCCACGCTAGTGATCTCGTTCATCGAGGTAAGTCTTTCGATCTTCAACAACCCCTAAATGTGCTGACGATCACGACTAATTTTAGGTATTAGTGCTCGTGTGATCGGTTTAGCTTCACGAGACTTCCCCGCCAACTCGAAGCAGGTCAAGCTGTTCAAAGTCGCCTTCTATACTCGTTTACTAGATCTTCATAAATCCGATGCCTTCAGACCCGATATGACGGTTCATCACGATGATATTCCAACCCCCGATGCGTGGTATGTTACCTTTGTGCTTCACATCATCGTCAATTAGTCCTGAGCGATTCCTTAGGTTATCGGTCGATGTGCGGAATGAATCTTCGCTTCTATATACCCGCTCTCGAGATATACACGACACTGGAATTGTATTTCTTCAAATGCTTTTGGGTCTAGATGTCGTTCATCGGTATACGGATGCTCATGCGGCTATCACTTCAGGTGTGTTTTAAGCACCCTTTCACATTTAGGCTAAACCTAAATGAGCGCTTTTCCTAGCAACGTTTTTCCCTGCCCTTCAACGCCATGCTTTCAGCATGTTACTTCCCACTAAGAAAAACCACGTCACGTGCCTCTCCTTGTTGGCGGAACTAGCATCGACGACTGTGCATCCCGCATCTCGCAGTCCCCTTATTCCGATGGCAGGTATGTTTCCAAGTTTTGAGTGTGATAATTAGCTGATCTCAAATTTGTATGCTCTCCAATTCAGGCCCCAAGTCACCGAATTTAGCAGCGCCAAACCCAGGTACCTCGCCTGAAATGGATTACTTCCGAACTGCAATGCAAGCGAGGCAATCGAGTCGCTGGAAAGGGGACTGGGAGGAGCTCGAGTTGCTAGGCAAAGGTGCTTTTGGATCGGTTGTGAAAGCTCGGAATAAGTTTGATAATAGGATATACGCCGGTATATTTCCATCCTTCCCCTTTGCCTACACCTTTACGAGACTCACTCGTTACCTGTGATTTGTTTTACACAGTCAAGAAGATTCGATTGAGAACTATGAAAAGCGACGCGCGTATATTTCGAGAAGTCAATGCTCTCAGCCGTCTTTCACATCGGTTTATTGTCCGGTACTTCACGACATGGTTCGAAACATCTCAACAGCTCACCAACGGTCATTCGGATGATGATTCCGATTCCGATTCCGATAATGATAACGACGACGATCCAACGACAGATGCACTAACATCCGTTCCTTCCAGTCGGGAAGTCACTACGAGCCTGGATGATGGGATTATCTTCAATTTAGACGATCTGGACGATCCCGGGGCTTCAAGAGGCTCTTTCCCAAGCATCCATTTCAATCGATCCACGGACTCAAGGGGAGCAGGGGAAGATACGGATAGCGGATCTGATGACGCTGAAGCGTTGGAGAATCTGTTTGGGCAACAACTCGGGCAAGGTCATCGGAATGGGACGCCTGCCCAGCCGAATCCGCCTGCACCGCTGATTCAGAGGACGCTGTATATTCAGATGGTGTGTCTTGGGTTCTCACCACGGCTCTCTTTCCAGAAGTGATAGTCTTTGCGTGATCTAGGAATTCGTTGAACGACAGACATTGAAGGAACGGATCGATGAAGGGTTGACGGAGAGCGAGGCGTGGCGGCTCTTTCAACAGATTGTAGACGCGTTGGTTCATATGTCGTCTCTTGGAATTGTCAGTTTCCACTAGCCTATTTCTACACCGGTCCGTTCTGATATACCTTTCGTTATTTCAGCTTCACCGGGATATCAAGCTTACAAACATTTTCATCGGTATGTCTGTCATTAAACACAAAGAAAAAGGCCAGAAAATTGATTTCGTTCTGAAGACGGGAACGGAGACTGTAAAGTCGGCGACTTTGGTCTGGCGACGTCTAGTTTGGCTGCTGTGGATCCTTCAGATGTGTCACCGCGTGCTGTGATACCGAGTGGAGAGATGACTCTGGGTACTTTGATCTTTCCTTTTTTGCTTTGTATACGGTCCTGACTGATTGGCCTTCGTAGACGTCGGAACTCGATTATACATTGCTCCAGAGGTACAAACGCGGCGACGAGGGCCTACCAATCACACCAAAGCGGACATGTACAGTCTGGGTGTACGCTTTTATTTTCCCTTTCCTCTCGTCGTTGAGAAGACTGACCGGGTGATTGTATTCGTAGATCGTGTTCTTTGAAATGAACTTCACATTCTCAACCGCTTCGGAACGGATTTTTGTCTTGGAGCATCTCAGAAAACCAGAGATCCTATTTCCCGATAGCTGGAATCCTAATCTTTCTCGTCAACGTCAAAGTACGTTAAGGATTTACCCTATGTTGCATGACTGTGGTGCTCACTTTTATCCCAGTTATTACCTGGCTGTTACAACACGAGCCTGACGCTCGGCCTACGGCCCTCGAGCTTTCGCAAAGCAATTTATTACCAGCAAGACTGGAAGATGAATATTTCAAAGGAGCTCTACGTATGATGAGTATGTCATAGTTCTTCTTTAATCCTTCTTATATACCTTACTGACACCGTTAAATGAACACCAGCTAAACCCGACTCTCCTCACCACCAAGCCGTGTTATCCTCGCTTTTCAGTCAGACGCCACGCCCTACTCGTGGAATTCTGTACGACGCCGAAATGCCCGATGCTATACCTTACTTCAAAATGGTCGTGGAACGATTAGAAACTATCTTCAGAATGCGTGGGGCTGTCGATTCCGAACCACCGTTGTTACTCCCCGTTACTTCTGAGGACACCCAAGAACAACCGACTTTCATCGATCGACATGGTGATCTTGTCGCGTTGAGCAATAACCTGCTCGTACCCTTTGCGAGGCTCGCGGCCAGGATGGGCACGAGGAGAATCAAGAGGTATCATGTTGGGGATGTTTATCGTGCAGTGTGAGTTTTTCCCTCCTTTTCGGAAGTTGTCTGTATACTTAAATGTTATTAACAGACCTACAGCTGGACATCCTAAGACGAGAAAGATGGGGATCTTTGATATCATAACTCCAGATCTATCAGCTGGCCCCGCCGCCTCAGCTGCTGAAGTTCTCGCTGTGGCGAATGATTGGCTTGATAATTTTCCGACGCTTGATAATATGTTTTCAATTCATATCTCTCATTCCAACAGTGCGTCAATAATACTTTTTCTTCTTACCAAGCTACTCCTAACGCAGTAAACAGTCATGTCTCATATCCTCGCTCGGATTCCGGAAGACAAGCTAGGCTCCACGCTAGATATCTTACAGCAACACAAGACTTCACCTTCTCAAAAGCGATCGGAGTTATTGAGGAAGCAGTTACCTAGGAGTTTGGTTGATGAACTTGAGGTTCTCTATGATGCTGGTACGTTTACATCCACTCGGTCATTCATCGTATAACGCGAATGACGTGTTCCTCTCTCACAGACGACGATATCGATGATTTCGTGGATCGAATGGAAAAAGTCAACCCGTTGTTGGCGGGGAAGATTCAATCAGCCGTTGAGGAAATCCGAAACACCCTTCGGCATGCGGGATATTTGGGCATAATGAGGCCCATCGTGTTCAGACCCATGATGCTGGAAAGTCACCGGCTGGGACTTTATAAGGATGGTGTGTTGATTGAGGTTGTGCGGAAGAATAAACATCATGAGATGTTGGCTGTTGGTGGAAGGTGAACCGCTTGATATTTTCGTTTGGCACTCTTCTAATCACCTTTGCAGATATGACCACCTCATCTCCCGCTTTGCCTCCCCAAAACTGAAACTAGCCTCATCTTCTGAGCAAGGAATCTTTGCCTATGGAATCCAAATTTCTGTCGACAGAGTCGTTTGGGCCGTATCCGCCTTCCAAGGATCCACATTCAAATCCCTACTCACTGAAAAGCATTCGTTTGGGTATTGGACGCCACGGAGGTGTGATGTTTACGTCGTGTCGTATCAGGAAGGGTATCTTCAAGACCGATTGGAAGTTGTCGCTCAGCTATGGCAGAATGGGATTAGCGCCGATTTGATTTATGAATCTGCGGTTCAGGAGACAGATCCGCAGGAGGTTACGGAGACATGTTTGAGGGAAGGCGTGTTGTAAGTCGTGTTCTTCCTGTTATTATGGGGGTATGCGAGACGGACGGATTAACTAATTCCACTGATAGATTCAGCGTTTATCCTCGTCCACGGTCAGCAAGGCGCGATCAAGCTGCGTTTAGGGTGAAGAGTATCCTTCGTGGTACGGAGTACGATGGTACGCTTTTCCTCTAAGTAGTTGTTCACGTTCTCCGCGAGGCTAACTTGCTCTCCTTCGTATGCCGCAGTAACCAAACAAGACCTAGTATCCTGGCTACAACACGAAATCTTCGAGCAAAAACGGCTAGACATGACAACTGCCGAAGCACCTCTCTTCTCTCGTGGGACCAGCGAAGTCGCCGTTGTCGGTCCTCCCAACTACAACAACCCTGGCAGTTCGGATTTGCAGTTGATATTGCCGACTGATATGAAGAAGCGAGGGAAGCAGGTCAAGAGTCTCTTCTTGGATCGAGGTGCGTAATATCAATGGCTCCTTTATTCCAAAAGAACTCACATGTTATATGGTTTCTTAGCGTACGACACGGTTATGCAGTTGAGAGCAGCATTCGTCCGTCAGCCAGCAGGCACATCCTCCGGGCAAGGACCAGGGGTTCCTGTCATAGCTCTGGACGTATCACCATCCTTGTTTAACTCCTTAACGGCGTCAGCCGGATGGGCAACAGATGAGGAGGCGTTCAAAGCTCTACAAGGAGAGTTCATAACTTCTGCTTATGCCCAACAAGTCCGGGAAGCTGTTGCGAGGAAGATAGCGGATGGGTGTAGTTGGGTACTGTTTTTCGTGGTCAAGGATGAGAGGGTTGGGGTGTTGAAGGTGTAAAAGCGTGTGTTGTTCCATAGGTTCCGTATTTGCATTGTTTCTTTCTTCTTTTTCCTCTTTGCTCTTCCTTTACTCATTTATGACCAGTTATGACTATGATTGCAACATTTTTCTTTTCCTCCTGTCATGCGAATTTCCAATTGTTCCTCTACTCACATAAATCTGTAGCATTATCCACACCCCCAACTCATTACCTATACAGCTCGACAAGATGCAATCTGTAAATTATCATCAACCTGCGAAATATAACTCAGTTACCCATACCGTTTCACCTTCGCGAACACTTCTGACACGGGGTCAATTCCCGAAACTTGTTCCGTTTCGCCCATGCCGGTACCTGTAGGCTGTGGTGCCGCTATGCTATAGACAATTCTTGATGATCACTGTACGCTGTATGGCATTCTCCATTCGCCAAGGTAAGTGTAGTCCCAACCTCCAAGGACATCTCCGTGTTGCCCAGTTTTCGATACCGTTTTGTTGAGGATCGGCCGATATCGATCATTGTTGGCTGCGGTCCATGTGGTATATATTTTATTTCATATCCTGTGTTCCCTTATATAGTACTAGACACGTATGGAACCTTTCTTGCCTTTCCCCATCGTCTCCCTCTGTCGACCCCGTCCTTCTACCCGTTTTGTACTAAATTGCTGTGCCTCGACAGACTCACGTTAAAAATAAGAGTACACGGGAAAATTCAATATAAACCCTTTATCAAGTTGGGAACAACAAAATCAGATCTTCCCCCCAAAGTTAATACTGTGAATCGACTGGAAAGTACACCGTCTATACGGTGATGGACCTCATATTTTCATCCCCATCCCCTTACAACGCTTCTATCTCTCTTCGGACCGGAGAGTTGGTATATGAAATATCAAGTAATGACACTAAACCCGACCCGTTGGGATTAGGAATGGGGACGAGACGTACGGTTGTTAAAAAATTCAGCGTGGAGACCCCGGCGAGCAAGACACCGACAGAGATTGGGTGCATTGAATTGCACACTTTGCACGACGATCGGTGTGAGGTGTATGGGAGGGATGTGAGACCGAAAGAGTGAGTATTAACTTGAATGATTTGCTATCGACGGTGGATGATTTTCTCTCCCCTTTCCCTGTATGTAGCAAGCAGAAATGGACGTCATCGAACGGACAAGAGTACTCTTGGAAGTACTTGAGTGATCAAGTATTGGTGAGCCCCCTCCCCCCTCAATGTTCAGTGGTGTCACTGTGTGCCGACTTCTATCAGAACCCACAGCTACTCGACAGAGACCAAAGCACGGTAGCAGCCTACGAACATTCGGGATTTATCAGTGGGAAGCCTCAGAAACTAGCTAGGTTATCAATATCCCCCGGTGCAGGGTACGGAATCGTAGATGAGATTCTCGTCACTTTTCTTTACGCTCAACAAAAGCGTGGTACGACGAGTTACGTGGATGGTTTTTTAAGCGTGATTACTGGCGGATTCGGTGTAAGAGGATATAATTACAGGACATAATTACTAGCTAGTAGGGTGAGGCTCGCTGCGAAGGTTTCTTTTTTTGGAGAAATACGCACCATGAAAGTATTTATAGTTTCACAATTCATCCAAGACCATCCAACGTACAAACCTTAGCCCAACCACATCAGTGATTCCGAGTCCCCTCCACAATTTGAAGCGTGAAGCGCTGGAGTTGGGATGAATCCTGAGCGTCTTTTGTGCGCCGGCAGGTGAATCGTTTTGGCCATTGACTCGACGGCGGGCGGGTGAGTTGCCAGTGGTTACTTGATGGCCACCGTTGTCACACACCTTATGGCATTCTCCGGGGTTCGCCATGGTAAGTATAATCCCAACCTCGACATCCCGGTGCAATCCCCGTGTCGCCCAAATTTCAATACTGTTTCTAGCTCCAGGTGATATCATATGCGTCATGCCTAATTTAAGAAAATCTCAACTTAAATGAGAAAGAGTGCATCATGAGGAATTTGAATATAAACCGTTTATCGAGAGGTTGCCGGGAGCAACAAAATCAGATCTTCCCCGAAACTTGAAGTTAATACCGTGAATCGACAGCCTGAGCAATGGACCTCGTATTTTCTTCCCCAACCCCTCACAACGCTTCTATCTCTCTTCAAACTGGAGAGTTGGTATACGAAATATCAACTAACGACACTAAACCGGACTCGTTGGGATTAGGACTGGGGGCGAGGCGTACGGTTGTCAAAAAGTTCAGCGTGGAGACCCCGAGTATGACACCAACGGAGATTGGGTACATCGAATTGCACACTTTACACGACGATCGGTGTGAGGTGTATGGGAGGGATGTGAGACCGAAAGAGTGAGTACTAACAAGTTGAATGATAAGTTTACTATCGATGATTAATTGATTCCTCTCTCCCCTTTCCCTGTATGTAGCAAGCGGAAATGGACATCATCGAACGGACAAGAGTACACCTGGCAGAAGAAGGACAAAGTATCGGTGAGTCTTCTCCCCCCCCCTATCTTGGTGTCACTGTGTGCCGATTCAGACTTGTATCAAATCCCACAGCTGCTCGACGGATACCAAAACACGGTAGCAGTCTACGAACCCCAACTTTCGGGATTTCCCAGTGACAAGCCTCGGAGTCCATCTAGATTATCAATATCTCCAGGTGCAGGATACGGAAGAATCGTAGATGAGATTCTCATCACTTTTCTTTATGTTCAACAAAAGAATGCTACGACAAGTAAATCGGAGGGTATGAGCAATCTTGTAGGTAATGTAGTTGGCGCGTTTGGGTATGCAGGTGTTGCATGCTGAATAAGTTGGAAGAGGATGAAAGATGTAATAAGGAATAGTTGTCGGAAATTCGTAGAACGACCTCGGTGTTGAGTGCAATGTCTGACGTCTGTTTCATCATGAACATGATCGGCTTTCCCGAAATTAGAATTACAGCGCAGATACACTTCTGATCTTCGGGGGCTACTTCGCCTCCTTCACCAAATGATTAACTATCTCGACCGCCCTCTCAAATTTCTTCTTATGTTCCTCAGTCGGCTGAACTTGACTAGTCCCATGACTACATCCCGCTGGTCCACCATTACACCACTGCAAATCGTCACTTCCCCATGCAATACTCGTGTTCATTCCGTAGATATCCTGACTCCCAGGTGGGGTCTCTGTAGGAATCTCCTTAAGAATTCCATGTAGTTCATCGAGAAGGGCAACGTGATCGTCGTGCTTTAGGCTCTTGGGTACTGCAGACTGGAGGCCTGGTGAACCATCTGGTCGGACAGCGGATGTGATATTGAGTGAATTCTGGTCCTTTGGACGGGTAACGGTGAAGATGTGATCGGGAGTTGGGGGTGCGAAACCACCGATGATACCTAGTGTCGATGAGTTGATGAGTTGGATGCAAGAATGTTGCAACTTACCTTTCTGCAATCTGAGAGAGTACTCGCTGGGGGGCATGATGGAAGTAGAGGGTTGAAAATCGATGGACAGCTTTGCGCAGTGGGGTTTTCTGGTTAGGGTCCGATGACGTCACATTTCCCTGACCGTAATAATGATGCGTCCGCCATCTTTCACT
The DNA here is from genome assembly GCF_018924745.1 of Marasmius oreades. NCBI lineage: Eukaryota > Fungi > Basidiomycota > Agaricomycetes > Agaricales > Marasmiaceae > Marasmius > Marasmius oreades. The sequence goes on from NC_057333.1 coordinate 574,628, forward strand.
CTTAACCACTTACCACCATGTCAGAATCATCGAAAAACTCTTACACTATGCCCTCCATTCCTCCAGCGGCCCATACCAAGGTCGTTTCAAGCCAACCTTCACCAGCGTCAGGAATGGTCGTTGCTCGTGATGTCCCTGCAAGAGGCGAGCAGACAGAGGGTCCTATGAGGTTGAGAGGTGGATGTATACCGTGTCCTGTAAGTTCTTCATATTCGAAGCGTAACTTACAACTGACATCTGTTGCGGACAGGACGGAGGATGCTGCTACATCATTCCGATACCATGCTGCTGTTGAGCTGTCAAACACGAACGGACACTATCTCCCATCCTATAATCCTTATCTACCGACTCGTAAATGGTGTAGATAATGACTCGCGCACTTTTTGTCGAGTATCTACGAATTGCCACGATTGTCGGTCAGCATAGAGTATTCTGTTTCGTGAAATTCGTCGATAATGAACGCCTTTTTGTGGTACATGATCATGTAAATATGATGCTGCAAGATGGCAGAGATTCTTATCTTATCTAATCTTCCAAGGCCATCAGTTCAATCTCGTACTCGTGGTTGCATTTTTTTTTTGTTGCCATTATTGTTATTTCAATCACTACAAGCCACTTAGCTCCTCTTGCGCATCTGTAATTCCATCTCACGGTCGGACCGCAACATATTCCCGTTCTAACTACTCCAGGAATGTTTATCGACAGGCCTGTACATGCCATATGTAGCTTCGAATGTTGTGAGCGATGGGTAGAGGATGATTTACCTTGAAAGGGATTCTGCGGAGCTTAAGGTTCGTTCGTGTTTGTTATCTTCGGCCTGGCAGCTATTCGATTTGACTACATCCAACCTTCTGTGCCGATTTACAGGCATTGCGCAAAGTACACCTACGTTGAGCTCGTAGCCGGGTGGCTAAACTTATCGGCCAATGCAAGAATTGGAATCCGCCGTCCTGTTTACGATATGCGGCTTCATGGTGAAGACCGTTGGCATTCGGTGATACCAGAAGGCTCAAGTACTTGGGGTCGGAATTTCGTTAGATCTGTCACATTCAGAGATTCGTCAGTTCATCTTTATTTCGAAGTTCGAACACTCGCTACCATTTTCTCATTTTTCTCTCTCTTTCTCAAGGCTCCGCTTGTACGAGTAGGCTCCCCCTATGAACTGTGTATCTGCACGGGTTCACTGCTGGTGAAACTGAAATCAGTGGCCGCTGGGGTGAATGTATGCAAACGTGCGTCCACACGGATCCACAACAGTGTCCGGAAGATAATTCTATCCAGTGTCACACTGACGATATTCGTGTTCTCACTTGCAGTCATACTTAACATCAATCGTACATGCGGACGAAAACGGTTGAATTGACGTTTGGTTTATGGAGTCTAATCGACGTGTCAATGACTCCTCGCATCTGGCCCGCAGCGTCTCCTCTCTTCTCCTTTTACTTCTTGTGACTACTCAAGTGCACCGACCACATAAACATACGCAAGGCGGTCACACTTAAATTAATATTCATCGCCGGTCCTTTGTTTCTTCCCTCCCACCACCATCTCCCCCTCACCCTTTCACTGTTCTCTTACCCTTATTCTCTCGCCATTACCTTACTCCTCTCTCATAACTCAGCTATCAGATTCTCTTTGACTTTTTGAGCCTCAGCTCCAAGCGTAGGTTTTTACTGTAGTACAGTATACAGTCTTTTATGTGCTACCAGCGGTATCTGAGATATCAGGCCCATCAGGCCGCAGGTTCGACGTCATGCACTTAGATGTTTGTACTCGAGCATGAGGCCTTCGATATACTTTTTTTATGGTTTCGGTTTCATGGGCGCAATCGGCAGGGAAGGACTGAAGATGGGACGGCCTATCAATGCACTATCAACAAAAGATGGAAGACGGTGACACACCTCGAGCCATGAGTCGAGCCATGAGCTCAGGCTCTGCGATTGTCTTGGCCCAATACATTCACCTGGCTTTGGCATCCCATCAATAATATCCAAAAATGTTTGACAGAAAGGAAGGAGTTCAGGTCGGGGAATACATTGTATCAATGTCTCTAAACCTATCCATGCTAAACTTTGGGCCGTATAACGCGGGAAGTATGTTGATTGCAAATCGGCTTGAACCGCTTTCAAGATTTGCACACAGCCTGTCTGGACATTCACATGGTACCAATTCGTTGCACCCTCGATCGGAGTTGTGATGCACTCGGAATCGAAAGGGTCGGACCCCGTCGAACGCTTGCGAAACTTGAACGCAAGCATTGAGCGCAGTTCGCTCTCGGTATAATCCAGGCCACGGCTTAGATTTAAATTGGAATATAGACGTATCATCACAGTTGGATTGTCCTGTGTAATGTTGCAATCCGAATCGACGAGTGAGAGGATGATCATAATGGCAATGTAATCGCGGACTCCTCGAGCGAGATCTCTCGTGCTTCGAAAGTGAAACCCCTTCTGGACAATCTTATCAAAGTGACCAATAAGATTAGTAGGAAAAACTATGCCATCCGAAGTCTGAGAGCACATAGAATCTTAATAATGAACCATAAATTTCTTCTGAAATGTAATACTTACTTTAGATTGTAGCCAGGATCAGATGGTTTTGAGGTCATGCTTGAGCACGTAATGGAATTTGGAGACCCTAGACCTGTAATCGAGCGGGTTCTCGTCGACCTCAATTACTAGTAGGTCGCCTAGCTCCATACCAGAGAGTTGGGACAACAACTCCTGACTAGGGCTGTCGACGACGGAGCAGATGCGAGCCCAATTTCGGTACAAAATGGAATTTTGACGGCTCTCGTCTGACTGAAGAAGGCAGAGGCATCGATGCGCAAGAAAGTTGCTATGATAGTCCTTGTCAATGAAGAACGTGTTTGAGCGAGACTGGTCAAAAACGTAATCCGTGAATGTGGAATATGTGGAATGGGATAGGCAAATATCTTGATCAAATAGATCAACATGTTCAAGAGGTTCCATCCAGATAATGTTGCGCATGGCTTGCAAATTGTGAGCTAGATTGTGTATCTGAAATCCAAATTCTCCGAATAATAGTTGAATGAAGTTGGGAGAGCGTGGACCACCAGTTGGAAGCAGGATAATTGCAGCAAGTATGTGAAGGAGCATGTCCGAGCCACCCAACTCCGAGGAGACAGTGGTCATAGCTGTGTGGTAGAAAGCATCCAGCTCCAACCTCAGTTCGCTGCTTACCTGGCGACCCGGGCTGAGGCAGAAATTACTCCATCCGTGTACAAGATTCGATTCCAGTTCCGAGTCCTCATCTTTTCTCGGCAGCTCAGAATTATCGTTGCATGTCCACTCAGTAAGCGCTCTAGTCCACTCGCAGGCCAGATAGTCATCCCACCAGCACTCGTCGATAAAAAATTCCTTCGAACGCTTCTGATCACGAAGGAAATCGGTGAAGGATGTATGAAAGATGTGGATATTATCTTCTCGGCCACGGATGTCGAGGACTGAGTGCATTCCACGCAACGCCATGGCAACCGTGCCAGGAGATAGTCCAAGGAGGAGCTCAATGAATGCCGGGGAGGACATCCCCAAAGGCGCTCTGAGGATTATCCCAAGGATGGGAAGCAGACGCTTATTTCGGTCGGGGTTGGAACGTAACACCATACAGTAGAGTTGGTCAAGATCATCAAAGGGGGCATGTATCGATGAATCGAATATTCTATTGGATAAAATATCGAGGACGATACGTAGCTGATCAGTTGGAATCGTATACTCGGTCCTGACAAACTTTGCAACAGTCCATGCAAGGATGAATTGGTCATCAGCTTTGTTAACCAGCAACCGAATGTCTTCTGGAGACGGCCAAGGGTTTGGAAATTCGACCTGTGAATATTTTCGGTTCCTCCTGATCTTCCGAAATTCGTCATCGAGGTAGAGTTCGATATCGTATCTGGGAAGGAACGAATCGTCCAATTCAATATGTTTCCTTAGCCGATGGAACCGATTGAAGTCCTCTTTGATCCAGGATTCGGGACGGCTGCATATCAAAAACCGCAGAGGATAGTATAATGTTGCGTCTGGAACACGAGAGTCAAGACTAATCTATTAGGTGATATAGACTATGTGTCGTACCTGGAACACGAGAGTCAAGACTGAAGACGTGTTGACTCTCGTGTCCGGAAATATAGTATGATATTTACATAATATATGTTAATGTCCGTTCGTTCACTCCAACACTCCCCCCCGAACGGACAAGTCTATGAGTCCTAATAGTGGCAGTAAGGTATAGAATCTATCACGAGTAAGTGATTTTGTTAAGATATCGGCGGGCATTTCTGCGGAAGGGGTATGAAATACAGAAATATTTTTGAATGTTGAGACTTCATCCCGAAGCCAGTAGAATCGGAGGTCCAGGTGTTTGACACGTCCGTGGTGATCTGGATTACGCGCTACTGAAATGGCGGATTGGTTGTCGATATAGAGGGGTGAGGGATTTTTGAATGTGTAGCCAAATTCTGTAAGTAGATTTCGTAGCCAGAGAATTTCTTGACCGGCGGTTACCGCGCTGATGTATTCCGCCTCTGTCGTAGAGAGAGAAACGAAAGATTGAAGGCGGCTTGCCCAGCTTATCGCGCCTGTACCCATTTTGATAATAAATCCGCTAGTGGACTTTCCATTGTCTGGATTTCCGCCGTGGTCTGCGTCGCTGTATGACGTGAATAGCTCTCCATTCTCCCAGCTCTCGTTGGGACCGTATTGAATGGAGAGGTCTACAGTGCCTTTTAGATAACGTAGCACTCGCTTTAGTGCTGTCCAGTGAGCTTGACCGGGATTTCTTTGAAAACGGGCGAGAACGCTGATGGCGTAAGCGATGTCAGGTCGAGTAGCAATGGCGAGGTAAGACAGTGCGCCGAGGGTGTTTAGATACGGGACATCTTCCATTTGTTTAGTCTCTTTGGGTGATTTTGGAGACTGTTCATCTGAGAGTCGAACGTGTGTGTCTAGAGGAGTGGAGACTGTATTGCAGTCGGACATGCCAACCTTTTCGAGTAGATCGAGAATATATTGACGTTGTGAAAGTGCCAGAGTGCGTTTTTTTCGATCTCGAATGATGTTGACGCCTAGAAGGAAGGTTTGTGGTCCCAGATCTCGCAGTTTGAAGTGTTGACGCAACTCAGATATAGTCTTTTTGACGTCTGCAGTGGACTTTGTCGCAATGGTGACGTCGTCCACGAAAACCGGAATAATAATACGTATTTCGTCTCGACGATAGACCCATACACTGTGATCGCAGCGTACACGGGCGAATCCCATTTTTGAGGTGAGTACTTCGTTGAGTTTCATATGCCATTGACGTCCAGCTTGTTTTAGGCCGTATAACGACTTCTTCAGCTTCCAAACCCATCCCGGACCTTTTTTTTGAAAACCTTCGGGTTGTTCCATGAAGACTTCCTCTTCTAGGTCTCCGTTCAGAAAAGCGGTGGATATATCGACTCCCCAAAGTTCGAGGTCTTCCAATGCACCGAGAGCAAGAATAGCACGTAGTGCCGCCCATTTTGGTGTTGGTGAGAAAGTCTCTGTGAAGTCAAAACCGGGTCGTTGTGAATATCCCTTCGCAACGAGCCTAGCTTTATATCTTTCAATGGAACCATCCCCTCTTCGTTTTACCTTCAATACCCAACGGCTACCAATGGGTCTTCGTCCTTCAGGTCTATTAACCAGCTCAAAAACTCCGTGGTTTAACAGTGACTGAAGTTCTTCGAGGGCCACTTCATGCCATTTGGTCGCTTCGTCTGCAGATCGCTGTTGGGATTCCCAGTAATAACGCTGCGTAACACCACTAAATATGGCTAGTAAACACACCTCAAGCACGAAGTGCGCAAACCAAAACCACACCAAGAAGAGTATACACAAGTGTAAGGGGTGGAGGTTGGTATTCTTAAGGCTTTAGTTTTCACTAAGAGGCACCAAGAAAGATAGAATATGAGGGGTCTTCGGTTTTATAGTTGTTTCAATCAAGGTTCTTTCACTACAAGAGTGACAATATGATTCACAAATCCCAAAATTCGATATCTGACTTTTCAACAAAGCTTTTACAAGTCTTCGCCGAAGTTCGGTTTCAAGTTCAATATCCAAACTAGACAATAGCAATCCAAATTCAATATAAGTCCAAATTGACTTCAATATCCAGAGTTCAATTCCAAGACAATATGCCAATACCAAATTCAATTGCAATAATCTAATCTATCCTTCCAAACACAGAACACCAACTTCAGTGAAGACTGGGGCAAAGGTCAAATCTCGAGCGAATCCTAGTAGGTGAACTGCGTCTCCTCTCGTAGGTTGCTGGGAAAAATCCCTCTTTCCTGCCCGCCTTATATACGGTTTTTCTAATAAATAATAGTAAAAGACCAAAATGTGTGTGAAACTAGTAAATAATAATGAAATCCCTTTCAGTCAAACAGAAACTCGCTTAATCGGGTATAATACAAGAGTTTTATGTGCTGAAGTGCCCAATCGAATATTAAACTGAATATCTATTCCTTGTTTCCTGGTTGCGATGTAGGGACTTGACTTCGCCGAAGTACCCGACATATCCGCATTCTCCTGTTTTTCCTAGGGAACGAGTCCCTGTTTCAGGCTTATCCATTCTTCCCGTTCCTGTTCCATTCCTTTTTGGAGAAGATCTAGCCTCGATCCTAGGCCCTGTCCCCAAGGTTTCCCTCTTGCAATCAAATAACACGTGCACTTCGCTGAAGTCCGTGTTTCCTTGGTTTTCCGAGAAATTCCTATTCTTTCCATTTTCCGTTCGTGAGAATCGGATGTTCCTTCCTTTATCCTTGTTTGGATTTCTATATCCGAGAATTCCAATATCCGAGCAGTCCAACCAGACTTAGTTGAAGTTTCAATAAATTGTATAATAAAATCCCTATGTTTGCTATGAGCATTCCAGGAGTAAGAGGAGGCCTTCCAATACAAGAACGAAGGTTTTTAAACGGCTGCTTCCTGAAGTTCGTACAGTTTTCTGAACTTCAGCGAAGTCTCTCATCTTTCCTAATTTTGTACATTTCGTACGGATAAAGTCTCTTGTAGAGGCTCATGCTTTAACTAGAAGTGTGGTAATGCGACTTAGTTGACTATGCTACACGGTTCTTTTTGCACTTTAAACGGTGCTACGGAGCGATATTTATCGTATTAAGAACTAGAGTGAGCCCAAATTGCTAGTTAAAGCTAGTGCCGCTAGTAGGATGTGCCGTCGGCGCAGCTAGACCAGTTAGAGAGAGCCGTAGATCGTGTCAGAAAACTGTATGACCGTTCGAAACCTGTAGAACACTATGAGCAGAGGACTTAAGCGGTAATTCACCGAGTTCTACTCTCTACATTCTACTATGCACTGGCATATCAAGGGATTGTACTATTAGAAGACTTGTAGTCTTCACAGAACCGTTCGTAGCAGAACTTAACAAAGTCAAAAGACCTTCATACTAGGAGTACCTACTTCTACGGGGAATTTAGTTGACAAGAAATCGGACATTGGACCACACAGACTAGGAGAAATTTGATATGACCGTAGATCGAGTCCCGATCTGAGGAAAAGACAAAAAGACATGATACAGATCCCAGATCCCAGATAGAGTACCTAGGAACCAGGCAGGAATGAACAACGGATCTCGGAGTCCGCGCTGTTCATGTGCTATGGCGATTCGGAACTCTGGATCCATATGCTGGAACTACTTGGACACACAAAGTCCATATGATTTGATAACGTCGAAATGCAGGATAAGGTCCGTAGGCAGGAAATACCATATGGTACGCCTATGTAGGTCCATTCCACATGCTGAAACAAGAATGAAGAACGGTCCAGATTGGTCCAAAACATATGATTCGAATACGGAAAAGCTCCGTAGACAAGATTCTGCACATGTAGCAGTCCCTAGCGATAAGACTCCGCATGGATTCGTAGCTACGGTGCATTATTTTTAGAGATAAAACAAGTAGAGATAGGATTACAAAGCTAGCATAGAAGTAGTATAAAAGCAGCTCATGTATCCGTAGATAAAAAGTACTACCCGTGCGTAGGAAAGTCCTGAGTGGGTTGCCCGTGAGTAACTGCTCTTGACACCCAATAGAGAGATTTGCCCTGTCTTTGTGCAGTGAAACGATAAGATTTGATTCGAACTATACGAGACCGTCGAGGTCAAAACTAGAGAACTATCTGTCCGTAGGCCGCCGAGGTCTTGATTACTGTTTCGTGATCCGTCGAGGGTCTTAGCGTTCGTGTCCGCCGAGGACTTAGTTTTCGTGTCCGTCGAGGGCAATTAGTCTCCAATCGTTCGAATTAGTCTTACCATAGACGAAATTCATAGTCCCACTTAGTCCACTGGACAATAAACAGAGCCCCTACAAACCCTAGAATCCCTGTAGCTGTGGTGTTTTACACTTGCAGTTACACATTGATTTCATAAGAACTTCATACGATACTGAGACTGTGATCTTGTGCGTAACCTTTGCCAAGCAGTCCACCCTTGCAATCTTTCCTGGTGTGTAGAGTTATTGATAGACTTTACACGGAGGTTTACTAGTTTTTGGGTTGATTTGGTGTTGGTGCTACTCCCGTAGCTCTGATATTAGGTTGACTCTTGAGTGGTATACTTCGCCCATTATCTGGTGACCACCGCAGGGGGTGGAAATAAGATTACATTCAGTATCAAACGAAATATTGTGAAATTCCAGTAGTTTTAGCCCTACGGCGAGAACTACAAAAACAACAAAAACCAAAAGAACTTCTCTCAGAAAGATTAGTTCACAGCGACGTAATACTCGCACTTCACTAGCGGCTGGCAAACAAGTCTTACAGACACATAGTCTTACGGCTTTAGCATCTAGTACCCCAGCTCAAGTACCGAAAGCTGGTCAGTCTTCTCGATCTACGCGCAATTCTACGCAAGGAAGAGAAGCTACCCAAGTTATCCCAAACGATTTAAGAAACCCCGGTTTCTCTTTTGACAGAAGTCCGAGAGAAGCTTTCCGAGATACGAGATCTACGCAAGGTCCTAGAAACCAAGCGTTAGAAACCCCATACGAAACCCCAGAGATTTTAACTGAAGACATTGAACCGTTTTCTTCACCGTTATCATCTCTACCCTCCGAATACAATTCAGACTTCGACCTACGGGAAGAAGAGTTTTATTCTTTTGAACTAAACCCGAGTTTATTTCTTGAGAGACCGTTAACAAGTATGTCCCATATATCGAATGACCCAGTAGTGGCAGGTGTGCCAGATGAAGAAAGACCGATAAAGAAGTCCTGGACAGAGTTCTCTAAAGGGGCTTTGAAAGAATTAGACAAGGATACGTCGAAACGAAGGCTCCTCACATTCAACCGTCTAGATCCTGGAAATCTACGGGAATGGATGGCGGCTATCCTACAATATGGGAAAGTCAAGGGCTGGAAGTTAGATGAATCTTTTATCATTCTAGCAATGATTCAAATGGAGTTCGAGACCTCTCGACTCCTGGCACATCATTTGCCATCTACGAGAGGCTATAGTTGGGCCGCTTTTGAGAAAGAGATGTTTGATTCGTTCCCGTCGATTAGGGATTTAGAAATAGGAGCACTGGAGAATTTAGATCTGTTGAAGGCTAGGTTCTCTGGTATAGGAGAAGAACAGCTACAAAAGCTTACTTCGTTTAATATGGAGTTTGAGTTTGAAGCAGACAAACTTGCAGGAAGTTTGTCAAATCGAGAGAAAGTACAGAAGTTTGCGGAATGTCTAGACCCGACATTCTGGCGAGAGATCAGAAAGAGGCTACGGGACCCTCACTACGTTCGAAACCTGCAGGCAGAAAAGCCCGTAGAAGTAGATAGTGGGTGGGTGGCTTCCCAGCTAGACCCTTTTGCTTTCTCCCAAGTTAGGGATATGGCTTTGACCATAAGTAATGAGTTAGTAGGCGATTGCTACGCACCACAGGGCTTAGATCCGGTTAGCTATACTCTAGGAGTGAAAGCGGCGGCTCCCGTAGGAACCCCTTTGATCACTCGTGCAAAAATCGAGCCTACGATAGCTCCATTGTCTTCGTACAAGAAGGAAATAGCTTCTGATGAGTTGACAATGAAACTTTTGGCCTCCGTAGACGCACAGAATACTCGAATGAACGACTTCGCGCGTGCAGTTTCTGAGCTTTCGAAGAAGATGCCTGACTTCAGTCAGCCTAACTTCTACAAAAACATGCAAGCTATGGTGTATCATAATGGAAGCCAAGGGCAGAGTAGCGGTGGATCTAGGCCTTCAAACCAGATCGCATCCAACTCTACGGCCGCAGGGCAGCCATATAGGGCGCCTACGGACAAAAATTGCATTATTTGTGATGAACCCAGGCATTTCTGGAGAGAATGCAGGCAAGCACAAGAGCTATCCCAGAAGAAGTGGATAGTTAAGAATGAACATACGAATAGACTGGAGATGTACGATGGGAATAACCTCCCACCGCCTGATCCAGTAAAGAAAGAGTCGCGAGCAGACAGAATTAGAGCTATCGCTAGAGAGAAGGGATGGCCAGGTGCTGAAAGGACCAGTTTCTTCTTACAGGGAGACTTGGATCTTGATGATGATCTCTCAGACCGTCAATCTGTGCCTACGATAGAAGTTTTGCTACAGAGAATTGCTGCTTTGGAGGTAGAGACTCGTCGCCAGTCGGGCGACAGCTCAAAAAACTAAAAGGTCCAATGATGGACTCCTCAGATAAGAGAGATAGATCTCGAGATACCCAGAGGAGACCGGAGGACCCCAAAAAAATAAGATTACCACCAAAACCCCAAGTAGTAATATCTACGCCGTCGTTCTTAAGGAAACAACCGTATGTGATACCCCAGAGAAAGCCTTTCGAAGAAGAGGTCTCTGAAGAAGAAGAAGCAGAATCGGATGAAGAAGAGCCTCCGTCGCAGGTCGATAGACGTCCTTCTACTCCGCCGCCTAGGGTATTCGATAAAATTCAACCCGTAGAACGTGTCCCACAACCAAGGGATTCTGTATTGCCCCGAAGCGTAATTCCTGAAGACAAGGGTGCTTCAAAATCTAAGAAGGTTCATTCCGAAAACGTGAAGAAAGCGTCTACGGAAAATCTTCAAAATGTTGAAACGAAAAGATATAAGCAACGGGTGATACAAGACCTAATTGACCAAATGATGGCCAATCCGGCTAGTGTCTGCTTGAACAAGCTCACGGCTTCAGAAGAGTTCCGAAAGGCATTGCTACGGCGAGTTAGGAATAAGCACGTTCGAACGAAGAATTATAAAGCGTTCCTTCAAACGTTAGACTATCCGATAAAAGACTCTACGGCGGCTGAGGAATCTTTTGATGAAGAAGCAGAGTTCGTGAAAGTAGATAATATTGAGACCGTAGATTCGTTCGAAACCTTGGAAGAGGAAGAAGACGGATTGGAAGCGGGATCAGTAGTTCACCGAGATGTTGTGGAAGTTTATCGCACCGAGTTAGATTCTGAAGAAAAACAGAAGGTCGTGATAGTAGCTGGATTGTCCGAGGGACTCAGATGTGTTTTTCCTGAGGTTAACGGTTCTATGGAAAGAGTAGAAGCAGTGATCGATGGTGGATCGCAAATAATTGCGATTGACGCATGGGTTGCTCAAGGATTAGGCTTGCAATGGGATCCGAATTCAGTGATTCACATGCAGTCGGCCAATGGACAGCTGAAACCAACACTGGGAGTGTGCAGAAATGTACCTTTCAAGTTTGGTGAAGTAACAGTATACTTGCAACTTCATGTGGTGGAGAAAGCTCCCTTTCAGATTCTCTTGGGTAGACCTTTCGATGTCCTAACGGAATCGAAAGTGCAAAACTTCAAGGATGGAGATCAGTGGGTTACGGTTTCATGCCCAAACAAAGGAATTCAAAGTGTCATCCCTACATACATGAGAGGGGAAGGCATTAAGATAAAACCTAAGCAGGAACCAACCCTACGGACGCAGAGTTCAGAGGAAGCGCAGAAAGAAAGAGAACAACGAGGGACTGAATCTTCAAATTTTCAGTCCACCTTGATGAATTGATAGAGGATCAAGGAGAGGTGGCTCTACAAATATCCGTAGATGCTCACGGTGTTCCACGAATTGAAAAATATAAAAATTTGATAAATACAAAATTCTCTCCTACGGAGCTGGCTGGAGCCTTCATAGAAGCTTCAAATAGTGAAAGGACTACTAGTCAGTCTGATTCGAGAGTGATGAAAAATATTGATATAAACGAAAAAGACCAAAAACACACAGAAGATACAAAACACAAAAACAGTGCTTCTATTTCTCCTTGTGCTACGGACAGTTTTCTTTCTTTATATTCATCAGCACTAGTTTCGAATTCCCTAGATTCCATACACGGTGAATCTACGGAACGAGAACAGTTGCTTTGTACTACTAGAAGAGGTTCAACCCTTGAAGGCTTCAACAGCCAAGAATTGGCACATCGATCGGACTCTTCTCAACAAGATAAGATAGATGAGCTTAGTGAGGTCGCCGTAGACGGCAGAGCTTTACTCTTGAAGGCTCAAGATACCCATAGTCTATGTGAACTTGTTGATTCGCTTAGTACGAATTTCAAGGATCTCGCCGATGCGTCGAGAATTGAAGAAAATCCAGATAGATTGATACCCCCGTTGCTCTGACTACGAAGTTGTGTAGGGGGTGCGGTTGAAAATGAAAGTGCATTTGATACAATGCTATATGAAGCATCTGCGCTAGTAGATTATCACCAAAGGATGTACGAAAATCACTACCAAACCGACGAATGTATAGCTTTGGATTTGGATAGGTTAGCTAAGGATCCTGAGAAACGTGGAAAGACTTTGTTCAATGAACTAGCTTTTCATAAGGAAAGATGGTTGCAAGTCTACGGGACTATAGACAACTTTCCTAAGGACCTTTATACGGGTGAAGCCCCGATAGATGAGATTCTATCGTCTACGGACTCTCTGAATGTCTACGTTATCAAACTTGATGCGTGTGTACAAGAGATGGGGCTTGCTCTACGCAACTTAGAAGGAAAGCTTTCGAGAGAAAGTCTTCCTACGAATTCATATAACACATTCTTGAGTAGCTCGCAGTCTATGGAGCGTGAGAACTATGTCTCCCAGGGTGCTACGGCGCTTGGAAAACATACAGTTCAGTCGGTCTACGGAAAATATAAGCCAGTAGCGCTTAAAGTCCGACCACAATTGGCTAAGATGCCAGAAGAATTCCGAGTTCTTAGGAATATTACTGGGGATCCGCTTGAAGGGATGCCAGTACTATCGCCGCACCCTCCTGAGTTCAGTCCAGGAGAACAGTATACAGAAGAACGTAAGGAAATCATAGAAAAGAATCATAATGAAGGCTTTCTATGGCCCGAAGAAATGAAGTTGGTACACCACCTGATGAAAATCCAAGAGAAAGGATTCGCTTGGAGTGCAGATGAAGGTGGAACATTTCGTACAGATTTCTTCCCGCCAATTAAGTTTCCCGTGTTGCCTCACAAGCCATGGGTTGAGCGTAATATCCCTATTCCACCTGGGATTTACGAAGAAGTCTGCCAGATTTTGAAGGACAAGATTGCAGCAGGAGTGTACGAACCTACCACGTCGTCGTATCGATCAAAGTGGTTCATGGTACTAAAGAAAGATGGAAAGAGTCTACGGCTGGTTCATTCATTAGAACCATTGAATGCAGTCACGATTCAGCATTCTGGGATTCCACCTGGAACAGCGGAGATCGCTAGTAGCTTTTCCGGAAGAGCATGCATAGGAATGCTAGACATTTGGGTTGGATACGATGAAAGGCTTATCGACGAGGAATCGAGAGACTTTACTACGTTCCAAACGCCCTTTGGTCCCTATAGATTAGTGAAACTACCTATGGGATGGACTAATTCAGTCCCTTTGTTTCATGAGGATGTAACGTACATTCTACGGGAAGAAATTCCTCATGTTACTAGACCATACATTGACGACGTACCTATACGAGGACCTAGTACTAGATATGAGTTGCCCGACGGAGGCTACGAGGTGATTCCTGAGAATCCAGGCATCCGTAGATTTGTTTGGGAGCATTTACAGAACGTGAATCGAATAGTTCAGCGGATGAAGTATGCAGGAGGTACCTTTTCAGGTCCAAAGGCTTTCATTTGTTGCGCTGAAGGAATGGTAGTAGGTCATAGAGTGTCCTACGACGGTGAAAAACCTGTAGAGAAGTTTGCAGAGATCATTCTCTCTTGGGATCCGAAAAACTTCAGAAGCAAAACTGATATTCGATCATTTCTGGGGATTGCAGGACAGATGCGCATGTTCATTAAGGACTATGCTAAGAAGACAAGACCATTGAATAAGCTCACTGGAGCTTTTGTACCATTTGAAATGAACGAGGAAGCTTGTGAAGCTGTCCGAGAGGTTCAAGATGGAATCCGTGATGCACCCGCGCTACGGCCCATTGACTATAAGAATCCGACGGGTATCACTTTGGCCGTAGATTCGTCTTGGCACGGTGTAGGCTATTACTTGTACCAAGTAGACCCCGAAAATCCAAAAATGAAGTTCTACAATTACTTTGGGTCTATAACGTTCAATGAGAGAGAAGCTTGCTTCTCACAACCTAAAAGAGAGCTCTACGGGTTACTTATGGCGCTACGAGCGTCGAAGTATCAAACTTTTGGATGTAGACCATTGACCATAGAAACGGACGCCAGCTATATCAAAGGAATGTTGAACAATCCAGATAGTGCTCCGAATGCTAGCATTAACTGATGGATTGAAGAGATCAGACTCTATCATTTTGAACTAGTTCATATTAAAGGACTTGTACATGGTCCAGATAGACTTTCGAGACCTCCTCCTGGTGGGATATCTACACCTAGACCAGAAGGATGGGAAGAATTCCTGGTTGACGACGATGGTCAGCCAGTAAAGTTTCGAATGGGAGATGAAATCGAGGATGAACCTTTTGACATTGATACGTTCAAGGATGATATAGATCCGCGGTCAGGTTATTTGGTTTCATTAGCTGAAAAAGAACCAAAGTTGGCTACATCTGTCTTTTGCTATTTAGAAGACTTACGGTCTGCCGTAGATGAAGCAAACTTTGTAGATAAGATAAGAAATTGGGCGCTACGGAAGCCTCCAGACTATGTTTCAACATTTTTGAAGCAAGTACCAGTGGTTCCGCCCGCCGTAGATGACAGTTGGAATGATTCTCATCCATATAAGCCTATACATGAATATACAAATGAGATTAAAAAGTTCGATGAGAAAGTTCCGCAAATTGAAGAGTGGCTTCTAGATCCTGAAGCGGATTTTGTACGCGAGTTGCCTAAAAACGAAATGAACAGTTTCATTACATTGGGATCAAAATTCTTTCTAGACCCCGATGGGAGACTTTACAAACGATCTACGGATGGTTCTACACAACATAGGTTGTATGTAGTTCCTGATAAGAGGATGTGGATGCTCGTAGCAAGTCATGATCATCTGAGACATAAAGGAATGTTTGCGACTAAGTCGATCATGGAGAAACGATTTTGGTGGCCACATATGGACAAGGACATAGATTGGTTTGTCCGTAGCTGTCAAGAATGCCAGGATCGAAGGCTTGATCTTTTGAGAATACCACCAGTGGTTACTCACACACCGTCGCTGTTCCAAGTGATCCATGTAGATGTTTTAAGTATGACTCCCGCTAGCAACAGTTGTAAACTGATTGTTCATGGACGATGTGCACTATCGAGATGGTCCGAAGCAAGGGCTATTCAAAGTGATACAGCCAGAATACTCGCAGAGTGGTTCTTTGACGATATCATTAGTAGATGGGGTTGTCCCGAGGAGGTTGTTACGGATAATGCACCACAAATGATTGCTATGGCAAGGTGGCTTACGGACAAATATGGTGTCCGTAGCATTAAGATTTCACCGTACAATTCTCAAGCAAACGGAAAGATTGAGAGAGCGCGCTTTCGAAAGCCGTAACTGGAGACCTTGCGAAATGGTACTGGTTTTTGAAGCATATTTTGTGGGCGGATAGAGTAACAACTAGGAAAGACCTAGGTTGCTCCCCTTACTTCTTTGTTACCGGTGCGGAACCTATACTACCGCTTGATATTGTGGAATCTACGTGGCTAGTGAAACTACCCAATAGGTTTCTATCACGAGAAGAGTTAATTGGCTTTCGAGCGCAAGCTCTAGCTAAACATAGAACGCATGTAACAGCTATGCGAGATAGAATTACAGAAGAAAAGCGTAGACGCTTGATCAAGTACGAACGGGAATATATACACACTATAAAACCCTTAAACTTTGAACCCGGAGACTTGGTTCAAGTACGGAATACCGCTATTGAAAAGAACTTGGATAGGAAAATGTTCCCTAGATACTTTGGGCCTTGCATAGTCATTCGACGAACTAAAGGTGGCTCTTATATCTTAGCGGAAATGGATGGAACATTGCTACGGGGAAAATATGGAGCCTTTCGCATCCTACCTCACGCGGCGCGATACCACATTGACCTTCCTACGGAAATAAAAGATTTAATTCAGCTATCTAAAGATGAGTTAGAAGCCATGGCTAACGAAGATGAACCAACTGAGTACGAACTTGGAGTGGACTACATCTTTGACAGGGCTCAAAACCTGAGGCTGAATGGTAATGCCTCAGCTACAGCAGAAAATGACAATGAAATTGAGCTACCTAGCGAATCTGAGGATCCAATGGATGATCCAGTAAGAGTTACTAGGTCTGCTAAGAGGAAAGTCAGATTTTCTCAGATCTGACTGAACATATGAAACCGAAAAATCCAGTTAGATTCTAATAAAATCTAACTAGTGCACAAGTATACGAAATGACAATAATATGAAAAGAGCGGACACCGTTTATCGCTACAGCCAGCCATTGTTAAAGAGTGATCTACGGAAAGATACACTACTGAATAGACTCCATGGGAGCACCTGCATCCACCTCAGTAGGCTGGTTTGTAGACCTCTCCTGTGCTGAAGTCGACGTAGCTGACTGTTCGACGGAAAGGGCGAGGCGGGAAAGGACTAGCTGATTTGCCTCGACGAGTTTTTCGTAGGCTGCCCGGTATGCTGCTCCTTGGTGAAGGATCGAAAAGGCCGATGCATTGACCTCCGTACGGAGGAGGGTCTGAATGGCGGCGAGGTCGGACGCAGAAAGAGAGTCCATACCAAAATGGGCCAGCATGCTGGCTATGACCTTGAGTACAGAGAGATGCGTAGACTCTCTGCATTTCTTCTCCTCTGTCCAACAAGTTGTCATAAGTGAGGCTACGGCCACGAATAAAGAGAGGACGGTCCCAAGGAGGACACTCACCCTCGGACTCAGGTGTAAGGTCTACGCCTGCCTTATCGATGCGAGCCTTCTTAGCAGGCTTTGCTTCGATCTACGGAAAGATTAGAAATGATTATATGATGCGAATAACGCGATCTACGGACCTCTTTCTTCTTGGAAATGCGAATTTTCATAGGGTCTTTACCTTTGGTGGCGTCCTTCATTTTGAAGTCGTCATTCTGATAAACGGATTGAGCCGTAGATAGGTTTAGAACGAACTGAAGGGCTTACTTTAGTGTTTGCTTCTTCAGTATCAGAGATTTCAATAGTAGCTTCGTTGCGAGAAGAGCTAGCTCCCTACGGCGAAGTCAATATCGAAAATTAGAAAGACTAATAAAATAAGAGCTTACATTCTTGCGCTTGATAGCAGATGCCTTGTTGCGCACAGCGCACATTTCGACGTAGAAGGATTTGGCCTTCGCGAAGTCGACGCTTTTATCGAGGGAGAACTGTTCGATGTCGGCGGTGACCATCTCGACGATGTTGCGATAAAGATCGAACGCGACATCGTCTTTGGCAGACTGGTAGCTTTGGCAGACTGGTAGCTTTGGCAGACTGGTAGCTTTGGCAGACTGGTAGCTTTGGCAGACTGGTAGCTTTGGCAGACTGGTAGCTTTGGCAGACTGGTAGCTTTGGCAGACTGGTAGCTTTGGAGCTTGGTCTGAACCTACGGCAGAAGCATTACAATGAAACGGAGATGAAAGAGCGGTGCTGAACGTACCACAACGTCGAGAAGCTGTTTGGTGAACAGCTCGGCGGACAGCTTGTTAGCGTAGGGACGCAACTGGCTGACTTGTTCAACGATCGGAGCAGCGCGTTCGACCCAGATTTTGGTGGGAACGAATTCACTACGAGTGGACATTTTAAAGATGATATGAGAATGTAAGAGTTGAGGATTGGTTACTACGAAGGCTGGTAGAGCTGGGTAGTAAAGAATTGACTATCTACGGTCAACCTTTTATACCTTTTACGCTCTACTATCCAGTCGTAGATGACTTTCTCTACCTTATGGTCCTAAAGGACTCCCGGATCCAACATCTAGTCAACAGGAGTTGACTGCTCATTTGTT
Source organism: Marasmius oreades (assembly GCF_018924745.1). NCBI lineage: Eukaryota > Fungi > Basidiomycota > Agaricomycetes > Agaricales > Marasmiaceae > Marasmius > Marasmius oreades. The sequence goes on from NC_057333.1 coordinate 593,029, forward strand.
TGGGGGAGAGGTACCTTAGGTTCCTGAAAATTTGACCGTAGATTCAAGTTTTGCGATTTGGACACCTACATGAACATACTGGTGTATCTACGGATCCTGAAAAGATAATCATCGCTTAAGAAAAACTTATAAGCGAGAAGCTACGCGAGAGATGCATAGTGATAAGAATGATTGAACAACGTGCTACGGATAGATTCATCTAACTCCGAGCATAGAGATACGTGAGCATGCCTGTCAATACTCTAACTTAATCAGTGGAGTTGAAAGTCAAACTCATTTGAACTCAGTTCACGCGGGGTATAAATCAAGCAAGCTTTGATTTTACCACAAAATGAGAAATAAAAAATACAGAAGAGTAATTTAGGCGCCGTAGCGCATACCAAAATACAAGATAAGAGGGCTATAAGCCCAGTACAAGATTCAAGACAAGCTACAGTAACTGTAGGCTATTGATACAATACAAGAAAACAAGAAATGATTACAAAAGAGATAAAGTTCGAGTCTACCTAAGGCAGAACTAGTTCCGAAGTGAAAAGCTACGCTCTAATGAAGAGTTAGTAACAAGTTCTAAGATAGAAATATTGAACTTACCATTTACGGTACATGGGATAGCCAAAAGCCTCTTCAAATGCTCGCCTTTCTCGAGCCAGTTTGTTAAGGACTGCTGCGGTGACTGGAGAAAGAGGACGATGAACAACGGAAGGAGAAGAAGAATCCGAAGATCCTTCATCGCCCTCGTCATCGTCGTCCTCCTCTCCATCACTAGAGTCCTCGTCGCTACTCTAGAAAGAAAAGTCAGAAGGAATCTACGGAGATTTAGAGGACTCACCGCTTCTTCGGCCTCATTGTCGATCAAGTCGCGAGCCGAGATATCTTCCTCCTACAAAGATATTTAATTAAAAGAAAGGATAAAAAGAAAGAATGACTTACGGATCTTGCAGCTGGAAGTGTCTCTGGCTCCTTTGCAGCCTCGATTGCAGGAGGCTCGGCTACGGCAGCTGGGAAGTCTTCAGCAGCAGGCAATGAAGACATGGGTTCCTAAAAGAATCGATAAGAAACAAATTTATAAGAAATGAAGAGCATACATACTACAGGTGGGAGAGGAGCAGGCTCCTCGATCTCCTCATCTACGGGGGAATGGCGTAGATCCTTTGTAGTCACCAAGCTTGGTGTACCCACAACTGGCCACCTAAGTGCCTCTCCTAGAGCCTTGACTTGATCTGGAGTCATTGTAAAGTCGTCATCGTCTTGAAGACCCTTCAGAACCTCTACAGGATCTCGTCCGGCAGCCCGTAGCGCTAGTTGGCTGGCTTGGATGTCCTCCCAGATAAGTCGACCAGAGTTGTAGGCCGCAATTTGAGCCCGTCGAGCCTGATCGAAGGCTTGGAACTCTCGTTGAAGGCGGTGAGCGACCTTCGCCAAAACTGAAAGAGTGATTAGATTCGATCTACGGGAGAAAAGAGACACTTACAAATGTTATTGCTAGAAGCAATTTCAATCTTTTTCGCCCCTGTGCGAGAAGTGTCAGAATCGAAGTACAAACACTTTTGTTTCCCTGAGAAACATCGCTGGCAGGTGGGTCGACTACCAGTTTTCCCACTGGGGGCCCAGATTGGTCGACAATCCACGTAGCCAAAATACGTGCATCGGTTGCACGGGGAAAGGCGATCAAACTAGATAGAATTATAAGATAAGAATGAAAATATACGAGAAGAAAGATAGAACTTACAAAGGAAACCGAACGACCAGCAGCTACGATAGATTTGAAGCTCAATTTAGCTTCGTCAAAATCGAACTGCAGATCCATATCTGTGCTACGGTGTCAAAATCAAAGGCATTAAAGAGAAATCCGAGAGCTTACTACGTGCAGCTCCGACCCATTCTTCAGGGAACACATGGGAGGGTGCAGAAGAAGTCCATAACTCATCTACGGATGCTCCCGTACGAGTATTTGGCTCTTTCTTCTTCCCCTTTGTCTTGGAACTCTTCGAGGGGGACGGATGGGAAGGAAGATCCACGACCACACCCTCTGACTCGGAGACAGCAGTCATAGGAGCCTTCTTCGTTCGGGATCGAGTTTTATAACGCTAAAAGGGCGATTAGAAGACTGGGACAGATTTAAAAAGAAGAAAAGAGAACACTTACGGTTGGGGGAGGAGATCCCACACCGTCGGAGCTCTCAGCAAAGACGACTTTTGGCCGTTTAGGCTGAGAAGGGCCAGCCGTAGGAGGTTTGGGAGCCTAGAACACGATAAGAAAAACAAATGAGACAATTTCGCAGAAACGTACCTTTCGTTTTTGAACTGGTTTCGAGGGACCAGCAACCGGAAGTGTAGAAGGACCAGCTTCGGACGAACCGAAAGCAGGTTGAACATTTGTTGCCTGGGGCGAACCCATGACAACATCCTGGGAGCGCGTAGCTACCACAGGAGGGTCCGGAAGTGAGAGTAAAGGAAGCTACAGTGAAAGCTGAGCGTTCAAGAAAGAGAAATGAATAGAAGAACTTACCGTAGGCGGAAGAGTTGGTCGGGGAGCGTTCGGAAGATAGAATTCCGGGGGCTCAGAATCAAAATCAAACCGCTATGAAAATGATAAAAAAGAAAAATGCAGTTAGAAAGAAGCACTTACACCGAGGGTGGCGAGTAGATTGGTAAACTCAGATGGCCCATACATCCACTCATCTCCCGGTACTTTCCAGTCATCGGCGAGAAAGGACAGCGTGGCCATAATCTGCAAAGCAGGGGAAATCCACATCTCATCACGAAAACGCACGATTTGTCGGTAAAGGTCGTTCTACGGCGAGATTAGATTAGCCTCAGAAGAACTAAAGATCGAGGAAAACGTACTAGAAAAGAACTATTCTTGTGGAATTCCGCAAACATTTGGGGTTCCTCTGTCACTTTTGCGATCAGGCGATTGTTGAGGCTGCTGATCCAAGTATGAAGATATTGGAGGTTGGCCTCCAAAGCATCGAGAATTATGGGTGATGGGACATAAGGTTCCGATACTGGGGCTTTGCCTTTACCCTTCTCTTGCGTAGAAGGCATTTGTATATGATCTACGGCATCGTGTTAGCACGCGACACCGTAAAAACAATAAGAAAAGCGAAAACAATCTACGGGCCTCGGAGCAGACTCTGAAGCCTCCATAGATTGTCCCCACTCACCTCGAGAACGTTGAGAGCGACGGTGAAGATGATAAGAAGAGCGGCGGCGAAGAGCGACCGTAGAGCAGGTGGGAGAAGGGAGGAATGAAAATTTCTGCTAAGTCCAACTGCTGCGGTTTTTATAGCCAAATCCAACATATGAACCAGCACATGACCGTAGAACATCACAGAATGTTGTAGAATATTCCAGATCTACGGAAATTAAAGCCTCGAGGCTGTTGAAATCATCTACGGAATGATGAGGCCATAATTAAGAAATGATGGAAGTAATTAACGACGGAACATTGCATCGTAGGAGTTCTGGCGTGGGAAAATCATTTTGATGTCGGAACATTTCCTTTTTGGGAACATTAGCGCTGGTCAGCGTAGAGCTCGAGCTCAAAATTTCTCTAAGTCAGAGACTTGACGGTTGTACACTAGAGTGTACACCGTAGATAAGATTAAGTAGATCTACAGGCCATTTTGAAGGCTTTTAGTAGAACTACTAAATGAAAAAGCCGTAGATCAATTCAAACGATAGAAGATGATGTTGCGCTCAGTCCGTAGATGGACTGGGGACAGTCCTCTTTTGTTTGGGGGAGATAATGCGACTTAGTTGACTATGCTACACGGTTCTTTTTGCACTTTAAACGGTGCTACGGAGCGATATTTATCGTATTAAGAACTAGAGTGAGCCCGAATTGCTAGTTAAAGCTAGTGCCGCTAGTAGGATGTGCCGTCGGCGCAGCTAGACCAGTTAGAGAGAGCCGTAGATCGTGTCAGAAAACTGTATGACCGTTCGAAACCTGTAGAACACTATGAGCAGAGGACTTAAGCGGTAATTCACCGAGTTCTACTCTCTACATTCTACTATGCACTGGCATATCAAGGGATTGTACTATTGGAAGACTTGTAGTCTTCACAGAACCGTTCGTAGCAGAACTTAACAAAGTCAAAAGACCTTCATACTAGGAGTACCTACTTCTACGGGGAATTTAGTTGACAAGAAATCGGACATTGGACCACACAGACTAGGAGAAATTTGATATGACCGTAGATCGAGTCCCGATCTGAGGAAAAGACAAAAAGACATGATACAGATCCCAGATCCCAGATAGAGTACCTAGGAACCAGGCAGGAATGAACAACGGATCTCGGAGCCCGCGCTGTTCATGTGCTATGGCGATTCGGAACTCTGGATCCATATGCTGGAACTACTTGGACACACTAAGTCCATATGATTTGATAACGTCGAAATGTAGGATAAGGTCCGTAGGCAGGAAATACCATATGGTACGCCTATGTAGGTCCATTCCACATGCTGAAACAAGAATGAAGAACGGTCCAGATTGGTCCAAAACATATGATTCGAATACGGAAAAGCTCCGTAGACAAGATTCTGCACATGTAGCAGTCCCTAGCGATAAGACTCCGCATGGATTCGTAGCTACGGTGCATTATTTTTAGAGATAAAACAAGTAGAGATAGGATTACAAAGCTAGCATAGAAGTAGTATAAAAGCAGCTCATGTATCCGTAGATAAAAAGTACTACCCGTGCGTAGGAAAGTCCTGAGTGGGTTGCCTGTGAGTAACTGCTCTTGACACCCAATAGAGAGATTTGCCCTGTCTTTGTGCAGTGAAACGATAAGATTTGATTCGAACTATACGAGACCGTCGAGGTCAAAACTAGAGAACTATCCGTCCGTAGGCCGCCGAGGTCTTGATTACTGTTTCGTGATCCGTCGAGGGTCTTAGCGTTCGTGTCCGCCGAGGACTTAGTTTTCGTGTCTGTCGAGGGCAATTAGTCTCCAATCGTTCGAATTAGTCTTACTGTAGACGAAATTCATAGTCCCACTTAGTCCACTGGACAATAAACAGAGCCCCTACAAACCCTAGAATCCCCGTAGCTGTGGTGTTTTACACTTGCAGTTACACATTGATTTCATAAGACCTTCATACGATACTGAGACTGTGATCTTGTGCGTAACCTTTGCCAAGCAGTCCACCCTTGCAATCTTTCCTGGTGTGTAGAGTTATTGATAGACTTTACACGGAGGTTTACTAGTTTTTGGGTTGATTTGGTGTTGGTGCTACTCCCGTAGCTCTGATATTAGGTTGACTCTTGAGTGGTATACTTCGCCCATTAGCGGGCTCACTCTAGTCCTATTAATCCCATAATTTATAACTCATAAGTGTTAAAATTGTATAAATATGCATCTTTAAGGTCTTTTCCGATTTATATCGCGATACCGGTATGTTTTTGGCTCATTGTCGTGGACAGTTGTGTGTAGTGCGCATGTGAAGGCGATTTCGAGGGCAGTAGAGAGGTCAATATATTCAATGTCCTCATCAACGAAAGCGGCGCCGGCGAGAGTGTCTATATCTGATACGATGTTTGTTGCATTGCCAGCCCCATAGTTCCATGGGCGTCGTGGTTCACGGATTCGACATCCTCGACCTGTGTTGGGTTCTGGAATGATGTTTCCGTGGGCATCGAAATCAGGTTCGAAACGGGCGCGTGGCGGTGGCGATGGTGGAGGAGTGTCAGGCGGTGTCGTGAGTGGTGACAGGTCAGCTAAGTTGTCAGGGATAGGTGAGCCGGGTGGCGTCCTAACGTCAGGAAGAGGAGGAGATTGGGGTTCAGGGGTTTGATGTTGTGTGTTAGCAGGAGGATGACAAGGAAGTGTGACTGTCGAATCTGGGAAATCATCTTCAGAAGGGAGTGGAAGATTAATAACTTGTTCTCCCCCATGATCTGACGCTTCCTTCAGGTCAGACAGTCCATAGAATGGAGTGGAGGACCTATGGTTTCCCGGAAATTCTCGTTCATCAAAAGTGGCGTGGCTAGATTCGATGAATTTCCGGGTTGTAGGGTTCCAGAAAAGCCAACCTTTTGTGCCTGGGGGGTATCCGACGAAGATGCAGGGCATTGTATGTGAGTCTAAACCACGGCGTCCTTTGTCTTTCTTCCGCAGTACCCAGGCTCTACAGCCGAAAACACGGAAGTAGCTGTGGTCAGGTTTTCGGTCATACCAAAGTGTGTATGGAGTGGAGTCGGGAAGTTTCGAAGTGGGGCATCGGTTTCGTGCATGGATAAAGAAGCGTACTGCATGTGGCCAAAAACTAGGAGGGAGTTTAGACTCTTCGAGGATGGACGCAGCGCCTTCTGCAACGGTGCGATTTGCACGCTCAGCCTGTCCATTTTGGTGAGGTTCCCCTGGTTCCGTGTGATCACGTTTGATCCCTTTTGCTTTGCAGAACAGGTCAAATTCCTTTCCCATGTATTCGCCTCCACTGTCATCACGGAACGTTTGTATAGTAACACCATGTTGATTTTCGACTTTTGCTACAAAAGTCTTGATCTTCTCAAATGCTTCACTCTTACGCTTCAGGAAATCAACGTCCCACCAGTCAGTGGCGTCATCGATGAAGAGGATCCAATATCGATAGCCCTCCGAACTCTGAGTAGGGAGAGGTCCTTTTAGATCGGTATGGACATATGCGATGATGCGATATGTATGGGGGTTGGCAACACGTGGAATGTTATGACGGTGTTGTTTTCCGTGAAGACATGGTACACAGATTGGATCAACAGGCACAGTAGAGAATTTTGTCAGTCCCTCAACAATCCCTTTTCGGATCATTTGGTCACAGGTTCGATGGTTAACATGTGCCGAGCGACGATGGACAAGGGTAGTGTCAAGGGGACATGTAGATGCATCAGATGTGTTGGCAACAAATTCGGAACGTGATAAAGTGACTCCATTTAGACGTCCCGCATTGTTGGGAAGAATGGTGGCTGTGAATCGCAATTCACCACTATGGTAGAAACGCATGGTGGTTCCATCAATCTCGATAGTGTACCCCTTTTGGCGTGTAAGATGGAATGGAGATAGTAGATTGTTTTGTAAATGCGGTACATGGAGTACGTCATGGAAATGTACGTCCCTGTCGTTCCCATCTGGCTTAAACACAACTACCCCTTTTCCTTCAGAGTATATGACGGTATTGTCTGCTAGTCGAATTGGTACAACATAGCGGGTGTAACAAGAAAACCAATGTCGGTGGGGTGTCATGTGTGAAGTGGCTCCTGTGTCAGGGTTCCAGTGTTGAGGCAATGGAGATAAAAAGTCGACACTTGCTTTAGTGGCAGTCTCCTCTTGGGCAGTGTTCCCCGCCATGGTCTTGGGTGAGTTCTGCTTCTTTTGTTGTCTGAATTGACCGGATGATTGCGCCCTGACATATTCCTGCGTTCGCTTTCTATCCTCCTCCTTGCGTCGACAGTCCTTTTCCATATGGCCTAGGCGGGTGCACCACGTGCATTCCTTCTGTATTGGTTTCGGTTTGATCCCCATGGCGGTAGCCGCAGACTCTCTCGCTCGGCTTTGGGACTCTTCCACATGAAAAGCCGTCCTGATTTCTTCGACTGAGAGACGATCGTTGATCAAAAGTTGGTGGGCGAGAGTGTCGTACTCGGGGGGAAGGGAACGAATGAGGGACATGGATTCGAGGTCGTTATATAGATTTTGGAGTGTATACGGCGTCGCGCCAAGCAAGGATTTGGATTTAATGGTGTCGGGAGTGAGGTCACGGAGGAGCCGAATGGCGGCGCTGACACGACCAATGAGAGTGGAAAGTGTTTCGTTATCGTCCTTCTGAATGGAAAGGAGGTGGTTTAGAGCATTGAATCGGTTCCCGGCCTTCTGTTGCATGTGGACATTCTTTAAGGCTTCCATCATCCTTTTCGGGTCACTACGGTGATCTGCGATGTGCGGCTTTTGTGATTCATCGACGGCCATGGAGATAAGGGCGGATGCTTTGTTCAGTCCATTGTCATACCTATCCAGTCTGTCTTCTTCATCTGCAGTTGGACTGTCCGGATTAGTTGGGCGTGGTCTCTTCTTTTCTCCCGTAACGTATCCAAATAGTCCATGAAATTTAAGGAGGTCTTCTGTTGCGGGTAGCCATCTTTGGAAGTTGACAGCGGTGAGGATGATAGTGGGTGTAGTTTTGACTTCGGACATTATGAGTAGAGTGTAGAGATGTTGTCTCGTCGAGACGGTGCGCGGAACAATCGGAGACGAATGTATTGGAGAGTAGCACAGTGGGGGTTTTAGACTGCGGGGCCCATAACCTGTTGCGTCTGGAACACGAGAGTCAAGACTAATCTATTAGGTGATATAGACTATGTGTCGTACCTGGAACACGAGAGTCAAGACTGAAGACGTGTTGACTCTCGTGTCCGGAAATATAGTATGAGATTTACATAATATATGTTAATGTCCGTTCGTTCACTCCAACATATAACGGTTGTTCATGGTAGGTAGAGAATATAATGGAGAGCACGCGCCCCTGTGTAGCAGCATCGCTACATTCATCAAGGCCATCAATAATGACCAGGTCGGGGCTTTTGTGAGAGGAGGGAAGCGAAGCATGCTCCAGAACAAGTTCCCCGTATTGCTTTTCCAACTTGGCTTTCAGGATACTGGGATCTGCAGTAATTTTCTGGTCGACAAGAGGCTTCAAATCTGGCCTTGTCATGACGAGGCCATGTGCAATGGATAGAATGAGAGAGGAGGGGTTGTTGCGCTTTGGATCGGTCCTAAAAAAGAAGAACGAAGCGACAAGCCCATCTTTCTCGCATTCTTCGGCGACAGTCAGTGCGATAGCGGACTTTCCGACCCCTGCAGCACCAGAAAGCCAGCATACCGGTGAATGCTGGCCTTCCGAGGTTCTCCAGTTATGAATGAGTTGAAGCACCGCCTGACGGGTTCCAGGGAGACAACGACCCCGTTCAACCTGTTGCTCCGAGTTGTGGGAAGCTCCAACGTCTGCAATTGCGTCCCAAAGGGCTGCAAAGAAGACCATAAGCTTCCCATTCTGATACCCCAAAAACAAAAACACTCACGATTGGCAGCATAGTAGTTATGATTAAGATCTCGACCAACATTATTGAATACCGCCTGCCTTATCGTAGTATTATGGGCTCCGTTTAATATATTTTGAATGCCTGGAGTAGGGCGATAACGGCACTAAAAACTACTACTAGGTGCAGCAAAACACACTCCAAGCACGAAGTGCGCAAAACCAAACCCAACACTAGCAATTAGCGTAGTTGATTTGTGGAGGTCGGTATCAATGGACGCTCTCAGCAAGGTTCACTGAGAACTCTAAGATAAGACTTCAAGGGTGGGGCTTTATATGGTTCAAAACAAATTCAAATTCTGTGTTCACAAGTCAAAATGACAAAGGCTTTCTACGAAGTTCACTACTTCGAGGAGGTGTTCAATTCTTTCTAAGTTCAAATAGAACTATCAAATTCAATTCAAATTCGAGTCAAAGCGACTCTACAAGTTCAAGGTTTCCAAGTACCAAAGTGGCAACAAATTCAAATCAAATTCAAAGTTCAAATCCAATCTTTTCCAAATACAAACACCAACTTCGAAGAAGTGGGGCAAAGTATGAGCCAGAGTCCCCTAGTGAAAGCACTTAGGCTTCTGTCGTAGGTTACTCCGGAAAATACTGCTGCTACCATCCTCCCTTATATACGCTTTTTCAAATAAATAATAATCAAACGTCGAAGATATGGTAAAAAGTCGAAAATATAGAGAAATCCCTTTCAGAGATACCAAAGTACCCTTAATCAGGTATAGTACATGTCAATTAGATATAAAACTGTCCAGAATATAGTATTCCTTATTCCTTTTCCTCATATTTTCTTTATTCCTGTTCCGAGTCGGATATCTTTGACATTTGCATGTGGATACATCCTGACCCCTTTTTGTTTCCAAGGCGAGTCCCCATGTGCTCCCTTGTTCTCTCTTGTTCTATCCGATCTGGAATAGTCCAAAACTGTTCGATCTACATTCCAGGGATCGTTCCTATGGTTCTTTCCTGGTAGAATGTCCTTTCTGACCGGACATCGTCGACATCCGCCCCTTTTCTTGTTTCCAGCTGTAAGTTACAGCCACCGGCATTGTTTCTGTTCCTTAAGTCCGAAGTGGACTTTAGATAGTTACATCCGTCCGATTGTTACTTCCAGATGTACTTCTAAGAGTTGTTTCCGTCTTTTCAACCAATATCGAAGAAATCAATAAATTGATAGTAAAATCAAGTGTCCCCATGTTTGCTACAGGTAATTGCGAGTGAGACGAGGCCTATCCAAATGAACGAAGGTTTTTAAAGGCTGCTTCATCAGTTCCTACAGGTTTCGGAACGTCAAAGACTCTCATCTATAGGGTGTTTCGTACTTTCTGTACTTCGGATAACCCGCAAATAGACCCGTGCTTTGACTAGCAGCTTGGGCTTGCTCTAATCCTCATATTATGTTCCCATTTTGATTATATTATATATAAAAATGTTAAAAATGCGTTTATTTAGGTACTAGTAGATTATATCCGCGATATCTCCCCCTAACAAAAGAAAGGACTGTCCTCAGTCCATATTATCCTTGTCCGGAGTCAATCCGCAATGTCTACGACCTGTTTCGCAATGTTCTTTGGTTGATTAGACCTCCTCGAAGTCCAAAATTTCTTTCCCGAGGACTCTAAGTCCCCACATCAATCGGTTCCTTCATATATCTCGCTTAGAAGCGTTATCGATATCAAATTGAATTGATTATGCACTAGCGAGTTAGCCATCAACTCGTTTTCGAGATCTGTAGCTAAGGTTTCCTTATTTAGAACTTTCCCACTCCACTACTTCCGCGAGAGGTATGTTCAAAATATTTCTAAGTCAATTCGGGGTTTGCCGATCGCCCCTTTTATATTTTCAAGGTTCAAGGGTTCGTTTTTCAACTTTCCTTCCTCCCTTATTCTACCATGTCTTCCTCTTCGTCGCTTTCGGGCCTTTCGCCAGTGGCTCTCAGCGATCTTTCGTCCTTCAATGAGGCCATGTTCACAATACACCGCACATTCGGCGACGCAATCACGTTCCCTCCCTCTGAAGAACTTTCACGCGACGGACTCCTCCTCTGTGCTCTCAAGCATTGCGGAACAGAGCTGGTACGTGTTAATTCCCTTTCTCTTCCTTTCTGTTTCATTTCTGACGCGTTTCGCACTCTAGGATCGCTTGGCTTTCGAATTCCGCAAGTTTTCGTTTCATCGAAGCTTCCCTCCTGCAGTGGGATCAATCCTTTCTGCTGCCTCAAGGATAGCGAATTCTCAACATTACGAAGCTTTCTGGGTGCTTTCTGCTGATGAACTCGCCACTTGGGCGACATATAACCTTGTGCGTTCCATATTTCCTTTCTTTTGTCTTCGATACTAACTGTCTTCCGTAGCCTCAACATAACTTTAAGGCTGCGCCTTCCGTCAACTTTCTATACGACGTTCTTCCTGATCTTGAACTTCGCCCTTACTCTCCCTGGCATCCCGGATACCGAATGGTCCGCATGATGTCTTCAAAACGACGCCGGTCTGAAGAGAACGACAAGAAGGCCTCTTCCTCTGAAGTCGAAATCATCGACGATCCCCCGGCGAAACGTCTCAAACAGACCGCTATGCGCAAGGTAAGCCGTCATTTCCGCTCTTAGACTTCTTCTAACCATTCTATAGCCAACGTCGAAGAGATCCAAGGCAGTAGTCTCTTCTGAGGAAGAGGAAGACGAAATCGAGTCCGAAGAGGACCTGAAACCTTCTCCTTCCCCAGAAGTAAGTTCACTTAATATTTTCCTTCTTTCTCAAGGCTAAACAATATCTTCGTAGCCGCTTACCAGACTGTCAAAGAAAGATCCCCCTCCGCCTTCGAAAAAGCAACTGGAGGTGGTCATATCCCAACGTCCGCTCCCTAAGCCTTTGCCTAAGCCGGCACGTTCTCTGGTAAGTCTCTTATTCTTTTCTGTTTCTCACTATTCTAATAATGGGAATAGATTCCGCCCTCCGATTTGTCGAAAATCAAGAAGGTCGAGATCCCTCCAGTAGCCAGTTCGTCGACTTTGTCCTCCGGCCCTCGCACTACGCGCAGTTCAACCGGTACCCTCCTGAAGGTCAAGCAAGAACCTTCGAAGACACCTGCAGCTGGTAAGGTCCCCGAGGTTCGAAAGGATAAGGGGAAAGGCAAGGCTAGGCCTAAATCGCCATCTCCCTACGTTCCGAAGCCTTCGAAATGGTTTTCCAATCGCCGATTCGACATCGTAAGTCTCCGTTTTATACTCATTACTTCTTTTCTTTTCTAAGTCATTACTTTTTCAGCATTCGCAAACCCAAAAGCATCCGCAAGGTCTCGACGCCGATAGTAAGTTATCTTTCCAGTTTCTAACATTTTCTGGTTTCTAATTCCTATCTTAGATGTCCCGCTCCGCTTCAACGTTCCTGAGGCAGACGCTTTTTCGCTTCGAGATGTTCTCGAGAGCGGCCGGACTCTTTCTTCAGTAAGTTCTAACCGTCACTCTCTTTTTCCTAAGCTGATCCAACTTGAGCAGGAATTAATGCTTCCATGCTTCTCCTGCGCCTCCGCAAAAGTCAAGTGCGAGCGCTCTACAACAAAAAGCGAGAAGTGTGATCGATGCAAGGTGTCTCGGTTCCCGTGCAGTTGGATTCTGCCGAAGTCGGAGTCCTGGTCTAGGATGGACATCATCCGGGACTGGGCGAGTTCGACCCCCAGCAGTAAGTCCTTGTTTTCCATTCTATTCTTTTGACTAACGTATCTTTCTAGACTTCCATTCGCGTCTAGGCGAGCTCTTGCAGCTCTTGAAGATATATGACCAGCTCAATGAACAAGCGCGGTCTCTTCAAGATTCGATTTCCTCCCTTCGTGCCAGCATCGTCGACAAGGCTCACGAGGTCCAAGATGTCGCCATCAACCCGAAGGTAGTTCTCGAATATCTTCAACTGCACCCGGACGGTCTGGCGCTCTCTTCGGAGACAATCCGTGGGCTTAGTGCCCTTTTTGATTGGCCGTTGGAAGATGGAGAGGCAGAGGGGTTCACGGAGGTCAAGGTGGATGGGTCTTCGACGACCTTTCTCAACCCGACAACCGGCGAGTCCTTCTCTGTCGCTCTTGGTTCGACCAGTGCCGCTCAAGTACGTTTTCTTTATATATCTATCCATTTTCCTTTTTTTATTTTCCTTTCTAAATACTCCTTTCCTTTCAGCAGAACGCTCCGGAACCAGTTCACGATGACAGCGCGTCAGCTCGGGAAGTTGAGGAATCCGTGGTTCAACAGCCGGGTCAAACGGTTGTCGAGGGGAAAGAGCGTTCGATGGAGGCACCATCGCCTGGGGATGTTGCCCCGTCTTCCGATCCTCTTGGACGTTCACCTAAGTGTAAGTCCAGCTCATATCCTAGATATCTTCGACCTCACTAACTATTCCTGTTAGAGACCTTCGCCGATATCTTGTAATGGACTATTGCTTGGACTTGCGGTTCTCGAGACATTGGTCTCGGGACCTATTCTTTTCTTATTTCTTGTAATGCTTCTATCTGTTCAGTAGTATACATACTACTTTAAAAAATGTATTTCTATATCTTTGCTACTGTGTAGCATAAAAATACACTCTGTATTTTTCCTTCTATTACTGTGTGATAAAGGAATTAAGAGTCTTCGAAGACTTTTGACTTAGACAGAGTGCCTTCGTTAGCCCCTGTCTAGTGACTTCAACGATATCGAAGAGACCCCTAAGTCCTACTTTCCCTTATTCTTTTCTATATTCCCTTCTATCCTGACAAACATGAAGCTAGCCATTGAAGTGCTGTATGAGTTATTGGTTTCTAGTAAGTCCATTCTAATGTCTTCGATACGCAATCTCGAATCTAGACATCGAATAGAGGCATACCCTAGGAACTTTGTTCCTTATGTAGGGCTTTCCTACTACATTGCTGGAGACCAGATCGTTCTTTGTACGCCTCTTTCGCCTAAACGAGAAGCTGAACTAGCCATCCAACTCCAATTCATGGTTTCCCTTCGCCATTCTGACGGACCTTACTTCAAGTTTGTCCTCACGTTCGATCCAGCACAGAGACCTTTTATCACGGGTCCCCTCTGCTATCACATTTTTCCTACGGCTGCACGCTCATTCTTTCATCGACTTGCGAACACTATGGCTCGAGTCGGATTCCTGAAGCTCGAAATTGCCTCAATTCCCGGCGCTGTCGAAGCTTGGTGCATCGCCGTTTTCCATTCTTTCTTCATAGTATCGGATTCCATCCAATATGTTCCTCCACAAGCATACTATGGTTTCTTTGACTTTGAACTCAACACTGCTAGGTACATATCCGCGGATTTACTGTAGCCTAAATCTTCGAAGTCGAGTTCCGATCAAATTTCCTTATTTAGACATGATCTACATTTCCTACGCCATGCTGTCCGTAGTATAGATCTTGTTTTCAATGTGCTTTTTCTATTTTCTTTTACTAAGACCCCATCTTCGACATTGAAACCATATGTGTCTCGATGGCATCTCGATCATCCTCATGGTTTTCCTTATGGTTCTCTTGTTTCTTAGAGTGTAGGGTTTATTCGGAAGATCGAATTTCCGGCAATTCTGGGCTGTTGCACCAACATCGACGATCCATTCTTAGCCGTTGCTTAGTTGCAAAACGCAAAATTCTGTTCGAATTTCAAGTCCTCTCCCCCTGACAAAAGAACTGTCAACTCCGTTGACTATACCTTTCGGTATAAAAGCTTCAGTGAGGCCATTCCTATCCTCACCCAATTTTCCGTTCTTTTTACTTCTACACTCTCAACTTGTACCGTCTTCGATATGTCTACTGCCAGCAAAGTCCCTGCTTGGAACGGTCGTGACCACTTCCTTAAACACAACGATGCTTTCATCAAACATATGGAAGCCATGCTCGCCAGCAATATGAGCGTGCTCGCTGATGAAGGCGCTCGCGCTATTGCCAACCGTCTAGTACGTTGTTTTATTTGATTCCTTTTCTTCGACTAACTTCCGTAGTCTGTTTCCATGTCTATCTACCACATCGCGAAAGATACCGAGGCCTTTAATTTCATCAAGAAATGTGTCGAGCTTCTCGAGAAGCTCCAGAAGGTCCCCGGCGTGTCTGAGGTTCCCAGCTACTGCGGTCATCTCGCTTTCGTTCACGAGGTGCAGGCCATTCGTACCAAGCAAGAGGAAACCCTTCGTAACAAGGCCAAAGGCTCCAAGCGCTCTGCTGTACGCTTCCTATCTCAATGATGTCGAAGATATTCTTAAAAGTTTCTTTCCTTTAGAAATCTGCGGAGTTGGTCAGGTCCGACTCTGACGAAGATATGGAACTCGTCGCCGACGCTTCCATTAAGCCAAAGGTACTTTCCAACTCTGTTTCTGTTTTCCTTACTAAATTTCAGGAGATGGAGGGGCTCGAAGCCTCTATCCATTCCGTCCTCAAACAGAAAGAAGGCAAGTCCGCTGGTAAGGACGTTGCCAAGGGCAAGGGTGCCCGTGCTAATTCTGCCCTTAAGTTCAAGAAAGTCAGTTTCTTGAATTCTTCGATTTCTGTTACATTCTAATTATTCCTTTCAGAGTGGCCCTAACGGTACTTCCGCCATGGCTTTGTCCAGGGCCAAGAAGGCTCGCTTGCCAACTCCAATCGTTGACACCGCTGAAGAAACACCCGGTATCTTCTCTTATTCCTTTCTTACTTCGTACTGTCCTGACACATCGAAGAGGAACTCCGCCTTCGTCAGGAAGGCCACGAACGTATTCTTCACATTGCAGGGCTGCTGCCCTTTGCCAACCTTTCCAAATACGATCCGGAGCATCTTCTTTCTGTTGCCAACTTCTTGCGCACTGAGGCGGTTACTCTTCAGCATACCATCCTTTACGCTCACAACCAGTACAAGTTCACTATTTCTCAGCTCAACGAAATTAATCGTGTCCGCCTTGCTAAATTAGGTATCGACGATTCTATGGACACCGAATCCATCGAGGAGGCTATCAAGGACGTCTCTGTCCAAGGCGAGACCTCGAAGACTGGCTACGTCTCCGCCTAATTTACCAGTTTTCCGTTTTCCTTTTCTAAGTAAAATATATAACCCATACACTTCGCTTGGACTTATACTGTACTTGTCGTCTGTAGCGCTGTTGCGCAAATGTGATTGATTTGAAGTTGAGTTTAGTCTTCGACATCGCTTTCTTCAACTTCTTCGAAGTTGTGTCCGATGTCTGCTTCCTCTTCGCTAAGTCGCAAGTTAGGAATTCGGTCGAAGATATAGTCTTTGTCCGGACCATACTCAACTTCTTCATCTTCTTCTACTAATTTATCTAACTTTTCTTTAGACAAATGTATAAGTTTTTCTATTTCCGAAGGTAACTCGATCGGAGTATATCTTGCCACATGAGGCAGAACTCTGAAAGCAGCATACTTTCCTCTCATAAGAGTCCCATCCATTTCTGCTAAGATATACGAACCTCCTCTTGTCCTTCTAATTACTATACAAGGACCCAAGTATCGAGGAAACATCTTTCTATCTAAGTTCTTTTCAATCTGAGTATTTCGAACTTGGACCAATGTACCCGGTTTAAAGTCATACGGCTTTATAGTGTGCATATAGTCTTGTTCAAATTTTCTTAGATTCCTTCTTTTATTTTCGGATACCCTTTGCACCATATCTAATACATGTGTACGATGTTTTGCTAGGGCTTGAGCACGAAATCCAATAAGTTCTTCCCTGGTCCAAACTCGTTCAGGTGTTTTTACTAACCAAGTAGATTCTACCAGATCTAGAGGCAAAATAGGTTCTGCCCCCAAAACAAAGAAGTAGGGTGAACACCCTAGACTCTTCCTAGTTGTAATTCTGTCTGCCCACAAGATATGTTTCAAGAAATAAAACCAGTGGTGTAAATTCCCACTGGTGGCTTTTGCCAATGCTTGTCTTATATCAAAGTGTGCTCTTTCTATCTTTCCATTGGCCTGAGAATTATATGGTGAGATACGAATACCTCTAACTCCATATTTGTCTCTTAACCATTTAGTCAAGGCTAACATCTGAGGAGCATTATCTGTTACGATCTCTTCAGGTGTTCCCCATCTACATAAGATGTCATCAAAGAACCATTCCGCAAGTTGCCTTGCATTCTCATTGGCGATACCTCTTGCTTCAGACCAATTAGACAACGCGCATCTTCCATGCACAATGTTCTTGCATCCTCTACTAGCAGGTGTCATTTTAATAACATCAATATGTATTTTCTGAAATAGAGAAGGAGTATGGGTAAGAACTGGCGGAATTCTAAGTAACTCCAATTTCCGTTCTTGACAAGGCTTGCAAGACTTGACAAACCAATCCACATCTTCCTCTAAGTGAGGCCACCAAAATCGCTTCTCAATAAGAGCTTTGGTAGCAAACATTCCTTTATGCCCTAAGTTGTCATGCGATGCAACTAGCATCCACATTCGCTTTTCCTTAGGTACAAATAATCTATGATGGCTAGAACCATCCAAAGACTTTCTGTATAATCTTCCTTCATTGTCTACAAAGAACTTAGCAGCCCTTCGTATAAATTTACTCTTCTCTGATGCGGTCATTAATTTCAAGACATCTGAGTCTGAGTTGACCAACCAGTCAATAATCTTTGGAATTTCTTCATCTTGATCAATTGCTTCTTGACTTCGATGAATTTCATCATATGGATGGTCCCTTGACCATTCCAAGTCTATTTCTGATGGGATAACTACCACTTCTTTTAGTGAATAGCTTCTAGCCCAACTTTCTTTCTTATAATGAAAGGACTCAAAATAATAAGCCCAAAGTCTTTCTTCATCTCTGACTTCTTGCAATTCTTCCTCAAAATCCACTACATTTGTAGCTAACTCTGTGAAGTCTACAACTTCATTAAAATATCCTGACCTAGGATCTATATGATCCTTGAAGGTCTCAAATTCTAATGGTTCTTCAGTCTGGTTTTCACCCATCCTGAATTTTACCGGTTTTCCATCATCATCCTCTAGAAATTCTTCCCAACCTTCTGGTCTCTCAGTTGACTTGCCACCTGGTGGCGGTCTTGATAAACCATCTGGCCCATGTACCAATCCCTTGATATGGACTAAGGTAAATCTCCAGAGTCTAATTTCTTCTATCCAACGGTTGATACTGGCATTTGGCGCGCTACTAGGATTGTCTAACATTCCTTTGATGTAGCTAGCATCGGTTTCAACTGTTAAGTTTCTGCATCCATAGGTCTGATATTTGGTAGCTCTTAGAGCCATCATCAAACCATATAATTCTCTTTTCGGTTGAGAAAACCTTGCTTCTCTTTCATTAAGGGTAATGGAACCAAAGTAGTTGAAGAACTTCCTGCGAGGATTTTCTGGATCTTCTTGATATAAGTAGAATCCAACCGCTTGCCATGAAGTATCTACCGCTAACGTAATTCCATTAGGATTTTCATAGTCAATGGGCTTGAGTGCTGGCGCATTTTGAATAGCTTCTTGAACTGTTCTCACAGCCTTCATCTCCGCTTCCCCAATGACAAAAGGTACGTTCGCTGCAGTCAACTTAGTCAACGGACGTGTAATTTTCGCATAATCCTTAATGAACATTCGCATTTGTCCTGCTGTGCCCAAGAAAGATTTTATATGTGTTCTGTTTTCAAAGTTTGCAGGGTCCCATGATAGGATGACTTCCGCCAACTTTTCTACTGGCTTTTCTCCTTCATAGGACACTCTGTGTCCTACTACTAACCCTTCTGATACACACAAGTATGCTTTAGGACCCGAAAATGTTCCACCAACATACTTCATGCGCTGAACTATCCGATTTACGTTCTGGAAATGTTCCCAAACAAATCTTCTAATTCCTTTATTTTCTGGTATGGTTTCAAATGACCCATCTGGTGTTTCGTATCTAGAGGCCGGTCCTCTGATAGGAACATCATCAATATATGGTCTTGTGACATGTGGCATTTCTTCTCTAAAGATGTATGATACATCTTCATGAAATAATGGAACAGAGTTTGTCCAACCCATTGGTAGTTTAACCAAACGATAAGGACCAAATGGAGTCTGGAACGTAGTATAGTCCCTTGACTTTTCATCTATCAGTCTTTCATCGTAACCAACCCAGATGTCCAACATGCCTAAACATGCTCTTCCAGAAAAGCTAGAAGCTATCTCTGCTGTTCCTGGTGGAATTCCTGAGTGTTGGATCGTAACTCTATTCAAAGCTTCTAAGCTATGAACTAAGTGCAGACTCTTTCCATCTTTCTTCAAAACCATAAACCATCTAGACCGATAAGACGAAGTAGTGGGTTCGTAAACACCAGCTGCTATCTTATCTTTCAGGATCTTGCATACTTCTTCATAAATCCCAGGTGGAATAGGAATATTCTTTTCCACCCATGGAGTATGTGGTAGTACTGGAAATTTGATTGGAGGGAAGAAGTCTGTCCTGAAGTTTCCTCCTTCTTCTGCACACCAAGCAAATCCTTTTTCCTGTACTGTCATGAAATGATGCAACAATTTCCTTTCTTCTGGCCACAAGAAATCTTCGGAGTGATTCTTGTCAATGACCTCTTTCCTTTCTAAAGTATATCTTTCTCCAGGCGAATATTCAGGTGGATTAGGAGATAGTTCTGGAAGTTCCGCTAGTGGATCTCCAGTAATATTCCTTTGTACCCTAAATTCTTCTGGCATTGGTGCAAGTTGCGGTCTAACCTTCAAGTGCACTGGTTTATACTTCCCAAATACAGAGACTGGCTCTGAACTTGTTAGATTCTCAGGGTTTCCGTAAGGAGTTTCTGAGTTATCATTGATAAGTGGGTTCTCTCCACTTAATCCTTTTCTATTTCTTCTATTCTAGCGCTAGAGGCTAACAAGGCTGTGACTTCTTCGAAATCAGATTTACTAGCTAAGACAAACGCTTCTGCTAATTCTACTGACTCAAAGTTATTCTTTTCTGGTAATTTATACCCTTCTATCTCAATTTTATTATCCTCAAAAATAAAACTCAATGCAACCTCTCCTTGATCATCTAGCAATTCCTCAAGGCTCATTGAAAATTTTCTATTTCTGAATTTTCCTCTCTTTTTAATTCATCTTCTCTTTCTTTTCTAGCCTGTCTGGCTCTAGCATTTTCTCTTCTAAGGATTGGCTTCTTTGTTTTATGGCGAATCTTAATTCCCTCACCTCTAGGGTAAGTTGGTATAGTACACTTTACTCTAGTATTAGGGCAAGTGATTACTATGAGTTGATCACCATCTGGGAAATTCTGCACCTCTGAGTTTGTCAAAACGTCGAAAGGTCTTCCCAACAAAATCTGATAAGGAGCATCTTCGACAACATGAAGTTGTAAAAAGACTTCTACTTCACCAAATGTGAAAGGTACATTCCTTGCTAATCCTTTAGTCCTTTGTAGTTGACCATTTGCAGATTGCATAACCACATTTGTGTCTGGATCCCAAATCATTCCAAGTCCAATAGCTACAACCATATCTACTGCAACTATCTGAGATCCACTATCTATGATAGTTTCTACTCTTTCTTTGGACCCATTGACTTCTGGATAAATACATCGAAGACCATCCATTACATTAGCAACTATAAAAACATTACGCTGCTGTTCCATAGGAAGGTCTCTGATATACTGTTCCACCGGATCTTTCTGAACTATTGAACCAGCTTCAAGCTGTCCTCTAGCTTCTTCCAAAACTTCAAATGTTTGGTCAACTTCGAGTTCATCGAGATCGACGAACTCACTTTCCGTTCCAAAGTTAGAAAATTGCTTTACTAACTTTTCATCTATTTCTGCTTCGAAAAAGGACTTCGCATCCCTTCTAGGCAGTCTCCGATTTCTAAGTTTCCTTAACAAGGCTTTCTGTAATTCCAGCGAAGCTTTTATAGCATGCGACGTCGAAATCTCAACTTCCTGTCTCAGAATTTTGTCCGCAATCTCTTCAACCGCTTTCTGCTTTACGACTTTCCAATCGTCATCATTCAAAGAAAGTTTCTCCGACTTAGGCCTAATAGCCCTTCTAATGTCTTCGACTTTCTCTGAAATGTTCTGGCTTCCTTGACCTTTGTTTCCCTGGTCTTCTTCTGGTTTCCTGGGTAAAGCAAAATCCCTTGGTTGAAATATCCTCTCAATCGGTTCTACCCGATCAAAGTGTCTCTCTTGAGGATCTTCCTTCTCTGAAGTTTGTTCCTCGCTAGTTTCCTTTTCTTTTGACTTCTTCGAAGTCGGCGCATTATCATTTTCTTCATTTTCTTTTCTCAACTGTGGAACTACGTACTTGGATCTATCAAAGTTTTTCGGCGGCGAAATCACAACTTCCGGCTTCAATCTTCGAGGTTCCTCAAGGGTCTTTTCCTGGGCCTTATCCCTTTTACTGCCCTGCCCTTTCCTTGGAACTTCTAGTTTTTTGAGCCATTGAGTTTCTTCATCAGAACCGATAATACTTTCGATTCATCTGAGTCACCCATTTCTTTGATAGTTTCTTCCAGCGCAAACTGGAAGTTCGAGACCGGCGTTGGCTCTTCTTCGACTTCAAACATTAAGCTCTGCGCCATCACCGAAGTCTTAGCCGTCCATCCTTTCTCTTTGGCAATTGCCCAAATCCTTTCCGCACGAGTTGGTCCTGGTTCCCCGAATCTCACAAACGGAACCCGGTCCCCGTTCTTCAACTCGAACTTTCCATCAGCATTCCTTCTCAAAATTCCTTTCGCCAATAAATCTGCTTGTTCCGGACAGTCCCTCACGGTATGTCCTTCCTTATTGCAGAACCAACACTGCATATCCTCGACCCAGTTAGACTTTGACGAAGACTCATTTCCATTGCGCGTTCTATCGCCAGGACGTTGGTATTGGTTTCCGTTATTCTGAGTCCCATTTCCGGTGCTCACTTTCATTGTTCTCATCAATTCAAGGAGTAATCGGTTATTATTTTCCGTTGCCTTATTCTGTTCTGAGACTTGCTGTCCCAATTCTCGGAGTTTCACATTATATGTGTCCATCGAAGACGAAACTTTCTGTTCCCATTCGTCTTTGAATTTCTTTTCCCTAGTTTCCGGGACTGGTGGTCTCAAAAACTGATCTTCAGACTGTCTTACACCATGAAGCATCGTATACCCTGCAGGCGTTAACCCCGCATAGGTATCTCTACCTGATTGTCCTACTTCTGGTAAATATGCACCTTGTATCATCGTAACAGACATGTTGATAGCCGCTTCCTGAACATCTTCGATCATCCACGGATCCTGACGTTTCTTTAGCTTTTCAGCGATGTCCATGTCCTTACTGGACTCTGCCATGGCTTTGGCAAACAGATGTTTCCGTAACTCCTCCGCAAAGCGGGGCTCCAAGGTGTTGATATAATACCGGACTAGGTCCACATTCGTAATCAACGGCGGATTCACATTTTTCAACTTCTTCGATTCTAAGTTGAATTCACGATTAAACGCAGCTAACTTCGAGGTATGTCCAATCGGTATATACTTCGCTTTCTCGCAAATGGCAAGTAGACGCTCACGAGAGCCAATCTTCCTGTCCTGCGCTTCCGGGAATTCCTTAAGTAACTCTTCTCGGAATTTTTCCCAATCATAACCTCGAGATGACGGTACAACCTCCACTAATAGCTCTCTGGTTGCTATGTCCATCTGGGTCATAGTAAAATTGATCCGTGCTTCACCATTCTCTATGTTATGGAACCGGAAATAATCCTCTAAGGCTGTAAGCCAACCTTCGAAATGTTCCGGGTGATCTTTACTAAAGACCTGAAGTCGCAACTTGTATTTGTCCCCTTTCAGGACATCTCTCGCTTCTTCGGAGAGCTCCATCCAGGAGTTCTTTGGTGGGCGATCCGACATTTCTGTCGGCGCCATCGATTCATTTCTATTCGACATTCTAAATTCTGATTCTACGTCTGACAACAAACTCGATAAAGATGATTCACGTGAGGAAGATGGTAATGGTACTAGACTAGCAGTACTAATGCCTTCTTCGACGGTAAAATACCCTCTTTTCGTCGGCGACTCAGCTAAAGATTGATTTATTCTTAACCGGGCTGCTTCCGAATCTCTTATTTGTTCTGTATTCCTTTTTCTCAGTTCCTCAAGCTTCTTCTGAATATTTGAGAGACTGTGATCAAACAATTGTGACTGTCCTGCAACAGTCGAAGTCAAAGTTGTTCTTTTCTTAGAAGTCTCTAACGCTTTTCCTTTATTCGCAACTGGTGGGTCGCTTTTAGGAGCAATTTTGACAGATTCTTCCGTAAAGTTCAACGGGTATAGGGTAACTTCTCGAAGCGAACTTCTTCGAAGTCGAGATGTACAATGTAAATGAAGTCTTTTCTTAGTGATACCACCCCCTGCGGTGGTCACCAATGATAACGGCACTAAAAACTACTACTAGGTGCAGCAAAACACACTCCAAGCACGAAGTGCGCAAAACCAAACCCAACACTAGCAATTAGCGTAGTTGATTTGTGGAGGTCGGTATCAATGGACGCTCTCAGCAAGGTTCACTGAGAACTCTAAGATAAGACTTCAAGGGTGGGGCTTTATATGGTTCAAAACAAATTCAAATTCTGTGTTCACAAGTCAAAATGACAAAGGCTTTCTACGAAGTTCACTACTTCGAGGAGGTGTTCAATTCTTTCTAAGTTCAAATAGAACTATCAAATTCAATTCAAATTCGAGTCAAAGCGACTCTACAAGTTCAAGGTTTCCAAGTACCAAAGTGGCAACAAATTCAAATCAAATTCAAAGTTCAAATCCAATCTTTTCCAAATACAAACACCAACTTCGAAGAAGTGGGGCAAAGTATGAGCCAGAGTCCCCTAGTGAAAGCACTTAGGCTTCTGTCGTAGGTTACTCCGGAAAATACTGCTGCTACCATCCTCCCTTATATACGCTTTTTCGAATAAATAATAATCAAACGTCGAAGATATGGTAAAAAGTCGAAAATATAGAGAAATCCCTTTCAGAGATACCAAAGTACCCTTAATCAGGTATAGTACATGTCAATTAGATATAAAACTGTCCAGAATATAGTATTCCTTATTCCTTTTCCTCATATTTTCTTTATTCCTGTTCCGAGTCGGATATCTTTGACATTTGCATGTGGATACATCCTGACCCCTTTTTGTTTCCAAGGCAAGTCCCCATGTGCTCCCTTGTTCTCTCTTGTTCTATCCGATCTGGAATAGTCCAAAACTGTTCGATCTACATTCCAGGGATCGTTCCTATGGTTCTTTCCTGGTAGAATGTCCTTTCTGACCGGACATCGTCGACATCCGCCCCTTTTCTTGTTTCCAGCTGTAAGTTACAGCCACCGGCATTGTTTCTGTTCCTTAAGTCCGAAGTGGACTTTAGATAGTTACATCCGTCCGATTGTTACTTCCAGATGTACTTCTAAGAGTTGTTTCCGTCTTTTCAACCAATATCGAAGAAATCAATAAATTGATAGTAAAATCAAGTGTCCCCATGTTTGCTACAGGTAATTGCGAGTGAGACGAGGCCTATCCAAATGAACGAAGGTTTTTAAAGGCTGCTTCATCAGTTCCTACAGGTTTCGGAACGTCAAAGACTCTCATCTATAGGGTGTTTCGTACTTTCTGTACTTCGGATAACCCGCAAATAGACCCGTGCTTTGACTAGCAGCTTGGGCTTGCTCTAATCCTCATATTATGTTCCCATTTTGAATATATTATATATAAAAATGTTAAAAATGCGTTTATTTAGGTACTAGTAGATTATATCCGCGATAGCGAATTCGGACATCGAAGGCCTATAGCGAGTAGGATGGGGTCGAAGACTCAGCTGTTAAACACACACGTCTGACGATGCTAAAGCTGTGAACGCGCGCGTGATGTCGGAGGAATCAATAGATCGATACAGCATCCAAGACCCTAACATTACCGCCCCGATACATTCATCAGAGAAAACCTACTTTACTAATTAGTAATAATCGGTACTAATCCAAAACTAATTTCCATTAATTGATACTAATCACTAATTGACACTAATTGGCACTAATTGGGCAAAAAGTTATATGAGTTTTTCCATAAGTAATCACCCAAAATGGTAGAGAAAATCATACTTTATATACTAATCACTAATTGGGGCAATTGGGGCAAAAGGTTTGCATAGGTTATTACACAGAATTACAGGGGTAAATTAGATTTATATTAGAAGACAGTGTAGTAAGTGTTTCTATCACTGAAGACATTTACAAAGAAAGCAGAACACTGGTCTAAAACAGTACTTGAAGTCCATTCTGATGGTACTACTAGGCCAAACTTGAGATGAAATTACTTATCCTCAGGTCTGCTCTCTGTAGAGTCGGTCACAGACCACAATATTGTCCAATTGCTTACATATTTTGGGAATCTACTCCCCCTATATATTACTAACTAATGGTATAGTATCATTGGTGTGGAAATAATATCTGTATGCAGTGTATTATTTTTCGCTTTTTTAGCATTTTTTGCCTAGGGGGGTCAGCTGTCACTTTCAAGGTCCAAAAATTGGTAGGCAGGCCTTTACATATATCCAGAACATTCCCCCAAACTCCCTGTGATTCAATATTTGATTTGCCTTCTTTATTGAATATCTATTATTTCCAATATTTGGGCATAAAATATTTTCATTTATATTGTCACAGGGAAACATCCTATCATCAATCTGATTGTGAATTTGGATTCTGCACACAAAAACACATACTACCACCCATCTCACCCATTTCTATCATCTACCTTACTCAGACAGTGCTGGATTGGTCAGAAATTGAATCACACCAGGGTATCAATTCTGGGAGGGGTGGGAGAGCTCAGCTAACCTCATAGTCAAATTCAGAGGGTCAGGAAACCCTAGAAACCAGCCCAGGATTACACAAAATGGATCAGTTTTCATTGAAATAAATGGATATTATTTCCGATATTTTGGAATAAATTTTATTTATTTATAGTGCAGTAGGGAGACATCCTATCATCAAGCTGATTGGAAATTCAAGTTCAGCACCCAAAAATACATAGTTCTACCCACCTCCAATATTTTTATCATCAACCATGCTTATACAGTGCTGGAATGGTTAAAATTCTGGCCAAACAATGATATCAATTCAGGGAGTGATGGGAAAAATTAACTAAGGCCAGAATCGGATTCAGAGGGTCAAAGAACCCTAGAAAACATCCCAGATGAACCTGGATTGAATCAGTTCTCATTAAAATACATGATATACACTGTTTTTCAACACAGTACAAGCACTATCTCTTCAAGGAGTGATGGGAACAATTAGATAAGCTCAAAATCGAATTCAGGGGGTAGAAAAACCCTCAAAACCACCCCAGAATCATCTAAATTGACCAGGAACTGATGAAATACAAGTTACCGCTTATATGGGGTACCCGCCGGTGTAACACAATCATAACTGCTAGCACCAGGTTCAATTCCGGTCTAAGGAAAATTATAAGTATAAGCACCGTTACTACTATAACCTTATTGTAACTCTTTAATATGTTATATATATAAGTATATCTATTATATTTGTATGCATAGTGGACTTCGAAAAATTTCGGACTTGAAAAAATTTCGGACAAGTCTAATACTAATAAATGTAAGTAAGTAAAATTAGTTAGGTTCTACTTCAAAATATCATAGTAGAGTATACTATAGTATAGTAATAAAATAGTACACTATATACAATACAATATGGTGAAATGTCTTTTTCTATTTACCTACTAATGCCTACTAATTAGTACTAATAGAAGTATGTAAAATACAATATGGTGAAATGTCTTTTTTTATTTACCTACTAATGCCCACTAATTCGTACTAATTAGTATTAATTAGTACGAATTAATTTGATAACCTAGCGAATTCATACTAATTAGTACTAATTCATACTAATTGAATTAGTGCCAATTAGTATCGATTATTATTAATTAGTACTAATTCATACTAATTCATACTAATTAATAAATCTGGATTTTCCAGATGTTATTGGAAACGATGATCGTGATTTTATGGATCGGAGAAGAGACAGAGTAAGTAGATAGTTTGTTTTCCGACCATGGGAAAATTGTCGTACTTGACGGCTACTTGGAAGTTGAAACTGTCAATGACTCGGATCCAGCATCGACTGCAGATGATTAGGATAAATGTACCTTTTACTCTTGATTCCTCTATACTGTCTCTTGGCCTCGAGTCGTCAACGCCTCGGTCGATGCACGCGCAACATCGCGGTCCGGGTTTGAGGCGTCGAGCTGAAATTTCCCACCGTCTAGACGACTTTCAAACTTCACCTGCTACTCGTATGATCTCTTCATGACTGTAGTGTCTCAAGTCTAACGGTCTTTTTCTTCATAATCATCCGCGCCCGTCATGTCGAATCTATTCCACGTAAGTCCGAAAGGAATGAGAATGATATTTTTCGTGCGTGAAGTTCATACCCAGACTGAGACTTCTACCAACAGATGTTCGCTTAGTATGGAATCCAGGTCGTCACAATCCTCGTCGAAATGGATACATCGAGCAACTGAAAACTTTCACCTGCCCTACGCTTTCGATAAGCTGTACTATATCCGTCGCTCCGTTTCCTCAAACCCTTCCAACCTCACCTCTGTTCCGATATGAACTGCTTGGCATTGACCATGAAACCAGCAGCAAGTCACCCGAGGCAACGGAACGTTCTGTCTCGGAAACTTGGAATCCCAGTACCTGCCCAGCGCTCAGCGCTCAACCTTCGACAGCAGTGCGTTCGAACCACTACTCTCAACCTTCCCAGTATTTCGAGAAAAAAGGCACTCGGTCAATGAACAAGCTGAATATCGGTGGAGATCGACACGCGTTTCGACGTTCGATAGACGGCATACAGAGGGAATTATATACACCAAAAAGCGAAAATTGGCTTTCTATATATACTAACGCCCACAGTGAAGGGAGCTGATCTGTCAGCCAAATAGAACTATTTCATAATGTAACAGTCAAAGTCCCAGGTCATTCGAACCTACAATACTATATGTTTGTAAACAACCCTCCAATGCATGGCAATAAGTAGCAAGGCTAACCTAGAGTATCATAAAAACGCGAAACATGTGTAACCCGAAAATCCAAGCGATAATGCAAAAAAAAAAAAAAGAATACTGATTCTAAATACGAGAATGACTGGAATCGAAACAACCACGGGACAACGTCAAAACGGAATCAACTCTTCGAGTCCTTCCTACCCCTTGAAAGCCCCTTCATCAAAAGCCTCCTAGCACTAGCATAGTCCCCGTCTTCCTCCTCCTCGCTCGAATCTTGCCACATATCTCTCTCATAATCTCCGTTCCTTCCTTTTCTTCCCTGGTTACGGCTTGGGCCTTGTTTTAAATCCGGGTGTCGTTCATGGGTAGGGGTATCCTGATCCTCCGAGTTCTTACGAGTAGTAGTGCTCTCATCATACCACGAAAGCCCCTCTGGATCATCGTCAACAGCAGGCGGAGTGGGCGAAAACTGGGGTTTTAACGATACCCGGACGGATTTTCTTCTTCTTGGTTTTTCACCTCCTCCATCTTCACCTTGATGTATAGTGGACCCACTAGATGCAGAGATATCAGACGAGACTGTTAATCCATTTTGTTTCTGAGGCAGCGGCGGCGGGGGTGGGGAGAGGCGAGAAGAAGAATAGACCTGTGCAGGTGGAGGAGATAACGTTGGCGTAAAAGGAGCACCAACGGGAACGGGAACCTCACGTCCTGTTTCGTATGAAGATATTGAGTCCACATCTGAATCTCCATCCTCGTTGTTGATTTTGCCATTGATATTACTGTCAATCATCTGCCCAGACGGTATTCGAGGTGTAGACGCTTCCGGCTGTGCTGGAATCACAGCGGTGGCAGGTGGTGGCATGGGCGATGGCGCCCTACTGTTGCTGCCTGTCGGACTCTTGAGCGCACTTCTCAACGGTGCCACCGGTTTCCTTTCCGCACGGGAGACAGAACTCGATCTTGCTGGCTGTTGTTGTTGATGAGCAGCAGCAGCAGAAGTAGCAGTGCTAGTAACAGGCAACGACCTCACACTTCCATCCTCCTTCGCCATTGAAGGTGCTTTTGGTAGGAAAAGACTCGCGCTCGCACTTCCATTCGCCACCTTCTCCTTCGAAACGCATGAAATATCCACCACCCCTTCCAGATCCTTCGCACTCAGTTTCCTAGGCGCCTTCACTTCGATCAACGAAGCCGGTTTCACAGTTCCCCCAACACTTTTCGCTAAGCCACTCGTGTTACCCAAGCCTGAACCGGCACTCCAAGCCTCCCGATTCGCCTTTGCAACATCTTCTACTATCGACATCAAACTTGCACTTCCATTACTGAAAGTGACAGGGGAACTTGAGCGTCTCTGTGCCTTCGTCGCCGTCGACGTGGTCGCAGGCTGAGGGACGGTAGACAGAATACGAATATGTTCGGTGCTATTTGAGCTCTGATATTTTGGGGAGCTGCTAGGAGTGACAGTGGTGGTGGTACTCTGTGCCCTACTTCTCGTCGACGAACTCCTGGATAAGCCCCCACCGGCACCTTCCACAGGAACAATGGAGACATCGTCATGCACCGCTGCCCAAGAAGAAGGTAAAACCGGTGTCGACGAAGAGGCTTTCCCACCCAACCGGGTACCAATTCCAGCAGTAGTCTGTTTCTTCTTCTTCGTACTCGCCTTTTTCGCAGGCGCCTGCGGCTCTTGTCGCTTTTGACTATCCACCCACTCTTCAGCCCGAACCAACGAATCCTGTCTATCCCTTCTCCTTCCCCCCAAATCAACAATATTCTCACCATCATCATTGTCCTCTCGGAGTGCACCAGGATCCAAAGACGCACTTCGTCTCCTCTTCGCCTTCTTCTTCTTTTCTCGAGATTTTGACTCTTCCACGATGGGCAATGGCCCTTCACTACCCCCACCCTTCTTTTTCAACTTCTTCCCATTAACATTCACACTCCCATTCACCGGAGACACATCACTCATCGACATCACTCTACCCCTCACCGGCGTGGAGAAAGTCGATGACGGTGGAACAATAATGTCCTCCGAAACTCTCCTCACAGGACGAGCCGGTCTCCCAGGACTTCCAGAATCGATTTTATCCCCCCACCAACTCGTGTTCGTATTCGTGGTCTTCTTCCCACCAACACCAAAGAGAGGTTTCCTCCTTCCCCTCCCTCTTCCAACAGACCCCGACTCCGAATCTTGATCTTCATCTCTTCCAACGGAACTACCAGCACTACCCTCTCTAGGATGTCTGTGGAACAATCCACGTATACTCCCAAATATCCCTCCTCCCTTGTCCTTTTTCAGCGAGGAAGGAACCTCACGGCTAGATGCTGATAGACCACCACCCCGGTATCTAGGATTCTCAACAACTCTCACGGGCTCTTGCCCACCTTCGTCATCCGAAGAGGTCTCTGGACGAAGATCTTCTTCCGTAATCCGATGCGGTAAGGTATGTCGTTTCAACGGCGATGGGGGAACGGCAGCGGGAGATACCGTTCCTCCTTCACTCGCATCCACGGCCTCGAGATTGGAGTAGATATGAACGGGTGAAGAGACCGTTTGTGTTATAGTGCCAACTTGGGACGCGGACTGAGAAGGGGCGATAGAAGAAGTATGTGAAATCTCGGATTCTGGAGCTGGGGATTGAGATAGCGGCGATGCGGTGGGTGGTAGTGGCCTGATAGGTGTCGGTGTATGTATAACCGGAAGGTCTGGCATCGGGAATGGAAGCGGTTTCGATTCCGGTGAGGAGATGAACTGAGGTGCAGGTGAGGCGGAGTCGGGCGCTACATATGGGAGTCAGGAAAAATGGTTCGAAAAAATGATCATCAACTGACTGATATTTGGAAGCTGTCCACCGAGAAGGCGGACAGTCACGTCCTTTCCGATCTGTGCCCATCTACCGCCACATTCTGCCAACGCCCGAAATCGTGCTTGAAGTCCTTCCTGAACAGCAACAGACCGTTTATGATCGAGTTCTCGTTCCTTTATGGCGAGATGGGCCTCGCATGCTTGTAGTTCTGCTTGAGCTGCTTGTAGCTTCTTGTTTGGAGTGCTGAAGGTTGATTCCGGAGACCCTGGTAGATATGACATCGAAGTCGGGTCATCAAGGGTTGAAGACGACTGATGGCTGAACGACATAATGGAATCCCTGTTATTGTTAGAAGGAGGCTTCGACCTGGTTGAGGCCTTGAGCAGTCGCGTTACTCTAACGAATGAGAAAAAGGAGAGATGAGAATCTTGAAAAACTTGGGTAAACCAAAGCCAGCTCACAGAATCTCCCTATCCCGGATAATATTCCCAACTTCATCCTCCAGATCCTTCAAATCCGCCAAGTGCTGTCTCCATCTTTCAACCGCAGCCACGTATCCTCTCAAAGCGTCATCCACACTATGAAGCGAGCCTGCTATTGCTAAAATGAGTTGCGACGTAGGTGGTGGTGAAGATGCCGCGAACACTGTCAACGAGTTACATGATGCATGAGAAGAGTCAAGGAGAGCTGAGAGGTGTTTCGAGTAATCCTTTTCGTGAGAAATGAGATTGTTGAGGAGCCTGGTGTCGGAAGAACGATGGACCATTCGACAAGGATGGATGTAAGACTGGAAGAAAGGGGTCACAGACGGTCACATGTCAAACTTCGTGTGACGAAGGTCTGCGCTTCCAAATGACTTAGCCTTACGGTAGAGGTACAATAAACTATTCTCCTTTATATAACCAGAGCGGATACTATAAGGACTAGTCGGGTAGATCGGATGAACAGCCTGAGTGCATTCCGCTCGCTCTACTGAGCGTCCAGATCCATTTTACTTATAATTTGTGGGTCCGGGTTGCTCAAACATTCCATCTGCTCACTCGCATGAAAGCACATGTTTGGCTCCATCACTTCAAGTGCTTGACTTTGCCTACAGAAAAAAAGAAGAAAAATTTAGACGCTCATACACATCTGCCCCAGAGAGGCTCGAACTCTCGACCTTCCGATGTCAATTAGTCCATCCATTGTAGTAATAACAGTCGGACGCTGTAACCAACTCAGCCATGGGGCACTATAAATGGGTACCGGACATACATTACAAAGCCAAGCCAACAGAATTTCAACAGCAATTTCGAACCAACGCTACGCTACCTCAGCGCCACCCTTCCAACCCCGGAGCGCCCCTAATCACCTCAACATGTCTCTGAGACCTAGGCCTGAACCTAAGCGGGAAAGGGTTGGGGAACGGTACCAAATCCCCACAATAACTCTCCTCATTAGTCCAATCCACATTCGGCGCATCTTCATCCAACTCGAGATCAAAAGCCCACAGGATCCGAACAGCAGCGATGAATACCGAAGCCTCTGCAACGTAGTTGCCTGTACAGAATCTGCGACCCCAGCCGAACGTGTAGCTGTTTCATTTGTGCAGGCGGTAATGAATAGGGAAGATGAGGGGAAGGGAAAGTAAGTGCTCACATATCTCTATCCCTCTCAGGTCCAGCCCGGATACGAACAGGTTTATATTTCAACGGTTGGCCCTCCTTCTGCTCCTCCTCAACTGTCAACCACCGCTCGGGTATAAATTGTTCTGGATTTGAGAACCGGTTTTCGTCCATATGAAGAGCCCAGACGTTTCCGAACACCGTAGCACCTTTGGGGATGAGATATCCTCTGTATATCGTATCCTCAGCTGCAGCATGAGGAATAGCTAGATAGTTGAAAAGGCATAGTCAGATGAAGAAGAAAACATCCTGAAAGGGGAAGGAAAGAGGTAACGCACCCAGAGGTGTCATAGGCTTACACCTAAGAGACTCTTTAACACACGCAACCACATACGGCAACTGAGATTCATCCTCAAACGTGGGTAACCGATCTGAACCAACGACATTATCGAGCTCTTCTTGAGCCTATGTTGAAAAACGAATCAGTTCCAGACGAAGAGGGGAAAAAACACGTATTGAAATCACCTTCCTCAACGCCGGTCGATTCCCTAACATAATCAACAAAAACGTAAAAATCGTCGCGGACGTTGTGCCCAAACCAGCTTCCAAAATCGACGATGCAGCCATCGCCAACATCCTATCTCGCATCCATCCGTTTTCTGCGAGGCCCTTCCCAGGAAGCTCATACGTGCAAGAAGCGCCTCCACTTTGATTTCCTATATCAGCCCCAGCTTCAGCTCGGGCGACTAAGTAGTCTCCAACAATGTTCGGAGGTCTTGTGATGTTGTTCCGTAGATCGTTACGGACACCGTCCACATAGGACACGTAATGGTCAAAATGTCTGTGAAAATAATAACATGTCAAGCCGGGTAATGCATTTGGGATAGCCTGAGGATACGTTACTTTTGTTGCATTTTCTTAGCCTTGATCCGCCACGGTGACACGACATCTGGAAGCATGCGCAGGAAGGAAAACGTATCGGCTCTATGTACACCCATTTAGCCACGAGGGAAGAAAAGAGCAAAGAGAGTAAAACGTACAAAAAAGCTCCTGGCAACGAGATGGTAGTTATGTCTGCAACAGTGTCCCAGATAGCTGCTATCCCAGGATCATCCATGTTTTTGGCAGGTTCACCGTATATGATGTACCTTGCGACGCTAAGAGCCTTAAGTGAGAGTGAGAGAGAGAGAGATGAGTAAGGTAGTGGTAAGCCTAAATAAAGAACTGACGAATCTTTGAACGTGAGACATCCAACGAGGGTCGCCTCGTGCCACCAAGCCCTTCTTATTTTCACTATCGCATAACAAGTCGTATAGCAGAACAGTAGCTTCGAGTTCTTGCATTGGCCGATAAGCTCTGGACGCCGAGCTACTCAATGCTTGATGATGTACTTTATGCAATGTCTGGGGACATAGAAGGTTCATTCGAAGATTCCTTAAAATCCAAAAACACGAACCTTAAACTCCGCAGAATCGTTTTGAAGATATATAATCCTCTGCCCATCGCTCACAATATCCGCAGCTACGTATGGCGCAAGCCTGTCGGAGAAAAGCTTGTTCTTGTCGATAAACAGTTCTTCGACTACGTCTGGACTGTTCAGAACGACGATATGTTGTGGTCCGACTGTCAGATGAAGTATGGGGCCATATTCTTTGGCCCATTCAGAGAACTAAGGGTGAGGGGTAAAGCAAATGAGTGTTGGAGGCATATGAGATAACAAAAAAACGCACCTTGAGCCACTGTCTGGACCCTGGGATCTGGAAGATATTCCCTAAAAACGGCAACCCTTTCGGACCTGGTGGATATGGAGCCTTCAACTTAGAGGTGCGCAAGAGGAGGTAGCTCGCAACGATCGAAACAACGGCGACGAATAGTGTAATCATGAGTGCTGGCTGGAATTTCCAATGACACTGGGTAAATCAAAGTTCCCCCCATCCATCGGGTTTGACTTCTCTGTATATGTATGAGACCCGTGGCAAATGAGATTGAATTGAAGTATAGATGTATGGGAGGCTGAGATTGGGCGCGATAGGTGGAAGTAGTGTGATTGATGGAAATGTTATGAAGCTTCAGATGGAAAATTCTGGACGTCAATAGACGGTCAGATAAGATAAGATAAAACCGCGGCGTAGTATGTACTCGATTGCCATGAGCAAAACATCCTCCACTATCCGGAAGAAACTTGCAGAGATATGAATCATGATGAATTTTCTTTAGTCAGGAGGGGCGAAAGGCACAGTTGGTCTTACGCCCACCGGTTCGAAAAAGAGACCGTATGATAATGATTCTAATAGAAAATCCACCTCCTTCAACCTCAAAGCCGGTGCTGCCTCATAGCCCGCAAATCAAACCATCAGCGCTCTTGTGCATAACTTCTCACACTTTCGGCTGATTCTCGTATATGAGGCGATCTCTCACTCACGATCTTCTCTATGTTGTGACGCGGTCATTGCGTGAGAACGATTCACTTCCTCCATTGTACTTACTCGAATGCATTCGCCGCCATGTCCGCTTTGCCTCAAGTCGCATTCTCCAATTTCGGCGTCTCTGCCTGGGCCTTCCTTTTCCGGGCTCCATCAGAGAAAACCTACTTTACTAATTAGTACTAATTAGTAATAATTAGTAATAATCGGTACTAATCCAAAACTAATTTCCATTAATTGATACTAATCACTAATTGACACTAATTGATATTAATTGGTACTAATTGGGCAAAAAGTTATATGAGTTTTTCCATAAGTAATCACCCCAAATGGTAGAGAAAATCATACTTTATATACTAGTAGTAATTAGTAGTAATTAGTAGTAATTAGTAATAATTAGTAATAATTGGTACTAATCCAAAACTAATTTCCATTAATTGATACTAATCACTAATTGACACTAATTGGCACTAATTGGGCAAAAAGTTATATGAGTTTTTCCATAAGTAATCACCCAAAATGGTAGAGAAAATCATACTTTATATACTAATCACTAATTGGGGCAATTGGGGCAAAAGGTTTGCATAGGTTATTACACAGAATTACAGGGGTAAATTAGATTTATATTAGAAGACAGTGTAGTAAGTGTTTCTATCACTGAAGACATTTACAAAGAAAGCAGAACACTGGTCTAAAACAGTACTTGAAGTCCATTCTGATGGTACTACTAGGCCAAACTTGAGATGAAATTACTTATCCTCAGGTCTGCTCTCTGTAGAGTCGGTCACAGACCACAATATTGTCCAATTGCTTACATATTTTGGGAATCTACTCCCCCCTATATATTACTAACTACTGGTATAGTATCATTGGTGTGGAAATAATATCTGTATGCAGTGTATTATTTTTCGCTTTTTTAGCATTTTTTGCCTAGGGGGGTCAGCTGTCACTTTCAAGGTCCAAAAATTGGTAGGCAGGCCTTTACATATATCCAGAACATTCCCCCAAACTCCCTGTGATTCAATATTTGATTTGCCTTCTTTATTGAATATCTATTATTTCCAATATTTGGGCATAAAATATTTTCATTTATATTGTCACAGGGAAACATCCTATCATCAATCTGATTGTGAATTTGGATTCTGCACACAAAAACACATACTACCACCCATCTCACCCATTTCTATCATCTACCTTACTCAGACAGTGCTGGATTGGTCAGAAATTGAATCACACCAGGGTATCAATTCTGGGAGGGGTGGGAGAGCTCAGCTAACCTCATAGTTAAATTCAGAGGGTCAGGAAACCCTAGAAACCAGCCCAGGATTACACAAAATGGATCAGTTTTCATTGAAATAAATGGATATTATTTCCGATATATTGGAATAAATTTTATTTATTTATAGTGCAGTAGGGAGACATCCTATCATCAAGCTGATTGGAAATTCGAGTTCAGCACCCAAAAATGCATAGTTCTACCCACCTCTAATATTTTTATCATCAACCATGCTTATACAGTGCTGGAATGGTTAAAATTCTGGCCAAACAATGATATCAATTCAGGGAGTGATGGGAAAAATTAACTAAGGCCAGAATCGGATTCAGAGGGTCAAAGAACCCTAGAAAACATCCCAGATGAACCTGGATTGAATCAGTTCTCATTAAAATACATGATATACACTGTTTTTCAACACAGTACAAGCACTATCTCTTCAAGGAGTGATGGGAACAATTAGATAAGCTCAAAATCGAATTCAGGGGGTAGAAAAACCCTCAAAACCACCCCAGAATCATCTAAATTGACCAGGAACTGATGAAATACAAGTTACCGCTTATATGGGGTACCCGCCGGTGTAACACAATCATAACTGCTAGCACCAGGTTCAATTCCGGTCTAAGGAAAATTATAAGTATAAGCACCGTTACTACTATAACCTTATTGTAACTCTTTAATATGTTATATATATAAGTATATCTATTATATTTGTATGCATAGTGGACTTAGAAAAATTTCGGACTTGAAAAAATTTCGGACAAGTCTAATACTAATAAATGTAAGTAAGTAAGTAAAATTAGTTAGGTTCTACTTCAAAATATCATAGTAGAGTATACTATAGTATAGTAATAAAATAGTACACTATATACAATACAATATGGTGAAATGTCTTTTTCTATTTACCTACTAATGCCTACTAATTAGTACTAATAGAAGTATGTAAAATACAATATGGTGAAATGTCTTTTTTTATTTACCTACTAATGCCCACTAATTCGTACTAATTAATACTAATTAGCACGAATTAATTTGATAACCTAGCGAATTCATACTAATTAGTACTAATTCATACTAATTGAATTAGTGCCAATTAGTATCGATTATTATTAATTAGTACTAATTCATACTAATTCATACTAATTAATAAATCTGGATTTTCCAGATGTCTTAGTTATGCACCCTTCAACAAACGATACTCGTAGTCGGTGACCCCAAAAGTCTCAATTACAAGGAAAAAGTTTTGAGAGGAATGCTGGAGACAGTGCGACATTTCGAACTTTTTGTGAGTGGGTTTATATATTTCACAAGTGTCGGGCTCATTGAATTCAGTTTGGGCGTGGTTTCTTTTGCGCAGAAGGTCCAACCAGGTTAATGTAGTGGTGCTCATTTGACCTGCTAACATTCCCGGCGAAGAGCATCGAAAGATGAGGAAGACATTGAACAGACCATTTTCATGCGTTTCTCAACAAGGAAACCTTGGTTGAAGATTTCAGGACCTCTATAGCAATCAGTCCATCCAGGAAACTTCCCCCATGTATTATTCGAACTCACTGAGCGTGTGCACCTTTCCTGTTCACTGTTTGGATCAAATTCTTATTGTGGAAATATGGAAAGAACTCTATATTTTGTGTAGGCTTTACATCTGGTTTATATACTAGTAGTCCATGTATCTAGAATGTTCTTGTATGTACATCTGTTCTGAGGAAGATGAGTAAGTAGCTGAGTAAGAAAGTAGGAGAGAAATAACCGGAATATTCTAATAGTTGTGTTTGCGCTTGCCGGAGTTGCCGGTCAACTCCATTGATCTACAACAATTCTGATATAACCTCATTTTTTCTTAGCTTGTCCAGATGTGGATAAAAAATCTGAACTCCAGACCCATGGCATTTACGAGTGACGTTCATCGACTCACGGATGTCATCCCTATCAGTGACCGCATTAGCTGGCGATGTTTCTGACAGGATACCAACCTGCCGGAGTAGCGGATATCCTTTTGGGCTGTCTTGCTGGCAACTTACCCATCGGTCTGGTCGAGAAGGGACTGACATGCATGTGCAACTCGTTGAACGCACTTGGTGAGTGCATAGGTGTCATCGAATTACTTTTTTTCTTTTATATTTATGAGACTCTTACTTCCAACAACCAGATTACAAGCATCCTCTTCACAGGCGCTGAAACTACAGCGAATGTCACCACTGTACGATAACGGTTCTCAGATGCACCCACCGATACTAATGCTACGCAGAAAAGCCTCTCTGAGCTTGCCGAACGTCACCATCTGTTCCCAGAAATCTGTGTATGAACTTCGTGCACGGAAAGTAATACAGAGGCGCACCTTCCACTCAACTTCTACCGGCAAGAAGGTCAGACTTTGCCTTTGTTGTCTTCCCTAGTCGTTCGCCTTCTGATCTGCACCAAACCTATATGGAGTGTAGCCGAACTCCTCTTATCGTCGAATAATCGAAGTCTCCAAACAATTTATCGGGGCGATGATATTGGGGTCTCAGAAGCATGGTGGCCAACGGTTCGAAGGCAGTGTTGAAAGGTAAGTCAGCCATTGGATGACTAGCACTTACCATGCTCAAGACATTTCTATTAAACAGCCTTTGATGGCAGCTTTCGTATGTGGTCGTAGAGGTACTTGCAAAACGTGCAAGTGATCTCGTACTGGACTTCATCCGACGTGATTAAGGATGCCGGTTGTAGTTGATGCAAAAGCCGGTTGGTTGTGTGATGGTGGATGCTGAATAAGTGGTTCATGAGTTGGAGATTCTGGAGTTATCTATGGTAGGGGTTGTGTGAGATGCGCATATCCGGTTCGTGCTCCTTTCGGTTACCATTTACCCTCTGGCGTCACTAAACCATACTCACAGGACTCTACTGCAGCTCATGTACAACCCAGAACGTGATGGCGAGGACCACTTGAAGCTCCGATTTGTAGTCTCGTCACACTACTCGCGATTCACACCTCAACTATCCCTCTGTTCTCTTTTATACGGTCGCTGTTTCTACGCCCCGACTGCGGTTTTCAAGCAATTCGATCTCCAAGATAGGATGTTTGAACCTGGTAGATGCCTGAGATTTCCGCAACCATCCTTCTCCCACTTACCTGCTTCGCTTTTGTTTCTAGACTATGTTGAAAGCATGTCGAGTTTGATTTTTGCGAATCCGGCGTACTTCCAAGTGCACCGCCATTCGCTCTCATCGAGATGAGCCAAATGTGTATTGTGTGTTAGTGGGGATAGAGAGATGGGTGGCCGACCTTTGCGGTCTCTACTGCTTCCCTTGCAGATTAAGGCTGTTTCAGCGAACTCCGAGTGTGCCATGGATATTGACACGGAAGGCTGATGAATTTCCGGTTCAAGGAACATCTTATAGCCCATTCCACGAAGATGAGATATTTTGGTCCATGAGTTAACAGTTTGTAGAGGATGATGCATGGCAAAGTGCGAGAGTAGAGTCACGTACTTTTCTTCTTGCTTGAACCTCTCCGACAATTTCATGTCACCTTTCAGTACAAGTATAGTCACAAGGTCAATGGGGCATATAGTCGAGGTAACAATTGATTGATCCTTCTGATATCGGGATTGAATATTGAATACTGAATGGAGGACAGGAATTCCCTCGATCAGTCAATCTACGACCATGACTCAACGTTCCACAGCTTTAGCGTCGCCAATAATGACACCATCCTAGTCCCTATAGGCCGTCGATGTCCCACCTCCCTCAAATTCCCACTCAACATATATTAGACGGAGCCCACAATACTACGATGGGACAGGCAGTATTCAATAATGTTGGTCGAGATCTTAATCATAACTACTATGCTGCCAATCGTGAGTGATCTTGATTTTGGGGTATCAGTTGAACAGGAACCTCATGGTCTTTGTTTCAGCCCTTTGGGACGCGATTGCAGACATTGGAGCTTCCCACAACTCGGAGCAACAGGTTGAACGGGGTCGTTGTCTCCCTGGAACCCGTCAGGCAGTGCTTCAACTCATTCATAACTGGAGAACTTCGGAAGGCCAGCATTCACCAGTATGCTGGCTTTCTGGTGCTGCAGGGGTCGGAAAGTCCGCTATCGCACTGACTGTCGCCGAAGAATGCGAGAAAGATGGGCTTGTCGCTTCGTTCTTCTTTTTTAGGACTGATCCAAAGCGCAACAACCCCTCCTCTCTCATTCTATCCATTGCACATGGCCTCGTCGTGACAAGGCCAGATTTGAAGCCTCTTGTCGACCAGAAAATTACTGCAGATCCCAGTATCCTGAAAGCCAGGTTGGAAAAACAATACGAGGAACTTGTTTTGGAGCATGTTTTGCTCCCCTGCTCTCACAAAAGCCCCGACTTGATCATTATTGATGGCCTTGATGAATGTAGCGATGCTGCTACACAGGGGTGCGTGCTCTCCATTATATTCTCTACCTACCGTGAACCGTTATATTACCCTCTGCGGTTTTTGGTATGCAGCCGTCCCGAATCCTGGATCAAAGAGGAATTCAGTCAGTTCCATCGACTAACGAAACATATTCAACTGGACGATTCTTTCCTTCCTAGATACAACATTGAACTCTACCTCGATAAAGGGCGAAGTATACCACTCAAGAGTCAACCTAATATCAGAGCTACGGGAGTAGCACCAACACCAAATCAACCCAAAAACTAGTAAACCTCCGTGTAAAGTCTATCAATAACTCTACACACCAGGAAAGATTGCAAGGGTGGACTGCTTGGCAAAGGTTACGCACAAGATCACAGTCTCAGTATCGTATGAAGTTCTTATGAAATCAATGTGTAACTGCAAGTAAAAACACCACAGCTACGGGATTCTAAGGTTTGTAGGGGCTCTGTTTATTGTCCAGTGGACTAAGTGGGACTATGAATTTCGTCTACGGTAAGACTAATTCAAACGATTGGAGACTATTGCCCTCGACGGACACGAAAACTAAGTCCTCGGCGAACACGAACGCTAAGACCCTCGACGGATCACGAAACAGTAATCAAGACCTCGGCGGCCTACGGACGGATAGTTCTCTAGTTTTGACCTTGACGGTCTCGTATAGTTCAAATCAAATCTTATCGTTTCACTGCACAAAGACAGGGCAAATCTCTCTATTGGGTGTCAAGAGCAGTTACTCACGGGCAACCCACTCAGGACTTTCCTACGCACGGGTAGTACTTCTTTTATCTACGGATACATGAGCTGTTTTTATACTACTTCTACGCTAGCTTTGTAATCGTATCTCTACCTGTTTCATCTCTAAAAATAATGCATCGTAGCTACGAATCCATGTGGAAGCTTATCGCTAGGGACTGCTACATGTGCAGAATCTTGTCTACGGAGCTTTTCCGTATTCGAATCATATGTTTTGGACCAATCTGGACCGATCTTCATTTTTGTTTCAGCATGTAGAATGGACCTACATAGGCGTACCATATGGTACTTCCTGCCTATGGACCTTATCCTGCATTTCGACGTTATCAAATCATATGGACTTTGTGTGTCCAAGTAGTTCCAGCATATGGATCCAGAGTTCCGAATCGCCATAGCACATGAACAGCGTGGACTCCGAGATCCGTTGTTCATTCCTGCCTGGTTCCTAGGTACTCTATCTGTGATCTGGGATCTGTATCATGTCTTTTTGTCTTTTCCTCAGATCGGGACTCGATCTATGGTCATATCACATTTCTCCTAGTCGGTGTGGTCCAATGTCCAATTTCTTGTCAACTAAATCCCCCGTAGAAATAGGTACTCCTAGTATGAAGGTCTTTTGACTTTGTTAAGTTCTGCTACGAACGGTTCTGTGAAGACTACAAGTCTTCTAATAGTACAATCCCTTGATATGCCAGTGCATAGTAGAATGTAGAGAGTAGAACTCGGTGAATTACCGCTTAAGTCCTCTGCTCATAGTGTTCTACAGGTTTCGAACGGTCATACAGTTTTCTGACACGATCTACGGCTCTCTCTAACTGGTCTAGCTGCGCCCACGGCACATCCTACTAGCGGCACTAGCTTTAACTAGCAATTCGGGCTCACTCTAGTTCTTAATACAATAAATATCGCTCCGTAGCACTGTTTAAAGTGCAAAAAGAACCTTGTAGCATAGTCAACTAAGTCGCATTATCGATAAGGAATTTCGGAAGATCCGGAGGAATCGAAAATATTCACAGGTTGAATTCCCAAACCCTTGGCCGTCTCCAGAAGACATTCAGCTGCTGGTTAACAAAGCTAATGACCAATTCATCCTTGTATCGACTGCCATTAAATTTGTCAAGACCGAGTATACGATTCCAACCGATCAGCTTTGTATCGTTGTCGATACTTTATCCAATCGAATATCTGATTCGTCGACCCACGCCCCGTTTGATGATCTTGACCAACTCTACTACATGGTGTTGTGCTCCAACCCTGACCGAAATAAGCGTCTGCTTCCCATTCTTGCGATAATCCTCATAGCACCTTAGACCTCCCTGGCATTCATTGAACTCCTTCTTGGACTCTCTCCTGGTATGGTTGCCATGGCATCGCGCGGAATGCACTCAGTGCTCGACATTCGTGGCCGGGAAGATAACATCCACATCTTTCATACATCTTTCACCGATTTCCTCCGTGATCAGAAGCGTTCGAGGCAATTTTTTATCAACCAGTGGTGGTGGGATGACTATCTGGCCTGCCAGTGGACAAGAATCCTTACCAAGTGGTCACGCAATGATGATTCTCAGCTGCCGAGAAACGATCTGAAATTGACGTCGACTCTTGTACACGAATGGAGCAATTTTTGCCTCAGCCGCCCAGGTCGCCAGATAAGCAGCGAACTGAAGTTGGAACTGGATGCTTTCTACCGCACAGCTATGACCACCGCCTCCTCGGAGTTGGGTAGCTCGGACATGCTCCTTCACATACTTGCTGCAATTATCCTGCTTCCAACTGATGGTCCACGCTCTCCTAACTTCATTCAGCTATTATTCAGAGAATTTGGATTTCAGATACACAATTTAGCTCACAGATTGCAAACCATGCGCAACATTATCTGGATGGAACCTCTTGAACATGTTGATCTATTTGATCGAGATATTTGCCTATCCCATTCCACATATTCCACATTTACGGATTTCGTTTTTGATCAGTCTTGCTCAAACACATTCTTCATCGACAAGGACTATCATAGCAACTTTCTTGCCCATAGATGCCTCTGCCTTCTTCAGTCAGACGAGGATCGTCAAAATTCCATTTTGTACAGAAATTGGGCTCGCATCTGCTCTGTCGTCGACAATCCTAGTCAGGAGTTGTTGTCCCAACTTTCTAATGTGGAGCTAGGTGATCTAATCGAAGTCGACTCAGAGGATCCATACAATTATTGGTCCCGTTGGATCTGCAATTTCCATATCACAGTCCGCTGTAACTTCGAAACTATCTCATCCTGGCTAAAATCTCAAGTAAGTCTGACTATACACTCCATAAGCAAAATGTGACTCATTATTGATCAACCTTGCTTTTAGGCTTCGGATGGCATAGCTCTTCCTACTAATCTTATTGACCACTTTGATAGGATTTACGAAAAAGGTCTTCACATTCGAAGCAGGAGTGATCTCGATCCAGCGGTCCGCGATTACATGCTGATCATCCTCTCGATCGCCATTTGGAAGTGGTCTTCTTCACCATGGTATCCAAACTATTCAACTGCGATAACGCATTTATGCCGCAA
Source organism: Marasmius oreades (assembly GCF_018924745.1). NCBI lineage: Eukaryota > Fungi > Basidiomycota > Agaricomycetes > Agaricales > Marasmiaceae > Marasmius > Marasmius oreades. The sequence continues at coordinate 636,895 of NC_057333.1, forward strand.
CATGAATTTAAGTATTGGCCTGGACTATACCAGGAGTGAATTGCGCTCAATCGCATTCAAGTTTTGCAGATGTTCGACGGGGTCCGGCTCTTTCGATTCCGAATGCATACTGTCTCCGATTGTGGGTGCAACAGATCTGTACCACGTGAATATCCAGGCTGGTTGTGCGCAAATCTTGAAAGCGCTTCAAACTGATTTGCAGTCAACATCGTCACTTTATCATGTTACTCATGATCTAGTATTGGGAGTTCTAACGACATTGACACAATGTACTCCCCGGCTTGAACTCCTTCCCTTCTGTCAAATAGTTTTGGATGTCATTGGTAGGATACAAGGTCATATTTGGCGATTGCAGGAGCACTTAGACGAGCTGAGTTCATGGCTTGAGGTGTGTCACCGTCCTCCATTTGTTGAATAGTGCATTAACAGACCGTGGCATCTTCAGTCCTTCCCTACCGATTACGCCAATGAAACTGAAACCTTGAAGAAGTATATCAAAGATCTCGTGTTAGAACGTCAAAACTTGTCAAGCCTCTATACTAGTGTTAGTACATTATAGACTTCATCTGTGGACCGTACCAAGACCGTACGACAGGACATGCAGATATGCTATGCTTGAGGCTGAGGATTGAAATTTGAAAGGTCAACAGAGGGAAGGGAATTCAACAGCTGAGTTATTAGAGAGGACTCAGAGGAGTCAAGGTAGTGCTATAAAAGACAAGAGGGCACCAAATTGACGCGTCGGCTGGACATAAACTTGACTGGCGTTGTGAATATATTTATGAAGGTAAGTATGAGTGCAATTCCCAGTCATGTAGCACCTGATAATCCCGTAACATGTATCCTGTACAATACAACCGAGCCCTGGGTGGTCGCATTGTGTAGGATACCAGAAGGTCAATTACTGTGCACCGCAATATCTTCGCAATATTTCCTGTGGACTTACAGTGTTATCTCTGCCCTCCGGGTATTTTCCCGCCTGCCTCTGCCGTTCTCCCATCAATCTGTCGGTAGGTATATCCGTAAATGACATACCGTGTGATCTCTCCCCTTGGGTATTTTCCCGCCCGCCTCTGCCGCCCTCCCATCAATCCATCGGGATATCCCATATCAGGCACAGACAGATGAGATAAGATTACTGTTGTATATGTATATGGGCGTATTCCACAGTAAACCAGCATAATGTACACTACTCCTGCATCAATCTAACGACCCCCTCAAAGCGCCTTTCCAGCTCCTCTTCGTCCTCCCCATCCTCCTCCCCACCCTGTTCATCAAGCTCCTTCTCCATCTCACGCTCCCCATTGCTCAGATCATTGTCGTCATTCCCGTCGCTATTCGTGTTGCTAGTCATGTCGCGAACGTATGAGAGGGCACCGTAACCGGGAAGTAGCGTTCCGGTGAATCCAGGAAGCTGCTGGATCTTGCGGAGGTCCTTCCAGTGCTTTGCATTGTATCTTCCGCGGCGATCTCTGTACACAGCGATTTGATGGGCGAGAGCAGGGTTCGTTAGGCGGTGTTCCTCAAGTTTGCACGTGAGATATAGGCCTTCGTCCTCCATATACGTTGCGAGTCGTCGGATTTCAATGTTTAGCCGTTCGATCTCCTCTTGAGCTCGGCAGATCTTGAAGTACCGATCCATTGCAGCGCGTGCGGCTGGCTTCGCCCAAGGCTTCTCTCGGACGTCCTGTCGAGTATCGCGAAGTAGATCAAAATCAGCGAGAAAGGTGTATTCGACGACCTCGTCCCAGTCGAGTGCAGGGCGTGGCGGTACTAGTTCTTGGGCAGCAGAGTTGTATTCATCAAGTGCTGTGCGTATGGCCTGCGAGCGGGACTTGAGGGCATGACTTATGTGCTTTCGTAGTTTGTACCCTTATCCAAAATCAGGATCCAATGCCATAGGCGAGGTATAGGGACACGCACCTGTTTGAGACATATTCATCCTAGTGAGCTCAAACAGCCTAGCAACCACCAGTCCCTCTAGGCGATCCAAAGCTCTCTGGAATCTTGACATGAAGACCATCTGCTTTGCCTTATTCCATTCCTCACACCCCGGTTTTCAGCGGGTGCTGACATTGAGTTTGAGTTCAAGAGCTTGGATCTGACTCTTGAGGTCATCTCGCGATTCTAGGGCATGTCGTCGTTGAGTCTCGAACTTGCGAGTGTTATCACGCTGGCCACTTTCGACGGTAGCTGGTGTTGAGATCATCCACGACCGAGTGGCTACTGATAGTTTTTCTCTGAGCGACAGACAGGGTCAGTGGTGTTTGAGAAGCAGACAGGGTTACTTACTCAGCAGCTTTCAGATCGACAAGCTTTCGGTAGTACTCCATTTGAAGAGTTTCCTCCAAAGGTTCCTTGATGAGGGAAGAAAGATAGGATCGCTCTTCTTCAAGCCATTTTGAAAACTCCGAGGTAGACTTCACTCCAAGGTCCTTCATTGCCTCTGCAAGCATTGGTGCAGCTTCAAGTGTCTTCGTTGCATCGTGGTACTTTGCGAGGAGGTTCTTCGCCAGCCCGGCATATGCGTCAAAGTCGTCCTGATGCTCGCCCCACGCAGCTATCGCCTGGCGTCGATGGAAGGCACTAGCATGTCGTACAGATGACGTGAGGGCATTCGATCTAGAGAATAGCCTCTCGCAGCCCTCGCAATCAGTAGTCCCAGTCCCTTCGACGTACGTTCCAAGCTTCTTTGTTTGACAAAGGCGTCCGTGGCCATGTCCATGAAAGATCCCAACCAGGCAAGTAAAGTTCTTAGCTTTGGCTTCTGGGCCGAGAGGGCTGTTGGAGAGTGTGATTTCGAAGCCGCATCCTATGTCGTACCCCACGGCCAGGTCTTCTCCAAGGGATTCAATCAGCTTGTTGACCACAGAGAGGGCGTACTTGGCCCTAACGCGCAAGAGTTGAGTCAAGTGAGCAAATTAGAAACGAACACTTATTGTTCCCCGCTCTTGACCATATCGACAAGTATCAGGAGGAATCCGTGCCGACAGATGCACGCAAAGATTCCTGTCTCGTCGTAAATTGACCACATCTTCGAGGTCAGCTCTTCTTTCAGGTTCTTCCAACGTTCAGAGCATGGACTCGTGGTCCCTGGATTGGCCTCATTCCCACCAGCTGGCATATTCTTCAATTCTCCTTTTCCCCATTTATTGACCTCTTCCTGGCTCAAGAAGTAGTCCCCCCCTCCTACCCGGCTATCGTCCTGCTCAATTGACGCCCCTCCTCTGACTTCATTTCCGTCGTCGCCGATGGTGTTCTCTCGTCGAGCCACCCGTTTGAGGGAGTCGTTGCCGTCCATGCACACTATCATACTGAATTTCATCCTCTTCTCCCCTTCCAAATGATAGTGACAGCAGGGACACGTGTTGGATAGTCGCCAGTGAGGTGAGTCATGTTCCACTGCAGCCATAATGCGCCTTCGCACGCGGGCAAGTACGTCAAGATACAGGTCGAAGGATATGGAAAATTGCTGTGCCAGGTAGGGCCGGTAGGGCACCCCATGAAGGTCGCAAAGAGACTTGATGAATGGCTGGATCGACATTCTTGGGCACCTGAGAAACTCGATGCGGAAGAATTCGAGTGTGCGAGTAGATATGCCAACGGTAGCTGAAGAGGGGGAGCAGGGGAATAGGCCTTGCTGGACCATGGCGCTCGAGACAAAGTCTTGACCTTCAACCTTGACATAGCAGCAGTGGGTGGCTGAGCTGAGAATAAGTAGGGGAAGTCGAAGAAGGAACGAGAACTTACTAAAGAGATCAACAGCCCTCACAGGGATGCAACCAATCCCTGGTTCTGGAACCCCAGCATCCGATCTCATCCACTCAAGTCCGTTCTCCTCGATGTATGCCATATGTTGGTCTGTCATGGCTTCCATCTGAGGTAAGAAGGCTTGTGTCCTTCTTTCTGTTCTATCACGTCACTTCCGATAGTCCGTATATGTCCTGTAACCTCACACATGTCAGTAGTAAATGCGATTTTGAAGAAAACAACGTACCGTTTGCCTTGTACTCCTAGAAATAATTCTGCAACTTCTCCACCTTCGTGACTAACAGGAAGGGCAGTTCTTCCCGTTAGCACATCGTCCACATACTCTCCATCGTCAGCAGGTGCGTTGAAATCGTCGAAATCATCACGAGAGGAAGAAGCAAATGCTGAGTTTGACTTGTGTTGATCCAGGGCTTTTTCAGCGGCGGCGGTGGTCTTCAGTTTCTGGATTTCAGGTCGCCGGTAAAGTCTTGATTATCCGCCTTCATCCGTTATCAACGTCTTTCCCCCACCGTGGCGGAATTTCTTGGAAGCGTTGGTTGCTGTCAATGGACGTCTTCTCTTCATTTGAATTTGCTTGTGAGTGTTGAATCCTTTTCACGTGAAGTACACATAACGCGTCTGTCACACCCAACCGAGCACAAGTACCGACCACCACCACCACCACCAATTACGGTGAGCCTTCCCTCATTTTTCTTTCATTTATTCTTTCAGTCGCTTTTTCTACCTGATTCAAATTATGGATCTAGAGAAATATAGCGGCTGCCTTTACCATGTAGCGCTCTCCTCTCCCCCTTACCTTCTATTGACTCGGCGCTAACAATTTGCCTTGTCAGGCGAATTCCAAGGATGGACACAAGAAAGGTGACCTACCCTCTCCATTTTCTTCTATTTACTCAACATTTCTGCTGCAGCTTCGAAACGGCAAATCGTTCAAGCAACTGCAGCCATCGATCTCAATCTTCGACGCTGAACCTGTAGATATAGCTGCAGACTTGGATGTTGGTGAGCTCATGAGGAAGGCGATGTTGGCCCAGGAAGAAGGGCGGGATGAGGAGCAGGACAACAAGGAGTACGAGGCAGATGAGGTGCTGGAGAAGAAAGGTGCGGAAGAAAGCAACGAGTGCGTCAGCGGGAAGAAGCATCCTTCGGTGGAGCAGGAGCACCAGCAGTCCTATGCCAATCGAAAGCGCAGGAAGAAGAGGTCCAGCAAATACGAGAAGACCGGCCATCTTACTGAGTACAATACGCGGAGCGGTCTGGACCGCGCCAGTCCGAAGGAAGTGCCAACTCTCGTCGCAGAAAACCTACCTGCAGCTCACGGCGCATATGTTGGAATTGACCAAAAGCCACCCGGACGAACTGTAGAGCGTTCTTTAGAGTGGTTCAAAAGCCAGGGCTTTGAAGTGGTGAAATGGGATGGAACGTGGGTGTTTTTTTTGTTCACACTTATCGTGGCTAAGTTTTCATCAGCGTCGCAAAACCCATCGTCGAAAAGAACGGGAGGGTGCTTGCTGTAGCTGTCAAGAAAATCAACAACCTGCATTACCAGGAGCAAATAGATCGCGCAGCGATGCTAATCGAGAGCGCACGTCGGGAAACGAAGTTTAGTCTAAAGGAAACCAACCACACCCGTGGAATTGGTTGGCCTGCTGCTGCATTCGGCATATCGTTTGGAAAGGGACAACCGCGTCCAAGGCACCTGGCTGCTCGACGAGAAATGATGGAAAAGCTGCTTTCTGACAGCAGCTTTGAAATAATCGCCACGTCCCAGAGCGGTGAGTACCATCGCCCCTCTTAAGATACGAATTTGACTGCCCCCCAGCTGCCTTCGCTGCCTGGTCTCCCAAAAACTACCGCTATTACTTTGAAAGAAACAAAGTGCTGCTCGAACTTGAACCCACCCTACGCTTTAACTTTCCCCGCAGCGTTTTTGCCTGCATTACCGTCAACTTCGGACCGCAGACAAGCACACTTGACCACACAGACTCCAAGAACACCGCCCACTCGATGTGCGCCGTGACATCTGCTGGTTCATACAACTACGAGCGTGGCGGCCACCTGGTTCTTTGGGATCTCAAAATTCTCCTTGAATTTCCACCAGGCTGCACTATTCTCCTACCTTCAGCGCTTCTTCGACATTCCAACACACCAGTGCAGTCAGGCGAAACTCGTTATTCCATCACGCAATACACAGCAGGGGGTATTTGGCGATGGTTAGATGCCGGTGGTCGAACGGAGGTGGAGATTATGGCCAATTCACCAGGGGAGATGGCAGAGATTAAGGCCCGTAAGGCATGCCGCTGGCAATGGGTAGTAAACATGTTCTCTACATTGGAAGAATTGAGGAAGGACTTCGTATGCTCTACGTAGATCAGACACCACTTGTACGCTACGCATTCCCTTGATACATAAAGAATCGCCCTCCATGTGCTCGATTTCTTGACCATGATACGAACCAAGTGCATGTAACGACGTTTCAGTGCGGTCCAAATGTCCGAATGCTCAGCATTCAAGCTCGACTTTCACAATCCAAACGAAAACTCACTCATGTATATCTAGAAATGCTTGTCAGGATACCTGGAATCTGAATTGAAGCCATCTGTTGACTTATTGGCGACACTTACTAGAATGGGACCATGAAATGCATAATCTCGAATCACAACTCTGAAGTCGATGAACATGAAACAAAAACTCATCAACTTGGTGTTGCAGAAATCGGCTGCGGTGCACACACTCATACTGCCCTCGCATACAAACAATACTGAAGAACGTCATGTGCTGGTTAATAAGTATGCGTATCTTTTTTTTCTTTGCTCTTCAACGACTCGTCAGCCTCATTTCTGAAATATCGCGCAAAAGTACAAGGCATTTTTGAAGTCAACGAATCGAGCGTTCACTGATCTGCTTCGCCGGCTGGATGGCTCTACATTTTGCAGGTTCATGTTCTTATTTCATAGGCAAGTTTGGAGTCGCGATATTTCTCTCTCTAATTGATCTGCTATACAAGGCTACAAATTGAATGAAAAGTTCTACTGTGCGGGGAAAGGCGTTCGTCCTTATCTACCCTTCGAGTTCAACTACAGACCGCCCCAACTCCACTCGACCTGCCATGTACTCTGCAACAAACGCTGAATTTGCGAGAGTTTCGCTCTCCAATACGAAGAGGGTCCCCAAGCCCCAGCCGAGGCCACTGGATATGGCAGTTAATCTGCATTTTCTTAGCAATTTGGCAAGCAGCACAAAATAAACTATTGAAATACTCACGCAGATGTATAAACCCCAGGAGCACACCCAAGAGTAACCAGAAAGAACTGATCGCCGCCTTCTCGTACTAGGGAATTCAGAGCTCCAATTACACCGGCTTGGAGGAGTTCTCGGTAGACCTTGTTCGCTGTAGATACGTTGGAAAACCCTTTATAAATTGGTGTAGGACTGGTGTGAACGATTCGAGAGACTGCAGACCTGTTGAGACCGATGAATCAGTAACTTAGTGAAGGTACTTAGTGAAGATACTTGCCATTCTGTGAAGACCCCGGGCACAGATCCTTTGTACACTAAGTACGCACTCCACTTCCGGGCTGGATGAGGAGTTTCGGTGGAAATTGCAGAGGGAATCGCTGTACGGTATGGAGGGGGGAGGTTGGCACTGGAAGGGGTTGGAGTGGCTGGGAGGCGTTGACCGGTAAGTGCTTTGGGCGCAGGGGACCAAGTTCTCTGCCCATTGGTAATTGCGCTGCGAAAGTTTCAAAAGGTAAGGAACGCACCTGCATACGTGATGAGGACGCACCCATGGCGTCCTCCCATTTGACATCAGAATCAGTACGTTGCTTGCTTTCTTGTAGAGCCCTCGGCAAATCCTCGTCTTCGGAATCGGTGACGTAGAAAGCCAGCATCGCTGACTTTTCGCCGTTGCTAGCTGAGGCAGAATTCCCTGCTGCCTGCACTGTTGCCAAGGTGAATGCAGTTGGTTGGGTGAAAACTCTGAAAAGTACATACAAAGAACGTGTTCCAAGTCTGTGTTGACTCCTGAGTATGGGCATTCTATTTAGCTGCGAATGCAAACGAGAACAAAAGAAGCTCAGACGACTCACCTGCAACGTCCATCTGATCAAGAGTCTGGACTTTTGAAGCCTGTTCAAGAGGGTGACACTTGTTGACAACCGTAATTTTGAGGGCTGACGTTAAGAAAATAAGGCGAGGTTTCACATCTACAACAAAGAACTCACTGGTAATGATATTCGTTACCTTCTTGCGATTGATTAACTGCAGAGCTATCGTAGAAGGAATAAATCACCTTCTCCATTTAAGATGGATATGGGTACATACCTTGGACACCGTCTACATCCACACCTGTCAGCTCCCTGATTCCATGCTCCGAGTTCTTCCCTTTGCCATTGTGCTCCTTACTTCCACCTCTCCCTACAGAAAATTCAGGAGCATTTTATGTAGAACTGAGGGGGGAAATACGCACCTTTCATGTCGATAAAAGTTGATGAGATAAGAGATTAAAGGCAGAGCTAAATGGTGTTGTTGATTCAACGTAGTGCACGAGTTCACGTGCACTATGCTTAATTTCTAGTTGACAATGAGATTGGCACGATTGGCGAGGATTGGCGGCGAATTCGGACTGAAAACCGCATGGTGGAACAATTCGTTGTTGATGGAAGGGAGCAATGTATAGGGCGCTTAGTGTGACCGTAACATCTCCCACAGGTTTTCTTCCGGCGTTCACCCACACATTCACCCACATCTCTCTGGCAAGGACTTTTATTCTCTCCTTTTAGAAGTTCTCCAGGTTGTTTGGTCTACTAGACACGTCAACAAGATACATATTCACGCGTAACGATGCCAGTTGGTTGAGTTGAAGAAAAAGTGAGTACCTAAATTTCTGCCTTCCACTTACTGCCAGAATGAGTCTCACTGCTCTTCTACACGCAGGAGATGATCCTCTCTCTGACTTATCGCAATTTCCGTCTTACTTCGAACCCCTTGAATACAATCTGGTCACTCTTGCACACTGTGCCCCCTCCGTGTCAAACAAGGAAAATCTCGACATTTTGTCTGACTTGAACGCCTACGACAAGCAAGTCTTCGACTTCAACTGCCCTTCAACTGGCTCGACGGAACTCTCAGCTGAACAGCTCAACGAGTTGGACCGTCTGATGTGCGAAATGCCTGGATTACAGCAGACCAATTCCCCCGATTCTAACGACCTGTCACCCTCTGAATCATTGTTGCCCAATCTTCCCATTCCAGAGACCCAGCGTTCCCCCTGTCACCTTGACGGCCCCCCTGCTAATCAACTTCAGCCGCTCTCGACCGCTCTTAGTTCAGCAGAGAATACGGTATCCAAAGGGGCAACAAATGAACTTTTATACGAAATTGACCAGCTCGCTACCACGGTCGAAACCCCCATTTCCGGCCCACTTCACGTTCTTTCACATGCGCAACAAAACCCCCATGTTCCATCCCAGCAGCCTCGGGAGCGACAACAGCGCCAACTAACGGAGGCTGAGAGAGCGTCGCGGGCCGTAGCAGCACAGGTGGCTCACGAATCCAGGAGGAAAGCATTGGCAGAGGTATTACAGGCTCGGAAGGAGTTCGAGGAAAAGTTGGCCGCCATCGCGAACAATTACCACCTCAATAGCAAGCGGCTATTGAGGATTGTTGACGCCTCATCTCACATGAGGGAAAAGAAGTCGCCGTCTGACTACAACGTGCTACTGCATCACAAGAGTAAGGAAGTTAATGGAGGTGAGCTTCACTCTACTCCTCCTGTTTGATGCCACTTACGCATTGAGTTGACAGACCTTGAGTGCGGTGAGAAGGCACGACCGAAGGAGCTACACGCCCTTCTTGCTGCAGATACAAAGCTACTAGCTGTCGCAGAGGACAAGGAGAAGATGGAGCAGCTCAGGCAAGAGGTCGTCAAGCATCGAGCGCTCAAGGCCTGTGGTGCTCGAGTTTCGAATCTATCTGCTGCACAAGACATCAAGGCCACCCATGAAAAACTCATCAAGGAGGTGCGTACCCTTATGATCCACTGGTGAGACATGAAGCTGACTTCAAACTCCTCTGTTACCATCTCAGTTCAACAACCTCCACCTACGCACTGGTGCAGTGGGCTTTTTTTTCATATCCCGTGGCCATAAGGACTGCATCGGAATTCCTGGGTGGGGTATGGCTGGCCAGGACACTGACAAGTTCATGCGGAACTTACTCGACAAGGAACCATGGGATGTTCTTGGGCTTCTAGAGATGTGGGCAGTATCCAGAGACGGTAGTATGTTCGATGTTCCCTCACACAAGCATACGTCCTAATTCTACCCTTGTTATAGAGAAGCAAGTTACAGGGACAAAGGAACTTTGCCAGGAGTGCACTGCCTTGATTGCCAGCAAACTACGTACGTACCTATTGACTACATCCCTTCTTCATTCTCCTCAACTCGCTGTGTTTAGGCTTCATTACACGAAAACAAAATATCAACATGAATTACGAGAACTATGAGGTGGCTATTGTCCATAAGTATGGCGTCAAGCTCTCTGGCTGGCCTTTGTCAGTGAATGGAGGCCAGGTAATTAAGCCAGCAAAACTGTCTGCCTCACAACTACCCGACCTTCATAAAGCTCTCCGACTTGACACCTGCCGCTGGGTTGCCCTCACTGAACAACAGGTTGCATTGGAGAAGGAGTGTTTCGACAGCCGTGTAACTAGAGGAGAGGCAACTCACAATAAGCGAAAGAAGCGAAGCGATGCTGGTGGAAGGAAACACAAACGTACTGGCAATACCAGGGATGAAGATGAGGAAGGCAAAATGGTGAGAAAGAGGGCCAGAGGAAAGGGAAAGGGAAATGCCTCAAGCACGACCGCCATCTTCAAGAGCTCTGAGCTTGTTGATGACTCAGACAACAATGAGGAAGGCAGTGACGGCGATGACGGTGACAATGATGGTGACAACTAGTGGCATATGGCTCTATGTATTCTCAGACTATACAGCACCTACCCTTTCCACCCATTATCTTTGCCTCACTGTATTATGCTTTCTGAAGGTTCTATAGAAATTTATTGAGCTTCCTTTATAGACACAGCCGCTGACTCTTGTGGTTATGTGGAGTTAGTGTGTGTGTTCAGAGAGCATTGAGATAGCTGATTATCTAATCTTATCTTGTACATCTGATAGATCCAAGGCCTCTTGGAGGTACTTTTTGTCATGTTCGGGACATAACTGAAGGATTGATGAGAGATTGTCTGCTCCGTCAGATCAGATCACGCTGTGGAAATAATTTAGTCTTATCTTATCTCTCATTTGAAATTGCATTATACCGGATGTTGTCGACATGCGAGGATTTGCTTATGACAAAGATTGGGTGGGGATATCCCCAAAAAAATTAGTCAGCAATTCATTACAAGTACAGCAAAACGCCAACTAACGAACTCCACGGCATTAGACAAGCATTTCGCAAGTCAGTGGTTTGATGATAGTCGCACATCTTGAGCGGATTTGGCAGCACATGAGGCGTTTACTCTGAACTGAGGACGCTGTGCCTGATACGGGATATCCCGATGGATTGATGGGAGGGCAGCAGAGGCGGGCGGGAAAATACCCGAGGGGAGAGATCACACGGTATGTCATTTACGGATATACCTACCGACAGATTGATGGGAGAACGGCAGAGGCAGGCGGGAAAATACCCGGAGGGCAGAGATAACACTGTAAGTCCACAGGAAATATTGCAAAGATATTGTGGTGCACAGTAATTGACCTTCTGGTATCCTACACAATGCGACCACCCAGGGCTCGGTTGTATTGTACAGGATACATGTTACGGGATTATCAGGTGTCATGTAAGTGCAAGTGCGAACACGGACATCCAAAACAGCGTCACAACACTGGATGGAAATATTAGTGTTGTGTGGGCTCGGGCTCAGGCCCTAGGCCGGCCCGAGCCGAGCCGAGCCCGGGATAAGGCTTTGAAGGGCTCAAGGCTCGGGCTTGCAGTTTGGAAAGCCCAAGCCTTGGGCCTGAGCCCGGGCTTCTAATATGTAATCAATATACATCTTTTTCGGGACTGGCAGGTTACCAAAATGGTCCATTACACCGAAGTATTAATGGCTGGCTCTGAATTTAATATAAATAATTCACATGACCGTAAATTTGCCGTAAATATATGCCGGCTGCTGGCCCCCACTGTTGCCGATTACTTCCAAACGGCTTTCTTTGCCAAATTCTGGCACTAAGTTCAACAGACACAAAGGAAGGTGGGTCTGGGTTCATAGAATGTACTAAAAATTTGATATGTTGAGGAACGCACTTGATACTTTACATGTGGCGCACGCCGTAGGTACGTAGGTACTCGATCGTCGATCGATCCTTTCTCTTCTTCATCATTCTATTGCTTATCATTCCATTCTTGTTCCTGATACTATTTCAAATACCTTCTGTCATTTATACTGTTCCTGCAGATCCGACACCCTCAGTCGTCTTACTACGTCTGAGGGTGAGTATATCTATTCCTTATTATCATTTCTAACTTACTCATTACCTATCCTGTAGCTACTCGTACTTACTTGTCTACAGGTGAAATAGAGTCGTCTTACTACGTCTGAGGCTACTCGTACTTACTCGTCTACAGATTCGCAGTCAGAAACGTACCGCTCGTTATGTCCTCATCTTTTGCCAATGTACCCATCTTTCCCGACGAACGTCGCCTCAAAGGCGTTGAGAACTACGGATCCTTCAGGGACTTCACAACATCTTCTCTCCGAGGCAAGGGACTTCTCGGTTACCTTAACGGCGAGATCCCTAAACCAGACTCGACGTCTCCATCGTTGCTCCTTGCACAGACTACTACCCCTCCCAGTTCCACTACTCCAACTATCGACAAGTGGTTATGGCGTGAAGGGCATGTCTCCGGGATGATCTATCAAAATGTCGTCGACCCAGATGCTCACGGAATTACACCAGAAATGCCGGCAGTGGAAATGTGGCGTATACTGAAGTCCAAGTTCGAAGTTTCCACGCAAATCCACAAGGATATCGCCATGAAGAAGCTCGAGGCTGTGAAGCTCGAAGAGGGAGGAAACCTTGAGGAACACCTCAAAACACTCGAGAAGCTTCGCAAGGTCGCAAATGATGTTGGATGTGGAATTGATGATGCAAGAATGATATCGATTGTTCTCAGTTCACTCCCTGCTTCCTGGTTCGTACTAGTTCAGCTCCACCAAGGCAAAACTGTCCTTACGGAAGTTACTGCTGGACTTACCGAATATTGGCTTTGGTTGAATCGAGACTCTCCCACTTCGACTACTGCTTCCGATCCAACAGCGTTAGCCACCGCAACTCAACCTAAAGGTCCCCGACCCACTTGCAATAACTGCGGCGTTGTAGGTCATTTGAAGGAAAACTGCTGGGCTGCAGGAGGCGGACGAGAAGGGAAGGCCCCTAAGTGGTGGAGGGCACCCAAAGGAAAGGAACCTCGTTTCACCACTGTTACCAATGCCACTCCATCCACCTCCACTTCCAATGCCAATGTCGTAAATGCTACTGTTCCAACGGCTGCTGCATCTCTTGCAACGTGTTCGCCCATCGAGACCTATGCTTTGGGGGATTTGACCGACGCTGGTATGTGTTCGGAGTTCGACCATATGTTGACTTCTACTCATTCCATGACCCCCAGATCTGGATTGTATCGGGCAGGCCATGGAATGGTAGATAGTCGACTGGGTGGGACTTTGAACTATGTACTTGCTTCTACGGACAACTCCTTGAGTAATAGCAGTCAGTCAAATGTTCCGACATACCTTGATAGTGGTGCCAACGTCACCTGTGTTGCTGAACGCACACATTTTGTCCAGTTTAAGCCAGGTGCAGTGACAGGGAACACAGCTGATAACAGGTTTCGGGCAGAAGGAGAAGGAGTTGCGAAGTTCAAGGTTCGTTTAAGGAATGGTGAAGTTAGGCGCCTACTTGTCCCGGCGTTGTACACTCCATCTTTCACCATGAATCTGATATCCCTACCTGCGTTGGATTTGAAAGGATTCCATGGCGTATGGGGCAATGGTGTGTTGATGGTCGTTGATCCGAAGACACAGAAGAACGTTGTTGATGGGGAACTTCAGAAACTAAGCGGCTCGACGAGACTGTACAGAGTTGAAGTGACAGACGTACCGATAGCGGCTGTGGTACAAGGTGCCAGATCTCAAAATAGGCCTGTCGGTCTTGAGTTATGGCACGTACGTTTCGGCCATGGAGACGTGAAGGCCATCGTTCGGATGGCTGACCAGTCGCTTGTGGATGGCCTAGAAATTACGGACAGGTCTGTTAGCGGCATGTGCGAAGACTGCATATACGGCAAAATTACCAGGCGTCCATTTGATGATGTAGTTATCCCTGAAGTAAATCCTCTGGAGCGTGTCAGCTTGGATTTGTGGGGGAGGTCGAGAACAAGAAGTCGTGGCGGGGCGTGGTACATGTTTCTATGTGCGGACGGTGGAACCTCGATTAAAATCCCATATTTCCTATCTTCGAAAGATGCTGTCACCCTTCTCAATACGTTCAAGAGGTTTAGAGCAATGGCGGAGAAGCAAACCGGCTACCAACTGAAGCGTGTTCGATTCGATTTGGGGCGCGAGTTTGATAATGCGCTCTTCATCGGATATTGCACAGATAATGGCATTTTGATGGAAAGGATTCCTAAAGCTTCCTCATCAGCGAATGGGCATGTTGAAAGGGGAAATCGGACAGTTATTGAGGGAACAAGGACACAGTTGGAAGATGCGAAGATGCCAAAACAATGGTGGGCAGAATCAGCTGCAGCGCATTGCTACGTTCGGGGCTTTATTCCGTCTTCTCGCCATCCTGATGTGATCCCTTGGGCAAAATGGTTTGGTCTTAGGGTCAAACCGAATGTTTCCCATCTACGGCGATGGGGGGCAGATGTTTGGGTAAAAGACCTAGACCGTGTTGAAGGGAAACTTGGCAGGCAAGGGTGGAAGGGTGTCATGGTGGGCTACATGGACCGCAGGGGTTATCGGATCTTCGACCCAGTGCGGAACCGTGTGTTTGAAGTTCGTGATATCGTATTTGAAGAAGGTCTGGTGCATAGGACGCGGCCGTCGAAATTTGAAGACGAATTTGACGGTGTTCTCGACCCTGGCATTACACCTGTCAAAAGCACAATCTCGACAGATGGAGCTCACACACCTGTCAATTCACGTCCGACTACGCCTCCTTCATTACCTCCTCAACCGCCGTCCACTCCTCCCCAAGCTCCCAAGCCAACGATTCCTGTTCCACCCCCAGCGCCCGTCAAGCCAAATCGAGGCATCTGGGTTCCTAGGCCTCCACCTCCACCACCGTCTCGATACTCTACCAGGGTTGCAAAGCCGTCCGAAGCGCAGTTACGTCTTGAGGAGTATACCATGCGCGAAGAGCAAGAGCGCGCGGCGCAACAAGATTGGGCAAACGACAATCCCCGGCCTACTGCCAATGTTATTGATGCCTGGGAACCAGATTTTGATCCGGCAGGGTTGATGTCGAAGGCGTTGATTTTGGCAAGCGAGGTCAAAGCAGGAAACATCAGGGTCCCACGTAGTTTTGAGCAGGCTATGCGAGAACCGGATTTGTGGCTACCACCAATGAAGACTGAATACGAAACGCTGGTGTCGAGGGGCACTTGGGAGCTTGTGGATCTTCCAGAAGGTCAACATGCAGTTGACTGTATGTGGGTATATGATGTAAAGGTTGATGGAGAAGGAAATTTCGTGAAATGTAAAGCGAGATTGGTGGGTAGAGGGGACACGCAGATTGAAGGGGTGGACTATGACAAAGGATGGGCCATGGTAGCAAGGATGGAATCGGTGAGAATGACAATGGCGGTTACTGCAGTTGAAAGGCTGGTTTCACGGCAATTTGATTTCTCAGCAGCGTATCTTAACGGATGGATGGACCGACCTGTCTACATGAAGCAACCTAAGGGTTTCGTCAGGCAGGGGGAGGAGCAGAAGGTTTGCCTGATGAAACGACCGCTATACGGTTTCGTTCAATCCGGTCACATCTGGTACAAGACTCTCGAGAACGAATACCGAGAACTAGGTTACTATACATCCAAAGCCGATCCCTGTGTTCGATCCAGGAAAACCTCACAATCCTACACCCTCACTACAACCCATACTGATGACGTCTTCAGTTCATCCTCATCTACTCCCGAAGCCAACAACGTCGTGGACGAATTTGCGAGAAAATGGGACCTTAAGGAGGTGGACCACCTCAACCTTCTTCTCGGTCTCACTGTCGAACGATTACTGAACGGCGACATTGCAATTAGCCAATCTGTATACTTCGAAAAGGCGCTCAAGCATTTCGGCTTATGGGACCTTCATCCACTCGATACACCCCTACCCCCAAAGGTTCAGGTTCGTGTTCGACACGATCTTTCAAGTGACGAAGTTGAGTTCATGAAGGGAAAACCATACCGACCTCTACTGGGTATCCTCCTGTGGGGGAGTTCTAGTACAAGGCCAGACATCTCCTACTCGTGCAGCGTACTGGGTCAAGTACAAGCTAATCTGGGTCCTGAGCATTGGGAATTACTCATTGGGGTCTGCCGATACGTCTGCGGCACCTTGGACTATGGTCTACTCTACAAGGCGACGAATGACGGCCACCCTGGATCTGGATTGAAACCGCAGGGTTATGTTGATGCTGACTGGGCTGGATGTGTCGACACCAGAAGGTCAACATCCGGGTACGTTTTCTTTATGGGAGGAGGTCCTGTCTCGTGGTCGTCGAAACGTCAACCGATCGTCGCATTATCGTCTACCGAAGCCGAATATGTTGCGTTAGCGAGAGGATCCCAGCAATCGATGTGGATGAAGAATTGGCTAGACGAGATCTTTCTTCCTCAAGGCTCTCCCATGTCCATATTCTGTGACAACCTTGGTTCAATCAGCCTCACGGAGACGACAAAAGCTCATGGACTTTCAAAACATTTGCAAATTCGTTACCACTATGTGCGGGATCGCGTTCAAGATGGGGAGATTGAAGTCAAACCTATCTCAACTCACGACAACGTCGCGGATATCCTTACTAAACCACTTCCTAAATCAACCCACCAGAAAATTGTGGGACTACTGAACTTGGACTGGCGAAGGCGTGGCGCCAGGGGGAGTGTTGAGGAACGCACTTGATACTTTACATGTGGCGCACGCCGTAGGTACGTAGGTACTCGATCGTCGATCGATCCTTTCTCTTCTTCATCATTCTATTGCTTATCATTCCATTCTTGTTCCTGATACTATTTCAAATACCTTCTGTCATTTATACTGTTCCTGCAGATCCGACACCCTCAGTCGTCTTACTACGTCTGAGGGTGAGTATATCTATTCCTTATTATCATTTCTAACTTACTCATTACCTATCCTGTAGCTACTCGTACTTACTCGTCTACAGGTGAAATAGAGTCGTCTTACTACGTCTGAGGCTACTCGTACTTACTCGTCTACATGATATTTTTACAGCCATACTTCTTTTAAAATTTTGTATAGTAAGCCTGGGCCCAGGCCCAAGCCGTGGGCTTAGTGCCCGGAGCTTGGGCTCAGGGCTCGGGCTTGAGAATTTACAGGCCCAAGCCCTCTCAAGCCGAGCCCAAGCCCGAGCCCGCACATCACTAGGAAATATACACTGTTGTGGATCCGAGTGGACGCACCTTTGCGTATGCTGACTCCACTAATTTCATTTTGTCCTCCAATCTTACTAGTTAGACACTGTATGTATAAATTTGGCTAGATGCAAGCGGGTACATAAATTATAAACATCCCATTAATCCATGATACACGTTTACCTTGGGCACAAAGCAAGCACGAAACGACGTCCATTTAATTCGGTTTGACAGCCTATTCTCACCCAGTACAGTACAAATCTCCCATAGTCCGTTGCCTGTAACGGACATTTCGGAATAAACATCGCTTCCAGGATCTCCAAAATCACGTTTAAATCTCAGAGCCGGTTGAGGGACCCCTGGGATGACGGAAGAAGCCTGGAAGGAGTTTGTCTAAATGTAGTAATTAGTTCCAAGCGAATTTCTGCTTCCACCTTCACCAGTCTGCGCTTACACTACGGTCCCAATGGACACTATCGTTTCAAAGACGGTAACATCCTCAGACGGAGGTTACATCTACGCCGAAGCAATAGGTGACCCAACCAAACCCGCGTTAGTCCTGATTCCAGGATGGACTTTACCAGGTTTCGTGTTTGATAAACAATTTGAGGATATCAAGTTGACGAAAGAGCTTTATTTGGTACGTTCTTTTGTGGAGTTTTCAAGGAGCTCTCTCGGTCCGCAATGCGAAGTGAATAGCTAACTTAAAAACTATTCACACCCCGATTCCAGATCAGATATGACCCGCGTGGACATGGGGGTAGCGTCATGCCAGAAACAGAGGAGGGGCACGCGTCAAAGCTTTATGCAGATGACTTTGCAGCTGTGTGTAAAGCGTTTGGAGTGGTTAAACCTGTTGTTGCGGGCTGGTGAGTTTCGCAAATTCGCGTAGCGATGAGAGAGATATACTCACCTCGCATCTCAGGAGTCTAGCAGGTACTGATCACTCGAATACCTGACCACCTCGACCAACTCAAACGAGAAAACTCTCCATCTAGGTGCCATAATCTCCGACATCTGCGAACACCTGGGCCACGAAACCATCTCTGGAGTCATCTACTTGGCTAGCGTCCCTCACCTTGGTCCGGAATTCGTCTCTCAAGTTGTTCCTCCATCCCTATTCGAATCTGCAGCTGGACTGTTCTCAACCGACGACGTCGCGTTTCACAAAAAGTCTCTGATCGCGTTTGGCAAATCCCTCTTCGTCTCACCCGAATCTATACCGATCAAAACACGATGTGCATGGTTGGGTGCGAGTTTGTTTCAGCCACCTGTCGTGACGGGACTCGTAATGCAACGGAAACAAGATCCGACGAAGCTGTTTGAAGCCGGGAAGAATGGAATGCCAGTACTCTTTGTGCAGGGGGAACATGATCAACACCGGACCAGTAAGACGATCATTGTCGATATGCTGGGGGAACATTTTACGCGAAAAGAGGTGGTGATTATGGAGGGAACCGGGCATGCGTTTTTCTATGAGAAGCCGGAGGAGGCGAACAAGCTCCTGTTGGATTTCACGAGGAGAGTCACTAGTTCGTAAGTTGAGTGTTTTCGTAAGTCAAGAAATGGAGTTCGACTCGTTCTGGAAAGCGCTCAACTCGAGACTTATGCTAAGTAGTACTCATCCAAGACCTGAGACTGTCGATAAATGTTTTTGTAAAGTAACCTTTGACGTTGCGAGATGATGGGCAGAAATTGGCGCTCGATGGAAGCGTGCCGCTGAAACCTTTCAATCGTTAGCTTTTTTTTTTTTTTCTTTCTGCAGATTAACGTGTTACAAGCCGTCTAGTGCTAAGACACACGGGTGTGCTCCTTGAGCGACACCAGTCCTTCTCCTTTCCTTCCCCTCTGCCCATGTCTCTGGTGAGCTCCTGATCCCTTTGTTGTGTAGCTGTTGGTATAGGTGTCAATCGTTAGCTTCTGTGTACATATACGCAAATGCAACTTCGAGAACACCTGTCACTGTGTCTTTCCAGCAAAGCTGCCCTCGATTTTACTGGAGGGCGAGTTGAGAAAGAGAAAATTAAACACCATCGAGGATTGTCCCGGAAGGGAGTCGAGCCCTCCTTCTCGGTTGAATTAAGTATAGAAAGGAGCCACCAGAACGAGATGATTTCACCACTAATCCACCAGGGCGCATTCAGCACTGGGCAAATCCAAGGCTAGCGACTGTATCCAAATCCAGACAGGAACATAACCTCTTAATTTATAACGAGCAAAAATAACAGAGTTCAAACGAATCAGAACCTTCTCGAAGCTGCAGCGGCATAACAGTATCGCTATTGGACGCAGATTCTGTATAAGATCTCCCCGACCTCCTCCAAAGTATCGTGCGCAGGCTGTAGCATTACGAAGGGCGTCGACCCAAGGAACCCTCGATGGTGCGTGAGACCTGAATGAATGCTGTCTGAACCCAGGGGCACCATTCCAGCCTTGATCCCAACACCACATGCACCGGCATCGTTTTAAATTTTAAGCACACTTGGTGACTGACAGCAGACGTGTGTGAAACTTTAAGCGAGAGCAGGAGGCGATCATTGACAATTTGACATCGCCAAGCGTTTGGCAGTCTAGAGACACGAAGTACTGGTGAGTATAGAGCTCCGTCGAGAAGCGGTCGTTATAGTTTACCTCGACCAGTAGAGGTCTCAGCATAGTGGGAAAATTCGAAATGTACCCAGGATGAAAGGATAAATCAATGTTGACGGGAAACATCGAAGTCCGGTGCTGAAGCGCTGACGTGCCCCACAAATTATGTGGTTGTATTTACCAAAGGCTTTGCTATCTTGTGCTATCTTGCAAGTGCCACACTTCCAATTTCCAACTTGGCCTCTTCTCATCGACGTCGACCTTGAGCTCGGCCGTTCCTTCGTTTCTTATACCACTTCATCTGTGATACCATTTGTCGTTCTTTTTTTCGCTCACCACCTCATGGCAGACTTAACAATACTTTCCTCGGCGCCCACCTACCCACTATCAAACGATTCGCAATCCGGTGTATACACAACATTCACTCCCGGCGCTAGCTCGAGTCGGTTTAGTTTGGGACTCAGCTTAACTGATTTACCGACGACTTTAGGACGGGAAGGCAGTGACGACACAGCCAGCGCCAGTGAACCCAGCGAGGACGGTGATGGCCACGAGACTGATGATACATCGTCTCTATCCTCTGTAGACGATATGCAGGTCAAGCCAATGGCAAACGACTCCAGTAGAGGCAGAGCCAAAATGACGGAGAGCAGATCTGGGGGATTTGGAAAGAGAGAGAGGTTGATTGCCGTCGACTCAGAAAAAACTCCTACCGCCACCACCATCCCTCATTCCCCTCCACCATCTTCTCCTGCCCTAGAATCTCATATCACGCTGCTGCCTCCTACACAGAGAGGACGACAACAGTATCAACGACATCGGCCAACACGATCTCGAAGCGCACCACCATCTTCCAAACCCGAGTATGCCCAGGACGGAGAAACAACTCCTACCGCATCATATACGCCTGCTTCTAGTGCAAGCGCCTCGCAGATGAGCTTTGAACAGTACAGCACATACGAGACTCATCGACCTCTCCGGCGAAGTCGGACAACGTTCACTTACAACTCGGGTCTCAGCACGCCCTCGAGCATCTTCGTATCTACACCTCCTTGGGCACGAGATTACGGTGTAACGATGGGTGGGGAGTTGCTTAAACCTCCGCCACCTCTGCGTACGTTCTCTCGGTTCTTGTTCTACGTTCCACATATTGAACGAAACCTTGTTTTTAGACCGCCCGACGACTTTTTGGAGAAGGACACCCCGTTCCGGCGTAACTTCCTCATCGTATTCGCCTTCATCGCATGTGATACGTCGTTCTACATTCGTTGCCGCTGGACTGCCGTTCGAGAGACCGATGGCCGATTTGAGTGCTCTTTGCGTTGAGAGTCGAATGCGTAGCTCGCTTGAAGAAAAGAGAACAGCGAAGCTGAATGATGTATTCTGGGAAGTGATTGTCGAACGGTGACAGTGAAAAGGCATTTGAATGTTAGTCGCGGCTGGAGGGTGCTATATAGGGATCTAGTTTGCGATGTTTCTGCGGTACGTGCGTGCTTTCTTCGTTTTCCGCTTCGAACTTTGTTGAAACCTTTCTCTTCGCAGTCTATTTATTGAACGCATCTATAGCGATCTCTGGCAGTATCAACGGCATAGATTCTCCTTACTCACATTGAGGGTGAGTTACCGACAATGATAATAGTCCGAAATTGAGCAAATCGGAATACCATATCCCAGTTTGAATTTAAAAATAGCCGTTAGTTCTCTTTGTACACTATAATGAACCTTTGGCGTTTGGAAAATTATTCCTCCGGGTAGCCGCTCCCATGCGCTCAACATTGGTATGCAATTCTTTAGCCCATAACGACCATTTTCGGTGCGTGGCATACAAAGGAAATCCTGGACTTATCTATCTTGTGTATCATGATGGTAAAGCGCCGAAGCACCTGTGCCCATAAGCATCTTCCATGGCATGATGCTGATGCCCGGCCTGCTTGTTCAGGAAGTGCCAATGAAAAGAATCGGGAAAGATAGTTAGGTATCATAACAAATACATGTCTAACGGATATCCGAATCAGTACAATGATACACATACAGAATACAGAACACCTCGTCAAGGCTGATTGTTACAGTCAAGATACATGATCGTACAACAGTCGTTTAATATCAGAATAAGGTAGAATACCAGTTTCCATAAATGTGACACCGATGGCAATCATTCAGCATGCTGGGAAATCGTCACCGAGCGCACTGTCCCATCGATGGGGACAATCATCATCGAAGGTTTTTTGTCAAGCGGCTCTCGATACCGAAACGAAAACCGGACAGCTTCCTCAGTATCGGGCTCTGTGCGAAGAGGTTTTGTAAGAAGATCTGTTTGACAGTACCAAGCTCAAATGTCCGCTCACCATTAGGTTTTCGTTCAAGTTTCTTCTCATCATCAGATGCTTCCGAACCTTGCTCGGTGACCACAGAAGGAGGTAGTGAAAACACTGGCGGCATGGGAGTCACAGAATTCGCCTTTGCCTTCACTTGATCTCCTCCTTCGATCTTCGAAGTTGCACGCTGCGGTGATTGCGACATTTTCTTCTCCACAACAACAACCGGCGAGTCACCTCTACCACAAAGAACGCCACGCCTATCAAACGTCACATTGATCGTATGTGTCAACAAGATCGCCAAAACTGTCGCTACATGTTGGATGTCCTCGGGAGCGCGGCGTGGTTCCTCCTCTTCTTCCTCTTCTCCTTCGCGAACGATAGACAGAGGTACAACGAATCGAGAGTGAGATGTATCGCTACCTCGACTCTCGTCAGTGAGAATATCGCTGACTATCTGGCGAGAAGAGGAAGAGTTATGGGTACGGGTGTCTTTGTTGAATAACTCGAGGGAGTGGATAAAGGAATGCCAGGCGTCGACAGAAATGGTAAGCTGGTCGTCTAGCATCATTACGAATTGACGGTGCATGGTTTTGATGTGGTGTTCTTCCAAGTGCATTGTTTGTACCCTACAGAGAGAGGTGACCGTGAATACATTTTCAGGAAAAGGATTAAGCGAAGAACATACCACAGACCCAACAATTTCCTGTCAGGATATATAACATTCGTGGCAACCAACAAGGCGATAAGGAAAATCCAAGTGTTGTACAACACCAGTTGCTCGATGGTCGGACTAGAAGAACCCTTCATGCTTATGTTCAGACTGAACCCACTCGTGAAAGATAACCCGGCGGAGACACCACGCTCGACATAATACATCGCGAGGAAGACAGCTGTAGATGAGGGATTAAGACGTTTCAATATCGCCTCGAATTGGCTGATAGAGCGAGTAGTGACTCTATCGAGACTCCGCAAGTCGATTTCTGATTCCGGGCCTAGAATCTGCGTTGTCATCCATCTCGATAAAAGGACTCCCAACGCAGTGTTCCCTTTGGAGTCTCGGTATGTGGGCTTGAGGACCTCATGACCACCAGGACCTCGTTGATAATTTTGAAGGGGATCGAGATAGAGATACGCTTGGTGATAAGAAGTTCGAGGACGCTTGCTGGGACGACTGTGGATGGTGGCATGGCCGCTCTTTCCTTGTGAGATAATGACCGTGACGGTCAAAGGACCGTTTGTCCCAGGATCTTCATTGGAGGTGCGTGGACGTTTGACGCCATGGTTTAACGACTCTACAACCTTCTCTTCATCCTGCGCATCGCGGGCGTCTGGATTAACAGAGGCGGTTGTGGTGGTAGTGGTGATTATCGTAGAGATGGTAGGTCTGTCCTTAGTAACGTTATTGGAACTACTCGGTGCACGTTCTTCGAGCGTCAGGTCAGGTTGGATCGCCATGGCAGAAAACAGAACGCGGGATGTGGGAGGCAAACCCCAAACGAAACCAAGAAGGCTTTTATAGGCAAGGCTGGGCTTTCTCATGGCCCATCAAAAGATATCCATCAAGGATGAAGGAACAATGGGGAACGGTGTCGTCAGCCACACGATGCGGGAGTCTTGGTTTCCAAATCGAGCGGACAATAGACCGGCGAACAGGTGAACAAAGGAAAATCGGAATTCTAGGAAATCAACAATTTAACATTCGGTTCCGGAATATTCAACATAGAGCTTCGCAGTAATTCACGGATCGCCCCAACGGGGAAATCCCACGTCTACAAAGAGTATCAGAGGGTGTCCATCGATGAAAACATGAACCACAGAAAACGTACTACGCGCCTCAGATGATGTTCATTATTCCACAGTTTCCACTCTCTAAAAGCGCTCCTCGTTGCCCCAATCAAGGAGGGTGGTTATGACCCAACCACAAAGGTGCTATTCCGCAGTCTTTTAATGATCAGAGCCCAAAGTCCGACGTAACGCTCCAACTTCGTTTGCGTACTCGTCTGGAAAAGACTGCACAAGTTTATCATTGTCGGGTAAGAAGAGGCAGCGCGAAAGTTATTCGCACCTCCAGCCATTCAGATATATGTTCAGGCTCCCTAGTTTCCTCGAGGGACAAAAGTAATTGATGACATAACAAAAGAGCTCGAGGATCAGGTCCACATAATGGTAACAAAATCGATCCGAGCACGTTTGAAACTAAACCTCTCCTCAACATGAAGAATTGACTGTCATGTAACGTATCCTTGAAGGCCTGCAACGTTGAAACGGCAGCTTCCCGTACATTGATGTGATAATGACCGACCACTAGAGGGCATCGGGGTGGCATATTCGAGTCGAAATCCGATGCCAGACCGATCAGACAGGAGTTATAGTAAGCTACTGGCATGCTGAATGTCCCTTCCATGAAACGAATCATAGCACTGTCCACACGATGTGTGAGGATACTGACGTGATCACAACGAGCCATATTCAACACAATCCATATCACAAACGTTTGTGCGATATCAGGTGAGATTGCAACATGAAAGCTTTCTCTTGCACTTTCAAAATGCTCGATGAGATCGCTCAGTGTTCCATTAACATCCTAAGTAGGAACAACATTTTTTTTCACAATCGAAGGCAGATAGAGATGAGCGACACACCTTCAATATCAGCCAAGATGTGATAGTTTCCAACTTCTCCCATAACGATTGCAGAAATGGAGGGATCTTCCGATTTACCCTCCATGCATAATCCTTTCCCTTGATAACCAAAAGGGAAGACGAGATGGCTGCGGTAAGAAGGGCACCCACATCCAGGTCTCGAAGGCTTGATATGACTTGCTCGCTAGGATAACTCAAGGCGGTACAAAACGAGGGCCATTTCTCCCAGAGAACTTGAAGTACTCCGTCATGGAATGTGGATGAAGGGAATTCGCCACCATGGAGCTGTGGAAATCTGCACCGTTCAACAAGAACGTGAAGCCATCTCTGGACAAGAAAATCATGCCATCGTCTTTTGTCGAGATAAAAATCCCCAGATCGCGACTGGTCATAAAGAAAATCAGTAAAAGTTGTATGGAATACAACGATTACATCGTCTCGTCCTCGGATATTGAGTACCGAATGCATTGGCCTCAGGGTTAACGCTGCTTGTCCATCGGGAAGTCCAAGGAGACACTCAATAAACCATGGAGTGGCAGGTGCTTCGACGAGAGGGAGAATTAAGATTGACGCCAGGATTGCGACTAGTCCTTCGCGGTTAGAATTGGCGGACAGTACGACTCTGTAAAGATCGTCGAGTTGTTGGAAGGGAGATAGGTATGAGGGCTCCCGCGACATATCAAGGATAATATACAACCGTTCCACCGGGTGCGTGAATCCGTCTTTGACGAATTTCAGAATAGTTGCAGCGTAGATGAACTGACCGCGAGCTTTGTCGACCAGCGTCATGATCTCATCTTCGGATGGCCACGGTTCGGGAAATCGGATCTGTGAATACTTTGGACTCGTGGAGATTTCCCGAAACCCATCACGCAGAAAACGCTCGATGTCTGCATCAGGAGAAAAGGAGTCGTCCAAGACAACGTGCTTCGTGAGATGGCGTAAATGACGGGTTTCAAATTCCTCTCTTATCCACGGTTCAGGGCGGGTGCAGACCAAAAAACGCAAGGGGAAAAGCGGTTCGGGGTGTTTGCCTAGCTCCGAAGCCAGAATCCTAAGGATATCAGTTTGAGTTTCGTCGTCGCCGCATTCGTCAAGCCCATCGATGATGACCAAGTTCGGGCGTCGCCTTGAAGGACGCGGCCAATCTGCCCAAAGACGCCGTAAACGATTCCACCATCCGCGTTGCGCAAATAGCGGGTTAACAACAAGCTTTGTAAACTGGTCCTTCAATCTAACTTCCAAAACCTTTGGATCCTCTGCTATCCTCTGAGTGATATACTGGCGTAATTCTGGTACATTCACGACAAGCCCATGAGCAATCGTCAACATCAGATACTCGGGATTGTTCCGTTTTGGGTCTTGCCTGAAAAAGAAGAAAGAAGCGACGAGTCGGTCTCGTTCGTGGATTTCGGAGATGGTCTGTGCGATAGCTGATTTGCCTACCCCAGCTGTGCCAGATAGCCAGCATACAGGTAAATCCCGACTTCCTGAGTCTATCCATTCGAGTAGAACATCGATTACCCCTTCACGAGTCTTTGGATGACAGCGAGGGGGTGGAAATCGGAGTTGTGAGTTGTGTGAGGCGCCAACACCTGCAATGGCGTCCCAGAGCGATCTATACCCTGGCGAAGATACATAAGATTTTGAAAAGAGCCTGATGAAACCTAAACGCACCGTTGGAAACCACCGTGGAATTATTGAAAACTCGAACAAGGTCACCGCCGACGTTACTGAATTCTCCATGGCTTATAGAAATGCCTGACGCGCCAGTGAACATGGACATAGAGTCGGCGGTGGGTTTGTTCACCGACCTATGTGGCATCGGGGTCGCCTGGTGTCGTTGAAAACGTTGTAGAACGTTAATGTTGCGTTAAGGCTAGAGCAAGCGCTGAAACTGACAGGAACCCGGTTAAGCTGGCGGAAACTGAAATTGTATACATACGAGTACAGCGATCATGTTCGTATTTGGAAGAGTCGATTGGGTCACGTGCTTTTGTGCTATGAAAGCATGTAAAGATGAAAAAATTCCATTTCAAAAAAGAGAACAAGTCGTGCTTAAATATGAAAACCTGAAATTCGGAATCGGGCGTGGATAACCCGTAGAGTAGGAAGACCAATCATACCATCCTCATTCATCCTTATGTTCTTACCCTGTTGTGAAACAAGACATAAAGTGGAATAAAAGCAAATCTCAGATTGCAAAGGTATTTAGTAAATGTCCATGTAGTATCAACCAAAATGAATGACTTCAACCCCAGTGATATGTCCAATAATATCAGTCTGTCAAGATTTATCAGCGGAGGAAGAGTCAAGAGAAAGAGACTCACCTTGATCCCAATAATCCTCTCCTCATCAATCAATGCCCCATCAAACATATACTTTTTCTTCGTCCGACTCTCCACATAGGGAAGATACGTCACCATATCATCCGCAAACAACTTCTGCGACCCCGTAGGTATATAATGCGGCCCTCTTCTAACCACCAACTCATCCTCACCCTCATCCCCGACCCCGCGCAGCTCAGCCAATCTTACATTCCCAGGTGCAAAATCCAAAACTCGGACCTTGGACGGAACCTTTTCCAACCCATCATCCTCCTCCATGTCCTCATCCAAATCCTCATCATCCAACGTCAAAAGCACATACCTCTGCCCACATGTCGTCGTAATCCACCTAGACGGCATATCCCCCCCACAATCATGACAAAACGTAATCCTCGGTGCCCACTCCGCCCACGGAATCGAAGACACACTATCAATCACATCTCGCTCGTGTGGTTCTTCCGAGATCTTCAGAACCGAACTCCGATGGACGAAGACAGTGAGGAGTGAAACGAGGCCCATGCCGTGGATCCTGAAATGCAATAACACGATCGCGTCTTCTGGAGCGGGGTGGAAGGGTGCGTCAGATTTGAGAATGGCGTTGGGGGGGACGGGGTTGGGTTCGGCTCGGCAGGAGATGAAACGGACGTTGTAATTCATGGCGGTTTGGAAGAGGCCGAGGGTGAGGATGGGAGCGGTGGGTTGTTCTTGGGTCCCGTCGAGGGAGGGGAGGCGCCATATTTCGAGGTTGTTTTCGAGGACGTTTGGGAGGAGGATTGTGTCAATGCTTAGAAAGACGATTCCGGCGTATGATCCGGATTCGCCTTCCATGTTCTAGTGTATGTGTCGTACGTGAGCTTTAGAAATAGACGGGAAAAAATGCGAGGATGGTTAGACGTACCAGTAATACGTTCCCGGTTTTCCAATTCCATACAAAGACTTCACATGGTCCGATGGGGAACCAGAATGAGACAATGAGAGCGAGATAGTCTCCAACTATCTCGCAGTTGACAACAGGTGCACCTAGTTGGGACTCTTCCCGCATCACCTCTAATACTGGTTGTTTTGCGAGTGGGTGGGGTTTCCCAGTCGAGAGCTGGTATAGGCTCAGTTCATATTTGGACATACGTCCACCGCGATACCTCATCCTACGAGGAAAGAAAACCCCACTTAGCTAGCTGTAACGACAGAGGAGATGAAACCTACGAAGTGATGAGAGCAATTAAATCGTGTTCGTGGATGTTGATCGCGAAATCTACGATTGTTTTTATTCTTACATCCGTAGGCTCTTCAACAACCGGTTTGAACGCTTTCCACACGATCTTGTCGGCGGGTGTTCTCGGAAGTTGCATGTAGCGCAGAACCTGTTTCCCGTGTTCACCCAAGAGATAGATCCCATCGGAAAGATCGTAGACACTGCCGGGGCGGAAGGTGATTGGCGCGGAGAGTTCAAAGTCTGGTTTGCAATGTGTCCATGCAGACTGTTGCTTTTTCAACAGAGCAAGTTTCTCGGAAGTGCTTAGATGAGAACAGGCAGCGTTGTCTTGTAGTTTGTGGACGTGGAGGTGTTGGAGGTAGGTGAGGATGGAGGATGTGGTGACGACGGTGTGAAAAAAGCGATTGACTTGGGAGATGCGGGCGAGAGTGGGACCATCGAGGTGACGAAGGACAGAAATGAGAAGTTCGGAGGGCAATTCGAGCAAGGTCATCGTCGTCGATGACAAACCGCGTGTGAGCAATGACAAACCTCAATATTACGCAACTCTACGCGATAAGCCTTCCCGAACGGAGTACGGAGACACTCCACCATCCCCGCATAATGAGGCATCAACGGTCTTATCACCACCACCATGTCAGAGCCTGTGCAAGCCACTAGTATCCAGAATGATGAAGCAGAGCTGGCCAGGATGGGCTACAAGCAGGAATTAAAGTCCGTTAACTTTCTCTCTACTCGATGGTGCAAATGCAAATTCTCATGTTTGCGAGTTTAGGAGGGACCTCGGTTTGTTACAGGTGCTTTTTTATTTTCTCCCGTTACCGCAATGGATAATAACACCTCACATAGAATTTCGGGGTACATATCTTCAATTTCACCCATCCGCGTCTTTATTTCACTTGTATTAGGTTTCGTTTTCCATTATCTCTGTGATAACTGGCATTCCGTCCTTATTTGCAACTGGTCTTGTATGTTTCACTCGGTTTAACCTCTACCACCTCTCAACCCTCTACAGAACACTGGAGGCCCCGCAGTAATGGTCTGGGGATGGGTTGTGGTCTGTAAGTCGCGAAGGAACCTTCATCCAGAACTGAAAGTGTTCACGGATTCTACGGCGGAATAGCCACCTTTACGATGCTCGTGGGGCTGGCTATGGCAGGTGAGTTACGAAGACATCTCCCTTCATCACCATTACTGACATGTCCAGAAATATGCAGGTATTGTTCTTCTTCGCAGCCTAAAGTGATTGTTCCTATAATTCAATATCAATACAGTGCCCATCCAACTTCGGGCGGACCATACTTTTGGGCCGCTATGTTGTCCGATCCTGGAGGCGCGGCGCTCACATCATGGATCACCGGTGCAGCGTATTCCTCTTTCACATTGAAATCGGTGCTTACCCATCAAATATTACAGGATGGTTCAATCTACTTGGCCAAGTAGCTGTCACTACCGGTATCAGGTGCGCAAAACAGCAGTCCGTTCGCTAACTGCTAATACACATGATTATATACAGTTTCGCATGTGCTACCTTCCTATCAACAGTTTGCACGTTCAAAACGGGCTTTGTGCCCAACGAAAAGACTCAGATAGGTGCTTCTTCCTCCGTTCCTTATTTAATTGATATTCATATCTATTGGTAGGTGTCTATGCCGCCGTCCTCTTCACCCAAGGTAAGCAAGAACACCCAATCCCAACAACCCGCCCTCCTACCTGATCACGGATACTTACCCTACCATCTAGGAATGATCAACACATTCGGAGTCCGAATCCTCCATATCCTAAACAACATCTCCGTATGGTGGCACGCTCTCGGGACTTTTTCCTTGGTCGTCGCGGTTCTAGCAAAAGCACCGACGCATCAATCTGGAGATTTTGTGTTTCGAACGTTCATTGATGGGACTGGGGGGTGGGGTGAGAGGGCTAGTCCGGCTTATGTTGCTGTTATTGGGGTAAGAGGCACTTGGATGCGATGATAGACGATTGATTTAGTTGGTGGAGTTTAGATTCTCATGGCGCAGTATACGTTGACTGGTAAGTAAGCGCCAGCGCTTTCCGAGGTCCTCATGCTCAGTTAACGCTTTATGTATACAGGATTCGATGCGAGTGCTCACGTACGTCCCAGTTTTTTCTTCAATAATGGTACCATTGAGCGATCCCCTCCCCCTAGATGACAGAAGAAACGCGAAATGCAGCCATGTCCGGAAGCCTCGGTATTATCATGGCTATTGGCGTTTCCGCACTGCTCGGGTGGTACCTCCTCCTCGGTCTCTTATTCTCCATTCAAGATCTAGACGCAACCCTCCATTCTGCGACTGGTCAACCAGTCGCGCAGATTTTCTTGGATACGGTTGGGGAAGATGGGGCGATCGTGTTAATGGTACACGGGGTTTTTTTCTGATTGCAACCTTGGCTGATCCTCTTTGAGGTCATTGTGATTGGAGCGATGTTCATGTGCGGGTACGCGGAAGCCATCAATTCTACGTCGTTAACGCTAAGCCTTACTATAGAACCTTTTCCATAACCTCCAACTCTCGCATGATGTACGCTTTCGCTCGAGACGGCGGACTCCCCGGATCCAAATTCTTCGCTCACGTAGACGCACGATGGAGATCTCCCATCCGAACCGGTAAGTCTGTTCTTGATCACCCCCCGCTCCTCCACTGACCCCCCCTCCGTACTACCCCACTCTAGTATGGCTCGCATGCACCCTAAGCTTCATCCTCGGTCTTCCCAGTTTAGGCAGCCAAGTCGCTTTCTCAGCAGCCACCTCCATTGCTACAATTGGCCTGTACACCTCATACGGGATCCCCATCGCCCTCCGAGTCATCTACCATAGGAAATTCACCCGAGGACCGTTCCATCTGGGGAGATGGTCGTTCCCCGTTGCGGTTGCGGCTGTGGGATGGATTGTATTTATTACCATTGTGTTTGTGTTGCCGCAGGTTAATGTGGGTGCTGTCTTTGTTGGAGTTTTGAGTTTTGGATTCTGAAAGTTGTTTTTTTTTTTTCTTTTTTCTTTTTGAAAGCCCGTGTCAAGTGAAACGCTCAACTACTCCATCGTGGCTGTAGGCATTGTGATTGTGTATTCGGTTGGGTTTTGGATTGCGAGTGCGAGGAAGTGGTTTACGGGTCCTGTTAAGCAGATTGCTGGTGTGTTTACCTTGTTTTTTGGTGAGTTGATTGTTGATTGCTCGTGTGCAGCGGAGGAAAAGGGCGTAGATATATTGGACGTTGAGAAAGTTGCTTAACAACAGCGACTTTCTGTATTTCTGAGGCCCGACGGATGGTAAATTGCGTTTACTTGTGCTTGCTTATGGAAATCACCAGCTAGGACACGTCGATGGACTCCTTTGAGCGTCGCTTAACACTGTGCCGATTTATTTACATACTAGTTGACATTCTCTGTCAAGTAGCATGCAGTACGGTACCATAGGAAACTAAGAGAGTTTGATTTACGGGTTCCTCAGCTCTAGGTTCTTCCTACGAAAAGAGAAAGACACTGTGCAGTCTTGGTGCAGTCCCTCCCTAAGTAACCATATATGGTGAGTATATTGGTCACATTTCGTTACATCGGGTCATGTCTCCTGAAGTTTGAATACTGCAACCAAAGCCTTCGAAGCATCTCAAACTTCATCGACATCTTCAGAAACAGGTGTCATCCTTGATAACTCTACAGCCGCAACTTATCACTTGACCTTCGACCAATATCTGAATGAGTAGAATTTGAATCTGATCCGACCTCAACAAGGACTCAAATCGCCTGCAGCAGTGATCGGGAGAGTCTGTATAGGCCTGGAAAGTTAATAACACGATTGAGGGACTTAATGGTGCGCCTTAAGACTGAATTTTCCTTCAAAAGTCATCTTATCTGACCAGCAGACCGGCCCTGTTCAAAGGTCAACGTTCTAAAGAGTTAGCTCATTCAGCGCCAACTGACGAGCAGGCTGTGGTTCTAACTTCTATCATTCCATGGACGCCAAATCATGATCCCACGAAGGCTCTATTCCATTTCTGTCATTCGTTTGACCCGATGCCAATTGGCAGAACAATCATCAATGCGGACAAAATAAGCGTACTTGGTCTTCCCATCTTCTCCCCATGTCATGGTCTCCTTGGATGGTCTCAATACCGACGCATTAAACGAAATAATCCAGCTTGTATACTTTTAGCCTGTATATTCTCTTGTCGTCGACATTAATACATCTACGCAGGTCCATGCTTCCTCAAGATACACATTATTTTCCCTGTTGAGGGTCAACAAGGCCTTTCACGATTTGACACTACCTTTTCTCTACCGAATTCTGGATTTCGACTTCACACAAGCAGATCATCGGCGTTGCGCACAAGTTCTTCACGACCCATACACGTGCTCACAACGCCGAATTCATTCCATCACGGAGGGTGATCCAAGGATCCTCAAGGCAATCAGGAAGGTCGTTGTTCACTCTACCTATGCTCGATGGCCAAGAGACACCCTCCAACGAACATCTTTCATACCTTCTGACGAAGATATTGAGTGCAAATGGTCGCTTTTCGTCGCATTCTTATCTCGGATCGCTCATCTACAAGAACTAGTGTTCGATTGTCGAGAGAGGGTCCCCCTCGTTTTACTGGACGTTCTTCATGGCCGACATCCACTATGCCGACTTCATGTGCGGGGTTGGACAAGGGCTGGGTACGACGTGCGGGTAGGAGATCCGTACGAGAAGGCGTTGGCTAGGTCACCTTGCCTTCGAAGTATCGACGCATTCGTTTTTTCAGGTCCACCAGGAGCAGATCTTTATTTACCGGCATTTTTTCGAATCGTGTCCCTTGCACCAAACCTCGAGTCAATGGGCTATAGCACATCGACTTCTGAGTGTTGGCGGTCTACGCTGCACCGATTAACGACAGAGCAGAGAGAAAATATTCGAACAGAGTCAGAACGATTCGAGGTGAAGGAGCCGGTAAGGAAAGGGTTGATGAAGATCAAATGGACTGAATTGGACGAGAACGTTCTCGATCGCTTTGAACAAGCGGGTCTGGATCTTGGCACAGTCGAGTCGTTGGATATGGGGGAGGTATCCCGTATCTCAGGGTTGATTTGTGTGAGAAAACAAGGACTTTTTGCGGCTCTCAAACACCTATCCTTCACCATCCATCATTCTTCTCGCTCAGACTGTACGGAGAAGGAATTGAAGTCGAATATTGTCGACTTTTTACTCTCCATTCCGCCGTTACAATCCTTGTCCGTCACTAATTACTCGGCATTCATCGATCTCTCCGCCCTCTTCCGTTGGCATGGCGGTTCGCTCCGTTCGTTATCCCTGCACGAGGTGGAGAATTCCCACGAAACGCGAGAGGTTCTGACTGTTGGACAGTTGAAGGATCTACGCTCAATGGCGTCCCAGTTGGAGGAGATAGAATTGGACATCAACAGGACGGTTGATGATGCAAATCATTTGGCTTACTACGAGGTACTCGGGTCGTTTCCGCAACTTAACCGCGTCAACGTCCACTATGACCTCGGTCGGATCTATCGGACTTGTGGTGGCCAACTCAACTGTCTTCGGAAATACCCCGAAAAAATCGATGAAAACTTTGGGATGAGCGTTTGGAAGACTCTCTATACTTCTAAGCAAAAACATGGTCATGGCTACCGAGGAATTGAGGAGGTAGCGATATTCGTTGGACGGCGTCGTTGCGAGAGCAGGTTTGGTCTGTTGGCAGGTGGGAGGCATTCTGCACAGACGCTGGTTTTGAGGGCGAATGAGAGAGATGATAAGAGGAATGAGCCTATTGTTAGGGTTCTGACACCCTCAGCGTCGTTCGTAAGACGATATTGTGCGTAGTCGTACGAGAGGAAGGAAGAACTATTCTGTGTTGATACCGTACTCTTCGCATGGGACATATAGTGGAGAAGAAATCCAACCCTAATCCATGTTTGCTGTCAAGTCGTGTCAGATCCGAGATGCAGAAGGCGATATAGACCTCCATCTGAATATGAAGGGCAAATACGGCTGTCAGAAAAGGCACGAGTGAAAGCTTACAGTGCTAATGAAAAGGATAAGTGTTCGTAACGCAGCGGTATTCACTCGGGACTTGAAGCTTGAAGCTTGAAGATCTGGTGATTCACTGGTGAAGCGGCAGCTTTTTGACCATAGCTAATTGAAAAGACAGAAGCATACAAAAATCTTCGTAAGTCACCTCCGGCGAAAAAAACTGATTTCCAACGAAGAAACCAAGAGCGTCGTGAGAATAGCCGCCGGCGATGAAAGTAGGAAGACTTGTGGTTAATAATTGGCATCTGGGCGCTTACCTTGGTGCCTCAAATTCAAATCTCGTCGTGGTCGTGGGAGTCTATCCCACGCTCATCATCACGGTTACAAGTACCGGCGAAGGCACCATATCTTGTCGTCAAAAGTACTCCGTTCATAAATCTGAATAGCTCCCACAGAAATAAACTCAAAGATGTTGTTATAGGTACGCCTTGTACCAAGAACTGATGAAGTCTGGCCGGCTTCACTGCCATCTGTGGACGACGTTTGAAGAATATCTGGTCAGAGATGAACATACAAGGTTAAATGAGCTGCTTACCAACAAGTAACCTTTAAAGTGTATTCAGAATAGCACAACCCCATCCCCGTCTTTACCCCGAATTGCAGTTCAAGACTCCAAATCATTGATACCAACCGTCCAAAGTCAATAAAGGAGCATACGCACATCTTTATCCACATCCATCTGTCATGTTTTACTGACTGATATTGACCGTTTGCCGCAGAAACGGGATGACAGCAGGTAATAAAAAGTTCGGAGCTGGCCGTCAATGGTGTAGTCTAAAAATCCAATATGGGCAGTTCCCTGCAATTGGGCCCTCGGTTCTTCTTAACCTTCATGCCCCCCTCACTGGCCTAACATGCTCTTTGGAATATTAGTATCATTATGGTATGTTTTCGGTTTTACCCTCCTTTCCTCATTCTCCGCAATTTTTTCTCCAGTTTGTCTCTAGAAGCGACTGCACTACCGTCATACGGAATCGCAAGTCTCCCGACCCGGATAACCCTCGATCGACCGTTGACCCTTACATGGTTTCGAGATAGCGGCGACCAGATCACCACACTCGAAATTATACCAGTAGTTGAAGGAGGAAAACCCGTCACTTCTTTCAGAGATAATCGCATACTCGTCCCTGTCGGGACCGAAACTCAGGGCGACATAACCATAACTCCCACTGTTACTGGGTTCGTTAAAATATCTTAAGGATTCTCTCATCAAAACGTAAATCACTCACCTTTCCAAACGCCCGCAGTCTATATGGATTCAACCTTCAGGCAGACCCTACAACTCCCCCCACGGTGTGCGTACCACCTCTCCTCTTTGATCGCTTTTTTAACCTACCAAATTGTACAGTGAGACAAGTGTCGCTTTGCCTGTGATGACACTGTTATTTGTCAGTTCGGCCGCCTCGAGCTCTCACCCACATACTACGTGAGTATACTTCCGTTTTAGCCCGTCTGCGGACAACGATCTGATCAGTACGAGACTATAGCGGAACTCATACAACGCCGCCCCCGACTACTTCAACCACTGCAAGGTACCTGGGATGTTTTTCGAGGCGAGCCCGATGACTCTGAACTGATTCATCCTTATCAGCCCCTCAGTCCCCACAACTACTTCCTCACCCACGAAGAAGCAAAACTCGGTGCTGATCGTCGCTCTCATCGTCGGACTCGTCGCTGGAGTAATCCTCCTCTTACTCGTTGCGTATTTCATTTGGCGCCGAAAACAATCAAAAACGACGCGGGTCGTGGAATATGGTCGTAAGTTCCTCGAACTACCTGTACCACCCCGGGACTTCAGTCATCAGAAACTGATACCTTGGATCTATGTATAGCACTCGCAATTACACCCTTTCAAGAAGCAATAACAACGGGATATCCTTCTTCAGCTAAAATCCTCACCGAATGCAAAGGCCCAGGGCCGAGCGGTCCAGCATCCGCAACGACAATGTCGACGACAAGCTACACTTACAATGGCACTACATCGCCATCACGAACTGAGACTCCCCAAGATTTATACCAAGGAACGAGCGACTCAATACCTTGGGTGAGAAGAGAACAGGATGGTGGACGTGTACCCGTTGAAGAGGCGGTGACCGTGCTTCCACCGCAATATGATATTCGATGGTGTAATAATTCGTGAAGGACTTGTATATGATAAATCTGATTAATTGTTATTAGTATTAGCTTGTCTTGTCCTGAGCGGACTAAGTAGCCGAGTAGCCGTCGCTGACAGGTCAGTCACACGCCCACGAGACCGGCCCACTGTTTTTCCAACGAATATGGACATTGTGTCCGAACAACACTGCTTGGAGCGTACTTGAAAGCTACTTCAGAGCACACCTTTGGTCTCAAACGTTACATCTACGTTCTTCGAACATGGTCGCCCGTCAAACTTACACACTCTCCGACAAATTACAATAAAGAGATTTCCTTCACTGACAATGGCCTTCCACCAAATTCCGACGACTACACCACTCTCGTCTTCGTTCACGGCTCTTGCAATGCATGTAAGTACTTTCCAAGGTTCAAGCCAGTCTAGAGAAGCTTTACGACTTTTCTCATCAGCTCAATCTCCGTATCGTCCTCTTGGAACGACCCCCATACCGTTCGACGCCATACACTGAGTCGGAGCTCGACGATCTCAAGCAAGACCGGAAAATCTATCTGGATAGATTTGGCGCACATCTAACAATGGGATTCAGAAGGAGAAATCGAAGTGTGGTTGGTTTTTGATTTGGTCTTCAAATTAAAGATCGCGTATGAAGGCAGGAGAGGCCGAAAATTGAACATTGCAATCCATCGTACTAACCACCCAGACGGTCAGTAAGGACGCGCAAAGGGCCAGGACACGAGGAAGGCGCACTCGAGTCAAGTGCAATTGATGAAACTTCGTTAGGCTCAGTACTTCGCCATCCCGCTACTGGCGGCGGCGCCTGCAAAGGACTCTTCAGGCCTAAAGGTCTCAAGACTCGACGAGTCGATGATGTGCGATGAATGAACACATCCGAGGTCGATCGTCGTGAAGAGTGTTCTCAATGGCCTAAGGATACTCTAGTTCAATGCAGTTGTGAAGGATGAATCGTTGATAATTGCTATCCAATGAAGATCACTTTTAAAGGTGCTGGGGACGATAGTAATCAGCGCCAGAGCTTAAACTGAAGACCAAGCAGAAGCGGAAGGTAGGGTCGCAGGTTCCTCGAGATGGTTCCCCATCTTTTCCCGGTATCGACATCACGACTCCGATGACACCACCACCACCGTTAGTACTCCCCAAAGGCTCTATCGTTAGGCCTCGTCCTCGTGACCTCGGACTACCTGGCCCATATGCAACGATGTGTTCGTGTTGCCGCAGGTTGATGTGGCCCGTGAGCCATGGGTATCTGTCGTTGGATTTTTTTAAATTTCCTGTCTTTCTTTCCTTCAGGTTTCGACAGTCTGTTTCAGTTGAAACGTCGGATTATGGCGGTGTGTTTGTGTATTCTAGTGACTGTTTGCGAGGAAATGGTTTAACGTTGAGCGTGTGTTGCTCTTTTATATGTCTATCATCTGTAGTTGAAGGATTTAAATTTGATTGTTACACCTCGACAGCGAAAGAAAAGGGAATAGATTATGGAGCGGCCTTACTTGATATACAACATCCCGACCAGGACCCGGAGCCTGGAGGGCATATGCATTGCCTGCTATGAGAATCCCCAGGAAAAAACATAGATGCATCGTGTTCGAACTGCCCTTGGCACGTCGCTTAGCGCTGTATAGCAGCATATCATTCTACTTACAATACTTGTCATCTTGTCAAGCAATTGAGCCCCCATAGCATGCAGTGCAGATAATGATATACCTTTCGACACCCCAGTCGTTGTGCTGTTTTGAGAGAGTAGTTCCCTCTTCTAAACATGCATAAGAAGGCGCTGTGTGCGGTGTGTATCGAAACCGAGACGCTGGAATCCAGAAGGAGTTGAGGCGTCTCGGGAGTTCCGAGCTTGAGGTTGATTTTCAAATTCACGCCTGAGAAACTTTTGTTATACATAGCCCGGCTCCACCCTCTACTTCTTACCGCTATGGTGACACGGTAACTGTCCCTCGATTTCTCCATTTTTCTCTCTTTTTCTTTTCTTCAAAAACGGGCTATGAACAACCTCTGGTCTGGTGGCGGTGGTGGACAACTTGGCTCAGTTGAGATAGAGTCTGAGAAAGGATCCTCATATCCGGTGCCAGTAACTATGGACGACTCATGGCGAGAAACGGGATTTAGTCCGTCGACTTTTCGACATCCTTTCCAAGTGACAGCTTTCCCATCTTCTACTCCAACCACAACGCCCGTTAGGACCCAGCCTCCGTCGACGATGGATAGTTCTATACCCCCACAGAGTCAGACCATCACCACCTCGACCTCACAATCCCACCAAAACCAACAACACCAACATCGTCATCATCAACGACGCCAATCACTTTCGTTTTTCCCCCCATACCCATCAAGATCTCTTAATCCAACGCCGGTATCCTTCTCCCGTCGAGAAGATGGGAGTTCCCCCCTCCAAATCGCGACGGCTCTCATACCACTACTCTGTTTCATACCCGTCCCAGTTCTACTCTCCCTGTTGTATCTCACACTAGGACATGCGGTCCTCTCGATCCATACGGTGCCTGTAACCACTTCTCTGAAATCGGGTGTGGTTGGAGGGGCGATACTCGCGTTACCGCTTACAATCGTGTTCTACCTCGTCTATTTCCCCACTACAACACTGTCTTCCACCTCACCACCACCCGAACACCCCCCAAGTCGTCTCGACTTTTTCGACGACGATGAGAGTCGAGGTGGTGTGAACTTCAATTATATCTTTGGATTATGCATTTCAAGCTGTTGTGGAGGGTTGATATCGACCAACTGGCGGTCTTTGGGACAGGCGGTGATCGTGGTGTTTATGGGAGTAGTGACGGGACCTTTGGGTGTTACGGTTTTGTCGAGCGCGGATAGGCCG
This sequence comes from Marasmius oreades, assembly GCF_018924745.1. NCBI lineage: Eukaryota > Fungi > Basidiomycota > Agaricomycetes > Agaricales > Marasmiaceae > Marasmius > Marasmius oreades. The sequence continues at coordinate 676,437 of NC_057333.1, forward strand.
CAGGAGTATTTGACAGCGGGGCAGGCTGCGAGGGCTGGGGTGGTTGGGGGAGTTATTTTGGCGCCGGTTATTGTGGGGTTGAGTGTTGTTGGGGTGGTTTTTTGGAGGAGAGGCTTACGCTTAGGGGAGGAAGAGGCTGCGGCATAAGGTTTAGGATTTAGGTGCTGGGGTGCAATATTTGGTTTTTGGGTTTTTTAATTTTTTTTTTCTATGCCTTATGTATTGCTATTTATCTAGGAGTTTTATTTTGTGGTCGTTGTACTTACATACCTTTTCTTACTCTTCGAGAGGCGAATAATATTCGTGCCGTTGGTTGAAAAAGAGTTTCGTTCTTACATAGCGTTATTCTTTTCTGTATATTAGATATTGGATGAGATACGGCCTAAGTAGATATCCACGTGGAGTAGCTTATCACATATGTAACCTCATTGAGTGACGCGGGCCCTCAAGCTTTTCATGGACTACTAGTACCACCACCACCCACCATGGCCATAACTACCGTTGATCTCAGCCTTCCGCCTGGCTGCATTCATCAAGTACGCCAAATCCCCCATTACGCGTGACAACCGACGTGGAATAACGAGAACATGAACAGTGCAGACACGGGCTCTGAATATTCCCACTATGAACCACCGCCGATTCGTCGTTGCCTCAAACCCTGACAACATTTCCACGCTGAACGTTCTGTATACGTTCTTCCCTCAAATCATGAGGTTCACGATACTCGGTGTTCTTACGCCAGTACACCCGAGCTGCCTTCGCATTCTTGGAAGTTTTACCACATCCCTCTATACACATGAAAGCGAGGTGGAAAGTCAAAGCATGAAGAGCGGAATGGGAATGAGTTAAAGATTGGTGTGCGTAATCGTTTAAGCTATGCGTTGTGCGAAGAAGTCCGAAATTAATGGGAGGAGTGGCGAGAAGCTTGATGTTCAAAGGGTTGTCTGGCAGGCATGGCATATTTACGAGACGATTAAGGACTTCGTTGGTGATTGAATCGTAAGTAAACTGTGTGTTCTCTCCGGGTGTCTTTACGTGTTTCCTGACGGTAATGCGACGCGAACCGCGTAGGGTGATCCCTCCATTTTGCGCAGCTCAAGCATGATTCAGTGCAGCACAGCTCGCAAAACCTCTGTTGAGTTGTGTATCCACTGGATTCGGTACCTGCTCTACCATCTCGGAGCTCAGCGCTCAGCGCTCATCGTTACGTTCGAATAATAGTCAAGGCCTGAAGCTGTCAAAAGGCAATGCGATTGAATATAAGTAGTTTGGGCTACTTCTCCATATCCGAGTCACCGCCATTTGGGGTCATTTGAATTTGAAGGATTTCGGTACGATCTGGCCAAATCATCCAAACACCAGATCATCGCCGGGATTACCTTATCCATCGCTCCCTCTATATCGCTCTCCAGCCTTTGATTCCCGCTCTCCACAGTCGTAATGATGTAATACTTGACATCGGGGGTGCAGGCACACAAGCCACTCCTTACTCAAGCAAGAACCAGCGCTCCGAGCAGGGTGGGCTAATTCGAATAATGACCTTATGCCGCAACGACCGCAGCTACTGTTTATTCCGTGTTCGCCGTGCCATATCCACTAGTCCCCCATCCCTGACTCCAAACGTTTAGGAGAAGGCTTTGGCACGCCACCGTCAACCCCATGGTAAATCGTTTCTATGAAGCTCCAGCGGAACTTGACTTTGTGCGACGTTTAATGAGCGCATCGCCTTTAACGTACCTGACCTGGATCGAGGGTGTTGCTCTAGCTCAGTGATGCTTAGTACACTACCACTCGGGAAGATCTGCCTTGAATATCGGATCTTAATCCGCTCGACGCCCAAAGAAAACAGAACGTGAGTCGACCCTAGAATGCTATATAAGCCTCTGTGCAAGCTCATTCTTCTTCCTTACTTTCTAGCTACTTTCTAACTCCTTTCTAACAAACATGTCTCGCTTCGTCGTAACCGGTGCCAAGGGTGGACACACCCAAGGGGCTCAAGCCCCAAACCGTCTGGAAATCAACGACTTCGTCAAGAATGAACTTCATTTTTCGTTGTATGTCCAGGCATTGCGTGAGTTGCGGTCGCTGTTATGTCTTGCCTCTTCGTTAGCTTATGATCGCATACAGAGTCCATTTATACCAATAAACGCCAAGATGAAATCGATTCTTTCTTCCAAATCGGAGGCATCCATGGGTTGCCCTACGTTTCCTGGGACGGCTCTGGAGGTAAACCTGTTGATCCTGATGCCTGGGAGGGATATTGCACCCATGGAGATGTTCTGTTCCCTACTTTCCATCGTCCTTATATGATTCTCCTTGAGGTATCTGCCACTTTTCCTTTCTGCATTACGAATGTATTCAAAACCGCCTTTCACAGCAAGTTATTCAACGAGAAGCCGTCAAAATCGCCGCTACTTATACTAGCGCTGACGCTCAAAAATACAAAGACGCTGCTGAGAATGTTCGTCAGCCCTATTGGGACTGGGCGAGGAACTCCGTTCCACCGGCAGAGGTTATTTCGATGGATCAGGTTACTATTCTCGCTGCTCCTGATGGGCGGAAGGTCAAGGTTTCGAATCCTCTGAGGAGATATACTTTCCATCCTATCGATAAATCTTTCCCGAGGCCGTATAACCAGTGGAAGTCGACGTATAGGTATCCTACTAGTACGAGCGCGAACCCTACGGAAGACATCGATGGAATGAAGCGGTGGGTTACATATCTTCTTCACGGTAAATCGTTTCTGATTTACTGCTTTCTCCCCGCTTTGTAGGACCTTGCAGAAAGCCCAGTCTCAAATCAGGTCGACGACTTATAACATGCTTACACGAGTAGATACCTGGCCGGCGTTTAGTAATCACACCGTTGGTGATGGTGGAAGTTCCAGTAACAGTTTGGAAGCTATACATGATGGTATTCACGTTGACGTCGGAGGAAGAGGGCATATGAGTGATCCGTCGGTTGCAGGTGAGATCGAGCTCCCACTGTTCATGGCCCAAGTATCGAGACTAAAAGTTCTTCTTAGCGTTCGACCCGATCTTCTTCATGCATCACGCAAATGTTGACCGTTTACTGTCTTTGTGGTCTGCCCTTCATCCAGGGACATGGGTCACACCTAACACTTCTCAAGATGGGACTTGGACTATTCCTGCTGGTGCTCCCATTGACGAGAATACTAGTGAGTGTTCTCGGTTCTAGATCTGATCCACATAAACTGACCTTGTCGATTTTCTTCAAGGCCTGACGCCGTTCTGGAACTCCCAAACAAGCTACTGGGTTTCAGCTAATGTCGGGACCACCGCTCCTCTCGGATATACCTATCCCGAATTCAATGGCCTCGACGCGAGCAATCCTTCCGCTATTCAAACCGCAATCGGCAGAATCGTGAATCAACTCTATGGCGGGGGTGGTCGTTCTCGGGGTTTCGCAGCCATGAACCTTGCCGCTACTCCTACGTCCAAGGCCCCTGCTTCCGAAGCGAAGGTCCAGAATGGCGGAGTCCAAGAGGGCGCGAATGCTGCTGTCCGCAGTTTCGCTGCATCTTCCGTGACTCCGGAATCACAAAGCCATAACGGCGGGGCACATCCAGAAGTCGATCAAGCACCTTTCACGGCTACAGACGCCGGAGACGTATGGGAATGGACTGCCCGTATTCGTGTCAAGAAGTACGAGGTCGGGTCTAGTTTCAGTGTACCTATATTCTTAGGTTCTGTTCCTGAACACTCGGGGGAATGGTTGACTTGTGACCACTTCGTGGGTGCTCATCATGCGTTTGTGAATGGGTGGGTTTTCCTCCGAGGTTTAACTTTTTGGCAATGTTACTGAAACTTTTACGCGTTTCCCCTAGTTCGGCGGAGAGATGCGCCAATTGTCGCACACAACAGAACCTTACGCTTGAAGGGTTCGTGCATCTCAACGATGCTATCATCGAACATTCGGGTTTGCATTCGTTGGAACCAAGCGTTGTGGAGCCATATCTTACTCGTGAGCTCCATTGGCGGGTTGTCAAGGTTAGTTTTGTTAGTTTGTTTTGAGAGAGTTCTCTGCTTACACTTATTCGCAGGTCTCTGGTGACGCAGTCGACCTTTCTCAGCTTCCGTCCCTCGAAGTCACAGTGATTGCTACGAGACTTGGGTCTCCACCTGGTGCGATGTTCCCTGTTCCACAGGAAACGCGTCATTGTCATGGGGTTACTCGTGGACGCGAGTCTTCGGGTGTTCAGCAAGCTTGAGGTGCGAGGGTTCCTTCGGCAGGGAGGGGGATATTGAAATTGTGGATTATGTTTTGTAATTGAGGTTGGACTTTTTTGATACCTTTGTTTGTAAAATAAGAAATCATATATTGTACGACATGACCCGCATGCAATCGAATTGTGTGTTGGCTTTTTTTACGTCCACGAGGGTCGGCGGCTGTCTAAACCCAGTTTTTCTCATTACAAAAAGAGGTCAGTCCTTTTTTCATCTCACTCGGACAAATCACAGACAAATCCCACTTGTCGGATACAACGGTTGCGAGTTGCAGTAACCTTCAATCCGGTATTGTTCCGGTATGGTCAAAGAGAAAGTATATGACAAGAGAAGATTATCAGGTATCAACGTTTCAACCTTCGTACATCGATGGCCTTGATGTTGGGGTAGCGAAGCATCTCAAAAGCATTTTTGAATGTATTTGATATCGGGGAATTAACCTATTAGGAACGAACTTGCGACGAACACTATCGAGAGGTAGATGATATCCATGAGCTGCCCATCCCCAGTCCAGTTGTCGAGTCAGATGCACCTAAAGTAATGCATCGGTAAGGACCAACCTGAGGCGAGAGTTGAACGGATTGCACCATGACGAGGTGTTTCTCGTGTACTTTCAAATTATACCGACCAACGATCATCAGACATGACACCAACGGCTTGTCCTGTAAAGGTTGCATCAGCATTTGGTCACTTTGATGGCGGGGTTGACCCGGGTTTTCATGGATTTTTGATGGTCACACAACTTCCACACCATCGGACCATTCCACACAACCACATTTTCCATGCTGTTTGTAGCAGACACAAGTAATCATAGATCCCAGTAAGCTAAGTGCACATGTAAATAAACTCAATGTTAATGTTTTTGAGGGTTCTTGGTGGTCAATTGTAATGTTGTTGGGTTGTTGGGCAGACCCATGAATCGAGTTGCGAATAAACAGACTGGGGTTGCGTGATGGCTAGTGGTGCGATGGTTGTCGGTGGTCCCGGGTTTTTTTGGATTGCCACAACCCGGAAAACCCACGGCAATCAAAGTGCCAAAATGCTGATGTGGTTGAGTCACTTTGAGTATCAGTTGGAAACAAAAAGCTGCTTCCACTTCTCTGTCAACCTTAAATCGGCGGTGTTGCTTCGAAGAGTCATTCTATATCCCGACCTGGAGGTAGTCTGCTTCAATTCGATACCCTTTAGCCATACCTTGAATTTATCTCACATGACTTTCACATGGATGTGGTAATGATGCGTCCAAATCCTACACGTTAGCCGTCGGCCACTCCAAAGATCTCATACAATTCAACTGAGGGACGATGTATTCTCCTTCAAGCTACCCAAGGCTTCCTTCCTTGTACACCCCACGACTTCAGCATTGCCCTTACAGCGACATCCAAAATTGTAGCGCAATTATGATTTTGTGTAGCTCCCCGCTATCGCGATATAAATCGGAAAAGACCTTAAAGATGCATATTTATACAATTTTAACACTTATGAGTTATAAATTATGGGATTAATAGGACTAGAGTGAGCCCGCACTTCTAGTTAAAGCATGAGCCTCTACAAGAGACTTTATCTGTACGAAATGTACAAAATTAGGAAAGATGAGAGACTTCGCTGAAGTTCAGAAAACTGTATGAACTTCGGGAAGCAGCCGTTTAAAAACCTTCGTTCTTTTATTGGAAGGCCTCCTCTTACTCCTGGAATGCTCATAGCGAACATAGGGATTTTATTATACACTTTATTGAAACTTCAACGAAGTCTGGTTGGACTGCTCGGATATATGGAATTCTCGGATATAGGAATCCAAACAAGGATAAAGGAAGGAACATCCGATTCTCACGAACGGAAAACAGAAAGAATAGGAACTTCTCGGAAAACCAAGGAAACACGGACTTCAGCGAAGTGCACGTGTTATTTGATTTCAAGAGGGAAACCTTGGGGACAGGGCCTAGGATCGAGGCTAGATCTTCTCCAAAAAGGAATAGAACAGGAACAGGAAGAATGGATACGCCTGAAACAGGGACTCGTTCCCTAGGAAAAACAGGAGAATGTGGATATGTCGGGTACTTCGGCAAAGTCAAGTCCCTACATCGCAACCAGGAAACAAGGAACAGATATTCAGTTTAATATTCGATTGGGCACTTCAGCACATAAAACTCTTGTATTATACCCGATTAAGCGAGTTTCTGTTTGACTGAAAGGGATTTCATTATTATTTACCAGTTTCACACACATTTTGGACTTTTACTATTATCTATTAGAAAAAACCGTATATAAGGAGGGCAGGAAAGAGGGATTTTCCCCAGCAACCTACGAGAGGAGACGCAGTTCACCTACTAGGATTTGCTCGAGATTTGACCTTTGCCCCAGTCTTCACTGAAGTTGGTGTTCTGTGTTTGGAAGGATAGATTAGATTATTGCAATTGAATTTGGTATTGGCATATTGTCTTGGAATTGAACTCTGGATATTGAAGTCAATTTGGACTTATATTGAATTTGGATTGCTATTGTCTAGTTTGGATATTGAACTTGAAACCGAACTTTGGCGAAGACTTGTAAAAGCTTTGTTGAAAAGTCAGATATCAAATTTTGGGATTTGTGAATCATATTGTCACTCTTGTAGTGAAAGAACCTTGATTGAAACTTCTATACAACCGAAGACCCCCCTTATTCTATCTTTCTTGGTGCCTCTTAGTGAAAACTAAAGCCTTAAGAATACCGACCTCCACCCCTTACACTTGTGTATACTCTTCTTGGTGTGGTTTTGGTTTGTGCACTTCGTGCTTGAGGTGTGTTTACTAGCCATATTTAGTGGTGTTACACAGCGTTATTAACGGCGATTCGGAACTCTGGATCCATATGCTGGAACCACTTGGACACACAAAGTCCATATGATTTGATAACGTCGAAATGCAGGATAAGGTCCGTAGGCAGGAAATACTATATGGTACGCCTATGTAGGTCCATTCTACATGCTGAAACAAGAATGAAGAACGGTCCAGATTGGTCCAAAACATATGATTCGAATATGGAAAAGCTCTGTAGACAAGATTCTGCACATGTAACGGCCCCTAGCGATAAGACTCCGCATGGATTCGTAGCTACAGTGCATTATTTTTAGAGATGAAACAAGTAGAGATAGGATTACAAAGCTAGCGTAGAAGTAGTATAAAAGCAGCTCATGTATCCGTAGATAAAAGAGTACTACCCGTGCGTAGGAAAGTCCTGAGTGGGTTGCCCATGAGTAACTGCTCTTGACACCAATAGAGAGATTTGCCCTGTCTTTGTGCAGTGAAACGATAAGATTTGATTTGAACTATACGAGACCGTCGAGGTCAAACTTGAGAACTATCTGTCCGTAGGCCGCTGAGGTCTTGATTACTGTTTCGTGATCCGTCGAGGGTCTTAGCATTCATGTCCGCCGAGGACTTAGTTTTCATGTCCATCGAGGGCAATAGTCTCCAATCGTTCGAATTAGTCTTACTGTAGACGAAATTCACAGTCCCACTTAGTCCACTGGACAATAAACAGAGCCCCTACAAACCTTAGAATCCCCGTAGCTGTGGTGTTTTACACTTGCAGTTACACATTGATTTTATAAGACCTTTCATACGATATTGAGACTGTGATCTTGTGCATAACCTTTGCCAAGCAGTCCACCCTTGCAATCTTTCCTGGTGTGTAGAGTTATTGATAGACTTTACACGGAGGTTTACTAGTTTTTGGTTGATTTGGTGTTGGTGCTACTTCCGTAGCTCTGATATTAGGTTGACTCATGAGTGGTATACTTCACCCATTACCAGATAAAAACATGAGGTCTGGCCTATGCCTGAGCCCGTCCAGATAGAATCGAGACGGCTAGCTAGATGGCCGATGAGGCTGGTTGACCTATGGAGACCAGTGCCAGTATCCAACGTCCGTAGTAGTGGCTGACATTCGTAGTTATCTTATCTTCAAACTGATAGAAAATTTTCACGACGAATGGATTGGCACACAAGGCCTTTTCCGACACATACCCAATGCGCTTGAATTTCTTCGCCTCCGAGTGAAGAAGTTTGCACTCCTCCCTTCCTTACTCTTCCTTTGTATACTCAATTCTCCTGCGCAGGTCCACCATGGGGGGTTGAAGGTCTCAGAGAGGGATTGGTTGACATTCTGTAAGCTTTGCGATGGGAAGGAAGACATCAACACCGTGTTGTCACCCATCAGGAAAATGCAGATTTGTTAATTAACGTTAATTAACGTTAATTAACATGAATTAAGGGTATTTAATGTTAATTAACATGAATTAAGGGTATTTAATGTTAATTAACATGAATTAAGGGTATTTAATGTTAATTAACATGAATTAAGGGTATTTAATGTTAATTAACATGAATTAAGGGTATTTAATGTTAATTAACATGAATTAAGGGTATTTAATGTTAATTGAAAATTAATCGAATTAATGGTAATTAACGTTAATTCACTAGGTTATAAATTTAATTAATAGTAATTAACAGTAATTAACAGTAATCAGTAAGTAATTACCAGGGATTAGTACGAATAATAGTACACATTAGCAAGATAATTAGTAGAAATTAGTATGAATATAATATAAATTAATACCAATTAGTATGAATATAAGATAAATTAATACCAATTACTATGGATTAGCTCAGGCTTAGGTTTCTTTCGATTCATGTAAAGCAATATGGTGCTCGATTAGCAGGCGGGTACGTTAATGACAAAAAAGAAAAATCTATATAGCCCCGTTTTTTACAGGCCAGAGCATCCTTCAAACATCAGCCAATTGATCAGCCCCCAGGTCCTCATCCAGCTCCTCATCCAGCTCCTCATCCAGCTCATCCAGCTCATCCAGCTCCGTGTTTCCTGTAGCGTTCGGCATCCATTGGCTGTGTACTACATTGTCTTTGTCTTCATTAGCCTCTTCATCCGAGTCACGATCATTGAAATCGTATGTCTTTTTGACAACGCCGATGTCAGGAATACCACTGAGCAGACATAGTCAGTAACAAGTAGAGAACGACAGCGGGAGATGTCACCAAGCAAAACCGTATAGTTCCCGCATGATCTTGTGGAAAAACTCGCCATCCTTCCCATCTTTCATATCTGTCAACATGACTACTTTCTTCTGGTATTCCTCCCTGGCGAGTTCCTCGCTAAAGGGTGCCTTGACTTTGCCTGACGTTAATGTATCCTTGAGTGCACAATGGATCTACAAAAACTCAGCAAAAGAAAATGTCGAGTTACGACCCGACGTACCGCTGCGGCCGAAGTCGCTAGAAGAGGGATAGATACTTCACCACCGAGCACCTGGAACTGCTTCTTGAACAACCGGAGGATAGAACCGGAACCTCCACGAGAAAGCCATAGGCGGCAATGGTTCAACACTGCATCATGAAGGAACGGCTTGCTCTTGAGTGGGCGATGGCTGTAAGACTTGAGCATTATATACAATAGTCAGATTCCAACCAGTGCAACCACAGAAAAAGACCCACCTTTTTCCCAGATGTACCCGCGTTTTCCGTCTTGGAAGGATATATGTAGAGGTCATTTCTGGTCTCTGCGTAGGCAATATCAAGGCGATTCGAACCACGCAGTTTGTAGTCTGTTTCGACAATGCCGGATGCGACTGTCTTGCTGCTGGATCGGAACTGAAAGAATCGCGTCATTGGCTGCGGGAAAGTGACCAACCAGTTAACACTATTGAAACAGGCGTAAAGAAGGGAAAATTCACCAGCTTGGAAAGAAGACGAAGGAAAACGGGATCAGTGTCGAATCGTTTGAATATTTCACGGGCTTCTTCGGTAGTCCGTGCATCAAGGGATTTTCGTTGTCCGAAATTGCGCGTGCTGGTAAGCATCATGTTCTTCATGAACTCGGTGGGAGTTGCATATTTCGGAAACATATTGATGAATGCAGCATACTCCATTACAGTGGTAATGGTTAGTTTTAGAATCCTTCTGAGTGTTTGCGGCTGATTCTTCAAAAGGCACACGCCACCGGCAGAGATGACAGCTGTCGCTGCTTCGCTCCATACTACTGGCTTGCTTTCAGTGACGCCCCGAGATATACCCTTGATCTCCGGGTGCTTGGAGGGGTTAGACCGCTATAACGCATTGAGAGTTTGGGTTAACTTACCTCTTTAACGTGTTCTTGAACGCGCTTCGACTGCACGGACATAGGGCCGTTAGTAAGATAAGAGAGTTGGATATCATGTAGGAACATACTTTGGCGTCAATCGTTGTGGGAGGGGTGGATGCCGAGACCTTACGAACAAGGGTTCTAGTAGAAATAGCCTTCTTGTGGGTTTTTTCAGGTGCTGGTTGACTCTCGCTGTCCGCTGAAGATATGTCAGATGCCGGTGGAGGGGACAAGTGTACGACAGCTGCACGCTCGACCCCGAGTTCGACGTCCGAGTCAAAAAGGTTGCCAGACAAATCATCGATGGTCGGGAGAACTGTTGTGGACGGCTTGATAATCTTGGCCTGCTAAAACGAGTATCAGGCAGCATGTTATGCACGAGACAAGACTCACCTCATATCTGTACTGTTTAGCTGTAAGAGGCGTGTCATCCTCATCATCGCTGAGCTCATCCTCTTCCTCCGACAGCGAACTGTCACCCTTTGCCACGCCTATATCATGTTCGAGCTCCTCAGATGAAGATTCTTTATCAAGTTTCGGGGGTCGCCCTGTGCAAAGGTGAGTACATTGAACCAATATAAGCCACATGCGTACCATGTATATGCGACTGAGTTACCCGTCCCACTTTTCTGCTGTTGGATGGTTTCTCACTGGAACGTATGGCGTCGGGGACCTTCTCCTGTACCATATTTGATGTGTTGTTGGGACGGCCTGTCTTAACATTTGCCTGCGTGACACTCGAACCAGACTTGGGTGGCTTAGAGGGTTTAGCTTTACTATTCTTCACAGCTGGAGAATAGTAGAACATCAGATACACAGTCACCGGTGCTACGCAGAAACAGTCTGGCCTAGTTGTTCCAACACCTCCATCGTTATGTCTTCATCTGAGTCATCGAAACCAGGCGGTCGTGGGACATTGCCGTCTATATACATGTGAGCTACTTTACAGACAAGAAAAATGTTAACGACACCCTTTGTTGCTTTGAGTCGCTTCGCCTCCGCTTCTTGAATGGCACTGGATAGGGCGCGTTCACGTTTGCGACTTTCAAACGCAGCAGTCGCACCCGGACCCTTATTACGAACTGCTGTCATCCACACTGTAGAACTAATGAGCATTCAGTACATGGGTGAAAACCAAACGACGTACCACCATCCTCTTGAGCCTTGCTTTTGCTCTGACGAACAGGCAGAGCTCGCGTAGGTGCAGAGGTTTCAGCGTCACTTTCGGTGTTGGGAATAACCATGTTCTTGCGACCTCTACGAGCACGGGGGGGGGGCAACTTCTACGTCGCGGCTGTCGTCATTTTGTTCGGTTTGTTCTACGTCGACATCCATATCTTCACGACTGGCGTCATCTGCAACCAGAACTGTTAGCAGTAAAATGATCAGTGAGGTAAAAAGCTACCTGGAACGGGTGCTTTTTTTTTCTTAGTCTTGTCATTCTTCTTGTTACTTTTTTTGGAGTTTCCTTCAAAATCAGGAGGTGTAAGAATGCGGGACACGGTGAGGGAGGACATAACTTACCCTTGGGCATGTTGCTGGGGCAAAAGCAAGAGAAAGCAACGATGTGTGGTCCGGGGGTACCTACAACGGAGGACCACATTGCTGACTTGTTTGATTCCTCGTCGATAAATGTTGTTTTGGTGAGCCTGAGTGTGAAGTAACGCAAGGATAAAAGACTATCGGTGGAAGTAGGCGATTTGCACACAGGCAATCCAGGGTCAGGACATACACGGGTATATATCTGCATCCTACAGCTAGGAATGTAGATATACAAGTATCGGCAGAAAGTACTGTAGATATCGTCGACGGTTACCCAGATCGCAGGGAAGTAAGCGATTTCTGAGGTAACTTCACCCTACAGCTAGGAATGAAGGTACAATAAAGGACACTTTCAAATGTTGGCAGTCTCAGTAGGGGGTTAAAAACAATAGGATTCCTAAGTAATGACCGCTAGATGGTTGCTGCCCAAACCATACACCGACAGCTGGCATATGGAAGTGGGACATGTCGTGGTACAGAAGAGAGTTAAAAATTGTCACACTATCACACTCGTCACATATAGCGGGGGTCACTCGTTGTATTAAAAAATGATATCAAACAAGCTGATACTACCAAAATACATGGGGGGGGTTCCTACTAGCTACATAGTGTCCAAAAAATACAAGAAACTAAACAAGAAATACAACATTTGAGTTGTTGACTACAAAATTCTCAAATACCCGCAAATGTCTGTAAGAAATGGCTAGCCAGCTGCCGGTTCTTTTCCTGGATCTTCGGAATAGAGTAAGTGAAAGATACAGCTTTTCTCCACCTAGTCGCGTTCATAAGGTACCCCCGGCCACTTGAACATTCGCGGAGTCGATTCAGATACCACTTTTCGCAATCTTTCGACCAAAAATCGAGGTTGAGGCCGCCGGCCATGAAAGGAGCAGGGCGAGGCCACCAAGACATGTGCGATGCTTCAGCTGCGTTCGTATTTACCTGATCTAGTAGGGCTGTCAAAATCTAACAGTAAATTTTTAACTGCTACACACTTACCTCTCTCCACCATATAAACTCCGCAGAGCAGGTCTACTTCCACAGGCGTGAGGAAATCGTCCCAGTATCCCGCTCCCTCATGCTCCCAGAAGCATCGTCCTTGCCTTTGAAGCCGTTCGGGGTCACCGCCGAAAATTACGTTCTCTTCTGACACTGTCGTCGTCGCCATCCTCGACAGCAAACCACCCGCTAGCACCGCAGCACGCCCCCTGGCTGATCGTAAGAACTGATCACGTTCTGTTTCATACGCCCTCCAGTCATGAATATCCGGTGTGTAACCAGCACGCCGGAAGCCAAGGAAACAAAGAGTCGACGCATGAGCGGCTTCTCACCACAGAGCCGCCGCTTGAGGGGGTGGGTCGCCACGGACGAGAATGTGGAACCGGATACCGTGTCTTATTAGCTGAGAGGCAACAATGTGGAGATCAGGGCCCCAAGCACAGTGTACAATGTGCAGAACCGATACGGGGCACTTTATAAGTAGCACCATTTTTGGGGCGAGAAGATCGGATTTCTTGCGGACCAGGTGCCAGACCTCGTTGTCGACAGTAACTTTGATGACGAGTATCTCCCAGTTCAATGCATCTGATATGTACGATGAAGGGTCGGAGAGATCGTGGCTCGGAAGAGAGAGGGGGGATGTGTGGGTTAGTGATAGGATGTGGAAGAATTGACGCAGTTTGTCCATGGTTTCTGAAGGTGGGTCAGGTTCAGAGAACATGGCATTATTAGGGTTGTTCCGCCAGTGCCCATTCCCCAACAGATTTCGGGTGGTGTCAAGGTCGATGAGGTCGACGCCTTCCCTCTCCCATTCACAGTCACTGAATCCGTAACGCTCAAAAGCGACCTCTTCCATCCTGATGGGTACGAAGTCGGCCGTGACTTCATCTTCTGCTTCTGGATAGCCCCCAATTGCTTTGAGAGCTTCCCCTGAAGTGGTCTCTGTGTCTGTGATGATGGGTGGGCCATCTGCGATCTCCCCATCCTCATCCTCTTCTTGCTCATTACCTCCCTCCACCTGTTCTGGATCAACTCCAACGTCCGTATCCTGGGGTGCATCTTCCTCCCAGTCGTCGTCCGAGTCGGGATCAAATTCACCAAATTCACTACAGAGATCCCAGGTGTTGGAGAAACCGTCGTACCTCTTTTGCGCATCCGAAAGACGTTCCCACTCACTCTCTACGTGCCCTCGAGTGAGACACGTCCTGACTCGGAAACCGCTCTGATTATCCCAATACCAACACACTGCCCCTTTCCGACCCGGTGCGTGGTATTTGCTAGCCTCTCGTTCTCGATTCTCACGAGACTGCCTCTGTACAGGTGTTTCTAACGCCAGTCGCTCCTGATTTCTCCCGTCCCGGCGAGCAAAGAATTCCTGCCAAGTCTGGCCAGGACACTGACCAGAGTTCTTCTCAACAATGGGCGAATCGGAATCGGGAACATTGAAGTAACTCTGATAAGGAGCATACTGTTGTCGAGGATGAGATGAGGAGGCCACAGGCACTACAGAGAGGGAATCTTCAGGGTTGGGAGGCGGGTTATCGTAGACGCGTGCGAACAGTTTCCAGAACTCTTCATTGGTAGGGAACACATCTGCCAAACTCTCAAATATGTGGTGGTAAACCGTCCATGCACCATCTTTCAAAATAGTCGTTCCAGTCTCATTGTACTGCCCCTTGGTAACGGTGCCTAAGTCCTTCAACTCTCCCCAGTGAACACACACCGGCACGTTCAGCTGGCGGTAAAACGACAGCAACAATGGTGTGGTGCGGTGAGTAGCATCGATTATACCACCTGTACACAGAACGTCCTTGTCATTGGCGTACGATCTCTCAAACGCCCCAAACCATTCAGGATGTATACCGTTTTTGGTTTGTAAGCGTTCTCGCCAAGTGTAGTCGAGATGCAACCTTTCTTTACGCCTCAACCACAGCAGACTGAGTGTTCCTGCTGCAATCAATGGTAGGAAGGCATCCCTAGAACAATGGGCAGCCTGCTGGAGTGCAGCAATCGATTCATAACCATGCTGGTACCCATACGATGCTGGGTATGACCACAGAGAGATTGTCGGGTCCATCAAGGACGTATCGGGCTTTCCCTCCTCCAGCATAGCGAGGACCAGTTTTCGAAGGTGTTTCTCCAGCTGGTCCCATGCAATCGTAACATCTCTAGCTAGAAAATACTTACGTCCGCCAGCGGCCTGACGAACATAAGGGAAACATTCGTTTTTGTGGTCAAGGCAGCTAAAAAGCGAGCCTTTGAACACATTCCACTGAGGTACAAGAGGTAAGAATGGATGGGCATGATGTATCCAGTTGAACTCCTTGAGGTGTACCAAGGAGCGATGTGCTGTATCGGAGAAATGAAGGGCGTTGTACGTTGGTACGTGAGAAGGGTTGGTGTTCGCAAAGCGGCTTATGACAGTGAACATTCTTCCATTCGCGACAAAGTGTGTGTGCTTGCCATAGACGCGTGCTGTTGGCTCATGCAGAGAAACATTGGATTGGGTAGAATTCTAAGCAAATTACGCGTCAGATTCATAAATATCGATGCAAAACGATGCTAGCGTGATTTTATACGTACGAAGTTGGTATATCTCATCATCTTGAGTGCGCAAGATAGCCTGCAGTGACAGATGTTCGCAAGTTGATCAGGTAACGCTAATCCTCACACCCACAGCTAGGTGAAGAATACGGTTGAAAAGAAGAATGGAAAAAATTGGAATTTTGAGAGACGTAGAGTGGTGGTGGTAGATGGCAGACTAGAACTTTGAGAGACGGAGTGGTGGTAGAGGACAGACCAACGATAAGACATGTGACCTTTGACGCGTCGCCCATATAAGGCAGTGCCGGCCTCGCCACTTTTCTATACAGTATGCCTCCAACCCAGGGAACTCTGTATACCGTACTCCGCAGAGCGACGGATACACATATCGACATAAAAGTCTGCCCCCCTAATTGCACCACTCGCGACGGAGACCCTCAGCCACTCATAACGATGGGGATAGACGCAGCCCATTTCGACCAGCCCTTCGTAAGTGATAACCGATTGCGACGTACGATGTACATGATACTACTTTCTATCTAGATCGTCAGACTGTTGCTACTGTCGATGCAGACCCCACCCCTAACAGAGAACACTCCTGCTGACTTCGAGAGCATTACTGAGCCTGACAGTGATCCCATCATTGGTTTCGAGGGCGTTATCGAGCCTGACAGTGATCCCATCGTTGACTCTGACAATGAGGGCAACTGGATGGTACACATGGACGCGGTCGGTGAACATGTCATGGAAGAAACCCCTATGTGTTCGCCTCTTGAGGATGGCATCCCGCTCACCCAAGTTACGGAAAGCCAAATTGCGGCCCTCGATGTCCCAGATGAGTCGTACGAATTTCCAACCCCTTGGAATTTCCTGCACACTCCTTCAGGCCAGCACGGGGCACATAACGGTACGTGAATGATGCAAACTTGGCGTAACCCTGACTGACACATTTCCAGAACCTTCAACTCCGAACAAGCGACATTCGTTTGGATCTCGACAGCCACGGACGCCTACAAAACGTAAAACATACGACACTCGGCAGTTTGGAGGTGTGAATGACCCACAAGATTACGAATGCGACCCGATGTCGATGTATCGTACTGGTGGGATGTTCTAGTGGAGGGAGGTGTATTGTGTAGACAGACTGGTATGTTCCGTAGATCAATTCGACAGTTCATATATAGGCAGCTACTTGGCGAGTCCCTTTCTCGTTGTGATATACCCTAGAGAAAACTTCATGAAATAATACGTCCCCTAACCCGTTCCTGAGCGATTATATGTTGATCAGCAGTTCATAGTGTTGGTGAATGTCACTAATACATAGCCATGAATATAACGTTATATTGACGATGTCAATAAGGAGACACACCTTATCAATTCACTCACCCTAACCCCCCACACCCAATTTTCATCATTGGCATCCTCCCATCGCGCAAAAATGGGTCCACGCCAAGGACGACGCTCGTATGCATAAGCCGGTATCGTTAACACCTGATACGGTGCTTCCCTCTCTGCAAATTCTCGCAGAAATCGTTTGATGTAAGGATTTGGCGGGAAGGGATTGTTCGGTTCTTGACGGAAGAAAAAGAGGTTGTATCCTACTCGCTGATTTTCATCATTGTTTCGGAGCTGTCATTTCGGCGAGCACAAGACTTGCTTCCGGATTGGAGCTACACATGTAGCTATGTGGAAAGCCTCGGTGTACGATGGGAACAGGTACTGAGAATAGAACCCCATCACTGGAGATGAAGATTGCAGGCGATGTGGGCTATGGCACGATGGTAATGATTAGTACTTGTTCTTAGGACTGCGCACAATCGAACTTACTACGTTGTTTGAATCCCAATAAGCTATCTGCTGGTCAACCTCGTCGGACAGAGGAGGACTATCAGGTACGGGCATATTGGGGCGATTGGATAGTGTGTTGGGATCTGAAAGGTAGTTGTAGCGGCTGGTACTGTCTCGGGTACTCAAGATCTTCACAATCACTGATTTGCCGAACCTGAAAGTCGAGTAGCATAAGGAGAATAATAATCGCAGAGGAGTAAGCGATTGGAAACTGGCCATCCAGGGACAGCAAGGCGTAGAGTCAACTGCGATCGTCGTCTATCTCCATCCTACAGCTAGGAATGCAGTTAGAACGCTCCCATGACCCCCCATCCTACAGCTAGGAAGGGAGGGTTGGAGGTTTGTTATCGATGATGGTGGTGGGAGGAGAACAGGTGTGACGATTGTGACACATTGTGACAGTGAGTTACTAAGTGACAGTGAGTTACAACATGACAGTGAGTTACAACGTGACAGTGAGTTACAACGTGACTTACTACTATTTGACTTAACTCACTCCCACCACGATGTTGAACACCTTCCTCCCTACATCTGCTGTTAGGAGGTCGGTTGTTAGGGTATCTTCCTCTGTCTGTGGAGGGAGGCGCCTAGACGTCAGCTGGCTTCATATCCAAACACTGGCCTTCACATAAAGACCTGTCCAAATGCCCGACTTTTGCGATGGTTGTGGAGGGGAATTCACCTCTGCTGGGCTACACCACCACTTCAATCAAATGACGAACTCCGAGTGCATCCGCTATGCAAATTCTCTGAGTGGATTTCCCGCCCCCCCACCTTTTTCCGACGACATCGAACCCCCCGCAGATATAGAAATACACAACTTCGAAGACTTTCGTTATTTGGACTTCGACAGTGACCCAGCAACATTTGATGGCGACTTCTTCGGAAACGAATACACTATGCATGACTTAGGACAAGTAACTGAACCTTTGACCGGCGAGGATGCTCACGACGAAGACAATACTTATTGGCATGCACACAATTATGACAACGATAATAGCAGTGACATCGAAGATGGAGAAGGAGAAGATGGTCTGGAAGACTTTGATGAGGATGAAGTTAACGCAATGTATGAGCACGATTGGGAACCAAACCGAGAGGGAGAGAGCGACGAAGAGGTTGAGGTTGTGAATGTCGATATCGCGCTGAAAATCGGATTTGACCCTAAAATGCATATTTTTAATCATTTTAATAACATTTGAGTTATAAAATAAGGGAATGTAGGACTAGGGTGAGCCCGAATTACTAGTCAAAGCACAAGCCTCTACGTGAGACTTTAGCAGTACGAAAAGTACGGAATTAGAAAGATGAGAGACTTCGCGAGGTTTCGAAAACGGTAGAAACCTCAAGAAGCAGCCTCTTAAAAACCTTCGTATTTTGAATAGAAGGCCTCGTCTTACTTGCGGAATGCTTGGGGCGAACATAGGGAATTTATTGAACACTTTACTTTGACTTCACGAAGTATTGTTGGACAACTCGGACTTAAAGGAATTAACAAAGGATATATCGGACAAAGGCCCTACATGCGGATCCAGGATAGAAATATCCGGCTCCCATGAAGTCATAGGAAAAAGGAAAGGATTACAATGTTCCGAAAACAAAGGAAATCTAGACCTCGTGAGGTTGACATGACAGTTGTTACCGAAGACAGGAACACAGGAAATATGTCATGAGCGGCGACTGGTTCTTTTCCTTATTTAGAGGACAACAGGACAAGGGTGACATAGGAGATATGTTTCCAAGGATATGTGGGCAACTCGGAGACCTCGGGAAGTCTAGGCTCTGTCATCGTAACGTGGATACAGACAGGGGATTCTTGGCTTATTATTTTATTCATGGTTTCTGGCACAACCTCTTGTATTATGCCTGATTAGGCGAGTTTCTGTTCGACTGAAAAGGATTTTATTATTATTCTCAAGTTTACTACATATCTTGGACTTTTATTATTTTTATTTCGAAAAGTGTATATAAGGAGGGAGGGTAGCAGGAATTTTCCCCCAGCAGCCTACGAGTGGAGACGCAGTTCACCTACTAGTGCTAGCTCAAGGATTTTACCTTTGCCCCTCACTTCGTCGAAGTTTGGTGTTCTGTGTTTGTGTTTGGATTGATTTGGACCTATTGCAATTTGGATTTGATTGGATTGTTATTGGAATTGAACTTGGATTTTGAAGTCAATTTGGACTTATATTGAATTGGAATTGCATTTGGACTTGATCAGAAATTTGAACTTGAACTTGAACTTCGTGAAGTCTTGAGAAAAGCTTTGTTGAATCCTTATTGTTGAAATATTGAATTAGTGTTTTGTCTTGTCATTTGATAAGGAGGAATAGAAACTTGATTGAACCTTAAAAACCAAATATCCCTATATTCTCTCTTTCTTAGTGCCTCTTAGTGCAAACTAAAGCCTTAAGAATACCGACCTCCACCCCTTACACTTGTGTATACTCTTCTTGGTGTGGTTTTGGTTTGCGCACTTCGTGCTTGAGGTGTGTTTGCTAGCCATATTTAGTGGTGTTACACAGAGTTATTATCGAGGAACGGCTTCCTGGCACACACTTTGAAGGAACACCGATCCCTGAAACAACACAACAATTCAAGATTGAAGATCGACTACGCCATCCACCATTCGTAGTTCAATTTCCGGGCCCTGCTGGACGCCCTTTGGCCGATAGAAACAGTGAGAACGCAGACATTCGTTATAGGCGCGAACTGGGTCCAGGATCCTCATTCTGGCAACCGTTCGTCTCACAAATTGACTGGGAGGTCGGGAGGTGGGCGAAGCTACGTGGGCCTAGTTCCAATGCTTTCAACGAATTATTGAAAATCCCTGGGGTACGATCATTTATCTACTACTAATAATGCTGTTTTATTGATACTTCTGTGTAGGTTGTAGATGCTCTTGGACTATCGTTTAAGACAACCCAAGAACTGAATAAAATCATTGATTCTCACCTACCTGGCCGCCCTCCCTTCAAACGCAAAGAGGTTGTCGTTGCTGGCGAGGCGCACGAATTTTATTACCGCGACATCTTAGAATGCATCCAAGCGCTGTGGAGGGACCCTGATCTGAGCCAGTATCTTATTGTATGCCCCGAACGTCACTATACGGACAGTACATGCCAGACAAGATTATACCATAGTATGCATACAGGTCGGTGGTGGTGGGCTACGCAGGTGAGTTCTTGAATATATCCACCTGTATCTCAAGTATAAAGACTTACATTTGTTCTGTGTAGAAGGAGGTTGAGAAAACCCATCCAGGCGCTACGATTATTCCCCTCATCATATCCTCCGACAAAACCCAACTCACCGTCTTTGGGAATAAGACAGCCTATCCCGTTTACATGAGCATCGGAAACATACCAAAGGAAATCCGACGTAAACCTTCTCGCGGGGCATATGTTCTTCTTGCCTATCTCCCTACCTCCAAGCTCAGCCATATCAGCAACAAGTCGGCTCGTCGTCGCACTCTGGCTAATCTTTTCCATACCTGTATGGGTCATATCCTATCCCCTTTAAAAGATGCTGGCCTCGACGGTATAGAAGTAACGGATGGGATGGGTGTATGTCGGCGGGGTCACCCTATTCTAGCAGTCTACGTCGCCGATTATCCAGAGCAAACTCTGGCCACGATAGCCAAAAGCAACCGCTGTCCTGCACTCTGCCCAACGGAACCCGAACAGCTGGGTGAAGACGGCATGGATGGGCCTTTCCTAGGACTTCAAGATGCTCTCAATGTCCTCGAAACCATTGCTGACGGCCCGACCGAGTTCCATAAACAATGTAAAGCACATGGCATGAAGCCTATTGCGGAACCGTTCTGGAAAGAGTTACCCTATACCAACATCTTCCAGTCAATCACTCCAGATATCCTCCACCAACTCTATCAAGGACTCATCAAGCATCTGGTCGCTTGGTTGATAAAGATTGTCGGCGCTGCAGAGATAGATGCTCGATGTCGACGGTTTCCCCCCAATCACAACATACAGCTTTTCATGCGAGGGATCTCCGGTCTTTCTCGCGTCACTGGAACAGAGCACCAGATGATCGGCCGACTACTTTTAGGCCTTATTATCGATGTTCGACTTCCTGGTGCCTCTTCTTCGTCTCGCCTATGTGGGGCTGTTCGGGGCATGTTAGATTTCGTCTACCTTGCCCAGTACCCTCTTCATACTACCGACTCGCTCAAACTTCTCAAACAGGCCCTTTCCCATTTCCACATCAATAAGGACATCTTCGTTGAGCTCGGAGTATCCACCAGCTTCAAGATCCCCAAGCTGCATGGATGCCAGCACTATGACGTCCATATCCAGAATTTCGGTACTGCAGACAATTACAACACCGAATATACGGAGCGACTACACATCGACCTCGCCAAAAATGCCTACCGTGCAACTAACCATCATGACGAACTCCCTCAGATGGTGCTTTGGTTGGACCGACGCGAAAAACTGCACCGCCATATCAAGTACATCCAACACAAGTTGTTGGGCACCACAAACCCCCCTATTTTATACGATATAACACCTGGAGTGACTTTCGAACGCACTCTGAAGATGACGCGACATCCTACCAGAAAGGCTGTTAGCTTCGAGGTGCTTACAACTGCCTATGGTGCCATCCACTTCAAGGAGGCATTGGCATGTTATGTTACTAGCATTCGTGCTCCCACCCTCTCGACACGAGTCCTCATTCGGGAGTCTCAAAATCTATACATCCCTTTTGCACGTGTTCCTGTTTGGCACCGTGTCAAGTGGACAACCCCTGACATATACAATACAAAGACACACGGTTCTGTTGTGGTAGACAGCGCCCACGTCAACCCTTCCCGTAAGAATAAGCGTGGACACATCGTTCCTGGTCGTTTCGATACTGTTTTGGTTAATGTCAAAGATGGGCAGGCGCTCGGAGTTAAAGGTTCGTTCACTTGGTTCTACCTTCATCCAAGTTTCGTGGACTGACTCATTATACAGGGTATCGGGTGGGCCGCGTTCGCGTACTGTTTTCACTTTCAGAGAGCCAGAAGGACATGCTCTTCCAGGCGGACGAGCAGGAATATGTAGCAGACCACCTTGCTTACGTTGAATGGTTTACTACGTTCCCTCGCAGACCTGAAATGGCTCATGGCCTCTACAAAATAACCCCTTCGGCTGATGCAGACAGCGGTTACCGAGATGCTAGCATTGTTCCGGTCTGGTCGTTCAGACGAAGTGTTCACTTATATCCTAAGTTCGGTCCTGTCATACCTTCTGAATGGACTTCTAGCACTGTTTTAGATCAGTGTTCTTGTTTCTTTGTAAATGCATTCAGTGATAGAAATTCCTACTACACTGTGTTCTAATATGATTAAACCCTTTCCCCTTCATTTGTGTGATAACTTATGCAGAAACTCAACTACCAATTAGTGCGAATTATCACCAATTATCAATTAACGTCAATTAAAATTCATTAATATCAATTAACATCCAATTACTGTTAATTACTGTTAATTACTGTCATCGACCCTGAAGTCGGAAAAACGGGGAAGTCGGAAAAGTGTAATATAGTGAGTGCTAGGCTAGGTTTTTGAGCAGATACACTATCAAAAAAGAAGGAGCGGGGTCTTATATGCACGCCTGACAATTTTCATGACGGGGGATGGGTTCCTCACTGAGTTGTGGCAGTAGCACAATGAGGGGTCAGTTTTCCGACCAAAAATCGAAGCGTGAGAATATTTCCTAATCAGGAAATCGGCCACTGCAGCACAAGTACTCATCAACCTCTTGCCGTTCTTGGTATGTTACGACCACAACATACTTCTCCATCTCACAGACACCCAGGACTACACCTATAACCATCTTACAAGTCCGTGGAGTCAGGTTTATATAATACACTCAGTTTTTTTCCTGTCATTCTGACCCTAGATTGTAGTGACTACTTCAGGTTCAGCTGGACATGCCATGGGCAGGGCTCTCAGCACAGTTATATATACCTATCAGGCTACCAGAATCTATTATCCTTGGATTTTTATGATTTTTTTTGAGTCTACACAGCCCATACCTGCAAATATCCTAGATTTTTGTGTTTTACACCCAAAAATTGTTTCTAGAGGGGAGGAAACATTCCTGTCAGATCTCAGATGATCTTCATTTGCTCCCCTTAGGACCCAACAATGAATTGTAATAGATTTCGGTGCCACCAGTCCACTCTGAATGTACCTAAATGAGGAAAAACTACCAAATTAAGGTCGTCCTCCCACAAGGACAGCCTCTATCAATGCAGCTTGCAACAAGAGCATTTAAAATGAATTTATAGGTCCCAGGTGCTCAAACAAAACTCTTATATACGAGATATTGACGATTCTTGGATGATTCATCAATGTGTATGATCGTGTCACATGTAATCACGTTGCCGGCCCGCGATTTCCGACTTCGCCGTGGGGCCACGTTTTCGACACCCCCTCATTAAAAAATTCATATCTCAACAGCATCACACCCTACCCACACGAAAATTGGCAGGCATATACCTCAAAAGGTATTCTATGCAACTGCATTGTATTTACAGGTTCTGGTATGTATTTTCTTAATTATATAAATATTTCTCCTTAGATTGCCGACTTCGGGGGCGATGACAGTACTGTTAATTAACAAAGGAGGTTTTTTCTGATGCCGAAAAAGGGTCGACGACGCGCCGCAGCAACTGTATCGGACGAGTCAGAAGAGGAACGAGCTTAAAGCTTAAAGGTGAACTTTTTTCTCTCTTATTTACACCATACATAGAAAATATACTCTATAGATAGATGCCTAATCAATTGTCCGGATAGAAACAAGCCCTGGACGATGCCTGAGGTGGCTTCCGGATAGCGATTTCCTTTTTGGGATCCGGATAGAAGTCGGGGGGTCCGGACTCAGGCATTTTAGGGTATAAACAGGGGTCCTGCCCTATGTGAGACCGCAAGGCCTCCAATTAGCCTCATTCATGGACCACCATCATCACCGTGACTACCGTTCCCAGTGTTTTGTCTGGCTCCCTTCATTCCGTACGCCAAATCCCTCATTATGCATTACGAGCGACGTGGAATAACGAGAACATGGAGAGCGCAGACACATGACACAACGTGGACTCTGAATACCACTATGAACCACCGCTGATTCGTCTCCTTACCTCAAAACCCTGACAACATTTCCACGCTGAATGTTCTAGGTATGTTCTTCAATTCACGATACTCGGTGTTCTTACGCCGGTATATCCAGGCTGCCTTCACCTTCTTGGAAGTTTTACCACATCCCTCTATACACATGAAAGCAAGGTGGAAAGTCAAAGTATGAAGAGCTGGAATGGGAATGAGTTAAAGATTATTGCGTAATCGTTTGAGCTATACGTCCGAAATTACTGGGAGGAGTGGCGAGAAGCTTGATCTTCGAAGGGTTGTCTGGAAGGCATGGCATATTTACGAGGAGTAAGGACTTCGTTAGGGTGATTCAATCGTAAGTAAACGATGTGTTCTCTCCGGGTGTCTTTACGTGTTTCCTGACAGTATTGCAACACGAACCTCGTAGGGTGTCCATTTTGCGCAGCCCGAGTATGATTCAGTGCAGCACAGCTCGCAAAACCTCTGTGGAGTTTTGTATCCAGTGGATTTGGTACCTTTTCTACCATCTCGGAGCTCATCGTGACGTTCGAACAACAGCCAAGGGCTGAAGCTGTCAAAAGTCAATGCGCTACTAGTTCTCCATATTCGAGTCACCGCCATTTGGGACCATTTGAGTTTGAAGGATTTCGTTACGATCTGGCCAAATCATCCAAACGCCAGATCATCGCCAGGATTACCTTGTCCATCGCTCCCTCCATACCGCCCTTCACCCTTTGATTCCAGCTCTCAACAGGCGTAATCATGAATGACTGACATCGGGGGTGCAGGGCACGCAAAGGCATTCCTTCAAGTTGTCCACTCCTTACTCAAGCAAGAACCAGCCTTCCGCACAGGGTGGGCTAATTCGAACAATCGTTCTCATACCGCAACGACCGCAGCTACTGTTTATTCCGTGTTCGCTGTGCCATATTCACTAGTCCCCAATCCCTGACGTCGGCTTCCAAACGTTCCTTTATGCGACATGAACTCTAATGAGCGCATCACCTTTAACGTACTCCCGTCGAAATCCTGACCTAAATCGAGGGCGTTGTTCTACCCCAGTAATGCTACTGCCACTTGGGAAGACCTGCCTTGAATATCGGATCTTAATCATCCCCTCGATACGCAAAGAAACCGAACGTAAGCCGAGTTCTGGAATGCTATATAAGCCTCTGTGCAAGCTCATCCTTCTTCCTTACTTCCTCACTACTTTCCAACAAACATGTCTCGCTTCGTCGTAACTGGTGCCAAGGGTGGACACACCCAAGGAGCTCAAGCCCCAAACCGTCTGGAAATCAACGACTTCGTCAAGAATGAACTTCATTTTTCGTTGTATGTCCAGGCATTGCGTGAGTTGCGGTCGCTGTTATGTCTTGCCTCTTCGTTAGCTTATGATCGCATACAGAGTCTATTTATACCAACAAAAGTCAAGATGAAATCGATTCTTTCTTCCAAATTGCAGGCATCCATGGGTTGCCTTATGTTTCCTGGGATGGCTCTGGAGGTAAACCTGTTGATCCTAATGCCTGGAAGGGGTATTGCACCCATGGAGATGTTCTATTCCCTACTTTCCATCGTCCTTATATGATTCTCCTTGAGGTATTTGCCCCTGTTCCTTTCTGTGTTACGAAATGGATGTAAATTTAAAACCACCTTTTACAGCAAGTTATTCAACGAGAAGCCGTCAAAATCGCCGCTACCTACACCAGTGCTGACGCTCAAAAGTTCAAAGATGCTGCTGAGAATGTTCGTCAGCCCTATTGGGACTGGGCGAGGAACTCCGTTCCACCGGCAGAGGTTATTTCAATGGATCAGGTTACTATTCTCGCTGCTCCTAATGGAAAGAGGGTTCAGGTCACGAATCCTCTGAGGAGATATACTTTCCATCCTATCGATAAATCTTTCCCTAGGCCGTATAGCCAGTGGAAGTCGACGTATAGGTATCCTACTAGTGGGAGTGCGAACCCTGCGGAAGACATCAATGGAATGAAGCGGTGAGTTAGATTTTCTTCTCACGTTAATCGTTTATGATGTACTTCTTTCTCCCTCGCTTTGTAGAACCTTGCAGAGAGCCCAATCTCAAATCAGGTCGACGACTTATAACATGCTTACACGAGTGAGAACCTGGCCGGCGTTTAGTAATCACACCGTTGGTGATGGTGGAAGTTCCAGTAACAGCTTGGAAGCTATACATGATGGTATTCATAATAACGTCGGAGGAGGCGGGCATATGAGTGATCCGTCGGTTGCAGGTGAGATCGAGCATCCGCTGTTTATGGCCCAAGTATTGAGACTAAAAGTTGGTGTTAGCGTTCGACCCGATCTTCTTCATGCACCACGCGAATGTTGACCGTTTACTGTCTTTGTGGTCTGCCCTTAATCCAGGGACATGGGTCACACCTAACACTTCTCAAGATGGGACTTGGACTATTCCTGCTGGTGCTCCCATTGACGAGAATACTAGTGAGTGTTCTCGGTTCTAGATCTGATCCACATAAACTGACCTTGTCGAGTTTCTTCAAGGCCTGACGCCGTTCTGGAACTCCCAAACAAGCTACTGGGTTTCAGCTAATGTCGGGACCACCGCTCCTCTCGGATATACCTATCCCGAATTCAATGGCCTCGACGCGAGCAATCCTTCCGTTGTTCAAACCGCAATCGCTAGAATCGTGAATCAACTCTATGGCGGGGGTGGTCGTCCTTCGGGTCTTCCTTGGGGTCTTCCTTTGGGTCTTCCTTTGGGTTTCGCAGTCATGAACCTTGCTGCTACTCCTACGTCCAAGGCCCCCGCATCCGAAGCGAAGGTCCAGAATGGCGGAACCCAAGAAGACGCACATGCTGCTGTCCGCAGTTTTGCTGCATCTTCTGCACCTCTGGAATCACGAAGTCATAACGGCGGGGCACATCCAGAAGTCGATCAAGCACCTTTCACGGCTACAGACGCCGGAGACGTATGGGAATGGACTGCCCGTATTCGCCTCAAGAAGTACGAGGTCGGGTCTAGTTTCAGTGTACCTATATTCTTAGGTTCTGTTCCTGAACACCCGGGGGAATGGTTGACTTCCCACCATTTCGTGGGTGCTCATCATGCGTTTGTGAATGGGTGGGTTTCCCTCCGAGGTTTAACTTTTTGGCAATGTTCCTGAAACTTTGCGGGTTTCCCTCCCTTTTTCTTCAGTTCGGCGGAGAGATGCGCCAACTGTCGTACGCAACAGAACATTATTGTTGAAGGGTTCGTGCATCTCAACGATGCTATCATCGAGCATTCGGGTTTGAATTCGTTGGAACCAAGTGTCGTGGAGCCATATCTTACTCGTGAGCTCCATTGGCGGGTTGTCAAGGTTAGTTTTGTTGTTGATGTTTTTGAGGGAGATTTCTGCTTACACTTATTCGCAGGTATCTGGTGACGCGGTCGACCTTTCTCAGCTTCCATCTCTCGAAGTCACAGTGATTGCTACGAGACTTGGGTCTCCACCTGGTGCGATGTTCCCTGTTCCGCAGGAAACGCGTCATTGTCATGGGGTTACTCGTGGACGCGAGTATTCGGGTGTTCAACCAGCTTGAGGTGCGAGGATTCCTTCGGTGAGGAAGCGTGGGTGTTGAAATTGTGGATTATATTTTGTAGTTGAGGTTGGACTTTGATGCCTTTATTTTTGGAGTGAAAATCATATATTGGTACGAGTACATGACCCGTGTATGCATCGTGTGTTGGAATTTTTACGTGCCGGCGGCGAAGCGCGCGGCTTGCTTCACTACTCCCATCGATCACCTCAACTCGTTACAAGATCGCGGACTTCATGATTCATCAGTCTTTCTTTGTCTAAACCCAATTTCGTACGGCAGCACCGTGACCTATCAACATAATATTTGCATCATAAGCTCTCCCTTTAAGGACACTTCAAATACCATGTAGGGATATATATGCCAAGGACAAAAACGGATAATGGATTCTCGAATTTATGATTTTAAAAAAAAGGTATAGTCCTTTTTTCATCCCACTCGGACAAATCACATTCTCAGGGTTTCAACAGAAACGTTGTCTTCGTTGATTAGACTTGGACTCTGTCACCTTCAGCACGATTTCTCTTTGTCTCGAACGCGTCTTTCTCTTTCAACTCTTTTACACCATGACTTCCAACACGCGAATTTCGAATAAAACCATTAAAACTCCAACTAAAGCGGGAGAAGAAAAAGGAAAAGAAAACGTGACCGAGCTTGATGAGGGAAATGCTAGTACTAGGATCGAACAGCGAGACCCGTCATGGGACGTCTTGGACGAAGGAGAATCAGAGGTCGATTCGGACTGTGGACAGAAAGTCAACAACTCAGGCCCAGGCACGAGCGATGTCGATTCCCCTCTCCGAGACACAGATAACTCGGTTATGGTTTCCAATGCAGTCAAGAAAAGATTTGAATTGCTATACACCTCTCGTCGCGGTACCTATCAAGACCGCCTTGATTTTAGGGAGAAGTATAAAGACCAAGTGGGTTAAGAAACTCTGAGCATATTCATAACCGCGATTTGACCTCGTTTCCCCCCTTAGAAATGCGAACGATGCACGGAGTTATTCATGGATTGCTTCATGCCGAAGGCGAGGGAACGACAGATACCTTGTGAGGGATGTCGTAAAAGCCGTCAGTCTTGTAGTAAGGTCCATCTGTACAGGCGAGAGCATGTGATGAGGGCTATGAAGATTGATGAGGAGATGTTTTATTCGTTGTTTTTGGATTATCAGGAAAATTTAAATGCTGGGGAACAGAAAGGAAGGAAGGGAGGACGTGGTAGAAGGGATGTTGAAGAGGACGAGCTCGAGTCTTCTGACTCTGAGGAAGAGTGGGTTGCGAAACCAAGTTCGAAGAAGAGGAAGAACGCGGATGATGGCGCGCAAGTGGCCGCGAAGAAGGTGACTACTGAACTTTTCTCTAACGTTCCCGCTTGTTTATTTATTTCCGAGCTGATGACTGTCTACAGGAAGTGCGAACCAAGCCTTCAGTTTCTCCTCTGAAAATGGAAGTCTTGATCGTCACAAGCGAGAAAAGTGGTAACAGGAAGCGCCGGGAAGACAAGATGAAGCAGAAGAAGAGTCCGCGCAAAGTGAGAGCAAACGGTGTAGGGCATACTCTTGACTTCATCCTTCCAATCGTTTATTTGCACTTCTTAGGAATCACAACAGGCTATCAACTCCGGACACAGAACATACCGAGAAGAAAGCGACCTCAATGACGATTACGGCGAAGACAGTATCTCCGAGCGAGGTGCAGATGTTACAGACGAGATCCAGATTCTCGAACCCACCACTAGCGAGGCTACCATCAGAGAAAAGGTAAACGATTTTCCTTCCGCGACGGATCTTGATTCTCATGAACGATATCTCATCCAGCACATAAAGCAGAAGGAACAGCGGACTGGTTACAGTACCCGTTCTGCTGCTGCTTCTCTTTCGAAGTCAACAGGAAGTAATCTCGCTCTGATTAGCGCCAAGTTGAGCACAATGCCACTTGTGTCTAGCCCTCCTGTTGCGGGCATATTGACCATTTCCGAACCAGTTCCACGTTTGTCGCGTTTGTTTTTTCTTGACCATTATGATGTCCCTAAGCCTCCCTTTCCAGCGGCGACGTCCCCACCAGTGTCACCATGGCAGGCCGTCACAACTTTGCCAGTTACAAGTTCCTCTTTAGCCCTGAATCGGAACCAACGATCGACTTCCAATTTTACCCAAGCCAGGTTACACTTGCAACTCGTCCTGGGAGAATTGGGAGTCAACCGTATCAAACGACAGGTGGAAGACATTTCCAGTGACTTGCGATACCGACGCATCGCTGTGGAAGAGACACTGAAGAAAATCGATGAAGTCGCGGTTAGGCTTGGAAAAAGTGCTGATCTGTGGGAGCAAGTGAATTGTTGATGGGTGGTGTGCGCAGGCTGTTGGATGGAATTGTTGTATGATATCTTGATTCTTGGTTAGCGGAAGGCAACTGTTTGGACGGGTAGAGTGGAGCGGAAGGCAGCGGTTGGTCTTCAAGTTGTGTGAACTTTCACACTTTATTTCGTTAGGTAGCTTTGAACGTTATAATCCACCGAGGTTCAAATCTTGATAGGAATAGCTTTTGCTTAGTTTGTAATAAAGATAAATAATACAGTATACGGGTCTTGGTCGATTAGTGTTCAAATCATCTCGTTGTGGTAGGCCTTGAAGGTGTGTAATTTCACTCCAAGAAGCCGAGGGCTCGACTCCCTCCCGAGACAATCCTCGTAGGAGTTTTTTTCCTTTTTTTTCTTTAGACTACATTCCGGAAGATACTTTATTTAAGGCTAGTTTCGCACTCCCTGTGAGCCATCCAGCCGCATCCATTTCAGTCACCGAGACTCGCTCGAATTCTCCTCGGGCGTCATCAAATATCCTTTGTAAATTTCATCTGTGTTACGGTACGAGTACTAAGTATCCCGCAGGTAGCAAGCGAGACCTGGTAAACTCTATATACTTGATATAAGTAGCTGCCGGACATGGAATACTCGGATGTACCGGAAGTACCACGCAGTACTAGTGTGCATAGCCGGACACAACACTGTGCCGGTTGTCGATATCACAGTTGCACGCAGTGCAATATGCTTTTTTGAAGATTTTGCTAGCCTTGCGAGCCGTCCGGTGAGCGCTGCTTTGGTTGATGTGATGTCGGACTTTGAATAAGGATAACTTCACCGTCGGCGTTTGAAAAATGCCGGATGGAGCCGAGCCCAAGATTTTGCACGTGCGACGGCCCCCACAGGCGTGGACGGCACTCGGTGAGTCCCCCGCACGGAACTCTTGTAAATGTAAATGGTTCATGCACCTCAGCGCCCAATCAATTATCAGCGCCAATACAACCCTCCATTTTTACTGGCACCGAAGATACGGTATGTACTAAATTAGATATTTTTGACGGGACGGCTATGGTTGCCGATTAATGGCACCCATTACCCGTCGGGTGAAGAACGGTAACCGGGGCCATCTCCATCCTCATAATTGAACCGAGCGCGCGAGCGATTGAAAATCCATTGAATGCGACTACGATTCCTCTGCCGAACAGCATTTTAGGATGGATGGCGCCATCCATCATGCATCAGCGCTAGCTATCCATGATTGAGACTATGTAGGTCGTAAGGTGGCATCAAAAATGTAAGAAGACGAGAAGGAACTCGAGGACCGCCGTGCCGTGGCACATGTACAATCTGGGGTCTGGTTCAGCACGAATTGACGCACGTAAACAAATAGGTACCGTCGCTTTCGGCGTGGTACAAAGTTCCGGGTGCATATTACTGTTTACGAGTACGTATTCTATCGACATCGATGGAGCTCGAGAATTTCCCGAGTCCATTGTCATTGATTTTCGGATGGAGCATACGACACTGATCTTCCATGGGAGATTTCAGATATGAAAGGCCACTGAGAAGTTCGAGGAATAGTAATGGAAGTGTGGCAGTTCGCATGGACGCATCCTTGTCGTTGCAGCTGAAGCTTGAAGGTGGGCTGTCATTTTCAATGTTCATTCTTGGCCACCGTCGGATCGGCCCTACCGCAACATGATAACGCTGACATAATGAAGTTGAGTCACGTTGTCAACATGACGCGGGGTTATTGTTATTGTATATAACAGGGGTCCGCTCCCTTGTTTCTTCTTTCCCGCAAGACCACCAACCACCCCAAGCTCCAAACAAGAACAACACCAACGACCGACGAAAGAAATGAGAGCACAAAGGCAAAAACGAAAGCCAGAAACTCTCACAATGCCTATCCCGGACTCTTTATTATATCCCGATAGGTACGACGTATCAGGTGTGCTGTGATCGTTGTTTGTTTTTTCGAGGCAGCGGATTCAAGTCTCTTTTCCAGACGTCGAGGATGAAAAACAAGAAGAACAAGAAGAGCGAGAATACACCAAGTTTGAGCTCAATCTTGGCGCTGAAACTCCTCGAACAGGGTCAAGCCTGACTCTGGACGAGGGTTACCTCGCAAGTCAGCTGCACGGTATCAAGGAGGCGCCAGTCAGAGGAAAGCTGTGGCATTCATCTTCATACTACGACAAACGTCGTCGTCGGGATGCGCTCGAACACGAGAAGGAAAGTGGGAAAATTGACAAGGATTGTGGAATCTGGTAAGTCGTCGTCATTCTGTGTCAAGCGTACTTCTTGGCTCATTCCACATCACTTTAACTACTTTTAGCTTTGAAGTTGCCACATCACCAGCACGAACGCTTTGCTGTGGAAAACTGTTCTGTACCGAGCATGTCACGGACGTGAGTTTGTTTTCTTTTTTTCTCAGCTCTTGGAGCCATCTCCCCGCTATCTCCTATGATTGTACTCGAACATCTTTGGACTGATATTGACGTTTTCCCTGAATAGTGGTTACAGGGACCCTCATCTGACGGCCGGTGTCCCTCCTGTGGCGCGCTCAACACGGGAATTCACACTTTACCATCTTCGTCTACCATCAAGTTATACACACCGCCCCCATCATTGGCCGCTAGCAGACCTATGTCACGAAACGAAGGTTTCGAACTCTCACCCTCCATCACTATCCAGAGTTCATCGAGAAGGTCGACTTTGAGTTCGGAGGAGGATACTTCTTCGGAGGAAGACTATTCATCCGCGTCGTCAGAGTCCTCTAATCACTCATGGGGAAGCCTCTCACACAAACCGCGCTCTAAGGCATCTTCGGCATCGTCGTTATCTTTACCGTTCTTTGATGTCGAGGCGGACTCAGTGCTGGCGGGTAAAGTTATCGGAAACTTTTTAAGCTTGGTGGGGTTAACCCTAGTACTGTACGTTTTGGTTACATGAGGGCCGTGTTCTCGGGTTTGGGTCTGTGTTTTACGATTTTTTAATGACTTTGCTACGATCACTCGCACTCGCTCCTTTTGCTGTCTCTCTCTCGGGCTTCTGCATCATATGGACTCGTCCTTCCTTCACTCAGAACTATTTTTCTTTTGCGTCACATAGGTACTCATTCATCAGTATTCTTATAATCAATCGGTGTATTATTTTAGCGTGTAATTATGACTTGGTGTACATACAATTTATCAAGGGGAACGGGAAATGACTGGATTCTCCAATCCGTTGTGAACGGAACTCCGGAACTCGGGAAGTTGGTTCCTTTAACTGATGTGTTGCTGAAGCGCTGATGTGCTGTTGTATAAGGAAAGAAGAAAAAAAATAAGCACAACATGCCAATCATTTCTGTCCCGGGAGGGAGTCGAGCCCTCGGCTTCTCGGAGCGATAAACCACAACGAGATGATTTGACCACTAATCGACCAGGACGATGGAATACTGCAACAAATATGACTATGAGTACCAGTCGCATAGCCTAATACGCTACCAGACATGTGCATTTCAACGTTCCATGAATGAATTTTTAGTTCGAAAGGTAACTTAGGTTGGAATATTCTCGTTCTGGAGGATAGTGCCGAATTGATGTCAAATGTCACGGTCGTTCATGGCAAGAGTCGGATAAACGACTTTTCTTTTATCTCTTTTTGCAGCCTCCCAACATCCCAGAACCGAGACGAGGTTGTCATATACGTCCGTCGTTACGTCTAGAGACGAGCAGAGTCCTCGGTGGTGAAATCGTCTGCTAGGGGTAGGAGTCTGCCAGGTAAATCTTGAAATTTTGGAATAGGTCGATTATAGGAGTGAGGGACGACCAACGGCCTTTCGACTTCAACTACCGTCGAGTAGGATGGATGCGATGGGAGCAGAGCACATTTGGATACGCCTGTTGCTGTCGGTACTGGTGGGGTTGACGTTCTGGGGAGTCGGTTGAAGAAATTAAGTCTGGACGATATTCATACGCACGCGTCAAGCAGGGCAGGGCGGTGTGGTGAAGAATCGGAAGGTCCGAGGACGGGGAGATGCTTTAGAAAACAATAGCACAAAGTTGTATTGGTCGTGATTTATGGACAGAAGGTTACAGTCTGCTACAGTATGATCGGTATTGTAAGCATCACCCGCGTTATCGACATAGGTGTATGCATAGCTATTCGGGCACCTTCCCCCTCTATAATCGAGACGGCAATGGGTCAGCGAATGAGGCCACGGAGAGATGAATAACGAACGCACTGAAATAGTCAAAGAGCTGGACACGCCGCTTGTCAACATGAACTTGGAGTGTTACTGCCAACACAGCGTTGCCTAGTAGATTCATGGTCAACAGATCGGGAGTGATAATAGATAATTCAGAGCCTCACGTTGTTACCATCGAGATTAGCAAGACACGAGCGGAGTTTTCAAGTATTCAAATCAACTGGGCAATAAGACATTTCTGGTTGTTGGTAGTTTGTTTAGGAAGGTTGAACCCACCAGCCATGGATACATTTAGCCTGTTGTAGAAAAATTATGAGCTGTGATAGCACAGGTGAGATCGTATGAATCGTACCTGCGAACGAGCACCTAAACCGCCTTGACAAGTACCACTGATGAACTAATTCATATACTTCCAGCCGTCCAACTCTACGGGACATTGAATATTACGACGGAGTCTGCTGGGGCCTTCCATCTCAGAGAACATTCAGCTATATGTGACTGGTAGTTCAAGAACCCTGGCGTCCTTGTTGGTTGATCTGATTTCGCCCACATTGAGAGATGTGTATATCTTCGTCGATCGTGACTACGTATCATTGGATGCTTGAAAACAAAAAAGACCCTAATCAGAATCATTCAGAAAACGAGAGGCGCCTTGAACACGGACCAGATCGTAAAAGCACAGTTTCTCTTCACTCCGACAAGACCAACGTTCTACTGCCCCAAATCCCAGATTACTACTATCAAATCGAAGAGCGTCGCCCAGAGCATTAGGAGTCGAAGACCATGTTGGTTGTCAAAGGAATTGTTGCCGTTGAGTATGGAGCCTTACGCCAAACCATATGGCGTAGGTCTCAACGTCAATTCTCACGCACTGGTATATAGCTGTAAGTTGCTGTGAGCAACGGCCACCTTGCCTTGTACCTCTTACATAAAGCCACCCATAAGCCAACGTTATAGACTGATTGTTCCTCCCGTCCGCACTAAAACGCTCTTTTAATCTTCGGACCCTCAAAACTCCTTTCGAACAACGAAAGGGAATGAATACGACATCGAGATATATACTTCTTATACTTGGAATTTTGGTACGCCTATCGACAGCAGATTAGGATGGAGATTCGGTGCTGACTCTTCTGATAGTTCTCTCTTCATTGGATTCTCAGTCTGACTCATGAAGAATACAGTCGAGTTACTTCAATCGACAGCATAGCGTCTCATTTTCGAGGAGGAACAGCTGCTGAAAAGCATCCAGTACCAGAAGAATACCTCGAGTTGAACAGTGGGACGCTATCATACAACCGCAAAGCGAATGCCACGTTCGTCGTCCTGGCACGGAACAGCGATCTGGAAAACACAGTTAGAAGTATCCGGAGAATGGAGGACCGGTTTAACAGGGTTCACAGATACCCGTATGTGATCTTGAATGAGGTACCGTTTACAGATGAATTCAAAAAGTGAGTGCTTTACTCACTCGTGGCACGATATCCGTCTCTTATTTCATCTCTATATCCAGGCGTGTTTCCAATGTCATCACATCCTCAGTGGAGTTTGGCCTTATTCCGAAAGAACACTGGTTCCAGCCTGATTGGATAGATGAGGAGAAAGCAACGGCAGGGAGGAAGAAGTTGGAAGAGGAGGGTGTCATTTACGGAGGTAAGTAGATTTGAACACTTATCGTATAGTTTTGCTCATCTACCGCGTCCATACAGGAAGTGTATCGTACCGCAATATGTGCAGATTTAATTCGGGAGTGGGTTTCTTCTTCTCGTTTCTGGATGACCCATGCCTTCCAACTGACACGCGTCTTTCCAGTTCTTTTTCCGTCACCCACTCATGCTAAAGTACCGTTGGTATTGGCGTATCGAGTACGTTTCTCGTGTCTCATAGCAATCTCTCTAGCCTCACCCGTCGTCGTACAGGCCAGATATCCACTACCACTGCGACGTCAATTTCGATCCGTTCCTATTCCTGGAAGACCACAACAAGATTTATGGTGAATCTTGCAGTCCTATCTATCTCTCGACATTAATGTCTCGCTCTCCCAAGGTTTCACCATTTCCATGTACGAATTCGAGAAGACCATACCGACATTGTGGGGGCATGTCAGAGGTGTGCAGTCTGAATTTTTACCCTTTTGCCACATTCGCTGAACCAGCAGTTCAGATTTCATGAAACTTCATCCGGAATACATCGCTGAAGACAACGCCATGGGATTCATGTCGGAAAACAATGGCGAGACCTACAATTTGTGCCACTGTATGTTCCTTTCTTCCTACTTGCGCTTAACGCATGGCTGAAACGACTCTCTAGTCTGGTCCAATTTCGAAATCGCTGATATGGACTTCTGGCGAGGGCCAGCCTACACTGCGTTCTTCGAATACCTTGACAAGCAGGGTGGATTCTACTATGAAGTACGGTGACAATGTCTCCATCTGCTCGACAGTCCACTCATACTCATGTGAATCGTTTCACAGCGTTGGGGAGATGCACCCGTTCATTCAATAGCAGCTGCAATTTTCGCGAAAAAGGATCAAATCCACTTCTTTGATGAAATAGGGTATGAGCATAATCCGTACACACATTGTCCAAAGAAAGAGGAGAGTTGGGAACGTGGACGGTGTGGATGTGATAGAGGCAGGAGTTTTGGTCGGTTTTTCCCCCCCTGTCCGTTTCCGTTGCTCATTTCTATCCGTTCCGCAGATTACGATGGGTATTCGTGTCTCAGCAAGTGGGATCGATTGATGGAGGGTTGATTCCCAAAAGAACCAACACTTTGATAGTTTCGACAATTCTATATTGTCAAGCTCCGTGTAACTCCTGCGTATTATAGATTGTATATCATAGATACCTTCCATTAGACACACGTAGCCGAATGTTACTGTTGCAATTTTGGGGCGCTAGGCGCGTTCCCCTCTCTTCGTCTCTCACCACCATTTTGTAAACCTCGACGCACTTGTTCTTCTACCACCATGCCCAACAGCCACCGATATCCAATTTGTTAATCGTTTCTTGATATAAAGTGAGTAGCATCGCATATGCTCCCTTTTCATTTGGTCAGCGAGCGTTTTCTGCAGTTTGGCGACGCTTGATCGCTATCATTGCGTAAGGCAGACACGACGACGACGGAAACTCCTTTCATGATATTTGGGAATACATATTCTTCCAGGGTGTCGCTGTTGGAATGAACTTGGATAACGTGCAAGTC
This sequence comes from Marasmius oreades, assembly GCF_018924745.1. Classification (NCBI taxonomy): domain Eukaryota; kingdom Fungi; phylum Basidiomycota; class Agaricomycetes; order Agaricales; family Marasmiaceae; genus Marasmius; species Marasmius oreades. The sequence continues at coordinate 714,126 of NC_057333.1, forward strand.
TTTGTTTCGCAAGTTTTAGGTTTATGAACCTTGCTATAGTTTGTGATTCCTGGAGAGCTTTGGAATCCTCGGTTCGTTTTCTCCCCGGTCATGCCCAACGTTGTCCATTTCAAGCTTCAAGGCTTACGTTTCAAATGTTTTTTTGAACACTGTCGAACGTCCATGGACCCATTGAAACCCACACTCCAATTAGACGAACCGAGAGAACATTTGAGAGAACCTTGGAACCAATTTCGACTCGTTGGACATGTTGAAGAAAAGTTTGGGCGGTGGGGCGCAAACGAAAAGTGGCCGATATGCTGTCAGTCTATGATGACGGTTCGGACAGCAGTCTGCAGCCTCCCGTTTGGCACGCTCTTGTGCATGGTTTTCGAATCGGATCCCAACAGCGATGGCTCATTATTCCGCATGTGAACGTTCAAGCTTGTCGAGGCTCAGGATGGAGGATTGAAAGGTGAAGTGAACAAAGAACACAGCTGTCACTTCGCGATCTTTGGCCGACTTCGGACGTATTACGAGAATGTTTGGGTCCTTAGGCTCGCACGACCTAAAGTCACAATGTAACCGGAAAGCGGAAAAGCAATAACATTGCCTATGTGTCTATGTTCCGATGCCAATTGCTCATATCGAGATGAAGTTTTACTCCTTTGGGATTACTCGGACGAGCGATGACGGGAAGAGAGCCAAAGGACATATTCGTAATCGATGTGCACGTCGTCTCGCCACCTCCTGCCCCTTTTCACTCCGAACAACCTTCGGGTTCTTCTAAGGGCTACTGTCGAACGATGGAAAAGCTTCAGATGTAAAGTAATCCTCCTACTCGCGATCTACACCATCAATTGACTTTCGGTTGTGTATTGTATCCTCGAACGGGCTTGACCTGGCCCTCGCCGCCCACCTTCCACCTCATGCACCACCGGTTGACGATCACCGGTGGAAAAAACTTGGTCTCACTCAGAGGGTCCGAAACACTGGCCATGTCATTTCCGAGGCGTAGTAGAGGACCTCCCATTGGGTCATCCAAGCCAGCAGTGTTTCACTCGACTCAACTCGGGCCCATATCGAACAACACCATCACTTCCTTCGAAACCCATGCCTCTCACTCGCCTTGAATCTCGAAAGGCCTGATCTGATACTGATCCCTTTCCCGATGGGAGACTTCAAGGAATTTAATTTCTGGGACCTATCTCTGGCTCCGAATTGAATTTCCCAACAGACCTGACCCTCCCACTCCACCATCGCCTATCTACCTCGTATGCTCCGCCGACAGTTACTGTCGTCACCTTCAAACCGAAATGACCGCCTCCCCGAGGTTGACGACACCAGAGCGTTCGAAGAATATACCTTCCGTTCGGGGAGCGAAACAATTAGCAGCAAAGTTTTGTTCAACCCCACCGTCGTTTGCCCATTTCAGCTTCGATGATCCCAGACATCTTGCATACCTCTGTCACCTGTGACACTGAGTGAAGTACACGCCTCTCGGCGATGGACCGATCAGTCACTCACTTTCTCTCCGCCTCTCTATTCTGTCTTCCTCCGACCTTCCAGTCACAGAGGATACCAATAGTGAGAGGCTGGGTCGCTCTTAATTATCTCGGTCATATCGAAGAGTTCAATCTTGCGCGTGTTTCCATATCAGTGTTCCCGTCTTCCGCGTTGTCACAGTAGCAATTCTGTCAGCTTCATTGGGCTTTCAAAATCTTTCGAGTACTATCCCTTTTCCGACTGGTTTGGGCGATTCCTTACACTACCCAAAGTGCGAAAACACGGAGACGCATTCTGTGATGAGGTCACTTCCTCTGATCAATCGCGAGGTGACAGAACGAAGGCACCTGACGGTCTTTTTTTTTGCGGAGTTCAAGGGTCTCGGCAAATTTTACTCCAATGTGAAACACGCTCCTTGATAGGACGACTTGAACCCTGAAGCTAAGACTCTACACCGCGGTGACTCGGAGTTATGCTCTTCGTAATAAATGTCCACTCAATATTACACTGGTTTATGGGGCTATGATTGCACGCGATGAATATTGACGGGGTTCTAGGAATCCTCCCTCCCGACGCCGTCCCTGCTCAATTGTGCCTTATACGATGTAGTTGACGTCGCTACAATGAATTGAACGCCCCCGCCATGACTTTGTGCTCGGCCGACACCAAACCCAATGAGCGCGCTCGCTCGTTCAATAAACGTTGCAGGCTGTCCAATAGCATTCGAAAAGGCTAGCGCAACTTTATCAGGGCAATCGGTCTGATCAAGTATAAAACCGTATTACCCACAATCATCCCCGCCACATCCCCGCAAGAAAATAATGCTTAGAACATGCAATCGTGATTCCCGCCGTCAAACTCCTGAGCGGCAGCTTTGATTTCGTTACCAATTAAGGCGCTCCCGAACCAGTGACAGGAAATACAAGACTCAAGGTGAAGGATTGTGCAGTTGTTCCTGTTGTTCTTGTTCTAGCAGCCAAATTCATCGGGGCGCCCTCACCACGAGTTTGAATCTATTCGAGTCAGTGCTAAAAATAGGGTCCATGGTCTAGTGGTACGATACTCCCTTCGGGTCATTTCCCGCAGGATTACATATTTCCTGCCTACCAGGGGTTTTCGCGCCAATTGAAATGGGAGTGGTCCCGGGTTCAATCCCCGGTGGACCCCTTTTTTGCCTGTGGGACGTCGAGAGAAACATTTGGGATCACGAATTATAAAGCATATGGAGGTCGGGAAGTACTGTACATAGTTCTTGTAAAAACTATTACTCGAGGCCACTACATCACTCAATAGGCCTTCTAGCCGCCATCGATTTTGCGTCTGACTCGGTCTGAGATCTGAAATTTGAACCATGTGGTGAAGGGAAGCCGGAAGAACCCGACATTTGAGCTCGGGTAGAGATGTAACAACACGTCAATCAACTCATGGCCAGTAGAGTTCAGATTGAGTTCAGACTCCGTGCTTCAAGTGCAGTATCAAACATCCTCCGATGATTCATGATGCCGTTTGTAGAGCGGCCGTTTTAACTGGAGAAGGCGTTAAGGAATAGCCAAGAAACAACGAGCGAAGACATAAGGCGCTGTAGCACTAACTCGTACAGGAGGGAAATATTGAAGGATCGTGGGCCTCTTAGTAGGGCTCGCAGACGCAATAAACTTGCTCGATGTCACTTGAAATGTGATGGATGATGATTGGGAAGTGGAGGATATCGAGGTGGAGCATCAGGGAACGACTAACGAGGGCAAGGGAAGGGTGATGGAAGGCGATGTCCAGGCTGATTTGTTACCTTCTTCCTCATCCCACTTCACTCGCTGGAAAGCCAGGGAGGTTTGGGCTCGTAACGACTTGGACAGCGCTTTACACGACTATCACACTGCAGGACTAGACGTTCCGTCCCATGCCACTGCTTCGTCAAACCCGGCTGCAAAGTCTTACCATACCAATGCAATCGCAAATGCAGCGGTAGCGCAATTCACGAACCGTAATTCCCCCCCCTCCTTCACCGGTCCTGCACCTACCGCACCTCGCAGCATGAACGACACCACTTACCGCCGCGCCGGAGGGCGAGGTCGGGGTCGGGGTCGGGGTCGTGGTCGAGGTCGAGGTCGGAGTCGAGGTCAACCATTGGCAATGGTACACCTACCCGCTCACAGTCATGACTCCGCCTCGTGCCCACAACCTGATCTACTTACACCTCGGCCGTCCACGTCACGCTCGAAATCAGGTCAGACATCCGATGCTTTCCAGAAAATGATGCATGGCTCGCGACCTGCGGCGACGACGATGCGTGGTCCGGCCTCCAATCGCCCTATGTCTCAACATCGTCACCCTTCCGATATGTCTCACTCTGTTTCGTCATCCCTGACGACGTCACCGGACCATCACGGAACCATGTGTGATGTTCGTCAGCATTCCCTGACGCCCGTGTTGACGGATGAAGAAGGGGAACCACCGAGAAAGAAGACCAAGCACGGGAACGCTAGCATTGCTGACCTGACAGAACCGTTATATCCGCCTTCCTCCTCGCTTGACAGATGTCTTGGACTGTACAGGTCCGAGGCGGCGAAAGTTAGCTGCAACAGGGTAGAAAAGAATACTATTCGACTGGAACAACAGGTCGAAGATGATTTGCATGGTATTCGGGAGCATGTGGACGGCAGAGCTGACAGTCTCAAACGAACGACTGACGAACTGCTACACCGACTTCAGGCTTTGGAAAGTGTGCCGGTTCAGGATGAGCAGCGAACAACGCTGCCCCCCCCTCCTCTAGTGTCCCAGTCACAGCGGAGCCCCACACCGCCTGTGCAACCGTCGTCTCTACTCGCTTCCACCGATGTCATCCACCTCATGTCACAGATTGTGCTGAACCAACAACGGTTTATGCAAGACACTCATCAACAGTTCTGGCAGCATTTCCACCACACCTCGACAGCTGCCGTTCCTGCACCGCCGTCTATGGTTCCGGCTGCAAGTCGCGAGCGTTCTCCGGCTATTATCTCTCCTCCTACTGAAGTATATGACGAAGGCGATTCGCCTTCAATACATGGTGGCCCACACTCTTCTTTCAATGACGGCAGTGTGGGTAGCGCCCCCAATAACTATGGTTGCGGCGAAGACGACTATGTTAGCAACAACACTGACACTGCGATGGATACTGTCTCACCATACCCATCACCAACAATTCCTGCATGTCCGGGGGCAGGCAACGATGTGGAGCAGGTGCATGCAGGTTATCTGTCTCCGCCTACCTTGTTGCAAAGGTTGGGCTTACCAGAACTCAACGAACCGGTACATTCACCACTCCAGACGCCTCTCCTCCATAGGTTACAACATCTCCCTACCTCAACATTGGCCTCCTCGCCGGCATCTACTTCTTATCGTCCGGTACCACTCTCTTGTTCAGCAATGGGAAAATCCGCAAAGACGAGTATGCCCCCCATGCGCCGTAACCAGGCACAGGGAGCTGTGATACTTGGCAGATTCTCTCAAAGGCATACGACGTGGAGTTTTAATGAGGGACTGACGGAAAACATCGAGAAAATACAGACGCAGGCGGGAACGATGCTGCCGGACCGTCTTCATACGGGGAAACTCAGCCGTAATGGCTACCTACGTATGGAGTTTTCGACGCTCAACAATGCGAGGGTATTTGCGGACATTTGGAATGAATACCGGTATGTGATTGAAGACGTGCAAGACATACATGCCTTTGTGAAAGACTATTCCACTGATATTGAAGTATCTATGCCTGATGATGTAAGATCGCAGAATGATAATGCTCCTTCTTCCTCTTACATCCTCAGTTGGAATGTTAACGGATCGCTGGATGCAATAGTTAATGATGACATGAGCCGACGAATGCTACAGAGCAATGACATTGTATTACTGCAGGAGACCCACCTATACAGTGGAGAACACTGTCCTTCCCTTGATGGTTATATAGGTTTCTCGAAGCCGCGACCAGCACCTGCTGTATCTGACTTCAGTACCCCATTTGGCGGGGTTGCCACGCTAGTACGAGCATCACTCAATCCAGTCCTACGGGAGGACTTCTCTAGTCCAGATATCTTGGCAGTCGAGGTTGCAGGTATACTGATACTCAATGTGTACCTACCGCCCATCAATGCAAGACGACATTGGTCAATGTGGACGGATACAGATCCTGTTCAAGCTTTGAGGGAGGCAGTAGCTCTTGCTGATTTGTTGGACTTACCTTACATGATATTTGGAGATCTGAATGCGAGGACAGCATCAACTTGTCCGGGGGAAGGTCATCCAGTTCGATTCTCGACAGATTGCGTATCCAACTCTCGTGGCAGGGACATCTTACGGATGTGTGAGGAATTCGACTCCTCTATATTAAATGGTTCATATGGTGTACCTGGTGTTCATAATGGGTGGACTTCTCACCAGAAGAAAACTAATAGGACAACAGGAGTGATCTCTTATGAGTGCGCGGTGGTGGACTACGCGATCGTATCCCATGCCTGTATGTCAAATATTGGTGAGTTTACTGTCTCTAATCGTACAAAGTGGTCAGACCACTCGATCCTATCGATGGCGTTCTCTTTCTGTGGGATTGACAGGCCATCTTCAATGATGTCCACTGCTAGCTCACTTCACAAAGGTCGTCCGAAATTTTCAGTCCCTGTGAATTCTGACTTGGATCAGATGCTAGAGGGCCTGTTGCAGAAGGAGGATCTGTCATTACAGGAAAGACTAGATAACATTTATGGCAGGGCCCAACAGCTCCATTCAGCCATGAGAGGCTTGACTGTATACACTGATGGATCGTGCATCAATCGAATGTACGACTGTAAAGCAGGGTCTGGGGTCTACTTTGGCATGGGAAGCATGTACAATGCGGCATATCGTGTACCTGGCCCGCAGACAAATAACCGGGCGGAACTCTATGCTATATTGGCGGCACTAGTTCATTCACCCATCGACAGACCACTGCATATATACTCTGATTCCCAGTATGCTATTCGGTCACTAACATACTGGGCGCCACGAAATGCGGATTGTGGATGGAGCGGTGAGAATGGTGACATTATTAAAAAGATTGTCCTCTGGATTAAGCAGCACCAAGCAACGGTTACACTACATTGGGTGAAAGGGCATTCTCACAACCAACATAACAACGCAGCTGATACACTGGCAAAAGAGGGGTGTCAACTACCGCTTCCAACTGGAGACCCCGGTCAGAATTTCACGGAAATACCCCACCCCGATTTGTTGGCTGCGCATGAGGGGAGAGACTTGGACATAACACTGTCCAAAGTCATGACAGATCTGCCACACACCTCCGAGCGTGCCAAGAAAGGAGTTTCTAGACAGGCATCATACAATCGAAGCAGTCATCGTGGTCGCTCATATAAGCGTCAGGTACAATCTCAGATATTGGCGAAGTTGGAAGGCGTGTCATCTCATCCGCAGGCATTCTGGCGGCTGTACAAACGCCTGCGTTATCCACGTGCACCGCCAATTTCAACCACAGTGACTCAGCTCCAGAGAGTATTTGTACCGCGCATGAATCCCCCTGACCCAGATAAATCGAACTTCAACAAGGTCAAGCTGGAACAGCATAGGAGTTCTTCTCACACTCGTGTTACCCCCACCCGCCCTTCACAATTCTCTGTACTGAATCATGATGTTACGGCTGAGGATGTGGAGCGCGTCAAGACTTACCTCTACCGGCGTCATCACTCGGAAACAACTGGGATTGATGATACACCTTACTCTCAGATCATGGAGATGGATAATGGGGATATTTGCCAGCTATTGAATGCATGCCTCAATTCTGGGGGTGCACCCACAGCGTGGCTGACGACTCTGATTGTTGCGATTCCAAAGCCAGGGAAGGATACGTCTGATCCAGGCAACTATCGTGCTATTGCACTGGAGAGCTGTTTCTTGAAGTTTGCCATGCTTCTGGTACACATGAAGCTGTCCGACGCGGCAGAACAGTCCGGGATATTACCACATTCCCAGAATGGGTTTCGTGAAGGTTATCGCACCAACAACAACGCATTTATCTTACGCACCATAATAGAGAAAACTTTATCAGTCGGGGAACCGCTTTATGTTGCCTTTGTAGACGTGTCAAATGCTTTCCCGTCAACTAATCAACCCGCACTTTGGGATCGTCTAGAGCACTACGGCTTTACAGGCCACTATTTCGATTGGCTTCGGATGGTTTACGACAAGATGAGATATCTCATCTCATTGGAAGATCAACTTTCAGACGACTTCAAGTCACTTTCAGGGGTCCTGATTGGGGACCCTGCTTCTCCTATTCTTTGGAACCTGTATCTGGCTACATTGGACTTCCCACTTGACCCTGACGACGCAGACCTCGAAGGAACTCATATCTCTCATCTTGAGCATGCAGATGACATGGTCATCATGTCCCGTACAGTACAGGGCTTGCACAGGCATCTCAAACAGTTGGAAGGTTGGTGCTACGATAACTTCCTGGCTCTCGATCCGAAGAAATCGAAGGTTATGATCTTTGGAAATTTACCTCAAGAACCACCACGCTTCTTGATACGAGGCATGCAATTACAGATTGTGCCCACCTACAAATACGTGGGGGTTAACTTCTCTTCAACGAGTAGGGATATGTTCTCCGATCTGTATCACGCAAAGGCCAAATCTGCCATCGCGTCTGCACAAGGGGTGCTCGGAACTGACAGGCTAGTGGGCCGACATCGTCTTCCCCCCACAGTATGTCGTAACCTATACACGGCACTGGTTGACTGCCATCTTATTAGTGGTTGTGAGGTGGCTCTCGATGTCGGTGTTGATGGCCCACGAAAGCTGGACGACATTCAGGTGAACTTTCTTCGCCGTATGCTTCATCTAGGGAGCCACTCCATCCGATCCATCCTATTCACAGAAACGGCGATATTTCCTATTCGACAACGACGGCTTATCCTTGCATTGAGATTTCTACTCTATCTCATTACACGCCCGCCACCTGCCACCGGAGGAGTTCACCTTACTACGTTGGCGTTGCATGCTAGTAACCGCCTTCGTATGGCAGGCTTGACATCGTGGATGGCGGACCTCGATTTCCTCATCTCGAGATCGTCGGATCGCTCGGGTCTATCTCTTCGATTGCCATTGATGGAGGACTTGTCTGATATGGGCATTAAAGATTTGATCAGGAAATTGAGCTCTATGACCTGTCGGAACTTACAGAACGACGTCGACACCTTCTCTCGACTCTCTCTCATCCAAAATCGCCGAGAGCCCGTGGATCCCGTCATCAGTGACGATCCTCCAACGCATCATACCCTCCACCTTCGCCATTACTTGACGAACGTCCCTAACTACAAACATCGCATCTCTCTTACGCGATTGTTGCTGGGTGGCTGGGTACCGTGTGTGTTTAGGGCCTCCCCATCTCGTACGCCGAACATGCACGATGATCGTCTTCTCTACCTTTGTCGGTCGTGTGGTGCACACTACGAGACTCCTGAGCATGTGATGTTGGTGTGCCCTGCAGATGAAGAGCTATCAGAGTTACGTGAACAATTCATGGCGTCTTTGCCGCCCCGACAACATAGCAACGCACATTTGACAGACGACGAAGCATTCGAATTTTTGAAAGGATGTATTTATTCGTGGCACCTGGTTGCGCGGACGGCGAAATTCGTATATCAAGTAGTGACCCTATGGCAGCGCAAACTTATGGAAGGTTTTCGGTGGTTTGAGGAGGATGTCGGCGACAGTGGGGAGGATAGTGCAGAGGAGGACATGGCGGATGTCAACAGCGACGATTGTGACTTCAGATCACATGACGATGATCGTGAATAATGTTCTCCAATTTAGTATCAGTACTACGGTACACTAGCTGTTTGTCTAACTTGCGTTAATGTGTAGAGTAGTACGACGCTGCTGTACTCCCTATAGTCTACCGCCTCCAAAGAGGGGTGAGCTCGCTCTGGGGTTGTATAGCAGTGCCGGTGGTTCCCGTGTGGGACCATACCGTGTAATCTATCTATCTATCTATCTATCTTGTAAAAAGATTTTGCAGATTGTGTATTGAATGTCGGTACCGTATAGATGAGAATATGTATTTACTATTAATGAAATCTAATTATGTACGTGTAATAGTTTAGCGTTCTCTATTCAAGAAACCGGGGGTGAGTAACCGAAATTCCAAACGAATGGATTTTTACATATACGTCTAGCGGCCTTGCTTGATGAGATCAGCAAGACGCTCTGCAGCGAGGTAAACGGTTGCTTGAGTGTGGTGTTCAGGAATGATGGGCTAAGAACGAAAAAAGGGGGGCCAGACATCAGACTAATGGACTCGTTAGAACAGATCTTATAGAGTCCTTACGAAGATGGAGGCATCCACAACTCTCAGACCCTCGACGCCCTTGACGTGCAAATGTGAATCGACAGCACCGCCGTCAGTACCACCCGGACCCATACGGGCGGTACCAACACAGTGGTTGATAGTGACTGAGTTACTCCGAGCGTAGTCTTCCATTTCCGAGTCGTTGGCGAATTTGAACATTGGCTCGCGGATGTATTGGTCCATAAACCGGTGGTGAAGAAGGTAATCGGCGTCCTTCATGACCTGGATCATCGACTTCATGTCGTAATCGGTGGTATACAGTGCTGGGTCAATGTTAGGGTAATTGAAGGGGTCGGTAGAATTGAGAGTCACGGTCCCGCCTAAATCATATGAGAACTGTCAACAACGATCAAGCTTGTACATCGGGAAGGAAAGCTTACGGGATGTGGGCGAAACGACACCAATGATGACGGACATGAAGTTTCCGGTAGGGGGTTGTGGCAGAGGACCGAGAGTCCCATAGCCGTTCTAGAAAGGATAGTCAGGATCTTGACTGGCTCAAAGAGGTGAAAGGCATACGTAGAAGATCATTTCGGTGTTAGCACTTCCCGGACCGGTTGAAGGATCGTAACCGTCGAGGAATCCGGGCGGGTTCTTGAGGAAGGCCACTGAGTTGCCCGCGACGGGGTTGACCATCAGGCCAGTCCTGGTCTCATTCCATTGCTTGAGAAGCTCATTTGCGAGAGTCTTGTTCCTGAGGACGTCATCGAAAGTGTTGGTCGAGTTAACGGTGTAGTAGACGGAAAGTAGAGGATGGTCAGCCAGGTTTTTGCCAACCTGAGGAGAGTCAACCAAGACAGGGATGTTGAATTTCTCAAGTTGCTCCTTGGGTCCGATACCAGAAAGCATCAAGAGGTGAGGCGTTCCGAAAACACCGGTACTCATGATGATTTCCTTCTTGGCTTGGAAGGTGTAGCGAGGACCTGAGGCCAGCAGTGAGTAGTGCTGGTGGAATATTACAGAAGATTCTCTTACCATTCGACTCGTGAGCGACTTCAACGGTGTCAATTTTTATTTTCTTGCCACGGTTGGGGTTCGATGCAAAGACCTTTGTAGCCTTGGTATGGATAACAACATCGAGGTTGTGGCGACCGAGAGCAGGGACGAGATAGGCGGTGGCAGCACTGCATCGTTCTCCATGCCCAATGGTGCTCTGCATGTAACCTGAGATTTGCACCGCAATCCATTAATGCCCATACGAATATCTATTTCAGAAGGAAAAACACGTACTGATACCAATCATATCTCCAGCGTTGACATCTTCGTTGAACCTGAAGCGTCCTCCAAGGTCCTTTGCGATCGACACGATCACTGGCTCAACTTCCTGTGGGAATCCGTTTAAACTGACTTGAATGGGGCCGTTTCCGTGGGCTTCAGGCATGACCATCCCAGTAGTGTTATGTCCATCCGCTGGGGGCACGAGACGTGAGTTCTAGGGATATTATTAGTGTCTGTTAATCTGTTTTTCAGCTCTTGATAAATCACCCGTCGGTAATATTTCTCCATGTTGTTCCATGCCCATCCCTCGTCATCAGACATCTTGGCAAAGGCGTTCCAGACATCGTTGGCTCCTCTGTTGTAAGTCATATGGTCTAGACGCTGAAGCTAAGATGCCGCCTTTCACGGTATTGTTTGAAACTTACTGATACTGCTGCTACCGCCCATCACGTAACCACGGGAGAGGTGAAGGGTCCTATTCTTCATTCCGACTTGAGGTGTCGAAGTGAAGTTCCAGTCAGCGAGACCACCAAGATTCTGGATCCCGAGCCAAGGAACGATAGTGGACATCATGCCCGCATTACTGTTCGCGATAATGAAGTCAGAAAGGGCAAATTTCGTAGCACATGGAAGAAGATTTACTCCAAGCCGGCCTCTATAACGAGGACCTTGGTCGAGTTGTCCTCTGTAAGTCGGGAAGCGAGAACACTTCCCGCTGTTCCACCTACGAGCAGGAGGAAAGTAGGATCAGCGTCAGACTTTCAGGAACGGTCCATCACGATCTTCACTTACCACCGACGATAACGTAGTCATACTTCGTCCCGGGCAGGTCAATGACCGACTGATAGAGCTTTGCAAGAGCGGGTGCTCCCAAAGAGAGTACTGTGACCGTCGATGCGAAAAAGAACCGCATGCTGAAGTAGAACACACAAGAACGTCGGGGTGCTTTGAGTGTTTGAGCCCTTAGCTGGAGCACTCTTTAAACCAATTTTTTTTGAATTCGATAACATGGATCCCGGGTTGAGGTTGATCCACCATCGAAACAAAAGCAGAACGAAGGCCGAGCTGAATGATAATCAATGGAGAGCGGGCGAAAAAGCTATGCATGTGCGCCATGCAACGGGAAATGCGACTATTTGTTTCAAGTTCGTTTAGTGGGACTAACCGAAACATAGAAACTTAGGCGTACAAATAGCATGACTTGGTTTCCGGTTAACCGTGTCCCAGGGTGAGAAATGTATTCTTGATCCGGCGCTAGGCGTTCCTGGAAACCAGAATATCGCCGACTGTATGAATTCAATGATACATACCGTTGCGTTGGGAAGTTGGGACACCCTGAATAAGATGAGTGCGACTCCTCCTCGGGAATGGGACGAGAACTACACAAGACCTGGAAACAGGAGGAAGAAGGTACAGTTTGAAAGAAAGAAACCAAACACAATGAGGCTGTTGAGAAACACCCGACTCGAATTTGCGATTACTCACCCTATTAGGATGGCAAACACAGAAGATGGAGACTTCAAGGTCGGCCGGAAGACACAAAGAACGAATAGGAACGGTCCCCGATCCCCTCGTTCTCTCTCAAGCGAAAGGGTGACTAGATGGTAAAGTAGTCAAGTAGCCAATAATTAACGAAATATATTGCTGCGTGCCTGCAGGCTGTTAACCAATAATTGCTGGCAAACTCAATCACTTGTATCTACACACCTCCTTTGCGGACTTGCTACCGCAATCTCGCCCGAAGCTAAGTTTGCCCAAAGGATCTATTGAGGAAAATTTTCAATCTGGATGGGACACTCATGGCCACATCATATCAGATATTGGACACACACGAGTTAGAAACAGAAAACCAGAAAGGGGGAACGTCGGGGAACCGCGATTGTTGGACCCGATTATGATGAAAAATCTTCGTTTCTTGTCCACGGTCGGGAAGGTCCCCGAGGACATCGTAAAGCTGGCGGATTGACCATCGTAAATAATCAACACAACACAGCGACATGTCGTGGACGAGATGAAGAACCCAGCTTTGTCAGCATTTCCATTTCGAGCATGACCACGTCGGCGCTTCCTCACTGTTCTATACAGCACCGGACAGCGCAAGGACAGCGAGGCCCCCGCTTCACACACCCCAACAAAGATAACCCATTCTCAGGTGAAGATAGCCTCACGTACTTTTTCTTTCGTAAATCGATCTTGTAGCTAACTTGCAGGCACAGTCACTTTTCTCGATACCTCAAGGCGAGTGTTTGTAGCGAGCAAAATGAGTTCGAGCAAGTACCTGATGTCCAACCCCCCTCCCTTGGCCTCCCTTGGGCCGCTGGCAAATATACTAGAAACGAAGATTCATTCGGAAACCGACTCGAAGGAGTCTTCAAACATTGGAAGCTTACATACACTGGCACAGCTCACGGATGCATCGGCGTGGTTTTTTGGTGTACAGTACACTAGAAATAAGCTCGTCGTCGACAAGAACATTCTTGGGTTCCGACCTTGGCATCAAACATCCCGCACTCGAGGTTCGATACAATCAGTCGGTCGGTGAGTTGGACGCTCGTATCTGCTGTATTTTGGGTATACCAGATCATTCACGGGAGTGTTGTCTCCTGTACCCTCTTTGAGGAGGTCAATAATGATACTTTATTCTGATAGCGCGTTGGACGGGACCCTCCACACTTGCTTATTCCCTGCCCTGACCCAGTGTTTTGGTCTGACAATCTTACGGCTTTCAATTTATTTAATCCGTCCCATTCACTGCGCCTCCAAATACAGACCTCTCAAGACAGGGTTCCTGACGATGCGCCCCTTCCTCCCTTGCAGGTTGTCGGCCGCGAATAGTGAGGCCAACCCAGGTCGTTTATGGGAGTTGTATCTATAATTGTCAACTGCGCTCATGATCAATCGCGGTAGGCACGCCTCCATCTTTCACTAAAATAACAGCAACTACCCGACCTATTGCGCGCCTGCCGCGACGGTCCTTAACCCCGTCTCCATCTCATCATTTCAACTCGGTTTTGACCATCTACCGATGCCCACCCTCTAGGGAGCAGATTTCCCAGCTGCTTGAATATTTGTCTCTGTCGGGAGGTTCTGGAGGGATCTGCACCTCTCCTTCTCTCCACCCATGTTATTGTGCACCCAACATACCCATCCCACCATGTACAGTTGCAGGATCTACCCAATCAACCGCCGTTGGGCCACTCCGAAAGCCCTGATGATGAGTACTCTTTCTTCGACTACAAATCTGGGGCTTTACACACCTCGACTACATTCATCCTTTCTTGACTCCAGGGCCTTACGCTTCATATTTGAAACACGGACCATTCATCTACGCATTTGCAAGCGGAGCCCTCACCATGACGGTTACCAACGGTCAAGTGCATTATCTTCCGTCAATATAATTCCAAAATTGCTATTGTATTCTCCAACTAGTGGTTCATCGTCTGTCATCAGTCTACCAAAAGGCCTAGAGCGGGTACAATATCTGACGAAGTGCTCAACGCTGAGCATCCCATATACGAGTCAGGACCTTCTATCGAAGCTCGATTTACCTCAGGGTTGTGCTGTCAGTACGATCGTACGGTCGTTTGCCAATTGGTCAATGACTAGCCGGTTACTAGTCATTGACTTTTGACTGGCAGGCCGCGAGGGCGTTGAAAAACCCGGTACTCCGGGTTCTGACCTTTGTGAAGATGTGGGAGAAACCATCGGTTCAAGGTTGGGACGTAGTGATAGTCATGATCAGTGGCAACAACTAAAATAACAAGTTGCGACTAACGACGACCAATCATTGGCAGGCACGACATTGAGTTCATCTCCGACATGTAATTTACTATTGATTCTGAACAATTCTTGTGTTTGTTCACCAGTGAAGAACTGAATGTAAATGAATGAATCTTTGTATCAGTTCAATAGCAGCCGGTATATACTTAATCCCTAATGCAACTTATTTGCACAAAACAGTTTTTGAATTCCATCTATGTATATGAAGAAGGAATGAGGGTTGGTTTTACAACCCTTTGCATACATCAAACTGGCAGAAAGCGGGGTAGCGGGGTATCTATCATACAGCTTTTGTTGTATTATCGTCATTAGAATCTAGTCGTATTGAAGTATTCCCCTCTACCTCGGCCACTCTAGCATGGTCCATATCGACATACCTCTGCGGCCGTTCCGTCTGTATCGCCTCTTCCTTCCCGAGGACAAATACCATATTCTGGTTCTCCCTATACAACCTGTCAATGTCCTCCAAATGCCGGTTAGAAGTCTCAGGGTATAGCACCCATACCAGCTAATATTAAACCATTTCTTGAGTAAAGAAGACATCGAAGATGGGAAAACCAAAAAGAAAACGTACGGGAACGAAAGCAGCATTGAAAACAGCCCAGATGATATAAAACTTCCATCCAAGATTCTCGATACCGATGGGGGTGATTTGCACAACTATATAGTTCGAAATCCAATTACTTGCCGTACCCAGTGCAGCACCTTTAGTTCGCATCGCAAGGGAGTTGATTTCCACAGGATAGAGCCAAGGAACACCCTGAATGAAGGTTATTCAATAAATTAAATCCACGCGAAAAGAAAGGAACATCGATATGTACCTGCCAACAGATCCCGAAGAACACGTAATACACAAAAAAGAACGCTGTAGCCCCTGCTCCGAATTTTGCTCCAAGGGAAGTGGCGTCTGCCTGGGATAACAAACCAGTGATCAGGATATAGCACACACACTGGCCGCCCGCACCCCACATCATGAGTTTTCTGCGGCCGGCGCTTTCGATGAGGAGGAGTCCAATGAAGGAAAACGCGAGATAGGAAACAGAATTGCATGCGGCCAGAAGACGGGAGAGGGTGTTCGACAAGCCAACAGAGTTTTGGAGGACAAGAGGCAAGCTTGACATATGCTAATCAGTTTTTCAATCGATAAAAAAGAAGAGACGGGAGCGGCTGCCTACTAGTAGCTGGTGACATTTATCCCAACGAGCTGTTGCATCCACTGCGTTCCCGCCCCAAGTACCAACCGCTTGATCATCCCAGTATTGCCAGTTTTTCCTTTCAGCAGATCCAACCAACTGGGTGAATACTCGTTCTCGATCCTCACTGCCTCCAGAATCTCCATCTTCTGCTCGATTATATGTGAATCCTTTGAAGTGGTATCTCCACCTTCCAGCGCCACAAGGACGTCAACGCCTTCCCGTTCTCTCCCGTGAGCTAGTAGCCACCGAGGACTCTCTGGAAGCCACGGAACCGTCGATAGGAGAATGATAGAGAACACGAGCTGGAAGGCTATCGGGAATCGCCAACTGATGCTTCCAGAGAGGAAACTGAAGCCGTAGGTCATCCAGTTACTTAATGAAAAGCCTGCAATATTCATGCTGAATTATTGGAGGTAATCAGTTACGGAGAGTACGGTGTGGAAAGACTGAACCAACATCATGGAAAACACGATTAACTTTCCTCTCAGGGAGGGTTTGGATGCTTCACTCTGCCAAACTGGAGCGGTGGCGGTATTGATTCTACAGGGAGCGAGCTCAGAAATGAACTTGGTACCAGGACATGATCGTACCCATTTCCGAAACCTGCACAGAAGTTTAGGTTGGTGCGCATTGCGCGATTCAACTAAAAAGTACAACCACATCACCTGTAATAAGCCTCCCAACTATCATATGGGCAACCGTGAAGGCGGAAGTTTGAAGAACTGCTCCTATGGACATGATAATGACACCTTATTATGAAAAATTCCTATCAGCTCGAGTAACTTCATGCTAAGCGCCTGGATAGATCTCACCGATTAGGAGAGTTTTTTTCCGACCATACCGTTCACCTGCGAAGGGTTAATTTCGGTTCAGCTTAGACAGAAAAGGTCATCGGGTCGCTAGATGCTTGCCAAAGGCGAACGTAGCCATTGCTCCCGTGAAACTTCACATGAGGATGTTAATATACCTTGCATTAAGATAAGACCTAGCCTTCGACGCACCAGCCAATGTCGTATAGTGATACAATCGTTCCTTGAAGGTTGGCATCTGAAATGAGGTGATGAGAACGTGGACAATGGTAACAAAGGCTCTATGCTGGCGCACCTGGATTACCCATCGTTTCCAAAAAGCTCTCAGTAATGATAATGCCTCCAAATACGCCTTGATCATAACCTGCAAAAAAAGCAACCGCGTTCAAACCTCAAAAAAGTGGGCCATATATTATCGAGCTGCCTTACCGAAAAGTGTCATCGCCGTCGTACACGCAACCTACGAAATGTATTAGAACGTCTTAGCCAGTACACAACTTGAAGAGAAGGAAACTGACCGTCACCCACGCATTGAGCGTCGTTCCCGTCATCCCAAAATACGGTTTCTTCCCCTTCGTCGATGTCTCCACGTTTTCATCCGCACTACCCATAGCAAAAAATTCAACTTGAGAAACTAAGCTTGCGATATAACAGAGTGGACGGAGGGAACGGAAAATGTGCACCTGGGCGCGTCTTCTGGTTCTTCATCCCGGATCCTTATATAGGTGTACGAAGATGAGGTCATCATGGGTGATAGTTCTCCTCGTCCACGATCAATCCATACAAGCCAATTCAGTGGGAAATCTGATCTTCCAAGAATCCCTTCCGTTCACGGTCACAATGGTTGCAATGAGATGTGAAAACGGGTGGAAGGTGGTGCAGATGGAAATAGCCGGCAATATTCATTACATAATCAACCCCACATTTTAAATTACGAGTGTGACAACGTGACTGACAATGAAAAATATTTTTAGATTCCTTGAGTGAATTACTTACTTCGTACAGAACGGTACGCATAAATAGACTGCCACGAGGAGACCCAGGCCTTGTCGAGAAGAGAGCCGGAAACGAAAGAGGGAAAGCATGATCTACAAGAAAAACCAGGGAAACTTAAGATGACAGGAGGGAACGACAAGATAAGGACATGAAGGTCGTGAATAACCAGTAGTTGAAGGAGTACCTCCAGTGCATAGTGTATATAAAGTGTATGGAGAATCGCCATAGAAAAAAAAAACAATATAATCATAACTTGAGTTCCGTGAGCACGCGTCTAGCAAGCATTTGATACTGCCAACCGTCACCACCCAGTCTGCGGAATTGAATACCGTGCAGAGGCAGCCAAGGAACCTTCACAGACCATTTTTAGATGCAGTAAGTGAGGAGCAATCTACGGACAACTCACCTTTACAACATTAATCTCGAAACGAACACTTAACGAGTTTGATCCCATACTTTCAAACACGTCTTTACCCACTCCTCCGGTCGGCATTGGGCTAGAACTGCGTGGGTCCGGTGATCTCGACCCAAAATCTCGGGGTATCGGGGGAAGCATCTTTGACCTCGTTGTGGGGGAACCAGATGTTGAAGCTCCTGAAGGAGATGAAGGAGTCAAGTCTGCTTGCTCATGGTCGATTTCAGCAGACATTGCCGTCACTCCATTTGCTATAGGGGTAGCAGTACCTGTATGATTCTCTTCCACGACAGTATGATTCGACGAGACATTGAAGAACGAAGACGACCCTGTGCTCGGCGTCGTGGTCAACGTCGTGACACCAGAAGGTCTCCCAGCAGGGTCCTTGTGACTTTCCCTGTCCTTGTCCATAGAATGATCCCTGTCCTTACTTCGACCACCTCGAAGAGTGAAGGAGAGTTTCGAAGATTTTTTGACAATGCGCTTGGGAGTTTCGGTGGATCCCGTCGACGCCTGCTGGCGATTTAACCGATGGGAGGCAGGTTCGACAGAGGAGATGTCAATCGACGGCACATGAATGCATTCATAACCGCCTTTGACTTCACGATATTGAACCTGCATTCTGTCGAGGACTCTCCGGATATCAGCTTTGATGACTTGGGGCGATTTGGTCGACGTCGTGGCAACACTAAAATAAAAGAATCAGCGAACTCCCATGGTCATCAAAACCTCTCAACTCGCCTGAATAACCCTTTGAGATAGACCGGCTTGTAGTCCTTGTCAACCTTGCCATCCTCCTCATCATGATCTCCACTAGCTTCATGGCCACTAGTAACATCTCCACCTCGTTTCTCCATGTCCGTCTCTCTTGATTCTGCCATCTCTGCCACCTCCTCAGTTTTGGAGAACAAGCGCTCTGCCAAAGGTCTAGTAGCACCACCGTATCCAGTCGACGGCCGCCGGTGTCTTCCAATGGTTCCACCAACACTTGATAATAACGCGGCACCGGCACTGCTCCTTCTCTCGTGTTTCATCCGACTACTTTGTGGATCAAGTATAGTCGCGGCTCTTCGATGCGAATGAATAGTGTTTGCCCCACTCAGCGGCTGACTCTGACTATGAGATATAGCCTTTGGTTTCTCAGTCGTTGAAGATGGCTCCTTCTCCGTAGACTCCATTTCGTGCTCTCGTTCACCCTCAAAAGAAGGAATGTCCCCACTTCTCTTCTCCTTCCGACTGCTCACATCTATTTCCCCTGATGGTCTCGGTGAACTTGATATCAACGACCCGCCTAATATAGTGCCCCGTTTACTAGCATTATATCGCCGATCATCCCCACGACCGACCAACATGCTACCAAACTTCCTGACGAGGGTTGCACCAGCAGATATCGTTCCATATTCCTTCTCCGAGTCCTTATCAGCAGTCTTAGATCGTCCTTCCTTCGTCGATGACCTCCCAGTCCCAGCAAAAGAGACCTGATCAGATTGGGGTGAACCAGGTTTCTCCCTGACAGGCTCAAGCTTCTCGTTATCACTGGTAGCAACGGTGGCAGCAACCTCCGGTTCTCCAGTGATTTTTTCATCAAGGGGGCCTTTCCCACCGCTAAACACCCCAGCCCAACCTGCTCCCGTCGGCCGTTGACTCAAACTATGACTTCGCCTGTGCGTGCTTGCAGGTGGCGCACGAGGTAACGTGTTTCCAGGTGCCCCAGGGGCGATTGATTTCCTCTGAGCTTGCATTGACTGTAACTGCTGGGCTTCCATTCCAGAACCAGTACCTGGCAAAGGCGCAGTAGACGGTGAAGGGGGAGGTAGTCCGTTTCCAGCGTCTCTTGCTCTTGGCTGTGGACCTTTCTGCGCCTGTGCGAACACGGGTGATGTGGGTGTCGACGGTGCAGCAGCATCGTACGACATTCCAGAGTAATGCGATGTTTCTGGAGCAGGGAGTCGAGGAAGAGGCATGCTGTAATCTGCTTTGGCTCCGATAGGTGTTGGTGATGGAAGTGTGTGTGTATGCGCTTGAGGGCTGGAAGGTGGCTGGAGTGAAGTAGAAGGCTGAGGTGCAGAGAGCTGCTCTCTCTTGCCTTGGCCAGAATAAGGACCTGTACTCGGGGCGGTAGCAGTGACGACGGTAGCCGATGAGTTGAGATTGGTATCTTCTTGACCGAGAGCTTGTTTGATGGCAGTTTGCCTCTCATCATTGACCTCGACTTTGCTGCTAGCAAATATTCCAACCCCGAAGACCTTTTCACGCTCCATCTTCTCTTTCGCAAGATAGTACATGGATAATAGAGGATGAAATCCTTTAGTCGGGTCAAGTATCGCGTCTCCTCTCCCATTTTTTGCATCGATGACCAGATGATTTGTGGATGACGGAGGTGAATTAGATGGCGCTGGAGTGTGAGGTGGAGAGGAGGATGGTGAGAAAAGTTTGCGGCGATAGAAATTGAATCCAGAAAACCGCTTCTTCGAGGGCGTCGGCGGCATATCACCGTTCTTCGTAGACCCGTCGTAGGAAACTGCGAGGGTTGAGCTGCTCATGAAGTCTGACCATTTCCCGTTGCCATTAAGGTTGCCCAACACTCCTCTCTTCCGCTCCCACTCCCTGACCGCTCGCTGATAGGCATCGCTTTCGAGAATTTTGGCCAATTTCCGTTCTATTTCCTTCTCATCACCAAATTCAAAACCTTTCATGCCGCGTATTACGTTGCGATCCAGCTCGTCGGCACGAAGAGGTTCTCGATGAAGAAGGTGATTTTCTGGGGGACCCGAAAACCCTCTGACCATCCAAGGATGCGAGAGCACTTCGGTTAACGAAGCACGTAATGCAGGATTCGTTACCAGCATTCGAGAAAGTAAGTGTTTACATTCTGGGAACAGTAAGATTAACTCGAAAGAAGAGATACGGTTACTCACCAGCACTCAACCAAACCGGATATTCTACGAGTCCACGTTTGATCTTGGCGTGAAGTGCCGGCATACTCTGGTCATCGAACGGGACTTTACCACACACGAGAACATAAAGAACAACACCGAAACTCCAAACATCAACCTCTGGGCCTGTGTAAACCTTGGCATTCAGGAGTTCCGGTGCAGCAAAGTAGAGAGAGCCGCAAAATGTAGAGAGATGAGCTGAAGGGTCATATAGATTGGAAAGGCCGAAGTCGATGATTTTGATGTTGCCAGTTTGGGAAATGAGGATGTTTTCGATTTTGAGGTCTGTCTCCAAGTCAATCTCCTGATTCAAAAAAAAATATTCTCCCATAGCCTACGCACCTCGATGGACAACGTTGTTCCGATGGCAATAATCAAGAGCACTGGCAATCTGTCTTGCGAACTTCCTAGCCACACGCTCCCGCAAACGGCCGTGCGATATAATGTAGTCCAACATCTGGCCTCCGCTGATATACTCGAAAACCATGTAATAGTGATGTTGGTGTATAATCATCTCCCGCATGCCGGCAATATACGGATGATGAAGAAGCATGGAGAGAGCAGCTTCTCGTAGTGTTCGGATTTCTTTAGATGCATCCTTCGAAGCTTGACGAGAAACTGCATCTGGGGTAACCCCATTCGTATGAGCTGGCTGCGGAGCTGCCCTTGGAAGGATTTTGACCGCCAACTGAGACTTCGTGAGCATCGTCGAACGCATCCAGATTTTGAAGTTTATAAAAAAAACTGACCTGTTCTCCTGTCAGATTATGAGTAGCCAGCTTAACCTTCCCCATACTTCCAGCACCGAGAGTTTTGGTGAGTGTGTAGTCGCCTAGAATCCTATTTGACCGAGTGGATTTCGAGGCCGAGCCATGGCCAGCTCTATGTCTATCCCTCTCTCCAGCTCTATCAGGCCTCTCCTTCTCTCTTTCTCTGTCCTTCTCTCCTTCAGAATTTGTATTTGTATTTGTATTTGTGTGAGATTGGGGCGGCATAGACACGGGTCGCTGTCTCCCTGCAGAGGCCTTGAGGATTCTGGGTTGTGGTGCAGGTGCAGGATCTGGATATGATGGTTGCATGATTGGCATATCGTACTCGTGTCCTCTAACGGTACCACCGTGGGTTGATGCACCTACTACAACGTCTTCCGGGACTTGATTGAGCTGGGGAGCCAATGTGGTCGGGTATGCCATAGAAGGTCGTGTCGTCAATGGAGCGCTTCGAGTTCTTCCTTCCTCCGAAATTTGACTTCGTTGGCGCCGTCAGTGCTGGTCGTCGTCTCTGACGACAGCGAAGGAGGTGGGAAAGCGAGCCAAGTTGCGCGGCGGTTGTTTGCGCCTGGCTCCCGCGCTTACATTCGCTTTGCTGAAATAACCGCCTTACCCCCACCTCGCCGCTAGACTTTTTCTAGACAGATCGTTAGTCAAGACTGAACAGACTCGGACTGTTGCTCTATCTCTCCACAACTACGTGGTATTGGTGACTGTACGCTAAGGCTTGGTATCCACACACAAAACGATATGCCAAAGTGGGGGATGCGGGGATGCGCTACATGACTGGCCGCTCTGCAGGCGGCGGGATGTCGTTCAACATTCATATCGACAACACTTCACACTACGACGTATATCCAAAGTCGCAAGACGCGTCCGATTATAGGATATATGATCCGCAAGTCCATTTGACTGCACAGATGAAACCATATAAACACAGAAATCAGATGAAATGAAATTTATCCCTCGCTTAACTTTTCTTCTTCTCTCCAACGGAAGGAAGCCATGTCACAGGATGCTTATTGAACATGGGCCACGGTGGTATTACGACCTATTTGAATAGACAAAATCAGCAAAAGTTCGCTGGGAGAAAAGTTCTGGTAGGAAGGCGAGGCCGCTTTCTCCAGTTGTTGGTAAGCCTTTGGCTGTGACAATTCGCGAACGAGGAAGGTCATGCATAATTTGACACAACGATGTTCGTAAATGCCATGCAGAACACACTACCAGGCGACGAAGAAGTGACGGCTTGCCGCCAGATGCCGGAAGTTGTTCGCTTGTGTACCGGTTCGCCGTTTTTTCAACGTATTGGAAAAATCGAAGGGAAACGTTCGGAGCAGAGCAATTTAACTCACCGCAAAGAGGAGCAGTGTAGAAATACCTAAGAACCCGAACGTTACGCGGATATTCTGGGACGCAAATCCAGCAACGAAAGAGATGACCTATACATGTAGATATACGTGTCGGAGGAGAAACGTCCGTATTGATATCAACAGCACTCACCGTGCTTGAGATCAACCATATCCTCGAGATCTCGTCGACTTGTTTCTGACCAGCAAAGTCCTCAAATGCGACCTTAGTTTGAGGGAAAAGAAGCGAGAAAGTGGTGACTCACAATCATGCCCTGGGGTATCGGTATGCTCATTTTGTGTTGACAAAAAGATCCTCTACAGCTTTCAAGGGTTTAAATTGAATTGTTGTCGTTGTTGTCTTGAGCACCTCAGCACTAGGGAAGGCGGCGAGGTCGGGACAATGGTGGAGATGGTGATGTGGTGATGTGGAAGTGGTATTTATCTCTGTTTGGTTCGGGACGAGACTGGGATGTAGACGCAAGTGAGTCCTCGATTTACCGTTTGATCACTTTGGGCAAGCCACGGGCCTTCAAATTCATTGGCCATATGAAGTAGGACCAGAAATCACCGGATATTTGGACTCCTGTTTGTAAAGAGCAGATACATATAGAACCTGGACTGGCAGCCTTTCGACTCTAATGACTATACTAGAACAGAGCGATGGGTGGAACTTGAGGTGGGTACAAGGTGGGTAATATGGCTCGCCCTAACGGTTGTCTCTATCACAATCCACGATAACCGTGGCGAGCATCGGACGAGATGGATGAACTGGTTGCCGCCGATGACCCCATATGAGAGATGTAGAAGAGCAGGTGTCTTGTATCAGAAATATATCGTGGCTTAGTTTGTTCTGAATCTTCCCCATCTGGAGACCTCGAATGCGAAACAGTGGGGAATTTTATAGACTCATTAACAATACAGGTGCTAACATGTAACATTCATGCTGCGTCACAAAAGTTCTCAAATTCCTCCATTAAAACTTCGTCGTGCTTGATCGACATCTTTCCATACGCTTCCATCCCAGCATCATCGTAACTTCTGAGTTTCGTCAAGAAAACCGGATACCGAGCTTCTCTTGCCACACCACACCAGTCAAAGTCAACTAGACAGCCTCGAACAGATCCCTTGTCCTCCCGCACCATTACATTCTGGAGCCTGACATCACCAAAGACAAGATTTATCGCATGTAGGATGTTGAGTGCCTCCCGAATATCGAGGTAGACGGATCGGGGGAGAAGGTGTCCGGGTTTAGACTGTTGTATTTGATGGTCGTAAAGGTAGGTGAAGGCGTTTTGAGCATTGGGTAAAAATTCCATAACAATCATGAACCAGCCACCAACCACCTTCGTACGATGTAAAAGTCTAGGTGCAAGTTCCGCTTCTGCAAGTAGAGAATGGGCTTCAACATTATACCTCGGTGTAAACTTCACCATGACAATGGTGCCATCCTGCATCCTCGCGCGGAATAAGCACATCGAGAAGTCGGATGGCTTGACAGTACTCTGGCCCTCCGGAACGTCAAGGTTTGGAAAGACGTGCGTTGGAGATAACTTCTCCAAGAAAGTTAATGATGGGGGTGCATCGCCACAAACAGGTTCGGGGAAAAGGTAATCAGCACATTTGTAATGACAAATTTGAGAAACAGAGATTAGAACTCGAACTTGTGTCTGAAGCCTGTTATAGTACTTCATCAAGCTTTCGACACCGTCGACTACGATCTGGAGGGCACGAGCAAGGGTGAGAGTGTCGTTTTCGAGATCCCGTCCGCCACGGATGTCGATCCGGAACACATCGTCTACTAGAAGCTCCTCAGTCATTACCGTAAGGCCGATTTCGAAAAGAGTGCTTGACATGCTGACGACGATGCAGGGGAAGTTGGAGGTCAGAAATCGTCCTTCCTACGTCCATATAACGAGAATGGTTACAAGACGTGAAAGTGCAATATGACTGACCCTGTTTGAGTCTTGGATGATGTGGAGACGATTGATGAATGTCTGTAGTTGGGTATTCCCTCCCACTCCCTTCTCGTTCTTGAGCTCCAGAACCATGGCTAGGCCCCAGACCGCTCCGGATTCTGCTTTTCCTCCATTCACAGAGCACTGCCAAGACCCAGGTCCAAAAATCACATCCAAGAGTTCTCTGACGACGTTTTCCGTTGCTTTTCATCTTCAAAAAGATCCGCGCCAACGGAAACCAAGTCAGCAGCGTGACGAACTATTTTCTCAGTAACTTCGACCTCCTCGATCTTATCGAATTGTTCCATGATTTTCGCGAGTTCTTGGCTGTACACTGCCGTCGGTACACTATAGCGATGTAATGGGCGACCTGCCACCAGCCTCTTGTCGGTAAAATGCTTTTGAGGTTTATTCCCTCCTGCCGACGGACTGGTGACTGGACTTTTGAGAGCTTTGTTTCGGCCTGAAAATCGTAATGAGGGTGTGACTCTCAAGAGGCGATGATACTGGCTTACTTTGAATTGTATGTCGGCGAGAGCGCAGATCTTGAGGGAGACCTCGTATTGACGTGAGATCTAAGTAGGAAGTGAGTTTGGTTCTCGAAACTACCTAGGAACGGTAGTACCTTCAAGCCCTGCAAAAGGATCAATAACTAGAACCAGCAGCGATACTGGAAGAAAACACCTTGTCTTGTTATCACCACAATATCTAAATGTGCCGTAATCTCCTCTTCCTGTAGCAGCTCGATGTTCCAATGCTCAGACTGGTCTGCAACAGGCATTAGTTCTTCAATATCACCACTAACGAATAAATCCTCGATTCGGTCGAAAGTAGTATTTCATGGATTTTTGGAAACTAGGAACTGTAAGGACATGTATCAGGTCATACACGTATCTCGACGGCTCTTTGCGTACCTTAGGCTTGTATAGGTTGAAGTCGTTTTCACGAATTTCCAACTTTGTTGCTACCTTTGTCACGACATCGGAGATGAGCCCAGCCGGGACATATGAGAGAGAGAAAACCCGATTTTGAAGTGGAGTTTCCGTTGAAAGGAAGTAGCAGCGAAGAAACTCGCGCTTAACCATGTGGGTTGTTGACCGTGTTTTTTAATTGTATATTAGACTTGTGTTGTCTGGACTGGGCTGTGCTGGCAACTGAGCTGACGTGCTGACGTAGGTGGCAGGGATGTCATTAAACTAGAACTGACAGCCTGTCTCGACTCTAATGACCAACATACTAGAACAGAGTGATTTGTGCAAAGGGCGGGGTATTATGTTGTAATGATTATCCATATCTAATCCACGAGTGAATCAAGCAACCGCGGCGAGCATCGAGAGTTGATAAGGTGGGTAAACTGGTTGAGGCTGATGGAGGCTCGGAAAAAGACGATCACTCTCGTAGTACCACTCCCAAGCTTCAGAATCGACCGTTCGACTCCACGATGTCCGGGATGAATCCACAGAGTTATAAGAGCGGTGTAGTAGAGCAGGTTGCTCATCAACTATATCAATAATATAACGCGAGGAGGGCATAGTTTCTAAATCTCCCCCAAATATCGGAGACCTCGAACGCGAAAAACCCAAATCCGGCTGGGCAGGAGGCGCAGTAACAAGTCGTGGAACAGGCAAAGGTGAACCTGAGGACGCCACCGCACGAGCACGGTCCTTAACCTCTCCGCACTTCCAAAACGCCTCTCTTGCGGCCTCGAATATGCCATGAAGTGCTTGGGCAAGGTTCGGCTGGAAGATGATATCATGAGCATGCTCTTCGAGTGCGTCAAGCCAACGCAACGCTGTTGCCCGTGAGATGGCCAGGTTATACTCGAGAATGGTCAACGCCTCAATTTCCCATCGTTTCGCTTTCTGAAGGGTCAGATCCATCTTCTGGCATCTAGAAAAAGTGAAAGATTCGTTAGCGGGTAATGACGATGGAGACACGGACACCTACATGTACGCGAGAGACCAAGGGACATCGTCCGTCCACGTGAACGCTAGATGAAGTGCCATTATGAACGTCCGTTTCATCATCTCAAGCCGCTCCTTCTGAGTACCCATCCCTCGTAAGGAAGTATTTCTCATCAGTCTTTCAAGATAGACGAGACCGATAAAGATCGTGTTATTGGAGGGATTGAGAGAATGAATAAGTTCGATAAGATCATTGGAGAGTTGTTTCATGAAAAGGGTGGTCACTAAATCACGAAAAAGAAGGATAAGCAAAAAATCATTCAGGGAAAACACGATAACTGAATGTACTCACAAAATGAATCGTCATTCTCAAGTAAAGCTGACGTGGAGAACCTATCATTAAGTAGTTCGGCAATCCATATACCTATGGCATGAGGTTCAAATCCAGTACGATACAAGATTTCATCGGGTTGTTCCTCGCCTGCTGAGGGAGCGGATGCAACGGATGGAGATGTGGGAGCCGCTACAACGACGCCTTGAGGAGGGTCCGATTCGCACAAGTCCGTGCGGCGACGCTTGGAAGCTGGGGAACATGCAGTCAACTTAGTCGACAGTGAACGATCCTCCTCGTCTGGCTCAAGGTGCCGTTTTGTGCTTCGTCGAAGAGCTGGAGGAGCTACGTGTTCAGTGGCACGGATCAGGTCAGCGACCGACGGTAAACTGAGGAAAGAGCTGGCGCTGAAAATAGGTGGCTCCTTGATATCCCTCGGTTTGAGAGGATCAGGTGAAGATGTGAGTGGCGGCGCAGGCGGTTTAGCTCGGGAAAGAATTCGTGACTCCTCGATATCCTTCGATTTGAGAGGTGAAGGTGACGGCGCAGGCGGTTTAGCTCGGGAAAGAATTCGTGACTCCTCGATATCCTTCGATTTGAGAGGTGAAGGTGACGGCGCAGGCGGTTCTGCTTGAGAAGGGCGTGCAAAGACACGGCGGTGGTTGGTGAAGAAGGACGACAACATGGAAGTTGAGGTAGAGGTAAAGCTCTTTGATGGCTTTTCCCTCTCGCCGTTAGGAAATAACAGACCAAACATATTGCGCGCGCTCTTCATATGAATCTTTTCGACGACGGAGAGTGAAAGTTTATTAGCTTCCACCTCGACTTCGCGACTTTTATCAGCTTCCCTCCATTGTTCAAGCGTAGAACGATAGCGATGTGGCAGAATAAGACGCTTTGGCCACAAAAATATTCGGGGATGACGGGTCAAAGCGGGAGTCTAGTTTGCCTTCAAAGTTGCGGCGCCCTATGACATTGACAAAGGGTTCTGTCTTGTTAATTGTCAAAGCGGAGAGAGTTGGGGACAAGAAGAGGACCGCTTAGACAAAAAAAGCCGGCCGTGAGAAATACTGGAAAAACCTACGTACGGTCCTGTACGGTCATAGCAGCATGGTTGAATATCACCACACATGTACCTGAGGTATAACACTCTTTACTTCTCGATTTTCTAGTCCCGTACTACATGGCAAAGTTTATTAGACTGTCTGACGATGCTTGTCCAGGCACCTCAACACTTTCTTCTCGTCAAACCTGCGAGGCGTGACTGGCAATCCTTTCTTCTGCACAATACGACGAAGCTGAGTCGGAAAATCGGTGATGATACCGTCTACTTCCCATTCCATCAACTGCTCTGCAACATTCATCCTGTCGACCTGTGAAACGCGATCGATCGAGCGTCAATCATCTGCCTCCAGTACATCATGGTCAAGAAACGTACTGTCCAAGGCTTGACCGTCATCCCGTGCAGATGTGCCCTAACAATCATCTCCTTGGTAGTGAATGGAACGAATCCCAGCTGAGTAGGGTCAGTTGCACTGCCAGGGGCGATGTCAGCGGTAGAAAGGATGTCAGCTTTAATTTGATTCGCTGCATCCGCCAATTGGACGCCGATAGATTCCTTAGACGAGGGATCCAATTTAATTCCAGCAAGCCATGGAGAAGTCGTATTGTCCGGTCCAAAGGTAGTGGTTCTGTCAAAAAAAAAGCCGTCAACGGATGGGGGTCGTGGGATCAAGATACGACCTACCCATCAACAAGGGCAGCGGTTGGAATTTTAGGATCGAGAGCCTTCATGCCGACCAACGTCCTCCAATCAAAGCTTTGGTACTGAAGATACTATGGGTGTGGGCATCAGCACGTATTACCGAAGCGAACGTACTGTGATCCGGTGGTAGTAGGCGCTCTTCTTAAATTGTTCGTGCTGCAATCTAACAAAGTCGTTCGGTCCACGAGTCTGATTTGTGCTGACGGGGTTGACCTTAGATTCGATATTGTACTTGACGGTGTGCTTTGGGTCAAAACATTCAACAAACGAAAAGAGTTCTTCCAGTGTAGAAAGCTTTGTGCCCGGATAGGTAGTTTGTAAGGCTGATATTGATTTTTTTGGATCAGATGAATGGGAAGAAAGGTAGAGAGTGAGCGCACGAAAGGTCAACAGCCGTTCAGAACCACAGTCAAGAGTCTTGATCTGAGCTAAAGTCAGATTGGCGATGAATTTCCCAACGTATGGGTAATCAGGGTCGTCTAGGAACTGAAAGGAAACGATAAGCCATTGTCAATCACGATTCGGATGAACGCACCGCAGGTGCTGTATCCTTGCATTTGGTCGGGTCGATGTTCTCATCGTGCCAGACAATGACATGGCCATCCTAATTGGAATTGAAAAAATGTAGAGAACTGTCGTAAAAGTCGATATGCACCCTCGTAATGCCATTGTCAAGCTCGAGTGTCTCGACACCATCTATGAGCCCCCTGCAATAGTTTACTCAGAATGTGAGAACATCGACAAGGGAGTGGACAAACCAAGCGAAAGATGGGAGAGTGTTCTCAACCGTTTCTCCTCTTCCACCTCGATGACCCTACGCACAACACATTCAGCACTTGTAATGGACGATAAGCAGAATAAACTCACCTGGATATCGAACGTGGTCTGCGTAGTGCTGAGAGTCGCTGGAAGACCCCAAACCGCAGACTGCACAGATAGCACTACAACGACCTTGAAGACGGAAGAGACCATGACCGACACCCGAAGAATCTTTTATCCTCCCATCAACCTCTTATACCAATTTCCCGCCCAGCTAATTGGGTCTTCGAAAAGAATATTTGAAAATGTGGAACGAACGTGCAAGGTCGTTGGACGAATGACGCTGACCTGACAGCCGTTTGGCCTATAGCAATCACGTACTTTGTCATGTCGTCGGATGGGAGAACGTGGATGGTGGTGTTGGTGAGTACCTGAGCGCTTGAGCACGTTTGCCGTTGGACACAGGGGTAGTTGGTTAATCCAAACTTGTGACCGAACTTCATCGTACCAAAGCCCCCCGCTATGTCAACACCACTCTCACTCCCCCTGGGAATCCATAACACCAACCTGTGGTCCCTTCCGAATTTCCATCTCACAAGGGAAGAAAAGGACGAAGACGACCACCTCTCAAACATTCTACCAGGACTTGCTAGCCCGTCATCTATCAACACACTTACGAAATTTCCCCAATATCGGCTTTATTTCCCGACAAGTGTCATTATGGAAAGCGGAGAGATGTGCAGTAATCAAATCGACGTCTCCGAGTCGTGCAATAAGGTTATCGGTGAGATTGTATCCACTTTACCTAAATTTGACTTGATTAACCTTCAAGTTCCCAGTATCGCTAAAGACTGAAAGGATTTTGTTTTTGGGCCAGAATGGGGCTCCTGTATACCAGAGTGCGTACTATCATTCTAATTATAAGGTGGACGTCAACTCAATTTTATTTTTCAGGTCGGGTGATGACCCTGGAAAGCTTCCAGGTCTATAACCCATTAGGACCCTATCATGTCCTTACCATTCAGTGCGTCTCCACTCATTATACTAATTCTGCCATACTAATTCAATTGATTGTAGAGCTAATCGTTATATGCATCGGACGCACACAGTTCACATATCTTTTGAAAGCTCCGCCCAACGTGAGTGCAGTTTTTGATCTCATGAACACGCCTGCAGCCTCAAGCCCATCCTTTCCACCCAGAACAAAATCTCGAGACTACTCTGTCCGAAATCATCTCCCGCCCTAACAGGTCTCGCGGTGTCATCCCCGAGACCTTCTTCTTCAACCCACCTACGGAATCATCACAGCAATCTGTTCAGGCTATCACAAACTTCTCCTTACTTTGGGGTCTTCAACAGTTATTCACGGATGTTGTCTATGGTCCCGCTGTCGAACTGTTTTCTATCATCAAGTCCAATTACAACCATAGAGCAATTGCAGAGAAATTTCGGGTGACTTTAGCATGGAAGGGACTACCACGAATTGTGGTAGCTGACCATGGGAGCAATAACGATGAAACCCGCTTGTCAAAGTTGTTGGATGATATTGACACAATGCTCCAGTCCACAGGGTTGACGGCTGTGGATGGAGTCAAGGATTTCCATTACGTGGACCCTGACACACATCTTCGTGATGGTCAAGAAGGGAGCGGCTGCCGAGGTGCCCTTTTCGGTCATTACACTGCACACTTCCAGCAGGACAATAGAACTGTCAACTCAATCCATCTATCCCTCAGGTTGATTGAACTATTTGTTGCCTCTGAGGTCTGTGCAGCACAGAGTCCAACGTCAGTAGCATCATGGCTAACTATGCAAGCCATGGTAAGGATCGTAGTTGTGCATGAACTTGCACACTTTTTTGTACACTGTCACGGTGTAAGTGAACCCAAAACTTTCATGTCTCTTCCATAATCAATTGATATGTTGATTTTTAGTCCGTACAAGTCCCTGAGACAGGAAAGGACCATAAGTGGATCACTCGTGAAATGTTTGTAAAGGGAGATGATGGAAAATCGAAACTTGATTCTGGATTCATGGTTGAGGTGATGTGGCTAGGACACCATGCTGAACTAGTTTTCGATGAACGTGGGTCAAGTTCTGGATGTTTCAGCTAGTGCCCTTGTTCACGTTTTTGCTCTTTTGATGGTGATCATTGTTAGATGACGAGCTGAGGCTCTTCATTCCAGTCAGCCTTGACCGCCCCGCTTTTCAAGCTGACTCGGCAGCACAGCAACGAGGTGAGTGGCCAGGTTTCTAGGAATCATCGCTCCTTTTTTTCATACTTATACCGGTTGACAGCCAACGCGAAATTAAATGCTTCAATTGACAAAGACGAAGAGTCTTTTGTAGACGGTCAGATTGTGGAGGACAACGTCGTAAAGTTACTGTTGGGACCAAACTTACCCCTAGGCCGCAGCAACTCCGGAGGGAGTGAGTATTCTAACTATCTACACTGCTTTACCTACCTTGACATGACCAACATTCTTCAGTTTTTACCAATCTCACGTCTCCCGTACAATCTGTGCGCTTCCGTCAAGGGTTTAGGACCACCCATAAGCGGGCTTCCTCCCCACCACGAAGCACATCCCCACTACCACCCCTAGGTCACAACGGTATCTTTGCCGCGCGCCCCGGAGCGAAGATAGTGGAGGCGCGTGGATTAGGGCTCTACAGGCGCAGTGATGTGTTTCATCGTGTAAAACGCAACGACGAGGAGTGATTGTCCTCGTTCTGTGAAGTCGTCTATTACCTAGTGCATGTCCATGGACCATTGTCGTAGCATCTTATCCTAATACTGTATGTACGTATCCGGTACTTCAAATGTCAACAGCGACGTTGTACTTTCTGCATAAAAATCCCTAAGAGCTCGAGGGTACAAGAAATGATATTACGAATTCAGAGAACATGATCACAACCTAAAAATCAAAACATCGTAACGTACGTCTCTATTCCACCAGGGAAGTAGTAACCGTAGCCGTAGCAGTAGGAATAGCAGAAGAAAACCGGGCAATAACCTCAACAAGCCCTTGCCTCCGCTGACGCGTATCAAACACCGTAGCATGGTCCAATCCAGGGTAATACAACACCTCTCTAAGAACCGGCGAGGCGGAGGTATCCGTATCCGTATTCGTATAACGAGTAAAATACCCCATCTTATCTTCCACCCACTGATCAGAATCATCCCCTTCAACCAAGTATTCCTTTACACTCGACGCAGGTATGATTTGGTCGTCGCCTGATAGGACTACGGCCATCTGAGGCGGAGGCGGGGGCGGAGAGACCCCAGCCCCAGCCCCAGCACCGACATCGACATCGGTATCGACATCGATCACTTTCGCCACTGCCGGTGGTGGTGGTACGTCCACCCCCAACCCCAAATCCTCCCTCCACAAAACCACATCATCCCAAAAAAACCTCCTCGCGAGCGTATACGCCACTTCCAAATCCCGCGAAGCAAAAAACCAAAGCTGCCATTCATTACCGTTGTATCCTGTCCAAAACTTCTGCCATCGGGAACGAGAACGAGAACGGAACCGGGATTGGCGTTCCTGTTCCTGTTCGTGGCCGTTGCAGGTTGAAACTACACCAACCTGAGATTGAGATTGAGATTGAGATTGAGATTGAGAGCGCCATGGTCTTCTGTACATGAAGTTGTATGCCACGGGGGGAAGGTTCAACAGGAACGGTATGGGGTCGATGAGTATGTAGGACGTGAAGTACGGTATAGGCGGTGCCTCGTCCTCGTCCTCGTTCTCCCCATCATCGTGATCATCGTGATACCCTTCCCTCTCCCCCCTCCGTCGCGTCCGAACATCATACGCAGCAACAACAGTCCCATAAGAATGCGTCACCAACACCGCTCTAGCCCATGATTCACCAAACGATCTCATCGTCTCATACAGCCCCTCAAGCATTGCGCGTCGTGTAGGGATTGGGAATACCCCAAAAGAAGAAGAAGGCCGGACGTAGGGCATGAGGATTCGGTTACTTATCGGTAGGAGTTCTATGAGTAGATATCCGACGTCTGGATCTTCCCGTACCAGCGAGGCGATGAGGCAAACGTAGGGGTATAGGCCTATTCCGATACCATGTATGAAAACGATTGGATCTTTAGTTGCTGATTTATGTGGGCGGTACCAATAAGGGAGATGGGGGGTTGCCGAGGGACGAGAGAGGAGGTTGAATA
The DNA here is from genome assembly GCF_018924745.1 of Marasmius oreades. Lineage (NCBI taxonomy): Eukaryota > Fungi > Basidiomycota > Agaricomycetes > Agaricales > Marasmiaceae > Marasmius > Marasmius oreades. The sequence goes on from NC_057333.1 coordinate 748,354, forward strand.
ACCGGAATGGAAAGATGGAGAATAGGTGAACGGGGAGGTTGTTGCGTTCCGGTGTGTACTGTTTGAATCCGTGAAAGTAGAGACGACAAGCTGTGATGAAATCTACGATACCCACAATCTGCGGGTTGCGTGAAGTGTAAGTGTATCAGAGAGAGATGGGGATTTCGCGAACCAACAGCTGTGAAAACTCACAATATACCACACTAAAGGTCTATAACTCGACTCGAGTTCATCAAACGTTAACCGCATAGACTTTGCATTCTCGTCGTGGCCTTCTTCTAGGCTATACCCCAGTCTCTCCTCTATGCTTCTAATATAACCCTCCATCTCATCCTTCCACTCGTCTAAAAGCGCATTTTCGCGTTCACATGCAAATAACGCCCATAGTAACCATTCGATGACGTTTTCTCTCCGCAGTCGAACGTTATCTTGCTTGGAGTTGATGAACCACCCCGAGGGATAGGTGGTATAAGGACCAAACACGACACTGGCACATCTCGTGAATAAAGCTTCCCGTTCGGTACGAGTAAGCTGGTCTGGTGTATCTAATAGAGCTTCCTGCGTTTCTGGTGAGGATTTGAAAGAGAAACAAGGGTCTACACCGTACCTTCGCCAACCGTTTCTTTCTAGGCCTATACACAACGAACAAGAATAGAGCTTCCAAGAGGGAGTATCCTAATATGCACGTTGAGAACACGAGGTAGGTGTTGGAGTTGAGATAGATGTAGGTATAGGCGTAGAATACGATGTAGATTAAACTTGCTGGAGTGATGAGGTAGAGAGTGGCGATGGAGAAGAGAATGAAGATGTACTCGGGGAGCGACTTTCCGAGCATTTACAGTAGAGAGTGGAAGTGACTGTGTTGAGGGCATGAATGCACGTTTGACGTTGGAGCGGAGCTTGTAAAAGGCGACGTGACGTTCTACTTCTACAACTAAGTAAGTACTACCAACTACATGTGTGTTCTCTCAATCTGTGACACGATACTGATCCATCAACTGGCCAAGTTTGAATGCAATGCGATCGTACACATCCACGCCGGACGACATGGAACTGCGCTATGTTTTTGAAAACAACCGTCAAGTCACCGGAAATCTCGGAAATCGCAGAATGTCAAGAAAGCCAGTCCCACGAGTACATATATATCCGCTTATCGGTGTATAAAGACTCTTGTAAACTTACCACCGCTTCGAACTCACAGGCGTTCAAACGTTCATGCATCAAGCTCAAGACTGGTCTCAACTGTATTTTTGTCGCCCTCCCCCGAATGGAGAACTCAACAGGATTCTCGAGCGCAAATTTGATCAAGATGTAAAGGTCTATATCATTGTCTACAAAGAAGTCACTCAAACCATGTCCAAACTGACTAAGGTGCGCGGCTTGACTTCATCAGAGAGACTCCAACGTAACTGATATTACTACATAGATGTCTCTAGAATCGGTCAGCGTACAAGTCGTTGCGACACCCAGATAATATCGATTCAAAAGACTGTCCAATCTGGGCTAACCACGAGGAAGTCCTCGTAGACAACCACTTCGCTGCGATAGATTCAGATGGCCACGCACACCCACCCTTTGGCCAATGTACACCTATTCACTGGGACTAGATGCTTTCCCTGGCCAAGACATAACAATCCGAGGATTTTTCAGAATATTGGGGAATATCGCTAGTAATGCGTTATCGGTTCAGGAGAGCGTGAGGATGCCTTGGTACGATGCTGGCGATGCGTAGCTTCGCTCCTTTGTTGACATCTTTATCGTTGTATCAAGTTATCTATATGACATTCACTGGACCAGCTGTTCTCGACGTTGCTCAGCATTTTCTGAGGTGGAATGAGGTCAAGAAGAGGAAGGTTCGTCGTTGTACGTTTCCCTTCCCTTGGTCTACCATCTAGAAACGTCGACCGACTTGCTCTTCCGCCTGAACATGCCCTTCAAGAAACCGTTACCCACTTGTTCTTTCCCCGGACTGTCTCACTCACCTTCCCCGCCAACGTTTTAATTGTGGCCAAGATGAAACCCCTGTCACTACGAAGATAGACCCGATCCCTCGAGCTATAGGGTCCAGGTTGGAACCATGGAGTTTTGACAGAGCATAATGTTTGTAAGCTACCGAGTCTTCTACTCTGCTGTGGCTTATTTGTTGAGCAGATATATCCAAATGATCCGGGAGGCCAATCCTTTCATTTACATCGGTGAGCTATAGCGTTGATTTCTGTGGGTTAAACGGTAGCTCACGTTTGATGCATGTGGATAGCCAGTCCTTGTACAGCTTGTCTCTTCTTGCGACTCGCCCTCCCCCTACCAAAGACGAGAATCCCGACTTCAAGTTGGGAGCTCTAGTGGGACGAACTGCCAGAGCGATTCCGAGTATGTTTTAACTCTGATTCCAGGTATACCAGATTTATGTGAATCACATCGACATGCAAAGCTGATGGCATTCAAATTCTTACAGAACTTAAGTCGGTTTGCGGTCAACATCAGTACGGCAATATCGTCGTTGTATGTCTGACAAGTCGAAGGATTGATTCTGAATTGCTGCAAATGCAAGATCTGTAAAGATATTAGTAGTACTAGAAATCATTACTTATATTCAACATGCTCGTTTACGAGTTTAGCATTTAATCTCTTCAACCTTCCTTTGGAACGAACAAAGTCTGCGAGTCCTACGAGTTCCCCCCGCGGTCGACCAGAAGTCCCGGCGCAAGTTAGAAACGGTACCAGCGACCCATGAATTAGCCTCGATCGTCCAAGCGCTGGGGAGAGCCAAGAGGTCGTGTGCGTAAATGGAGAGAACTACTGGGTGTTTCCTGGGTAGTTTTAACGGCGATAAACCCGGTGTAAAAATTCGATTGCGCTCGACGAGGTTGAGGACCGGACCGAACTTGGCCAGGCGACCATCCGACGTCATGTCGGCGAACGTTGAGTAAAATGTATTCGCCATGGCGTGGCTTGTTGTTGCTCACTTCGAATCTCAGTCTGTAATGTGGACTTCTAATTTGTGGGGGAGTTTATTAGTACGACAAGTTCCATATTGTCTCTTTCGATCCTCCCGCGGGCCTTCACGCGACTGTCGATAGCACGTAGAACAATATAAATGGTATGTCTGGCCTTCTAAGTTAACGTGTCGTTGTCGTGTGGAATGGAGGAACTGTAACAATGATAGAAGTCGCGTATTCTGCTCAGAACTGGAGGCGAGAGTCAACAATAAGAGCTCGATGGAGGGTGTAGTAACGCACCTCAAAATCAACGACGCGTCGTGGCCAGTGAAAATCAACCATTGAATGAAAAGCTTCAATATCGTCGAATTACAGCGCAAAAAAACTGAGATACATGAGCTCTAGATAGTAACGATCAAGTATACCAGAATTCAGAAAGAAATTTGAGGGAAGGAAGCAGTTATGAGGCAGAAATGTTGCCACGAGGAGCGGAATCACCGAAATTGTAAACATATACAAACACCGACAGCCTGAAGGATTGCTCACTCCATCCGAGAAGGCGATATCGATGTTACGGTGAAGACATGATTACGCTGGAATCCACCAGGATCACGACATTCGTTACTCGTATTGGCTAACGAGAACTTCACGATTGGAGTCGACATGCGTTAAAATTGGAAGAGGTCACTCAACATTTCGGGCGAGCTATGAGTCGGGTGAGTACCTAAGATCGTTCTCGTTCTGAGGCTCTTTTTAAATCGAACAAACTTAGTAGGGTTGCCAGTTTGGTTCTATCAACACCTCTTGCCAGACCTTAGTTTCTCTAACATTATCTCTCACTGTCGCTGCATGCCTTACACCTCCGACCTCATCCTCGCACAAGCAGCGTCGGTGGACAATAATTGACAGCACGCTACCTGCCGGGCGTTTAGATATGGTTGTAGTTTACTTCTCTGGGCTGATATATGGTGCTACGACCGTCAGTAATCTTATCACAGTCACAATGTCCATCTGATGAGTGATAAAGGATCCTTGTGCGGCCATCATGTACTGTGTCGAACACACCGGCAACGTGTTCGACACGCCGTTGACTTCCATCCACCATCATTCAACTCGCAGGACTTCCATGTACAAGTCGTCTCAAACCTACTCTATCTCTGGCAATCAACATATACTAAACGGAGCCCGCAATACTACAATAGGGCAGGCGGCGTTCAACTGTGCTGGTCGTGACCAAGTTTATCATAACTACTATGATGCTAATCGTGAGTGACCGTTTTGCCAATATCAGAATGGGAAGCCAATGGTCCCTTGTGCAGCTCTTTGGGACGCGATAGCAGATGTCGGAGCATCCCATAACTCGGAACAACAGGTCGAACGCGGCCGTTGTCTCCCCGGAACCCGTGAGGCAGTCCTCCGACTTATTCATAAATGGAGAGCATCGGAAGACCAGGGTTTACCAGTGTGTTGGCTTTCTGGCACTGCGGGTGTAGGAAAGTCGGCTATTGCATTGACCGTCGCTGAAGAATGCGAGAAGGACGGATTGGTGGCTTCGTTCTTCTTTTTCAGATCGGATCCAAGGCGTAACAACCCTTCGTCCCTCATTCTATCCATTACACATGGCCTCGTAGTGACAAGGCCGCATTTAAAGACACTTGTCAACCGGAGAATCGTTGCTGACCCCCGGATCCTCAAGGCTAGGTTGGAAGATCAATACAAGGAACTAATTCTAGGAAACCTGAATCATCCTCCCTCTTTGTCTGATCAAAAGCTCCCCGATCTGGTCATCGTCGATGGCCTCGATGAATGTGGTGACGGTGCTATGCAGCGCCGTGTCCTCTCCATCATATTTTCCACATATCAACAGCCATCCCAGTATCCTTTACGATTCCTGATATGCAGCCGCCCTGAATCCTGGATCAAACTGGCATTTCGGGGGTTCAGCGAGGCCCAGTTCACCAAACATATCAAACTGGATGATTCGTTTCGCCCCCAATACGACATCGAACTTTACCTCGATCAGCAATTCCTGGAGATCCGCAGAGACCCCAGATATTCACAAGTTGAATTCGCAGACCCGTGGCCGGCTTCTCGCGATGTTCGGTTGCTGGTTGAGAAAGCCGATGGCCAATTCATTTATCCGTCGACTGTGATAAAGTTCGTCAAGGCGGAGTACGCTCTTCCAACTGACCAGCTCTGCATCATTCTCAATACTATATGCAACCAGTCCTCCGATTCCTCGAAAGAGTCACCCCTCAATGATCTTGATGAACTCTATCTCATGGTATTGCGTACCAACCCTGACTGCAATAAACGTCTACTCCCCATTCTCGCAGGGATCATCGTATTTCCAGAACCATCTCCAGGATTCATTGAAATTGTACTTGGACTCTCTCCTGGTACAGTTGCTCAGACATTACGTGCGATGCACTCGGTGCTTGATGTCCGCGATCGGGAACATGACATTAGGATTTACCATAAATCCTTTACTGATTTGCTCCTCGATCGGGCACGGTCAAAGGAGTTTTGTATAGATCTGTCCAACTGGAAGGACTTGCTGGCTTGTTGGTGGACTAGAGCTCTAACTGAACAGTGCAGAAAGTCCCCTGAGCTGCTAAGTAGCAATGACCGCTCCGCTTACTCATATTCTTTAAGGAAGTTGGTACGGTGCTGGGAGAAAGGTTGCCTTCCTCCAGCAGGTGGTCATATGAGTAGTGTGCTGATGTCCGAGGTGGATACTTTCTACTGCCTGGCTTCGTCCCTTTCTGGAAAGTTGGGTCGCAACGGCAAAATGCTCCACCATATAGTGGCAATTCTAGCGCCGAGATTCAAACCCCCGGACAGCGCCCCTTTCTCTCGTAGCTTCATCTTTTGGGTTTTACTATTGTACTGTTATATTCAATTCGGCAGAGTAGTTTCTGGAGTTTTTCGAAAGGTCACAGGTTACTGGCGGTCTTTCCGAAACCGCAAAATGCTGTGACCAAAAACTGTTTTTTTTTTCCTTCGTCTGGAACGGCTCTAGAATGGCTCCTGAAGCGACAATATCCTTAAGGTTACACTTGTACTGATTACATGCAAAATAAGAATAAAGTGCGAGAAATGGGAGGGTATCTGCTGTATGGTCCCAGTTCATATGAATTGCATCTTCCTTTCCTACCCCCGTTGTTGCAGGCCTGGCCCAAGCTGGCTCGGGCCCCGTCCTCACACAGAAGAGAATTAAGCGGTTGATGATAGCATCGGTTCTTTTTTGATTGACGGAAAAAAACAGTTACAGTCGTTCTCAAAAACCTTGCGCCGCGTCTTTCGCGTGCGAAAAATTCAAAAAAAAGTCAAAAAATGCCTGTAAATTATTTTTTATTCACACTACGTCTCAATTCACTTTTTTTGCTGCTGGAACCACACAAGAATCTCGAGTACTACAACATATGGCCAGAAACCAAGCCAAAGAAATGAACAACGCCGCTGAATCCGAGCATGTAAGCGACGGGAGTGTGGAGGCCCACCCGCCCAACCAGTGTTGCACCGACCCCTGGTCAGACCCTGGGTCGGGGTCGGGAAGATTTCTGAAAATTGCTTGACCCCTCCCGACCCCACGAGCTGGAGGGGTCAGAGCCAAAAAGTCATGTATGGAAGTGTAGCTGCGACGGAATAGAAAGACGACAGTCACAGGGTGACCTAGGTGACATCTCCCGAGCTGGTTCGCCTCCGCCGGTAATGCCGTAAACAGATGACGCGGCCTGCCCAGCTCACAGAACCAGATTTTTTCGTCAAACACGCTCATCCATCGATCATCGCGCGTTTAATTTGGCCGCCATCGACGACGCGACACGAGGCGTGCTCCCTTCTCTCTGGGACTGGGCCTGAGCACGAGCGGTACCTACTAAGAGCCTTTGGCATCAAGTAGACACGTAGTACCAAATTCCAACATTGATTGAAAAAAGAAAGCGAGAGTAACAGTACAAGAAGCAACATAGTAGGCAAGTGGCAACTCACGGCGGCTCAGGGAAATCATTGACAGTTGATGCGACGAGCAGGGAATCTGATTTACTCGCATGACGAGAATGGGGTGCCATCTGGGGTCAAAAAAAGCAGTTCTGCTTGTCGAGTGATAGTAGAAGCAAGGAAGAAAGCCATCAGCAAAAACCGTAAAAGAATATAACTAGTTCCCAATGCATATATACCCTATATCTAGTTAGAACAAGTTTCAGTGAAATATAACTATGTATATTATATGTCATTACCTTCCCTTGAGATTGTAAACCCTCATAACTATAACAGGGCTTCATAACCTAAACATAACCATGGTCAGAGCTTGGCCATAACAGCATTATCACCCCTCATAACTATAACAGGGTCCCATAACCTAGGCATAACCCCTCATAACTATAACAGGGCCCTATAACCTAAGCATAACCATGGTAAGAACTTGGCCATAACAGGGTTATAACCTATGCACAGCTTTTAGATAAGATAAGATAGAAATAAATAGGTATGAGGTACACCTACCTGTGAGTGTAACACAATCATAACAGTTAGCATCAGGTTCAATTTCACCCTTAAAGAACTTGTAAGTAAAATTCCCCTCTTAACATAAACAAATTATAAAATGTAGTTGTTTATTACATAGATATATACATAGTTGACTTATGAAAGCAAACTTGAGATGTGTGCATATATATATACTTGTAATAATAATAAGAAAGTTGCAATCTACAAAATAGGTGTCATATATAATTCTAATAAGAATAATAGAGCTGCAATATATGAAATAGAAACAAAGGCATATAATTTCTTTTTTTAATAGCCTGACCAGGCTACTGGGCATAATCCACAGTACCTGCTATATTCTACATTACCTGTTATACTCTACATTATCTGCTATATGACTCAAAACTTGAAATAACCCTCATAACTCATCATAACCCTTGTAACTTGCTATAACACCCATAACAAGATGTTACATCAGTCACTTGATGCCAACATCAAAACTAGAGTTGCTGGGTTTTTGGATTTGTATTGTGTCATACATGCTGGTATAACTCTATTATATTCTCCCATCACCATATTTACATGTTACTACAAGTTCTTGGATGTATAACATGGAAATAACATGGATATATCACACTACTGTTTTTGCTGATGGCAGGGTTAGACACGGAAGGTGAGTGTGTGTATTTGAAAGAGTCTGAGCAGCCTACTTACTTACATAGACGTAGGTAATACGCGTACCGGCTGCAGCGCATTATGTACCAGCGTTAAACCAGTGCATTATCGTGACCGTAATATTTACGACATGCTGCCCGCTGGCAGTCTGCTTGCCGTAAACGTCGCATTCGTCTTTTTCCCGCTCTTGACTGTCTTTCTCGTTTCTTGGCCTCCGCCAAAAAAATCTTGAAGCCCTTCCAAAGCGGAAGAAAGACATTTAGGTACGTGAAATGACCTTACATATAGCCGTAAACTCAGAGCCACCAGCTCACTGCATGCTACCGGTACCCCTCTGTCTCCTCTGCCTCATGGCATTGCAAACATGCCTTGTCATTGTCGTTGTTGTCTGGCATTTGGTGAGTCATAATTCCTCTTGACTATTGTACTTGTAATCTCATAGATATGTTCAGATACTATCATGTTCAGGCCGTATGAAGCAGTTCTGCCGTCGCCTTAAGGCTTTCACAATGTGGTATTAGATCATCTTGCTGACGTTGTCACTCCCCGGCCAGTGTTCCAACTCAAGCATGTGGAATCGCCCGCACCTTTCCTTTGTTGACCAGGGAATGCCTCCAACCCAACGGGGGCTAGCTTGGTTTACACTACCCTTCAACTCTGTCCACCATGTCAGCTGTCTGCCTTTGGGACACTTTGTGGCATAACTCTGCTAAAGGTTTACCACTTTGACTCTCTGTTGACTTGCGTTATGCTGACCATGTACCCAGAGATTCTTCAAAGCAACATCTACGAGATGTGTTGCTGCCCGCACGTATATGCTCCCACACTCTAAGTGGGCATTTGCTGTTCGCTGTTGATCATCTTCCATTCATCCTTCATCACTCGACGCTCATTTGTCATACTCTCACCGTTTATTGGTTACTCGCTCGCCATTTGTTCACTGTTTACCATTTGCTCATCGTTTGTCCACCTTCATTCACCGTCATCCATTGTTCAAGCAAGGTCAACATTTGGAGTCTGAATGGACATCAGCCCTGACACCTGTCTCGTATTGAGGGCAGCTAGTTAAGCTGTTGTTCTGAAGGCTCTGTGTGTATGATGCTGCCGTAGAGAGAGAAGCATCAACAGAGCGCGAGACTTCAGTACGTCTGAAGTATTTGCTGTAGTCGTCGTTCAGTTTGCCTGAGGTATGGCGTCCACCATACTTCAGTGCACCGGAAGTATGCTTGCTTTTGTGCAACTTGTGTTTCTACCATCAAGGTGTTTATGTTAGGAGACATAGAGGCAGCTCAACCTCTCCAAGGGTGCGGCAGCCCTATGTCTCCTGCAGACAGTGCCCATGATGTAGACACTAAAATTATTATCACTGATACTGGACCTCTGTGTTATTAATAGGTATGTTCTTGTGGTTCCCTCCTCCATGCCTCCTCTTATTTGACGTACTACAGTCCCAGCTTTTATGTCCGAGTACTGATAAATAGGCATGCCTTTCAAGACAGTTTACTATCAGATGCTTTCTGATTTCCATATTTAGTGCCCAATGGTTGTACGTCTCATCACTTGCAACGGATCGACTGATTCAGGGTGTGCAGGGGTAAGTCAAATTTCCGTTGAGTACCCAGACATAAACCAGGCTAAATCAGAGCTTCTAGAATACTTCGTCTCATTCTCTTTGATGTCACCCAACGCATCGCACCTCATCCTCCAATACAAGGGATTGCAGTTGGTTACGTCTGATTATCAAACACGGAACCAAGACTTCATGATGGAGGTTGAGGATGATATGGAGTGTGAACAGGAGACTCTGGGTCTGAAGAACAAAGGGGATGGAGGGCTTGGTGAAAATGACATGGCGGAGGATCAAGAGGACAAAAACAAGGATGATGGAAATGAAGATGAAGAGATGTCTAATGGCGACAATGACAATACAACAGATGAAACTACTGTTACAGCCAAATCCAAAGACCACGCAAACTGGAAGCTCAAGCCTGAGGTCAAGGCATTGCTCAAATCGGCATCCAAGGGAGTTAGTGAAGGAACGGATGCTGCTTATCGAAGGTAGTTATTTTTCTATTTGCTTGTACCGTTGGACACTACTAATAAAGTTTACTGCAGTCTGATGAAACAGTGCACTAAATTTGTCAAGGAAAATCAATGGATTGGAGACAATGAAGACTTTTTCCGGCCAGAGCCTCACCCAGAATTGCCTGAAATGATTGTTTCGTGGATTCTATCAGAGTATGTGTTTTGTTGTGTTGTAAGCGTGAGGTTTGTTTCTGACTGTTCTCAAAGCTGCGATTCCTACAATTTAGATGGTTCCGTAAAGCCTCCAAATGAAGAACGCAGCACCTATGCTCATGCTCAAAAGATGCGCGCCGCGGCAACATTTGGTTTCGGGCATATTCATGGCCTTGAAACCGGTCTTGGGAGCGCAGTGAAGTAACTGGAAATATGGTTGGAAACCCATCTGTCTCCCAACAGGTCTCTCTCTATATGATTAGTCTGAGGCGTAGAAAGGCAAGTGAATATATCATGTTCTCTAGATTTTACTAATTAGTTTGTGCAGGCTCAAGCAGGAGAGACACCCACTAGTGCCCGTGCTGTGACAGCGGTGAGTACTTTTAGTGCTTGCTACCTAGCGTTTGGATGAGAAATTTAACAGTATCAACGCATGTTAGGATTTGATGGGACGTTTGTACAATTTCAATGTACGACCAGAAAACCGCGCAATCAAGCAATACGCACCTGGCAAGCGCGTAAAGGACGATATGGATGCCGAAACATGGGCAGGTGGTCGTTTCCGGCGACTTCTCCATTGTGCTTACACTGTTGCATTTGCTTGTCTTTTGCAGGTTGACGAAGTCCTCAAGATACAAACCCACGATGTCGAAAAATTTGAGAAAGATGGCGAAGTTATTCTGAAGTTAACTCTTCCATTCCGCAAAACTGATCAGTTTGGAGGTAAGTTCCAGCCTTTTGTTAGCCAACGAGGTTGTCTATCTGGTTCTTACTCTTCTGGTTGTAGACATTCAACCGTTCTATCTCCGTGAGTTGCCTGAGGAAATGCGCCATCTTTGCCCTGTTCGAGCGTGGGCAGATTGGCTGGCTGCCAGTGAGATTGAGGATGGTTATATCTTTCGGCGGATTGACAAGAGTGACCGGGTGGTTGGCGGTCAGAACAAACCAATGGTATGTCCTCTGAAAACCTGAATAACATTACTTATGAATCACGGTGCTACTATCTACAGACCTCTGCTCAGTTTCTTGAAGGATTTCGCAACAACTTACTTGACATTGGAGTGGATCCTGCTCCATATGGTACTCATTCTTTCAGGTGCGGCGGTTGTCAGTGGCTATCGGTTGACCTTCGCTGGCCAATTCGGAAGATTTGTGAGTGGGGGGGATGGAGTACGGAGTTCACACACTTGACAATTGTCAAGTATCTCATTTCATGGAACGATGACCCCATGCATCCCCGCATAGACTTCTTCAATATGAAAAAGAAACCCACTATCAAATGTTGGTCATGTGGCAGAAGCTGTGAGTGCTTCGGTCGATAAATAAAACTTATATTGTTATATAATTTGTGTCCCGGTGCTGCATATATAAATATGTAATTTCTTCTTCTACCTCAATTGCGTCAGAGTCATCTGCCATCACTTCTCTTTCACTACCTGAACAACTTTCAATAATGTCTTCCTTATCCGTAGCCTTGTTATTGGGAAGCATCCATGGTATGCATTGAATGGGGACACGTACTTCGACTTTGTTTAAAACTGTATCTTCATTGAATGCTAACTCTGGTGTTCCAGTCTTGAGTCTTTGGAGAAAATCCTCAATCCCAAAAACAATTCAGATGTAAGTCGTGTTTGAATGGGGGTATTTCTCTTCTTTGCGTTTTTTCGGGAATGACAACAACTGTACTTTGTGCCATGGAGTGTACATCATTGAAGGCATTCTGGGGCTGCCCGTATCGAGTTCATGGTAGATAAGAAAAGGCTAAGTTGACCTTTGTGAGTGAACAATTTTAGACAACGCAAGCAAAAAACTGACCGAACAGAGCATTTGAATAATTACCCCCGTCCACAATTTCCTGCTCAGATACTGGACGATTGTATCTCCACTCCAATGTAGATAACTCGTGCAAAAGTCTCGGACTGCAGGAATAAAAACCTCCTTGGGAACAAGAACAAGAGTATTATTTGGCCTAGACTCTGCGTCCAAACCGTCAAATGAGACTCCATGTTCAATGAATGAGTACGCCTCCAGTTCCGCTGCTGTAGGCGCCACATCATAACGGTCCATCCTTGTACAAGATGGCAGTTGCGCTGGGTTGAAATATGCAGAAAGAGAATTCAATGGTGAAAAAATATTGATTCGGGATGCTATGGCTGGATGTCGGGAGGAAAGTCTGCCAGTGGAGTTCATTTCAAGTTCAAATTTGACTCCTTTCTTCCATCCATCTAGTTTATTCAGTGTCAGCTTTGGATCAGATTGATACCGCACGACTAGTGTTTCTCCAAATCCACAGCGGGCTACCTCCAGCGCTGTTTTGATGCTGCATCCACGGAGTCCGTCTGCATAACTATTTCCAGAAAGAATCGCAGTAAGAAGCAGTCCGGTGTGATCCACATTGAGATGTCTTTGAACGTCAGAGAAACGATATACTTGAATAAACATGCGCTTGGTATTCTTGGTTTTTTCCCTGTTGAGAACATAATACGGCGACCAAAATGACAGTGAGCGATCTCAAATAGTATAGAGATAAAGTAGTACATACTTATTATATCTTAGTACCTGACCAACGCCATGAACAATCATGTCGCTATCATCTGAAATAACAGCATCAACAATCCCTTGCCGTGAAAGGGCTGCTAACTGTGCGTCTGCTTCGCCCGGGCCCTATAATAGAATTTTTCAATCAAAAAACATTACTGAGTTGTAAAAGCCCCTTACATTGAGAATATAACCACCGATAGCTTGAATAAGCCGTCGAGCAATGCTGTAAATTGCAATGTTCTTGTTGATGACTTTTTTTCCTGATTTGACTTTAAGATTGTGGCGGCCATCAAATACAAATAATAATATAGCTGGAATGTCGGTGTATGGAAGGATAGATGCAAGAAGGGAGCCAATAGCGCCATCGGTATGAAAGCGTTCCCGCTTAGACAAGGCAGCAACCACTGAATCCAGTAAGTTACTGACTCAGACTTTCAGTTGAATACAGGCTTAAATGAGGGAGAGACATACTTTGCGTCAATTCCCAGAACTGGCTGCCGACCGTTGAGGTGAGTATGTTCTTCAACAGCCCAGTCAACCAAACACTTTGTTTGTGCTACAGGTTTGCATTCGGCCCACAGTCCTTTAACACCCATGGTTGAAGGAGTAAAACAAGTCTATTCAGTGACCGTACTACGCTTGTTTTGAATGAGAATGTTTCACTGCTGATCGGAAACATATGGCTAACAAGAAGATTAATCGAAATATATGACTAACACAAAGGTTACCAGAAATACTAAAGTAGGGGTTCGGATGTACTAATTCATAAAAATTGCTAACCTACTTTGCCTTCGCAGCTTTGCGTTGCTCCAGTAAGATACGGTAAATAGTTGTAATGTTCATCTGTTTACCCTGGCCATCTGTGAATTCTGCCCAAAAGTTTGCTGGCGTTGATTGGTTATACCGTAGCCCTACCCACTGAGTCAACGTTAAAACAACAGCAAGAACAGCGATCAGCATGACACTTACACGCCATTTATCCCATATCTTCTTCAAACCCTCCCAATGCCTGTCTTCTCCTCCCCGCGTTGTTTTCTTGAACACAGTTGGCCAGTGCTCAAGTGCAATCCCGTGTCCATTGATTTTTACCTCACAAAGGTCCTCTCTAAATTTGGGATTGGACTCTGTCCAAAGGATTCCGAGGAGGTCGATATCAGTTGCAAATGTCAGATTTCTGGGGTCTGGGACATCAGATTGACGGAAGCTAAGAGTGGTACCATCCTGGAGATTGAGATGCGTCAGAGTTTCTGCTTTTGAATTCAATGTAACGTTGGTGGTTGGTGGTTGTAGAGACTCAATCGTCAGTGGTGACGCCGCAGGTGTAGGTGGTAGTGGTTGAGTTGACAGATATAGTGGCGTTGGAAATGTTGGAGGCAGGATAGGACAAACAGAGGGATACTCTGTGAGCCGCAATTCATGAGGCAATGGGGGATTTGTAAAAGAAGGTGCGGTGAAGTGGTCCGAAGGTGTTGATGAGATGAAAGGGGAGAATGACGAAGCGAGGGAAGCAAAAAGTGCATTAGCGGCAGGCGAAGCAACAGTTGATGATGTGGTATGTCCATGAGCAATGGCTTTGAGCTGCTCACTAATACTAGTAAGCTGGGCAGACACCTGTTTGGCCGCAAGCTACAGTTCAACATTCAATGTTCAACAATCAGACGTGCACAGTACACTCACTGCCATATCACTGGCGTCCACTTCTCTCTTGGGAGATCAAGGCCGAGGGGGATGGTTACATATGTATTTCTTTGCCTACAAGTGCATCAATGTCGTAGTTCACAGGAGAGAACGAACAGCATACCCAAAGAACCATGTCTTCTTTTTGCTGCTGGGAGCGAGTGTCCTTCGAACGCTGCACGACTCCCAGATCCATCTCCTTGATAATTTCGGCACGCCGCTTGTGTGAGCCCTTGAGAGCCTTCTTTGTATCAGCACGCAGGCCCTTATGAGGATGGTGGACACCAGGTTTCGAGCTAGAAAACACTGTGAACATCAAAATACAGATGTTAGAATAAGAACGTACAGGTTCCAATTGTCCCGCTTGCTGCTATATTCCTTCAAACAAGCGACTAACATTGCTTTTGTCCCGCTAGAGCCCAGCTTAAGTTCCTGACATAAACACTTGAGCTGCTCCCATTTAAGTTGTGATCTGTATTAACGTTCGGGTAGTAAGCAGAAGGACAACTTGTATAACGCAACTTACAATTTAATTTTGCGGACTCCTGCATCTCCACCAGCGCTGGGAAACTCGCATTCATCTGAATTATCTTGAACGATGTTGAGCGGCGTCAATTCGGTGGATGTGCTCCCCATGTGAGCGGCAATCTTCGGCAACAGAAACGCCAGAACGAGAGGAAGCAGAAGAAAGAAAGCAAGCGCAGTGGTGTGGCCGGTAGCTAGGCAGGATGTGGTGTCGCAAGAGGGCTGGCCGTCATCGAAGCCGGCGGTGAGTGCAATGACGGCCACCAATGGTCTAGGAGAGCGGTAAACAAGAGACGGCAAAACGATCGTAAGGGGGGAAAGGACAAGAGGACGCAAAATGCGGTGCATGACACCAGTGCCGGATTAGGGCAACACGTCGGAACAAACAAAGGAGATGCAGAAGACGGTGACGTAGCGCGGGAGGGCGGTTTGGCGGGCGGGCCGGTAGGCGCAGTGTGACACAAACGTCTTGTATCAGAGAGAAGTTTTGTACGAGCTACGGCTATAGTAACATGTAGGAATTCACTGAGACAGTATCTCTATGTCATCTGAGTCAGTATTGTTGTCATGGGCAGTCTCTGTGGGGTCTTCGTCGTCGTAAGCCTTCAGTTCGTTGTCTACACTTTCCAACCACCTCATGCATCCATAATGTCCCACCCCACTCACTTTTTGGCTCAAAGACATCCCGGAGATGGACGAGTTCCTCTGCTGCAAAAGGATTTTCCTTTTTGAGGGTAAGGTACAAAAAAAACGTCGGACCTTCCATATATGGCACCTGACCCCCAAAAAATCAGCCGACCTGACCCCGACGTGACCCCCGACCCGAGGGATCACCCGACCTTTCTGACCCGACCCATGCAACACTGGGCCCAACAACGCTTCAGCCTCGGTGAAAAGGGTCTTACCTGCTGTGAGATCCATTGAATCAGTATAGACCGACATTTCTATTTCATTCTGATGATTCTATGGAAGGATGGCGGCGAGGAAAAGCTATCTATACGGCTCAATTTTCCGCTGAGGAACGACGTGGTAACCACTGCCGTTCGGAAACATCAATTCTAATCGGGATTCTGGGAAATAAAGTATAGGTCGACTACAAGGTGTTTCAGAGTGATGAGAAGATGTGTTTATTTGAAAAAGAGGGAAATGACATTGGTGAAGAGGAGGAAAACTATTTGACATTGAGAAACCAGTCAGCCCAGCTTGGCAACACTATATGAAGGACACAGGCAATGGATACGACATTGAGCAGCTGGAAGGGAAATCTACGAACCTAGATGTACTGTGCATAACAGATGAGCCTCTGAATTGGAAGGAATTAAGGATTTCACTCTGGCCCGCCACAGTTAAGATTTATTATCTCTTTTGGAGTTCCCCTATGATGTGCTCGCCCATACCGCCCTGCAACTGTATGACCACCCTTCGAAGATTTGTCGACGAATACCATCTGTTCGATCGTGTAGTACCCTTGAATGATGTGAATTCAACCACACGGTGCGAAGAGCTCTCATCACGGTGCAAGCCAGTTTTTCTGAGTGATTTTCGGTGAAGTCGCTTGACAAGGTTTCATTTAATTGTTGGAATCGGTAGTGACTGACCGTGCCATGATTGTGAAGGAAAATTGAGCGTGTCTCGCGCACCTGCCACCGGCTGATCCAACTCAATGGGAACAACGGTCTCGAGGATCCTTGTACGTCCTTGAAGTAGTTTATGGTGCTCTAACGGACCCATGTTTCTGAAACCTCTTTACCATGTCTCCGCCGCCGTATGCTGTCATCTGAAACACCTGGAGCATCCAACACACGTAGAGATCCCAGCTTTCTTCTAGTACGTATATCACACATTCCTTTATATCTGTGCTGATGTGGCGGTAGACAGGACATTTCTGAGGGTTTTCAAGTAAAAAGAGTGTGTAAGAGTGTGTATTATAGAGTGGAAGAGAGCTACAGTGGATTTACAGAGTTTTCAGCATTTGTTTGAATTTTTTTCGCACGCGAAAGACGCGGCGCAAGGTTTACGACTGTACATGTCCTCGACGGTTATCCGGTTAAAAAAAAAAAAAAAACCTTGCTTTCGCATACCAGAATTGGACGACCAGAGCAAAGATTGATAACGCTACGTCGCTCACGGTTCCAAGTACATTAACCGCTTTTGAAATACCTTTGTGGAAGAGGAACCCCGTGACCAAGGCAAGTTGCGTAAAAGTAGCGAAGGGCTGGCTGGTCGGAGTTTGAGTAAAAAGACACGGAAACTGCGCGAGTCTATACGTACGTCTTCGCGAAGTAAGCTAACGGATACGAGTATTAGGGCTGTTGATTTCAACCTAGACACAACTCACCGAGAGTAGTAGAGAATAGCCCAAGTATCGGAAAGCAGCTAAGAAAGAGGGGGAAGATCAGAGGTGACCGGTGACGACGGACGGACGGAGTCGAACACAACGACGACTTACAACCAACGACCACGACAAGGTATCTTTCCGCGGCGCACCAAACGTTGTTTCAGCCTTCTCGAACGGCTCAAAAAGTTAAAGTTATGGGTTACTTGAGAACGTATAAACCCAGACACGGTAAGGTCAAGAAACTAGAAAAATAGAAGACTGATTTTTAGAATCGGTAACACAAACCAAACGATCATATATAGCCTGTGGCAGGTTTTGGTGAAACACGTTCACGTTCATGGTAGCAACCGCAGTGGAACTTCACCGTTAGCACAACCACGTTGAGTTATGAATAACCTGCGTTTTGCTCAAGACGTGATACTCCTGTGGATGGGTAGATAGTAAGAAATGACGAGAACTGGGCAGGGATGTGTAAGTGCGTTATGCACCAGAACCAGTGTTCCCAGGATGGTCAGACCGGGTTACCCAAGTTCGATAACCAGGTATGTGTAGACCCAACTTGAAGTGCAAGAGCATGATTTGAATGAACAGTATCCAAACCACTGTGGGAGACCGTATAGGTATCGCGACGCGATAAGGAAACGTACTAAACCACTCCAACCTGATTGTGGACCACCGGTAAGCAAAAGGAGGATACGAGAAGCTCAAGCACACATGGCGCATTTCTTAGGTGTACCGTGTAGGTGGACGTGGAAGGCTGTGGTGCGCGTAATCAGAGAACGGAATCTCCGCGAACAAGAAACAACAACCGTGGACTGATAATCTATAACTCGACTCGAGTTCATCAAACGTTAACCGCATAGACCTTGCGTTCTCGTCATGGCCTTCTTCTAGTTTATACCCCAGTCTCTCCTCTATGCTTCTAATATAACCCTCCATCTCATCCTTCCACTCGTCTAAAAGCGCATTTTCGCGTTTACATGCAAATAATGCCCATAGTAACCACTCGATGACGTTTTCTCTCCGCAGTCGAACGTTATCTTGCTTGGAGTTGATGACCCACCCCGAGGGATAGGTGGTATACGGACCAAACACGACGCTGGCACATCTCGTGAATAAAGCTTCCCGTTCAGTACGAGTAAGCTGGTCTGGTGTATCTAATAGAGCTTCCTGCGTTTCTGTGAGGATTTGAAAGAGAAACAAGGGCTGCACCATACCTTCGCCAACCGTTTCTTTTTAGGGCATGAGTGTTGGAGCGGAGCTTAAGGCGACCGCGTCGCGTTTTCACACACATGACGGCGACGACGACGACGACGTTCTACAACAAAGTACTACTAACGTGCTACATGTTTCTCTTGATCTGTGAGATGATACTGCTCCATCAACTGGCCAAGTTTCAACGCAATCCGATCATACATATCCACGCCTTCCTCCGCCGTCGCCCTCCTAAATCGAAGATCGGTCGTCACTTCCTCCAACTCGCGTTTCACCTGTCGAAGAACGACATGGAACGGCGCTAATGTTTCAAGATACCGGAAATATCCGTAAATCGCGGAATGTTATGTCAAAGTGGGGACAACTCACGAGTGTCCGTTTCGACTCGGGCGTTGTTTCTAATAGAGAAATGAACATTCAGTTTTTTTTCAACCCTTTCACGCTAGTGCTTACTCCTTCACGTCGGGTATGCCGGCTTTCTTTGCTTCGGTCGCTGACTTTGCTTTTTCGGTCGGAGGTGCGCTGTTTCTGATGGAATTCAGTTCAACCTGTCGAGTCCCCTGCACCACGGTCGGTTACCCACTCTTTCACACCAGGTGTGTCGATTTTCATCCTCTTTGCTCCACTCCTCTCCGCGACTGGTTCAACGTTCGATTTCCTCTTGGTAGCCACAACAGTCTGCTCAACGAGTTCCTATGATTAGCGGATTTCACGCCACACCCATCGGGGAGATCGAGGTTTCACCTGGCCAGAGCTCATACCAGTACCCTGATCATGAACCTCCGCTTGAACTTCTCCATCCATCTCACTATCATCAAAATACGCGTCCTCGTCGTTCATTTTCATCGATGGTTTTTCCTGGGTATACGTACGTGCCCTCGATTTCGCGTTTTTCCTAGGACTCCTACTATTACACCACCACGCATGCAACGCATCGTACTGCTCGGCAGAAATTCGCAGGTGCTCTATAAGAAGCGCTTTGCGTGCTTGTGCCGGTTTCGAGCATGTTCTGTGCATTTTGAGGCATTGTCTACAGCCGAGGGGGCTGGTACCGGTGGAGAGGGTACACTCGTATCCACGTTTGGCACAATTATCGCAGCTCTGTTTTAAACGGGGAGGAGGATTAGTTTTACTATGGTTACTGGTACTTCAGGGTAACAAAGACCTCATTTGCGTGTTGTTCTCGCCACAGTGTTTTTCGTGCATTGTCGATTCCTCGAAGGGTGTATAGTCTTTCGAACTGGTCTTTCAAGGTCTCAGGGATATCGGTGTGGGCTTGTCCCATCGTTTCAAGAACGCGTTGGTTAGGAAGTAAGTAAGCTGAGTGAATAAGTACAAGTTTGACAAACTCGCAGTGACCCCCCCCCCAGAGACTGCTTGACCCCCCCCCTGGTCCCACATGTTGGAACTTTCTAAGCAGCCTCGAGGCCATGCTTCCATTTCGTGTGGATAGAAAGAATCAAAATAACCAAGCGAAAAAAAAAGTACTACTCTTTTTTTGGGATGATGAATAGGCTCTGGGGCTCTTTCGACCCTGTGGCTGGGAACATACGTACTTTGAAGTTTGGTACGTACACATACATATATACATTACCAAGTCATTTCCGAGTCGGCATCCATAAATCCTGAGGGTCCCAAGTGACGAAGGATGTATGTAATGTAAATCCCTAATAATAGTTAGCTGAAGACTTCGCGGGAAAAGGTATTTTACAGTAAAGAAATTTTGAAAATCAAAGCTGACCTCTCCGTCGGATAAAAAATACTCCCGCCCAGTCATCGATAACTGTACAAGCAACGGGGGACAGTTCTAGCCCGGATTCTGTATCACCACAAGAACCTGTCCAGGACTCCCAAGGCCCAGAAAGTGCCGTTCCATTCGGGCGCGTGTGGATATAAAGCGGGCGGCAACAACCTTGAACGAATACACAAAGTACCTGTGAATTGACATATATACATACATGCTTAGAAGGAATATTCCGAGTTGCACTCCTATCGTTCCACCAAGTTATAATTCTATTCTTCTTGGGGGTCTCTTGAAGCCATTCGCTTGTTTTAGACTTTGTCGTTCGGAACCAGGGGGGGGGGGGGGGGGCACCGATGGTGATCTACACGGATCATTCATCATGGAAACGAGAAGCCCAGGCTTTTACGTTTTTTTTTTTTTTTTTTTTGAAAGCGAAATGAGCCAGTATACAGTAAGTATCATGAATACGTAGTCGAAAATATTTTGTTCCAAAGGGGGACCTTGCAAAACGCCCGAGCCTCACGACGCTTCAAACTCAACCCGGAGGCGAGAGGGAAACCAAGAAAGCTTAAATAGCAGGTTGCATATCGCATTAAAAAAAAATATCTTTTTTTATGTATGTAAATGTAAATAAAATAATAAAATTCGGGGCAACACCCCAGATATGCATCACTAGATATAGATAATCGGACGTCGATTGCGATGGTAGATTGGTAGAGTAAGAGAAAACTTTGAGTGAAAAGCAAAAAAAAATAAAAGGAATTGAATCAATGAACTATAAAAAACCTTCACTCTCCCGTCCCACGTTTTTTAATGATGTTCATCCGCTTGGATTAACGAAACGGCTTTTTCCGACCTCGGAACAATGCTACATCTGAAAGACGATGGATGACTACAGACGGGAAGGGAAGGGAAGGGAAGGGAGGAGGGGGGGAATCAGCCAATCGTTCAAGGCAGGGAGGGAAGCTCGCTATACGAACCTAATAGTACCCGTCGTCTGCCCAGTCCCAGGAAGCTCCACATCTTGAGGGTGTTTCTTTATCTCAAAGCACGCCAAAATCATCGCACAGGAGATAAACACCGACGCATCAGCCAATACCCGGCCTACATACAGAAAGAGAAAAAAAACATCTGTCAGAACTCCTCCCAACAATTGAGTGTTCCCTGTCCGAAATCTTACCGGGACATATCCTGTAAAAACACATAACGCAACGCAACGCAAGGTTCAGCGCTTGACACAAACAGGCCACCCAAAAACCTTTTACCTTCGACCAAACCCAAACACAATATCCTTTGGATCTTTTTCAGGCGTGTGATCAGGCGTAGCGATGAACCGTTCGGGTTTGAACGAATGTGGGTCCTTGTATTCATTCGGATCGTGTGCCATTTGCCTGGTTGAAGGGAAAAAAAAAAAACACCAATTATTAATACCATATCGAAATGCTAGTAAACGACTCGAAAGCTTACCAGACATTAGCCATTATAAGTGTGCCTTTCGGAATGAAATAGCCCTCAAACACGTTATCTTCGGCAGCGCGATGAGGAACAGCTATACACCCCCCAACCCCAAATCATATGAGTTTACCGATTCCAATAGGACGATGAACGAGGAGGGGGGTCCCCTTCCTTACCTGTCGGTGTAACTGAATGCCATCTTAATGCCTCTGACGCGACAGCGTTGAGATATGGCAGGTTAGGTCTATCCTCGAAAGTAGGGAGCCTATCGGTTCCGATGACAGCATCGAGTTCGGCTCTTGCCTTTTCTTGCACTTCTGGGAAAAGAACCATAGCTTTGAAGAATGAATGTATGGATGCGACGGTCTAAGAAAAAAGGCCACCACAATGAGTAAACGATCGGAAACGAGAACGTCGAATGGATTATGGATTAGTTCACTCACTGTGTCAGCACCACCTGGTATAAGAAGATGAAAAATACAATGTTAGAAAAATGACACGACAGCGTAAGGTTCGGCAGCCCCACATACCCGAGTATAAAGAAGCACCAGACCATTTGACTTCGAATTCCTCTTCGGGGGTAAGTTTCTGATCATACAATTTAGATGAAACATATGAAATAGGGGCAGTTCCGGCGGCCTGAAGTTATTGTTAGAAACAGGAACGGACAAGGGGGGGGGGGGGGGGCGTCCTTCGCTCACCACTTGAGACTTGACAAGATTATACGGTTGATCCACCATCTCCTGTAAAGTCTTCCCCCACTCCCTTGCGGTCTTATGAAACCCTCCTCCAGGCATCCATTCCGGGACTTTCGCCACTGTCCAAGAAGTTCAATATATAACGTTATCGAAAAAAATCGAAAAATACAGAGTTTGACATACGTGCGGGAATAAGATTGACGAGGAAGCCACCGGGAGAAGTCGCCTTTGAGAATTGCTCCGTCGCTTCGTCAGCGAGTGTAACGAACGGGTCTTTGCCTTCTTGTACTTCATACCCATGGGATATACGAAGAATAATAGCTCCTGCAGTTCTTGAGAAAACAAGGACATCAGGAACCCCCACAAAAAAAAACAAACAAAAAACATAAAGGATCGGGGTCAGAGTCGGGGGTCAACCGGGTAGAAAATACTCACTTTCGTACGTGTTCGGCAAAGTCATCCGGGCGTGTTAACAACCGCTTAACAAACCTATGAGTCTCAAGCTCTTCGATTGGATGAAAAGCCTTCATGAGATTTGTGTTCCCAAACAGTTGGTGTGCGAGACGTCGGTAATTTCGGAATCGGTCGCCGTAAGGCGTCAACACGAGGGTGTTTTTCCATCCCACTAGTTCTCCTCCCATTGGGATAATGGGTCGATCGGAGTAGATGGAACCGTGTTTGTCGAGCATTTCGTCCGCGGTTTCAGCAGAGTTGAGGATAACGATGGTTTGGCCGAATACTGGTTGGTGATTTTCAAAGCTTTTTCGTGAGCACACCACCTAGGACTAGCTAGGGAACCGCCACGAAATTACCTGTTACGGAGGATATCTTGCCTGGGTAGGACGATAAGCATAAAACGATTATGTTGTAGGTAGAGGCGTACCGTACTGTTCGCCCCATTTCGCGAAAGTGAGCCATTCTTGTCCTTGCGGCATGTCCAAGATATTCCCAATCAATGGTAATCCTTTAGGGCCTGGAGGGAGAGGTAAAGATGATTTCTTGCTTGATATCAAACGAGTGATGCAGTAAAGCCCAATGGCTGCTAAGACAAAGTCAACGAAAGTGAGTGAAAAAGCCATGGTCTTGTCGGAGGGAGGGAGGAACGCAATGGGATGGAAAAAAGCAAAAACGGAGTTAGTTTTTGATTGAAACAGCAATCTAGTCTTATGACCGTGTGGCTGCAGAATTGGTCGGTTGCCGTATTCTCAGTGAGATCCGCGGAACTTGATCAGAAATGCCTTATTTATTTTATTTTACTTCAATCCTTTGAATTTTTTTTTAGTGCGTAAACTCTTGTTGCGAAAGTCCATAGACACGAATTAAGTTGTTTTTTTTTTTTTGCAATGTTTTCGGAAATGGGCGTTGTGTGTTTGGAAGTGGCCCCGACCCTTGATCGGGGGGCTTTATCCGGAAACCAAGACGGTTGTTTGCGAACCTGAAGGATGATGCATGATGCATGATGTGCCATATTTGTATTACTTCCACCGGTATCTATCTACGAGATCTAGTAAGTGTAGGGTATCCAGAGAAATGTTTTACTCTGGTCTGGTTACATCGGGGCGACTTCCATCCACATCCACCCACACGGCACACTGAAGAAAATCCGCCATGTGTGACAGATGCATGTGTGTTGCCTGAAATGGTGTCCACCTGTTGGTGCCGTAACACATTTCCTGCAAACCGAACACTGTCCAAATGTCATGCTAAAGCTCAGCGCTCATGCATGAGCCAAGACGCAGTAGAGGCATTGAACTCGATATCTAGGGGATTTATCATTCACACCTGGCGAATGGAATGTTGTTTCTAACTTATCACACTTCTACTTCTAGCCGTTGCTTTGAGCGAGAGCTTAAATTTTTTTCAATTATTCAGGGTTGGATATCACATAACACCCCCCAGGGCATCGTTGCCGGGCGGGAAGTTCTTTGTAACTTTGTTACAATGTTGATGTCAAGCGAGATATATGTGGGTAAAACGGTTCTTCATTCATTTAAAAACCTCTCGATATCGCAAAACATTTGCTGCCTTGCGATCCTCTTCCTCCTTCCTCCACAACGCTTCGTTCGTACTACAGCATCCCGGTCAAAGGCCAAAACAGCGAAAATGACAACTCCCTGCGCCCCGATCGCATTTCCTCCTCTCCATGATACTGTAAGTGGTCGACCTGCCCGCTGGAATTCACCCATGTCTTGACTCATTTTGGTTCTCTTTCTTCAGTTCGGTTGTCTGTTCATCGGGACAACGTAAGTTCGCTACCTCCGTTACACGTCGACTTGAAGTAACTGACCCTTCCTTATGTTCGTCCTAGCCTTTCTGGAGCGTAAGTCGAGGCAACCGATCGCGTTGTTATGGATAGCCTCGCTGACAGTTTGGCGGGTTTTTTTTGCAGAATGTGGGGGGTGACCACCATGCAAACTTATAACTATTTCTTGGCACGTCGTCTATTCCTGTGATTGAAGATACTGGAGTCTGATTCGTTGTGTTCAGGAATATTTCGGAGTCGATCGTCCTCTCTTGAGTATCATGGTGTGTCCCTCCGTCTTCTCGTATTTACCTTTTCTTACTGGCGTCCACGATCAGGTTGGAGTGGTGTAGTACGTTTCCTTATCGTTCTTTATCGCGCCGCGACACCCATACGGTCTCCCGCAGTGCTCTGGATACCGTCCATCAAATGATGCTCTTACACTTGGTCTACACCTACCTGGTATCGAACTTTGGTAACCCGGTCATTTTGGGAACACTGGTCTGGTGCGTAACGCGCTTTTCTACGACGCCTTACCCCCTACTCAATCCCTACCTACCCACAGGAGTATCTTGGTGAGTAGTCGCGTCTTGAGTAAACACAAGTTATTCATAGTACTCGGACTATAGATCATGGTTTTGCTAACGGTTAGTTCGACTATGGTTGCTACTATGAACGTGCTCACCATAACCTGCGACAGGCGATGATTGGTTTAATTTGTCAACTGTGAGTAGTGGCGGGTTGACGTCCTCCCGTGTACCGATTCTAAAATCAGTCTCTAGTTTCTTGACCTACCGTGTATGGGTTTGTACGTCTCAAGTAACCCATAAGTTCTTGAGCGTTCGAGAAGGCTGAATCTACTCTGTAGTGAGCCGCGGAAAGATACATGTCGTGGTCATTGTTGTACGTCGCTTCTGTGGGATCCGTTCGATTCCGTCACCGCTCACCTTATATTCTTTTTACTAGCTGCTTCCCATACTTGGGCTATTCTCTACTACACTTGGTGAGTTGTATAATATTATGCGTCCATTTGAAAGCAAGAGTATTAATACTTGTATCCCGTAGCTTACTTTGCGAAGGCGTACGTATCGACTGGCGCAGTTTCCGTGCCTTTTACTCAAGCTGTGACTAGCTGGCCCTTCACTACTTTTGCGCAACTTGCCTTGGTCGGCGTACGTCTTCATATCCTTGGAGATCTTCATCCGTAATCTGACGGGGCTCCTCTTTCCACAAGGGTTTTTCAAAAGCGGTTAACGTGCTTGGTGCCGTGAGCGACATAACGATCACCATAGCGTTATCGATTTTGCTCTGGTCGTCCAAGTCTGGTATGCGAAAGTGAGGTTTCTTTTACTGGCTAACAGTCGATGTAACTGATTTTTTCTCTCTTTCGAAAAAAGAACCGACGCTATCGTCAACCGCTTGATTCTCTTCTGTGTGAGGACGGGTGCTATCACTACGTGAGTCTTTGTCTTCGTTTTATTATTATGGACTCACTGTGATTGTGGGTTTCTAGACTTTGTGCTATTTGCTCTCTCATCACGGTGCGTAATCATATGCTGAATTTTTCCTCTACCTTCACTAATGGCGATGATGTTTCCTTTTTCTTTAGATCTCGGCATTACCCAATACGTTCATTTATATTACATTCTACTGCACCCTCGCCCGCTGTAAGTCTCTAGTTTTTGGTGCTCTCTGCCAAACTCGTTGATTGATCATGGTTGCCCACCAGGGTACACGGCTTCTCTACTTGCTACGTGAGTTTGTTCTTCTAACAAATCCAACATTCTTGTGCTAACCGTAACCACCTCAGCTTAAACGCTCGCTCGGATCTTCGAAGCCAAACCAACGCAGCCTCTCATCACTCTTTGGCAAACGTCTCGCTCGACCATCATACTGGCTCCCGCGAACGAAATCATGGTAGGCCTGGTGACGCAGATGTCAACGTGGTAAGTTTTACCCCCGCTTCCCCTTGCCGCAAGTTCTACTTTCCTTTTCCGATTATGTCGATTGTGTTGACTGATAGCTGACAATGACTTCCCATCATTTCAGAGACGTATAGCCATCAACAAGGATGTCGAGACTCTGATCACGAACGAGTACGAGATGAAGGTATTTATTTCTCCCCCACCGTATGATGCGGAACCCCCCTTTCTTTGGCTTACTTTTTCATTCAATTTCTCCATGCAGACCCAACAAGCTTTATAAAACTTTGAAATTGCAAAACATTGTTCGGATCTATCAAAAAACGGAAAAGTTTACCCTCTCTCCCGCCCGACCATAGTATAATACCTACCTACGTATATAGTGCCCTTTTTGTACATGGGGACCTTGTGAAAGAGCCGATGGGCTCTTCACGCTGTCGAAAACTTTCTTGATAATCCAGGGTCAACACCCCCGTTGTTCTGCTTAATACCTCGTTGTCCCTCATACTAAGTTCTTAGTTACCAGTATCTCCCCGGTTGATGTTCATTATCGATTCAGAGCCGAGGGGATTTACATTTACATTGTTGATTTGCGCGTTCCTTTTATTTTATTAAGATCAATTGTTTTGTTTTCAGGTTCTTCTACGCAGTACTGAGAGATCCTGGGTGCACCAAGATTTGAGGCTTGCGAGCCTGAAGATTGAATATTGAGATTTTTGCTATTCTTTTCCGACATGCAGTACCACCAGTGCGATCGAGTGACGGTTGCCTGCAGGGTTGTTCTATTATTCAGTATCAAAGTATCAATAAAAAATAAAATGGTTGAGCAAAGCTGGTATTTAAGTGGCTGCTTTTTGACATGAGAAGCGAAGGAACCCGATTTTACTCGCGACCTCGCATAAAAATGAATTGGTAGCACAATAACTAAGTAACATGATACCCTCTCAGACCCTCTCCCGCTGCCAGATCTTGTGTTGAGTCTGGGGTTGCAATCGTAAGTATCATATTTGAGTCACTGTCATACTACCTGTAAGGAACACTCGGTAGCCGACCAAGAGGCTACCTTGGCAAAAATGTGATTTTGTGCTCCACCTTTCTCGGCTATCAGTTGGTATCCGCACAGATCGTTTTGTGTCTCCCCCTCACCGGGTAGTCAACCATTCCATTGGCAATGAGCAACTTTAACAAATGATCCGTCTCGACCATACGTTTTCCTGGACGTTGACAGATGAGCAGCTCCGCGGAGGTGTCAAAGCCCTGTTCATTAATCATTGCTCAGTGTTGAATGTGAGATACATCTGTATACTTATGTGCCATCATGAGGATCGCGCAATAATGGTGTGTCCGGTCTTCAGCATGTGGAAATCAATTTCAGCGGAGTATGTAGGGACAGTACATAGTACGTCACGTTGGAACGGTCCTGGATGTCGCATCTTCTGACCGAGATCGGTGGAATCCTTGTACCGTGTCCGCCATGCCCGACCCTGCTAGTGAGTGGGCCAGTAGGTCGATCCATAGCACCGAAAACTGAGGAATTAGCAATCTTCCTGGTGATGATCGCTGGCGGCCGTGGATAAGGCTTGTGGTAGTCGCGTCGAGGAATAGATGAATTTCCAGTGCAATCGAATAGAACATTCCGGGACAGAATCCGCCAAAAGTAAGTGCAGCGTCACCATACGAGATTGGAGACTAGTCATGTGGAGGGTCATTTTCTAGAGGCTGCCAGCGAGCAATCAGAATCTCAGCAGGTAGAATAACTGGGTTGGATTGGTAAGTAGTAAGTACCACTAGCAAACATTTCCAACTTTAGCTTGAAGTTTGGCAAGAAGATCATCGAGAACACCTCGGGTAGGACGGCATTATAGCTTGAAGTCGATGAGCAGTCGAAGCTAAACAGAAACACGCCCGAGCGTCGAAAGATTTTCTGAGACGAGCTGATTTACATCCTGTCGAGTGGTATAGGCATTTGTCTCCTCTCCTCGCGTGTGGGCGTCGGGCTTATTAATGATTAGAGGTTTCCAGGTCACTCCCATGGGTACTGCGCGCCATCGTCTCTTTCAAGCGAGAATATTAGGAATGTGAACCAGAAACCATGAAAGCGCGATACTGAACATGTTGTCACACAATGTCACTGAAGCGAGATTATCAGGCGCTCAAGATCACGTTCTCCTCGCGCGTCCATCTCGCCGCTGGATCGACAAAACTACTCTCTCGCCGTTCTTCTTCCCCCTCCCTCCACGTCCCCACAGCACTAAGATTTGAGGTAATTGACTTGAAGCCTTACGAGTTAAGCACCTATTCTTTGGCGTTCAGGTCAGGTCTGGATTCACGGTGTTTTTTGTCCCCGGCAAAACCTCTGATAACCCTACTCTCCTCGTATCCCTTTCTATTCATCCCACTTGTTCTCTCTCGTTTATTGTAAACACACGAGCAAGTTTTCTGCATCTACGTTCTTGTTTTCGCTACTCGGAAATATCCGAACACAACCCAAATGCCCTAAGTTCCAACCAAGTTCGACGCGACGTCTCACAGTAAGTAGTTCATTTCTTACTGTCCTGAAGTCCAGTAGTGAAATAAATGGTCTTTTTTAGGAATCTCAATATACTTAATCTTAACTTGATTTTAATACCTAAACAGACGGCCAGCTCGCAGAATGCCCCCCACTGTTCCCCTCAATCATCCGGTATGTTCGTTATAACCGTTGAAATCGAAAGGGAACATTTGGAAATGCTACACGAGTATCAGACATGACTTTATCCATTTGTGGTCCTGGTCAGGCCTCCTAAGGGAAGTGTGATCGCCAAGTTTTGATTTTTTGTTCTACAATACTTAAACGCAGTTAGGGACCGTTGAACGTTCAGACCGCGCCTTAGCGTTGCGACACTCAGGAGGTAGCGATAGATAGAACCTGGTAGCCGGCGACGGGGGTAGGTAGCATCGTACATGTTGACACACCACCGACACTGTCCTCAATTTTCACTCCCCTCGGTGTATTTCCCGCCGCGGAGAAATCTCCCCCAGAGAATTAGATCAAGCCTCAAGGCCATCGACAGCAATGCGCGATACAGTTCTGACGCTCAAAGTTACACACACTTGGCGGAATTTGAATTGGGAAGACCAGCCCCCAATGTCCAGGCTATACAGCGCTATGGTGAACAACGTTTTGTCCAAGTTTTGTCCACCTCTTCCACTGATTAGAAGTAAACGATTCTGAAGGTTTACCCACAAATTTGTCGCCGTCAAACCTCCGCAATATCGGTTGGTTCTCTCTTGATCACAAACCAAGTCAGAGTCGTCATTTCGAACCAGAGTAACGAGTTAGTCCGTGGGGACATCAAAGCCAGATAGGAGCGGGTGAAACCACACACGATCACCCACCGCCTTTACCTACCAGACTTCATGCACAGCGGGCTTGATGCTCTTTGATACGGTGCTCTGGGGCTATAATTTTCGACAAATAGTATTACGATGTCGACATCCAGAGATAGTTAGAAAGGCCATGTGTATCCTCGTGCTAGACGTTCAACATCCGATTTCCCCGACGACCGACTTGCCCCCTGCGGTCCCTCAGCAACAGGAGTTGGACCATCGGCTAGCGCAATAGCTCCTTATATCACCATTGTCTCATTCTTCAACGCTATAAAGACCCTACTCTGCAATGACTGTCCCCCGGTCTTCTCCTTTACACCAGTGGAATTTGAAGCTACTTTGGGCCTTCCTCATTCCATTCAAATTGCCCTCTCGCACTTTTATCGACTTCATCGCGTCGTGCACGGCAATAAAAAATGGGTACCTATGACGACCCTATTGGGTGAGCTTCGCGTTGAAATTGGGTTTTGATCACCACTAACCTCATTCCTGCCTCCAGCGCTCTTCTGATCGGCACATGGGTTTCGTCCTTGTTGGAAATGCTGATCATCACGAACACCATCGAATATTATACCAACTTTCCGAAGGATTCCTTATTCAAAAAAATATTCATTGGGGCGGTAGTCGTTGTAGACTTTATCTCGCTGGTTTCGGCGTACATCACTGTGTACCTGGTGCGTTCTACATTAGACTCAAGGTTCTCCATTCTTTTCTCACCTGAAGTTGATACAGGTCTGCGTGACGTTTTGGGGAGACGAAGTTGCCATCCAGAAGCAGGTATTTAGTCAAATGGCATCGGAAACGCACCTCTCGCTGATTTTCTTCACCAGTTTTGGTCCATCCCGATGTGTCTCGCGAGCACGGGACTCGTCACTATCTTTTCTCAAGGTTTCCTGATTTATCGTGTTTGGATCTTGTAGGCTGCTGTTTTGGTATCTGGACTTTGCCATTGAAGACACCTGCTTGTTTTTCCAGGTCAAAGAACTGGCTCATTATGATCTTGTTGTCGTTGGGTGCCCTAGCTGCAGTGCGTTGATGAGGCTTCTACCCGTTCCTTCCTTCGCTCACTAACGATCCCCAGATGGCCTGTGTAACCACCGCGGCAGGATTCTTCGGGACTTACAGAGAATACTCCGAACGCCACAGGGCCAGTGTTGCGGTCATTGTTTGGTTGGCGACTACTACTGCCACGGATATTGGCATCACAGGGGTGCTTATTTTTTGGTTGTATAACATGAAGACGACGTTCAAGCATACTGAGAAGTAGTTGTTTCTCTTTCCTTGATTCAATAAGAAGCTAAAGTGTACTTTTACCTACTTTAGCATCATCCGTCGTTTGATTAGAGTTGCCGTTCAAACTGGATCTGCATCCAGTCTGATTGCTATCGGGGTGCTTATTTCTTATATTATCAATGACGCGAGCAACAGTGAGTTCTTGGTTATCCTTCCTTCAAATTAAGTGCGAAACTCAATAAGGGATTGACTGTCTTTATTAGTTGAATCCGGCATTACATTCGTTCTCTCCCGGACTTATGTTTTGACGCTGTTATACAATGTCAACGTACGTTCTTCAAACCAGGCCCTGTTAATGCCCAGCCACGGCACTTCAGACCTTGAGCGCGCTTCAGCGCCTGTAGTCTCTTTCAGCGAGATACGTGAGTCGTTGTTTTTTGTGTAGTATCTGCGCTTAACCGCAAACAATACTCATCCCTCAATGTTTCGACAGATGTACATCGTACGGCTCACGTACATATCGACGAAGACTATCCTATGAAACCTAGCACTAGGAAGACGGTTACTGCTGTGCGTGTTCTATCTTCTTCGGTCAAATGTATCTTTCTACTGATCCCTCGACCTCATGGGCACGTAGTTCAATCACGACGATCTTGGATCCAACAAGATTGAGAACGAAATTGACACGGAATCTGACCAGGCATCTCAGCCCAAGCAGTAATGGTGCTTTTTCTGACTCGTTATTTATCTCTGCTTTTGTGCCAGCTGGGCCTTTTCGTTCTTTTCTAATCCCGATCTTTTTTGATTCCAATCTAGAAGAATATATACGCACGCGAAGGTGTTTTGTGGTATATATTTAATTTGATTCTTGTATTTAAATTTTAGATCAGTGGTATCTTTTTTACCCTTCCCATACGAGTCATAAGTCAGCGCCACACAGAAGGGGATCGATGGTTCATTTTTTACCTCTCGATGAATGACCGTCGATCTATAAGGAATGACGGTGATCAAACTCCGGTCTTCTCAAAGACTCAACGATGCGGAGGAGAGCTCTCTGGCCTCTCAACCAAAGCTCACAGCCGGTATCGAGGGTTCTGCTGGGTGCAAACACAATAAATTTAATGACAGTAATAACAATATCAGTGCCGATCTTCACTATGTGTCCGTTCGAATTAAAATGAAAGGAGCACTACCTAACATCATTTTAACATTTAGTTCTCGTCGCCTTCTGCGCCACGTCCATAACCCCATCCCCACGGTCCACCGTGGCCTCCAGGATAACCGGTGGGTCGGTGCCAAGGGGGTCTGCTGTGAGGTGGGCGGCTGGTTGGGAGCGAGGAAGATTCAGTACCCGTACCCGTGCTGGTAGGCTCTGTACCAGTGCCAGTGCCAGTGTTGCCAGTTTCGGTGCTTGTGGGTTCCGTACCACCGCCTGTCCCGGTTTCAGTGCCAGTTTCAGTGCCAGTTTCGGTCCCGGTCCCAGTGCCGGTGCTGGTGGGTTCAGTGCCAGTGGTGGAACCAGTTTCGGTTCCAGTCCCAGTGGCAGTCTCGGTGCTGGTAGGTTCAGTGCCAGTGGTGGAACCAGTTTTAGTTCCAGTCCTAGTGGCAGTCCCGGTGCCGGTGGTTTGGTTACCAGTACCAGATTCAGTGCTCGACGACCACGTCTCGGTGGTACCGGTTTCGGTGCTGATGGTGGTGGCCTCCGTACCAGTCTCGGTGCCAGGGCTGGTAGTGTCAGTACCGGTAGTGATTCCAGTGACAGTCGTGGTGATGTCTGTCGGTTGCGTGCTAGCGGCAATAGAGGTGGTAGAATTCGCGGACTGGGTAACGCTTAGGCTTTTGGAAGTCGCGCTCTGGGGAGGCAGCTACGAGAACAGGGTTATAAGGTTATTGAGGGCAACCAAGAATAATTTACTCACCACTGCCGCGGAAGTTGCAACTGCGATAGTCAAAGCAACGAAGACAGGAGAGAAGTTCTTCATGATGAAGTTTGTATGAGAAAGTTTGATAGAACTTGGAGGGAGAAAGCAGAAGAAAACAGAGGCTGGATGTAGAACAGCGGGATCCGGAAGAGTCCTTTTATACCGTTGGCCCAGCTGTGCTTTTCATAAGAAATCGGTGAAACGTAGTTTGGAGTACTCACGTATGGGCGTAGAATCATTGAAACCACTCCACGATACGCGGCTCCAACGGGAATGAACTCACAACAAATCCTTGGTTTTGGAGGATATGTTATACGTCATATATCAGACAGTATAGCAACGTTGCTATTATTATCGATATGGTATGTTCAGGTAAAGACGGCAAGCAGCCCCAAAAAACCAGTGCGCTCGTAATCGTAACAGCTCCAACCCGATAACCCGAGCGTAGAGAGTATCGTAAACCACCGAGATATGCGTTGACGCTAACACCTTGAAACAAATGCGGACATGGGCGTGGATACTGGAGCAGATTTAGAGACGATGACCAACCAAGAATTGAAGACTATCTTACGTGGACCCACAATTGACCAATCAAATTGAATTCGGCAAATACTAACCATATACATCACCGCAGTTTCATAGTTCTCCACACCAGCTCGAGCCAAAGATGGTGAAACATGATATTCCTGTGTAGACACCGGTTTATCTTTTATTTCCTTGGCCTCATCGTTCCATGTTTGATGATTGCTCGTTCCCGTCATGAGCCATTGTCAACTTTGGGACACCAAGACCATCAAGATGGGGTGGATGAACGGAAGAGTTCGATGTTGCTTTTCCCTCGTGGTTGTGGATAATACAGGTAATTTGATGAGCCCTTGCCTCGTCGTTGCAGTGATAGGACCAACTCGATCATGGATGACTGTCACCGAGTGCGCTTGACGATAATTGTGTAAGTGGAATATTTCAACTCTGGGCATCGCAATCCGAAATTTTGGGCGTGTAGATATGTTTGTTCAAACTCAAACTCTTTCAAAAAATCTCTTCGGGAGATTACTCGACATGTTCTGTGTCGTGGTCCACCAGTAACCTACTTAACCATTCATTAGTCGTAAGCCTAGCATACTTAGTGGACGTACGTTTCCCCCTTATCATACCAATATTCCTCCGGTCGTCTTTAAATGAGTGATCAGAACCGCTCTTGCGCAACCATCGTAAGGATCTAAAGCAAAATTGTAGTTTGGAGATATTTACACAAGGATGGTACAAGAGCCTAGAACATACCTCTGGAGATCTTCGTTGAGTTGTCCTCCCTCGAGAACAGCACAGAGCTACGTGGCAATCAATTGAAACGTTGAAACGTTCAAGATTATCTTGTGCCGCCCAGCGGCGATGAACACGAGGTTTAAAAACAAGTCACAAGCATAAGCGCTCAAGCGCT
This sequence comes from Marasmius oreades, assembly GCF_018924745.1. Taxonomy (NCBI): domain Eukaryota; kingdom Fungi; phylum Basidiomycota; class Agaricomycetes; order Agaricales; family Marasmiaceae; genus Marasmius; species Marasmius oreades. The sequence continues at coordinate 783,013 of NC_057333.1, forward strand.
CATCCCGCCACTAGACTCCCTGATTATTTACTCTATTTTTAAAATCTAAGATTATTCTAGTACAGTAAGCTAATGGGTATCGACTTATATTTAGGGACCACCAGAATCTACAATTGTTCCTCTTTCTCGACAACATCAGCAGCTTCAGGATCCTTTTCCTTCGCCCCCATCATCTGAGGAGGTAACTGATGAGCAAGCCCAAAAGTCAAAACCGCCCCGACCGCCATCCAAGCGGCTCCCTGTATAAAAGTCTTTGAATACGCCTTGCTATAGGCTTCTCGCACAAATAACCGAAGCCCATCGTCCAAGACGCTCATAGCATCTGTTGGACTGGCAAGGACTGCCTCCAAAAGCGCTGGGGACTTCTCCAACTGGAGGTTTGTACTTAGAGAGGTATTAACGGAATCGTTGACGACAGCAGTGGCGATTGCAATAGATATCAGCGCTCCTAGCTGTCGAATGAACGATTGGAACCCAGTCGCGACAGCTAAATCTCTCCGTTCAGCACAAATCTGGATGATGATGGTGGATACGGTGATGGTGACACCGATAGAGTAGCCGACGAGGGTTTCGTAGCCGTACATGCGCGAAAAAGATGTTGGAACTGAGAGGGTAGAGAGGAGGCCTGCGCCGACCGCACCGACGGAGGAAGAGAACCACATTAATGGTCTATAGCTCTTTGTGAGAATCACCGCAGCTCCAGCGAATGGACTGAGACATCCGAGGAGGAGGAGGAGAGGTAGCATTCGTACGCCAGCTGTTATGGGGGTTAAACCATCGACGATTTGGATACGCTGTGGGAGGAAAATCGAGTGCGTAAAGAGCGCGGCACCCAAGGTGAGAGAGAACAGCAACATCAATGACAGGTTGCGAACTCGAAGCAGGCGTAGAGGGAGTACTGGTTCGGGGTGAAGAGTTTCGACGTAAACAAACGCTGGGATAATGCAGAACGAGATGATCAAGGGTGCGAGGACTTTGGCGGAGGTCCAAGGGTAACCTGATGTTCCACCTACTTGTAACTGAGGGTGAAATCAGCGGGATGTATTGAAAAACGAAGATAGAACGCACTGAGAATGCGAGCAGAACACTGAAGCTAAGAATTAACAGACACCCAATCCAGTCAATCCGTTCTGCGATTTTCTTCATACTCATAGGTCCCTGATCAGGATCACTGAGCGCGTAGAGCAAGATGGTCGTTCCAATGGCTCCGATAGGCAGATTAACAAAGAATATCCACCCTGTACGGTGAGTTAGCGTTAATGTAAACAAGAAAAGGAAGCGAAAACGTACCCCAATGGGTATGTTGCACGATTGCCCCACCAATTAGAGGACCTGAAACGCTACTCAAAGCAAACGTAGTTCCAATGATTGAAGTATAAGTTGGCAACAATTCCTATGCACCATGTCAGCTTGTTGATCTGAAAATAAAAACACAACTTCACACACTAACCTGTGGAACAATCGTACTGATTGTGACCACCACTCCAGAATAAATCGCCGAACCACCGATGCCCTGAAGGGCACGAAAGATAATCAACTGTATCATCGTTTTTGCTCCGCCACAAGCTCCAGACCACAGCATGAAGAAGAGCGTAGAGGTTATTAAAACAGGTTTTCTTCCAATTATGTCTGTGAGCTTTGATACAATGGGGAGGAACGCCGTATAAGTGAGCAGATACGCGGTCACCAGCCAGCTAGTCTTCTGGAAATCATCGAGATCAGACCCAATGGTAGGCAAAGCAACGGCAACTGCGAAAAGCCTTTCAGCAACGCAAAAAAAAAAGCGAGTCAGAACAACGCACCTATGGTTGAATCTAACGCTGATATGAACAAGACGAGAGCGAGCCCTACGGCGACGAGGTATCTCTTGTGTCCATGGATGTGATATTGCTCTGGGCTAATTTCCGGCATTGGCCAGAAGTGCAGGGAGTGAAAGATGTGAAGGAATGTGAAAACATGGCAGCATAAAAGGCGATCGAGAACCGTAAATCCGCAACCGTGTAACCGAGCAAGCGGAGGCAGTGCAAGCGTGCAAGCTGTAGGCGCCTGGGGGAGCCTCTGTTTGACATCGTCATCGGCAGGACAACACCATCTCGCTTTGTTTTCTCTTTCTTGGTTTAACCTGGGAGCGACCTGATTAGGACATTGCAGTAACACACCTTCAAGATCGAGCATCTTTCATGCAAAACTAAGTCACCTGGAATCATTCCGCTGGAAAGGAAGAAATGATAATCAAGTCCTCAGGAAATGTTGTCGAACGACGAACTGTGCTGGGGATGCAGGTCGAAACGCATTCTTTTTGCTCCGCATTCGATGGAGGCAAGTCTGGCTCAGCCGGTTATAAACAGACAGAAAAAAAAGTTGAATAGGGCTATTTTGATGGTGAGATACAGAACCTCTATGTACACAGTACAACATAAAAAGTACATTGATAACTTGAAGTGTACATCCGTACGTCCGTAGGTGTGAGAAGCAGCGTATGGATCAAGCCACAACACCGTCAAGTGTACGAACTAGACTGTCTTCCAGTAAGCGGGCGATTCTGAGGTTCGGTTCGAGAACTTCTTTACCACAAAGGCAGCCCATCAAGGCATGGGAGTGGCATGCATGCAATCCGCTTGACGTTCAAATCGATTCTCAAATTGGTCGCCTCGTCGGAGTCGTCCAAAATTTCACTGGAAACCATGGATTTCAAGCCCAAGCTACCCTCCTTCCGCATCTACATTGTAATACGGAGAAAAGGAACGTGTTGCTTGGCAAAGGTTGATAACGATATCTACATGCTTTAATTTGAATCTGAGATTATTGACTGAGCTTCGCTTAAAAAGGACCGTAATACTCGAGTAAGAGTAAAAAGAAAACCTTGTAATACAACTACCAGATATGAGAACTGTATCATGACGAACGAGTGAGAAATGGTATAACTCGACCACAAGAATTCGGAAGAGGAGGGGTTGCGGTAAATTGTACAACTTGGGAGTTGAGGCTTGAGTTCTTCAATGTCGTGAAGTGCAAGGTTCGGGAAGATATTTCGGTTTATCAGAGCGTGCCAAATTATCGTCGGTTCAAGCGTTTCACCGCTCCCTGGTGGGTTCTGTAGTGGTATTTTCCAAACGCTGCCGCATTAATCCAACGTTTGAAGGCACATCTGAGACCTCACCGCGAACGGTGCTTTCCGATGGTTGCAACGAAGGCGCATTCCCAGATAAATCCGACCGTGCCTCTCGAAGGTCCGGTCGAGACATCTCTTGAGAATAGGAACCCGACGGCTCCGGTACATAAATATCCGGAACACGAGGTGTCTGAGGAACGCTGGTACTAGTAGACAGCTCTTGTTCCTCACTGACCGTACGTTCCCTTCGATACCAAGGACTCGGATAACCAAATGTATTGCCTTCCCCACCACTGGTAATAGCATCAGAGGCACTACCCGAGCGCGAGTGTGTCCTATCAGAGGGTTGATAATCATCATCCTCTAATCTCGCCATCGAGTTCGCCCGAGACCGCATCACCGTATTCTGGACCATCTCCAAACTAGACCGTGACGCGGATCTCACTGTTTGAAGGAGCGATTGTGTCCTTGAGTGTACCGCAGCACCTGTCATAGAACCAGCCCGAGATCTCCCCGAAGATGACCCAGAATGCGAATGTGTTCTTGGATTAGAGCCTAAAGGACTACCGCTGCCTCCGGATCCACTCGATCCACCTAAACTGGAACGACGATGAGCCAAGGATGTCGTACTGTTAGCCCTTTGACGTAAGGACCCCCGCGGACTCTGACCTCGCGAGCTAGAAAGTAACGCTACAACATCATCGCCCTCCTCTTCTTCTTGAGGTCCATCAGGCTCAGGTTGCTCCATCATCATTGACTCCTCCAAATTTTCCACACCCTCCACACCTTCATCCTCATACTCTCTCTCAACATCCGAACTGTACAACCCTGGTTCAGGAGATGACATACCATATGCCGCAGGCTGACCGAAGGCTTCCACAAATCTCCCAGCGCTTCCACCCCTCGTACGAGCTCTCTGTCTACCAGAGCGAGGGAAACCGACGTTAGGTGATGATGACGAAGACGACCCAGTCCCTGCAGCGGGTACAGTTCCTGCCCGCGCACGCGCTCCTAAGCGCTGGGTTCTCGGAGGCGGAGGCATGGGGATACCTAGAGCACCTAGAGCACTGTCAGGACTAGCAGGATCTGATGAAGTACACTGTGAACGAGGGGAGTAATCAGTGGAGTCGTAATTTCCTGTTGATGCAGTAGAGCGTGACATCTGCGTGGAATGCGTCTGGTGGGATACCATGGAAGCAATCGAGCGTCCGTTTGATGAAGGTGTCATCTGTGAGCCGCTTGCAAAGGGCTGGCGGAAGTTGAAAGGGTAACGAGGGGGCACTGGTCGACCTAAAGAGGATAGGGAGGTTGATGGGCGAGCAGAGGGGGACGAAGGATCTCCACTTGATGTTCCCCTACCCGTGTCTTCTGTCTCGGTCACCTCATCTTCATCGTCATCATCTTCATCATCATCTTCCTCATCGACCTGACCAGTGCTTCTATCCACGCTTTTTGAAGACGAAGATTTGGCTGCGCTTTTGAAAGATGGTGAAGGTGGGAAAGGCACCTTCGAATTATTTCTCGCTACCTCTACGTCTGCACTTGATACCCGAGCGATGCCCTTCGAAGCAAAAGGATAAGGTAACTGCGCTAAAGGGCCTCCGCTTTCTGGCGATTGAGGTACACGGTCGCTTCTTGACGTGCGCGGCACAATCTTTGGTATAATAGCAGTCAAATCAAGTGGACTTACTCCCAACGGAGGGCTCGACTTGACTCTATTCCCACTAGCCACAGATTGAGTCGGCGTCCTGTAGACATCTTCGGAAAGAGCACCTCGTTTGTGTTGAGTTGAGGTGGGTGAAGGAGCCAATCCGACAGCAGCCATTAACCTTTCAATGCCCTCAAAGCTACCAGGTGAATCTGGGTAAGGTAGTTGAGGAACACCTTCTTCTCCTCCACCTCCACCACCACGCCTGCCATTGGAACAAAAGACGTAAGCATCCCAGATACGCGTCCGAGTTCCCTCTTTCCAAGACCAGGGCAGTGGAGCATCGGGGTCATAGCATGCTGCCTCTGTATCTTTGGCACCAAGACTGTAGAGTGAAGAGCGGTTCTTCTCATGCAGATCCTCTTCCTCCCAACGATATCGCGGACCACAGAGACCAGCACAAGCATGTCCTGAGAGTATCCAGAGGCCGATCCTGCGGAGTTAAATGTCAGCTTTGCCCTTGCAGATCCAGTGATCGAGATCAAAGACATGAGGTGCACGCGTAGGTTCAAGATCCGTGAAAATCAGGAACCAACAAATGGGGGGATAAACACAAAGGAAGGAACTGAACAACATACCAACTGATCAAAAGAACCAAAGCCCTCCAAAGAGTCCATGCAACGTTTGCCTTGAGTATCCCACTAGCATAGGCAGTCAAAGTTCCATCTCGGTTGAAGAACGTGGCGTCCCTTCCTGCACTAGAGCCCTGGCTTACCAGCGTCAAAACATTGGGATCGGGTGTCGAGAACGCAAGAAGCAACGCGAGACTAAGTCCAGCTCGCGGTAACAGTAAGGCGACAGTAGGAAGGTTCTGAGAGTAAAAGTAGAACGTTTCGGCAAGGCCATCCCTTATCGAACCACCTCTTGCAGGTATGAATGCAGAATACCGAATGTGAAGAAGAAAGGAGAAGGTCGTATAGGATGTCATTGAGGCGAGATTCCGAGCAGGGGTTGAGGTGTAAATTGGGAATATGGATGGGCGTTCTGAGTAGGCAGGTCAATTGGAATAACGCGCATGAAGAATAGAAGATTCACGCACTGGTACGCCATCTACGAACAAAAGAATAAATGATTTCATAAACAATGAATATGATTATTATCCAAATGAGCCAACAAGCAACGTATGCGGTCACACCCAACACCCAATTTCTGCCAGATCCAGGGACATCTGGGGCTTTGGGGCTAGGGAACTTCGAGACTCTGTTTGGCGAACGTCAGTATGAGCTGAAACCAGAGTCCGAAAAAACATACTGGACCAACATGAATACACAATTGAAGTCAAGAAATGTTTGGAGCGGATTATGAGCCAAAGTTAAAATGGGGAATAGATAGAAATAGATATGTGAAAGGAGGGACGGATTGCGTAAAATGTCAAAATTGACCTCTCTTGAACGGAATCGGGGCTGAGGCACGCGAGGAGGAGTGCTAACGCCGACTGTGGGCGACAGACCAGGAGTGACTCCTCTCGACCACACGCGGGGATACAGTGGAGAAGCTACGCGCGTGTAGTCACTTGCTTGTCTCTGGTCTCTGTCGAATGCCTCCTTTCGTTCAAAACTGACGATTCGAATTGACCGTGGGGTAGGTTTACGGCCACCGATTATGGGCGAGGTCGGATGTCCGAGACCGGGTGAAGAAGGTTCCAATATGCCAGTAAAGGAACGAAGGGAAGTTGGCGCAGGAGGGTCGGGTCGTTTGGGTAACCATGATGGGTAGCGCTCAGACCCTTCGGTCATCTGGGTTGGTGAGCTGGAGAATCTTTTCTCTGGAGCTCCAGCTCCCTGTCTTACAAGATCCTCGGAGACGCCAGAGACCTTGGCCTTGGTGTTGATGTGGGGGTGATTGTGCTTCAAATAACGTCCGTAAATAGGCTGTCGCACGGTGGGTGAAAAGGAACCCATGAGCAAGTATTCAGAATGGGAGGAAGCATCAAACGAGAGAGGGAAAAGGAATGACAAGAGGGTAAAAATCACAGTGACTGAGGGAGTGTTATTGTTTCTCCGCCGGATCCCGAGACGCGTCGAACCAAAACTCACGAATTACGAAGTTTTCGACGCGTGAAACCGAATGAAGTGCTTCGTGTTGGCTTCGGGTCAAAGCTGGAGAGGAGGAGAATTTGAAAGAAAATTAAAAGATACGGGTCCAAATACAGCGACCCAGGGTAAACAGTGCTAAGCGAGTATGTACCTGTTCCAAAACTCTAACACAACGTTATCCTTTTTGCGACGTTCGAGCGGAAGCCAGCCACCGAAGAACTTGGAAGGAATAAGATCAAGAGAATAACGAATGAGAGGGATCGCAAAGATTGCGTGGCTCGGTTGCAGTAGGTGGTGGTTTAGATCAAAGGTAAGTTATATTGCGCAGGGTTGTGGGCTGTTGCTATGGTGCGCAATATACTGGTAATCGTCCCGCTTCCCTCCTCAGTTTTTGTCGAGACTTCTAGAAATTACCACCAAGGTGACTGTGTGCTTGTGCTGCTTGAATAACGGTTGTTTTGGTTGAAGGCATGAATTTGAGGGACCTCGTACTTCGATAACGGAACTGATGAGATCCTACCACAATCAGCGTCTCCTTTTGAAAGCCTGGAAGACCCACCAACATCCCTCGAGTTATTCGAGTTATTGCTTCTGCATACCGTGGAGGATCTGGACCAAAATCCACCTAGTGCCTGCACCCTTTCGTACGTGGCCACAGAACAATGGAAGGTGTCGGGAATTCGGAAAGTCAGCGCATATGAACTTCTTCCGCCGATCTAATTGCCCACTAATTCATGCTTTCTCGTAGTTGTATTCCATTCCCTCGTTTCCCTGGATCGTCCCGTGCAGCTCGTGCGCAAACTCGCTTCAAACTCGCTCAGCTCATGTTTTTCCGTGGAGCCAATTTGGGTCAGAGTTTATCTGGTTGCTATCAGTTACCTGGCACTGGAACCAAGTGCTACTCACTTTATGACTGAATGTATCAGATAGGCAGTGAAGAAGCAAACTAGCCTTGATCACGTAATGTTGGCGGTATTGGCGTCCACCAAGCGTCCACAGACAGGGACTCCCATCAAGTTTTGTGTTACTTCGTTCCCTTTCCGAGGAGATTAACTGACCTGATAATTCACTCTGTGACAGCAATCCCGTACCCGTCGAGATTTTCACTCTGGCACTCTCGGAGGTAACTTCAAGCTGTTTTTAGCTACAATGTGAGTTATGAGAACGTTTCTCAAGAAGTGGAACTTACGGTTTGAAACAGACAGTGGGTCGAGGGTCAAAATATAGCATCCCATTACACAACCGACGTGGTCAGGCCTCTGAGTAGTGCCTGTGGCCTGTTCATTTATAACAACTTGGCTGCTATGTAGGCGCAAGTATACCCAGATCGACATAGGATCGACGGTCCTCCCCCTCGGCCGACTCGGCCGTTCTCAATCAACCGACGGTAGTGGCTTTTTGTTCCTAGCTCCTTGAAAGTTCCTCCCGACACATAAACGCGGGATGGCAGCGCTCACCTGACCAAAACGCGGGTCACAACCCCAATTCCTCGGCAACCCCATGGACAACCGTTTTAACGGCCGTCGGCCACTGTGTAACGTCGTTGGTCCAAGATATCCGCTGGATTTGAAACCAAAAGTCCATCGTCAGCTCCAGGCGGCGTCGTAACCGAGATTCCAACCTTTGCTCGTCTATAACCCTTGGATAAAGAGTCCATAACAGCCCTCATACAAGCTAGATAATCCTTCCCGCGCTCTGTTACTCGGCGCCACGCACGACCGTCTTTTGCGAACCTCTCGGAGGATAGCTAAGGCGAGTACACGTCGATCAGGATCTACGTTTATTGTGATGGGTGGATTTGCTTCAATATAGCGACCTTCTACGAAATGTATTCTACCAGGAGTTTTGAACGAACACTTACGGACGCGGGCGGTCCTCCGAACACAGCTCCAAGGCTTATTCCTCGATTGTTAAATGTATCCGCCTCCCATATCTTGTTCATCTCTCCCCCCAGATCTGATACCCTCCCCAGATTTGAGAAGATGTCCTTCTCACTACCACTGCAGGCGCTTGCCAACTTCCAACTTGTGATATCTGTTCCCGGGGAACATCCTGTACCTCCAACGTTCGAGCTGAAGCCATTACCACACAATGCTCTCACATCCGATACACCAATGTTCCCGACCAGCTTACAAGTTAGAGCACGGGAGACCGGTCAGGGATTAACGTTTGAACTTACCGGCGACCACTCATTCAACGGACAGTTTATGTCTCCCCTTCCTACGCCTCCTGGTGAGTTACTCAAGCATTTTCTTCGTAGTAGAATACACCCTGACCGTCACTTTAGAGTCCCACTTGGGATCGCCGTCCCAAACATTATTACAGAGCATGGGACTCGAGAATGACTATTTCGGTGCCGGTGAGTACGGTTTGTCTCCGATAATCTTAATCATATCCACACAATCCATTCAGATCTTTCGGGGAGTTTCCCAGCATGGAGTCATTTCAATGACTTGCCAGACGATACTCGTAAGTGACTCTTTCACCCCGAACGTTCTTCATGAGTCCTAATCCCCTCGAACAGACGCTAGCGCGTTATTATGCTCATCTCTATCAACAGAAACAGTCGATTTGGCCACGAGAACCCTTCCGGTGTCCGATTTCATTTTGAATCATCATTTACCATTCCCGGACCCACCCTTCAACAACCTTCCAACCGGCAAACCGTTTCCTACCAAGGACAACACCGCCAGTCCGGATGACTTCACATCTCCATTCACCTTCCCGACCTACTCCCCCCTCAGTCATAACCTCTTGACACCCATCGACTCTGGAACACCCAACCCAACCGAATTTCCAGAAACACCCCTTCCATCGCCCGAGTCCTCGAATTCTCCTTCACCAAGGTCATCCACGGCCCCGGGGACCGGTGGACCGGTTCGCAGTCGTAGCCGTAGCCGTAAATTCTCCTCATCCGAGGCAGGCTCGGCCGACAAGAAGTCTGAAACAACTCAATCAAGTCGGCCACGTCCTTTCGCATGCAGATTCCCAGGCTGTGAACGAGTGTTCACAAGCAACTACACACGCGAAACTCACATGCTGACCCACCGACCGAAGAGGAAACAGACGTATCAGTGCACGGTTGGATGTAACGCGCTGTTTTCGAGGAAACACGATCGGTGGAGACATGAGGTTTCTCAGCATGGGAAACCGAGTCAATGGACGTGTTCCCGCTGTAATCAGTATTTCTCGTCCGAGAAGAGTCTTTCGGTTCACAACTGTGATCGCCCGATGCGACTGCAGTGGAAGAATCAGAACAGCTCTGCTGGTTGCGGTTGAACGGACCGCTTGCCGCTCGTTTCTGGTGGGTAAAGTACCAGATCGTACTGCAAGAGACATAGACGTAGGAGTACGGGAAACAAGGTCGTACAGGGCGTTCATCATTCATTATTTTGGGTTACAGGTTCTCCAGGTTGAAATCTGGGTAGAAGTATTTCGCCGTGAAGTGCCGGTCGATGATGGTGGTGGAGGGGATGTTGGAAGAAAGCGCGTCGATAATCGCGCTGTGGCAAGCACAGTCACTCGAGTAGCCGATGTCGGGCTGTAACCGCTTCAATGTTCAAACTTGTATTAGATATGGTGTTCCATTTGTCCTGCAAACAAAGATGAGCCCTGAATCATGATTTTTTATCAGTCTGACACGAGTATCACGCCGTAAAAGAAACAGGGTCCCGTACGCTCTGATCCTTGTTCACCCAGATTGTCGCAACGCAGATCGAGGTACTTGAGGTTCCAGAAGCGAAAGTAAACAATTTTGATTTGCGTAAAGCTGATGCGCCTTTGTGCGTAGAAACAAAGCAAGGTCATTTCTAGAATGGCTCGCCAAGAATCAATCCCGCTCTGTAGAAAACAAGTCTCCAGTGCGTATTCAGGCCAATCCGGGTCTGGGTGATCAAAGATTTGCTAGGTCGAGAGACCAACCTCGTTCGTGAGCCAGTCGATATAAGGATCGATTTCCTTCACCGGAACTGGACGATGATGAGAGCAAAAGATGAAGGGCTCTATCGTGAGGTGGAGGAAGGCGTGTTTGAAATGCTGAACAGAAAGTAAGTCCAAGAAAGAACGGTCTTTAGGAAAAGAACCCTTCCCCGACGCTTGAGTGAACGTCAACTTTTTCAGCTGGGTAGAGTTCCTGGCCATTTCTGAGAAGGCGAAAACGGAGGCGAAAACGGGTGGAGACAAAGAACGAGGTCTCTTGAACGGAAATCCGGTCGGAATGAGGAGGGATGCAAGCCAAGAGGACATCCCATCAATTTTCGTTCTGGTGCACGGCAACCTTTCATGGTATTTCCGTCATGGTCTACCAAAACATAAGGTGTGGAAGCCTGGCGGGAGATCTAAGGAGAGGTTCTCTCAACGAATACCGTCCTTCCATCTCAAAGCACAGTAGTGTTTGGGGTTTTGAGAGTGATCGTCTGACAACGCTGAGATAAAAAGGCCGGAAAGGCGAAAAGATTGGACTGAATCCATGGCAAGAGAAAAGGGAAAAGGCCCCGTCTACTCCAGATGATGCGAAAGAAGAAAAGACTGATCATGCATCCTTCTCCTAGGGAAAGCGTTCCACGAACACGCTCCTTATCGGTGATGGAATGGGACTTCAAGTTCTTTAACCCCGTTTCACGACGGATGGAGCGCTGTAGGTGCTTATGAGTGTTCTGACGTCCCACTTCGACGTAAGACTCGCCGTAACTGGTCAGTATTTTGGCGGCTCGGCTTCCGCGTAACCACATGCATACTAAACTCTTGTGTAACGACACTCGAGGAAGATAGCAAGCGACGAGAATCTATAGCGCCAGGGGAAGCTCGAATTTGGATTGTTCTTCTTGATTATTGAGAGCGACAATCGTGATATTAGATCTTATTAGTCAAGCTCTGGAGGCTCATGAAACGGTCACGCAATTGCGTCCAAGAGGCCCTTTGAAGGCGTGAAATGTATCGATAAAATGTCGATTTTCAGTGCGATTTTCAGTAGACAGATCGGGACGACGTCAGGTTGAGAGCAATGTACTAGTAGAGTCGGTCCATGTAGGTCTCTAATATTTTAAACTCCGACTATATAACACGTGGGATTACAGATCAAGTCTCTCCTGTCTCCATCGTTTTTCGTTGGGAAAAGTGAGCTCAGTGGTTCATAATCTCTTCCTAGAAACGGATCCCATTCGGCACAATCTACAACCCATAAAGCGCATATATGAAATCAGAAGGTGTAAGAAGGCTGTCAGATGTAAATACGCACCTTCTGGTAAATGACAAAACTTCACAATGACATGGTGCAGGTTCGCTCGGAAGTTTTGGGCCATTCAAGGTGTGTTCTCTTTTGCGTAGACTTCGCCTTTGGCTTCTAATCATGGGCTGGGATTTCAGCCTTTGATTGGTGTATTTCTCCAAAAGCTGGTTTCGTTATGGGTGACCGGTTTAATTGCGGAGCTCCTGAGATCATCCGTTGGGGCACGCGATACCTTTCCATGAGGACCAAGGGTGTAATTACCTGTGGCCCCATGATGAAGAATTCCTTTCACGTCCCTGCATATTCGCTTGACGCCTATGGTCATCCGGCAAGCCGGCTCCATTCATATTAATCAATTAACTCCGATTTACAAACTCGAATACTTCCTTTTACACATCTCTGCTGTTATTGTTCAAAAGCGAAAGCTCCCAGAGAGAGAGAGAGCCCTTTTCAACGACTTTGTGCACTCTCATGGTTATACAAGGCGTCACATTCTGCGGATCAAAGGATGGCAAGATCGTTCAGTCGTCATTTACGAGGGAGCGACTTGCTCCAGATGAAGCTTTGATTGAAGTGACCCATTCCGGTCTGTGTGGTACCGACATTCACTATTTGAAAGCGGAGATGGTCTTGGGCCACGAAGGTCGGGTTATTTCATGTCGCTCAAACAAAGGAAAGCTAACCGATAGCCCTGTATCAGGCGTTGGGTTTGTCCGGGCCCTAGGCTCCGAATGCAAGGACCTCAACGAAGGTGACCGTGTTGGGTGGGGTTACATTCATGGTAGTTGCGGTCGATGTGAGGAATGTCTCTCTGGTACCGACCAGTATTGTCGTGAAGTCAGGGCGTACGGCCAGGCAGACCTCGATCAGGGCTCATTCAGCGGTATGGCGATTAGGCAGGAAAAGTGGTTGCTCCGTATTCCAGAGAACATCAGTTCTGAGGATGCCGCTCCTCTGATGTGTATGTCCCAAAATCCCGCTATGTTTCCCCCTCATCTCTGATTCTAGTTCTTCATCGTCTATGTACAGGTGGTGGTGCAACGGTATTCTCGCCCTTGCTGGAACACGTCAAGCCTACGGACCGAGTGGGTATAGTTGGTATTGGGGGACTCGGCCATCTTGCCATACAGTTCGCAGCCAAAATGGGTTGCGATGTTGTCGTGTTTTCTGGATCCGACTCAAAGCGCGATGAAGCGTTGGCCCTTGGGGCTCGAGAATTCTATGCCACACGCGGAGTGGAGGATTATTCGACTCTGAATATTCCTCGTGCCATAGATCGCCTGATTTTAACAGCGTCGTCGCAAGAAGGCTATTCAAAGTTCTATCCTCTTTTAGCTCGAAAAGCGACGCTCATTCCCCTCACGGCGTCACCTGGTGGTGACCTTGTCGTTCCCTATCAACAAACGATGTCGAAAGGGATGAAGGTTGTGGGCACATTAGTCGCTAGTCGGTATATGGAGTGAGTTTCGATTGTCCAATCTCCGTGTTGCTTGGAAAGTCATTCTTTGCACTTAGGACAAAAATGTTGGAATTCGCAGCGCGACACGATATACGGCCGATTGTAGAGAAATTCCCAATGAGTTTAGAGGGTATCGAAGAAGCGGTCGCTAAACTACAAGCAGGGAAGATTAGATATCGTGCTGTTTTTGCGTGGTGATTAAATCCAGCAACCTCGTATTATCTTAGTAGGCTCCAATTGTGCTAACCCTGTCTACTAATTACTACTCAAATGTTTGTTCGGTCAATTTTCTTACCGGGATCATGAACGCCGGTCAAACCAGAACTTCCTAATTCTTTGCAGTGAGGTGTAAGTGAGTTTGGATTGCGTGTTACTGCGGTCCGAGGATGCTACCGCCACTTCGCTTTTGTACCACCACCACCCTCCTCTTCCACCATGGGGATGTCCGCAGAGTCCCGTTACGAGCACAATCTCAAAGTTTTACGTCGACGTGATCCATCTATTATATCCATATTCGACCAGTTCAGCCATGTTTGCGTATACCATCATAACGGAGAGAAATGGGAAAAGCATGGCTTCGAGGGGAGCATGTTCCTTTATGAACGAGACTCATACCCACCCTATGGTTTCTATATACTGAATCGCATGGGAGTGGCGGATTATGTCCAGAGATTGCACCCAGAGGATGACATCGGTGCTCATGGCTCATATCTTATGCTCAGATCCTACCCAGACTTCACCCGTGAACGAATGGCGCATCTACCACAAGGACACCCCAAATTTTCCGATGTCTATAAATTCGACAAGGATAAGTTTACACCGCAGCAGAAGGGGGTTAACGAAGTGATTGGGCTTTGGATGTTCAATACTGATGCTCGTGAGCCTATGATTGATGTCATGATACGGTGCGTAGTTCTAGGAGTTTCACTTCTGCAGTGTTCATTGAAGGACATTTTTCATAGACTCCATAGTTATATAAAACGAAATATAGCATACCCTGACGAGTATAAATATGGGCCTGATAGACCACCCCCACCCAACCCCCATCTTCGAACGACGAACAACGTACCAGGTCGTACAGCGTCTGCTGGTTCTACATCCACTACAACGGCCTCTACCACATCATCTCCATCATTGAATCCTCCAAGCGGTGATCTCGCGATTTTACTGGCTAAACTCTCTTCGCCGTCTGAATCTTCGTCGACGTCGGCAATTGTCCCATTGCCCGAAACGAGACCGAAGCCAGTTACGAAAATGTCAGTAAATGACCTTTTCGCTGCTGTACAAGGTCACACCCCTGTGCAAACTCCTGGTGAGAGTTCCACTATTGGTCCACCTTCTACGACATCAGGCACAGGAATCGCTCTTCTCGATTCCATATTCGCCTCAGCTGCATCTTCATCTTCATCTATCCCAAGTTCTTCATCAGCACTCTCTACATCTTCCTCGAGAACAATTCAACCACAAACCACCACTACCACCACTACCACCACCACCACTGTCACGAGCGAAACTACTACGACATCCCCAAGTGTATCCCATGCACGGAGGCCTTCAACGGCATCCGTCTCGACCACATCTTCACGTTCTGCAGGCGCTGTGCCACACAGGCAACCGAAGCAAAACGCTCAGATCTATTCACCCCAGCCGTCATCTAACAAACCCAACGGAATACTAACCCTCACACAGGCGGTTGTAGATGGGCTTCTAGACGGAAGCGGGGTAGGAAAAGGTGCTTTCACAGGAGTGGGTGGTGGAGAGGGTATCGTCATCAACGGCGACAACAGTCATACATCCGATAGAGAAAGTGCGGCTCATCTTCAACTTTCTTTCGATAACGACCAGAGTAACGAGGAACCAGACGTCCATGATGAGGACGAAGAAGAAATCCTCGAGTTGGATTTCGCAGATACACGGGCCTTGAGTGACTTGGCCGTGTTTGATTCGAGAGAACGGAAACGGGAGAAACGGAGAACCAAGGGCAAATCCACACCTATCACGACACAGTCTCAGGACAAGGCGGGGGGCACCACTGATTCTGTTTTGGACGCATTGTTCTTGCGCTCGCGGCCGACGACGGAGAATGCGGAAGTAGTGAAGGTCAATGGGAATACGGACCACGCTCCTTCCGTTGTAAAGGAAAGCAGCGTGACGGAGAGCATCTTAGACGCGTTATTCGCGAATGCTGCCCAGAATGAGCAACTAGGAGGTCAGTCAGATTTGGGTGCAATACAGGGAAAAGACGATCTAGTCAGGGAGGTCGAGAGGTTGTTGAAGCACGATCAACGGTTCTCTGATGTTTTATGGGAAGCGTACGAGGCGAGGGAGCGGGGCAGTACTTTCATAAACTCCAATCAACGGAAACGGAACAGGAGAAGATAAGGCAAGAGAGGGGTGATGATGAACGACGTGGAGGTATTCGTGTTGAGCTCGAAGCTCATGGTGTATTTTTACCGCATTTCTTTCTGGTCCTAATACTTTTTACTGTTCTTCGTTGCATCTATAATTGCCTTTCTACTTGTCTTTCACCTTCCTCACGCCTCTTTTGCTAATATCTCTCGTTTGGTCATTTGTTGTTTGTCCATCCTTCCTACAGTCTCCCTTTCTGTCGTCTTATTGCATATCACTTCGTGCAGTACCACTGTATATCGAACCCCGATACGTCACCCACAAGTTCAATCACATTCACTGTAGCCTGTACATCGAGCTCGACTTATTATCACTATTCACGATCACGTCTTGTACACTGAATTATTGTACAAAGGGCATGCGGTGAGAATGAAGACCAAGGCCCGAAGCGGGGTTGACCTCCCAATTCTTGTTTATGGTATCCTCATCTGTGATCTCATGCCTATATGGTAGCGGCGTCAGCTACTGAAATGAAGAAATGAAGGACCATACCTAGCCTTCATATGAGCCTTGAGGGAGCCGTAAGAGATGAAATCATATTGTTCCGAACCCCCTCGACAGAGCTTACAAAAGAACGAGAAATAGTCGGTCCTCACTCCATTATAGGTGCGCATGCGAATAATACGAGCTTCTTCACTGAGGGCATTCCTCAGAACGAAAGCTTGCATGTCAGGGTTTGATTGGTCTACCATCGATAGCTGGGATGATCCGTGATTACAATGATATACCTTTCGGTGGATGAGGATCATTAATATCATCTCGGAGGGAATCAACTTTGAATGGTCTAATTGGACTCACCGCTATTGTCCATCCTATGGTTTCCTCCTTGTAGTAAGAGTAACGAAGACGGCATTCGGAACATTTCAACAAGGGATCGGCCTTGAGCATTTCATCCATCGACGTCGATTCAGGGTTGAATCCGCAAAGAGAGAGTATGGACTTCATACGCTTCGAGAAATTGGTAGAACTTGAATACAAAATGCGGGTCGAGTCCATATACCATAGGTCCCAAGGATTCGTTTCACGGAATGGATCAAAGATATTGTGCCACTTAGACTGGCTGATACAGGTATGTGTCAATTTCGTCTCGAGATGTTGACCTTCGACACCGCCGCGACGAAAGCAATGATGTCCAAGTATAAATGGATACCACAGCGGTTCTAAACAACGCCGGCATTGAAATACTGAGCAAACAGAGCTCAGCGTTCCGATTTTTGCATCTGGCACTTCTTTCTGCAGAACGGAGATAAGGTCCTGTTCCACCCTATCAGTCCATGCTTGGGCAATGCCAGGGAGTTCATCACTGAGAACATTCGTAAACTCAACCTCCAATTCTTTGTCGCATGGAAGCCGCCAAAGCAGTCCGTTAAGCTTTGCGGAGGCGAGAACAACGTCACCGATGGGGATAACATTGAAACGGGTGTCTTGTTTGCGAAACGAATCGAAGACGCGCCTGAGCAGTCTATGATTCTTCGCAAATACTTCTTTCTCTTCCCTTTTCAACCGGTCATCTTTGACCCGAACCAAGGCTTCGGTGAGATGGGCATAAATCCCAGGCCAGGCTATACTCGTAAAATCAATTGACAGCAGTCAAGGCAATGATTGATATTACTTACTCTCTTCGTCAAACGCAACGGGTTTGTAAATTGAATAGTAGTGCAAGTGTTCAAGAGCTCTGAGGTCTCCGATATCCCATCCGTCTTCGGACAATCTCCCGATAATCCTTGAGATTGGTATCAACTCAGGAACTGTTCGCACCAGTGACAAACTCACACATTAGCCCTTTGCAAACGAAGCTCGTCTAGTTCTGTTTTCCGATCTTCGATTCTCTGGAGTTGCCATCGCTCGCACAGTTCACTGTGCTGGTGAAAATTTGGAGGGAAGCGTGAGTAAGAACTCTAAAGCAAGAAGCTGAATTGGCAAATGTCCGAACCTTAGCAATCGATATATATTCTCGTTTCTTCGCGGAAGACCATTCTTTAAGTGATCCTGCGTCTCCTTTCACCACCTTATACTGAGCATAAAACGATTCGATCACAGATGGCAAGAAAGCGGCTGAAAAGAAAAACAGTCTGAGCAGGTTGCAACTTCAAGGCATTAGGGGCTCACCCCAGCCCTCAAGGCGCGGTAAAAACCCCTCCCTCATACCAAGCTTGATCATTGCTTCAACTTCAGACCAACCTTTGACAACGCTAGGGAGGCGCGATAATGGGTAAAACCTAGGTGGGTTTATTGGTATACAACTGATTTCCAGAACATTAGGACGTACATGGTCTCAATACACTTCTTATGACATTTTACCCTGATTTTCCAGAAGATTGAATCACAAGGACCACGACCACATGCCTTCATTCAGGAGGTGGGTTCATTATCGAGAAAAGACGGTGACAAGAGCCACTTACATGGCAATAAGGATCAAAAGCTAAGGATGCGTATTGAGGCTCCGATAAATCTGGCGGTAACGGTGGCAACCCCGCATTATTTCGGGCAGCACGCCAAATTAATGCGGATGATTTGGACATGAGTATGTGGCGTAAAGCCTTGCTGGTTCGCGATAGGAAGAGGATCTCGCGAGGCCATAAATACGAGAAAATCTGGTGTTCGAAATATAAGAACATTCACAGAGTATGCCTTATATGGATCGAGACACACACCTCCAGCATGACGTCCAAAGGTGCTTGTTTCGCAAAATGCTCAAGATACCCTCGTTGTTTCGGGTTTGGAAGTTTCTTTGGTTCAACAACGGAAGTTCTGCTCCTTTTGTTGGTAGAGGTAGATTTACGTGAGTTACCATGCTTTTTAACAGCCTTCGTCTTGCTCGTCTTCTTGGTCGCCTTCCCCTTAATAGGGGGAACTGCGACTTTCGCTGTGGCTTCTTTTAATTTTTGTTTTTCTTCTATTCTTGAGGATTTTCGAGGCATCTCTAAAAATAGGAAGAAACAGTAACGACCCGGGAAAGAGTTTGCCGCGGGATTCACGTCCTGACGTGCTGGTTGTGAATGTGAAACATGGGGAGCAGGAAGCGGTTTTAAAATCACGACCACGAGACTTACACGTGATCTGACACACGTCCTATTTAAATAAAACTACAACAAAGGAAAATTATTCCGACTTTTGCAAACTTCCTATCAAACTGTACAGGCGATGCTCACGACACGACCCTTCTCGATTCGAAGTGGGGTGGAAGTGCAATGGGGTAAGGATGAAAATCAAGATTAAAACTTGTAGTTGGGTTAACCTCCCAAGTCTCGTCTATGATAGACTCATCCGTGATCTCATGTCTGTATCATATCGGCATCAGTTACTTGAATGAAGATGTAGGAAGTATAAGCCCATACCTGCTGCTCATATGTGCCTTGAGAGTACGATAAGAATTAAAATCGAACCTTCCTGAACTCCCCCGACAGAGTTTGCAGAAAAATGGTAGGTATCCGAGTCTCACCCCGTTCCAACAAGTTCTACCACGAATTAAGCGAACTTCTTCACCCTCGTACTCTTTCAAAACAATGGCTTGCATTTCGAGATCCGATTGATCGCCTATCGAAAGATGGGACGGGTTATGATCACGGTGGTATTCCTGCAACTGAATCATAATTTAAATGAAGGTATATATATCAACCCAGAGGAAATCAACTTTCAATGGCCTTGTTCCACTCACCACTTTTGTCCATCCTACGATCTTCTTGTTGCCGCCATATGAACGCGAGCAGCAATCAGAACATACGAGGAAGGGATCGGCCTTAAGCAATTCTTTCATCGACGTCGATTCCGGATTGAACCCGCAGACAGAAAGTATCGCCATCATAAACTTGGAAACCTTGGCGGAATTTGAGTATGCAACGCGAGTTGAGTCCATATACCATAGATCCCAACTGAAACCCTTTTCACGGAATGGATCAAAGATGTTACGCCAGTTGGACCGTTTGATATGACCGGATGCGGATTGCTCGAGATGCTGGCATTGTTCTCCGCCGCGACGAAAGCAGGAATGTCCGAGCAGAAATGGATACCACAGAGGTTCTGAACAATATCGACATTCAAACACCGAGCCAACGGACTTCAATGTTTCAATGTCTGCATTAGGTATCTCGTTCCGCAGGATGGATATGAGTTCCTGTTCCACTCGACCAGTCCATCCTTGGGCAATTTCAGCAAATTCGTGGTTGAGTAGCTCCATGAACTCAGTATACAGATCGTCTTCTTCACATGGAAGTCGCCAAAGCAGTCCGTTAAGCTTCGCGGAGGTGAAAACAACGTCACCAATGGGAACAGTAACGGCAGAACGAGAGTCTTTCTTGCAAAAGGAGTCGAAGGCACACTGGAACAGTTGATGGTGGTTCGCATATACTTCTTTCTCTTCCCGCTTCAACCGATCGGCCTTGATCTGAACCAAGGATTGAGTGAAGTGGGGACGAACGTCAGGCCAGGCTACACTCGTAGAATCGATCAACGGCGGTCAAGGCAATGCTTGCTATCACCCACTATTTTCGTCAAACGCAACGGGTTGGTAGATTGTTCGATAATGCAGTTTTTCAAGCGTATCGAGGTCTTGAGATTCCCATCCGTCTTCGTACAGCCTAGTAATGATTCTGGAAGAGGTATCAACACAACGACTGTTGGCCAAAATTCAGCGAACTCACGCATACGCTCTTTCACAGCGAAGGTCTTCTAGTTCTGTTTTCCGATCTTCGATTTTGTGCAGGCGCCATTCCTCGCATAGCTGATTATGCTGGTGGAAATTTGGAGTTAAAGGGAAGTGTGAATAAGTACTCTAACTTGAAAGCAAGAAGCTGAATTGGCGAGTGTCCGCACCTCAATCATCGATATATATTCTTGTTTCTTTGTGGAGAACCAATCTTCGAGGGATCGTGCATCGTGCATCACCCTCTTGTACTGAGCATAAAAAGACTCGATTACAGAGGGCAAAAAAACGGCTGAAAAGAATATCAAAAAGTCATGTAGTCAAGAAGCGAAAGCACTCACGTATTTTTGAAGCATTTTCGAGATGTGGTAAAAACTTCTGATTGATACCTAAATGGATCATTGCAGCAACGTCTTCGGACCAATCTTTGATAACGCTAGGGAGACTGGGTAACGGGAGGAATCTGCGGAAACATATCAGAGCATAGTAAGACTGAATGGTTCCAACGCATCAAAACCTACAGATTCCCAAAACACTTCCTATGACATTTGACCCTCATTTTCCAAAATATTGTATCGCAAGGACCACGACCACATGCCTCCAATGAAAGAGTATATCTAATCAAGAGCTAAAAAGATGGTGACAATGGCCACTCACATAGCAATAAGGATCTGAAGTCAAGGAGGCGTACTGAGGTTCCGATAAATCTGATGGCAAAGGTGGCAACCCCACGTTATTTCGAGCAGCGCGCCAAACCGAAACGGAGGATTTAGACAGGAGTATTTGTCGCAAAGCTTTGTTCGTGCGTGATAGGTATAGGATCTCGCGCGGCGAAAGACACGAGAAGATCTGGAGGTGATAAGACTATCAGAAACACCCATCGGCGGCATATAGTAGCATGCTTTGAAACACATACCTCCAGCATAATATCCAAAGGTGCCTGTCTTACGAAATGCTCGAGATATCCTCGTTGTTTCGGGTTTGTAGGCTTCTCTGCTTCAATGGTCTTCCTGCGTCTTCTGTTGGTAGAGCTACTAGGTTTGCTAGAATCACCACGCGAAGCTGTAACAGCCTTCTTCTTCCCCCCGATTGCGACGTGGGACGTCGATTTTTGCTTTCCTTCCATTCTTGCGGACCTCCGGGGCATTGCAAAGGTTCGAAGGAGACAACAACAATGAGAAAGGTATTTATTTACAGATTCACCGAGTCATCAGTGTTGGTCGTCGCTGGACTTGACAGCTATGACAGTGACTGACAGCTGTTTCGACGTAAAAAAAAACACGGTCACGAGACTTAGAAGCATATTAAAATTCAAATTCGTCAGTAGGCAATTGGCAGGGTTAGCATAATTCCAAGAATTCTGGTTGGCCGTTCTAGATTCTACACCAAAAGAGGGCAAATGATCTTATTCACTTTAGGTCAAAATCACCACTCAAACCGCTACTCCCAACGCTGCCCTTCTCGAATTAGATTTGGGGTCAAAGTACGGTCTCTCCCCCAAACTAACCACGCGATTACCCTGTCTGTCCGCGTCGTAATCATGTCTAATCTATGTCAGCCGTTCGAAATATGATAGAAGCAAGCGACCATAAACTCACGTAGCGGTATGGAAGGTAGCCCTGTTATCCCAGATCGCCACATCGTTTTTGTTCCATTTGTAACGAACCTATGAATATTTGAGCTATCAAGAGACGAAGAAACATCAAAGCACAACATACCTGTAAGTCGTGGTTCTCTGCAACATGATCGAATAGATATTCTAGCACGTTGTCACTCTCGTCAGGCGAGAGCTCTACGATGCTCTTAGTGAAAGTACGGTTGACAAACAGTGTCTTATAACCGGTCACTGGGTGGGTTCTTATGACCGGGCTTTTAGAACAAAAAGTCAATGTGAAAGAACGACGTGAACAAAAAAAAGATCGAGGAACGGAACGCACTGAATGGCAGTTAGATCTGTTCCGCTGTTCTCAGGGGAGCCCCTTGGGTTTTGGATCTTCAAACCCGCCTTTATGGCATACTACAGAGCCACGCGCGTTATATAACAACTATGCGGGAAAAGGGTAATATGAGAACGAACCTCGTTGAAGAAGTCGGCATTATGGACGGCAGTAAGTCCCTCAAGGAACTTTTGGAATGCCGGGGAAAGTCGGTCATATGCTTCGTAGCCCGATGCCCACTACGAATTTCCCCAAATGAGTACGTCAGGATAGAGTTGCTTTCGAACAAGGCGTATCATATAGCTTACCAGGGTGTCGCCACCAGCTACCGAAAATAAGACAAATTGAGCTACAAAATCGCCATACAAGTATTGCAAACGTACTTTCAGGGATGGTGCACATTTTGAGGATCTTTAAGGAACACATCTCAGTCACCGGGACATTCGAAAAAAAGCTGATCAAAGAAAAAGATATCGTACCGCATAATCCGAAGGAACCTTTTCGAAAGTGATGTCGGAGTGCCATCCTCTGCCTGGAATCGACTTTGTTGAGTATAACATTACTTTTACTAAGATGCGGAAAAAGAGTGATCAGCTCACTTGCACGAGTACTCTTATGATCCCCCGCGCGCGCTATCCCACTGAATAAAAGTATGAGTTCTAATATCAGATAACATCCATCACGAGGGGAAGCGAAAGCAAAGAGCACACCGTACCCCATGGACGAAATCACCGAGATATCAGCAGCCAACTCGGGTGTGTCTTCCGAAATGGGATGTCTATGTAGGCCACTCGTTTCAGGTTTTCCCGAGAGTCTCCCAAGTCGCTCTCCGAGCTCGCGTTGTTGTCCGACTGTCAGATCTTGGTTTGAAAAAAATACGACTCCACGCTGAGAAACGAGGGTGGCGAGGTCTTTGATAAGGACATCAGAGTTTAAATCCTTGAGGAGCAGTGACAGCTGGACGTCGGTGAACTGTGTCCCAATATGAGTAGTACAATCATAGTGAGAGTACACGTCCAACGAGCCAGTGTGGTGACTGGAGGAGAAAGCCGTTGTTGGGGGTGCTGCGACCATGTTGCTAAGAGTTTGAGATGTTGGAAACGAGTAAGCAGGTAAAAAATGAGGTAGTATTTATTGCGCTTAATTATAAGCACGCGATCCTAAGCGATCGTATCGTAATCGCAAGAGTAATCGCTCAGAATATGGTGTGATACGTGCGTACCGGGGGTTGAAGGTTATTTGATGTTGATTTTTGTTGATTTGGGCCTCGGGTTCCCTTTCAGGTAGATAACTGAAGCCGCGTTTCACCGTTCGGCAGTAAGATGATAAGTAACCCAGAAACATTTGGCACAAGAAGTGAATCAACCAGAGTAAGTTTCCCAGGAAAGGCCGGGAAAGGGTTGTGAAGCGCTAGCATGGAAGTCACCCGAAGAGCCCTCGGTAACCGGGCACGTTCAGCATGCCCTCGACTTGTTCCATCTCTACCTCCTCCGAGTCGTCCTTCACGTTATTCAACATCTCCAATTCGAACACCCATTTATGCTTGGCCATGCGAACTTCTGAATGAGAGCCTATCCCCCACCTTAAAGATCCAGCGAGTTTATCCGCGATCGACCACGGCATTCTGGCTGTAAAAGGGTGTCATCGCCAATAAAGGCACCGTATAATGTACTCACTCCCGTGCAGGACATAGTTTCTCCCATCGATATCAATTTTCTGTCCTTGAAAGGATAGAGGAAGAGCCAGGTCGTATACAAGAAGGTTTCGCACAGCTTGCTGGTGAGACGAATAACCCATGACGGTGAGAGTTACACGGTATACTTATATTCTGACATACGGTGACCTCAACTTGAACGTCATAGTACATTGCCAGCATATCTATCGATGGGCCGCTACATGATATGCCTGTCAATCACGACGATTTGACTTCTATTTGGATGGTACAGCTCACTCAGTGTTATTGGGTCCGTGCTGAAGATCTTTTCCCGACTTGATGATCACTTGTATCACAGTGGCTTCAGCTATGTTCAATGCTTCTTGAGGTGGGATGAAGATGAGTGCTGCACGATTGAGGGAGAGGTAGTACATAGCCGTTTGAAATGGAGGGAGAGAAGATCGCGACGCAAATAACTCGTGATGTGCCCGAGTCTATACGTTGACGAACTCAACTCAGGCGTGTTTAGAGTAAACGCAACTACATCTGTGGTCGACCTATGTCACCTATCGAGATAGGTTACAAGATCTTTACACAACGGCCAGAGACATAATGAATTACAATGATCTTGTACTTATTCAGTAATGTCACCGTCTCACTGCCTACTAATGGACTCCATGTCTACTTCAAAAACGCGCCATTCGTCTCTTCTACCAGCAATTCATACTCGGGTTGAAACTAAAATAGTTGATCAACAATATCAATAATTCTACGTCCTTACAGATCTGTCGTACTCACCGCAATATATAACGCTTCAGGATCCGCCTCCGTCTCAGAATTATACTTCGCGTCCTCCTCGCTGATGGGTACTTTCTTCAACCCATTCGCAGCTGCGGCTTCCACCATAAGCTGAATCTTGCAGTGTTTGTCCAGCAGACCGTACATGTAGACCGCTTCATCGACTGTACTTCCCACTGAACGAAAGCGTTGAATACGTCAGATCAAACCTTCCACAAGTCTGGCACTTACAGGTAACCAACCCATGATTCCTCAAAATACAGTTTCTGTTCTTGTTGCCTAGCGCTTTCGCAATGTTTGTGCCTTCTTCTGAAGCAAGAACAATTCCAGAGTATTCATCGTACACGCTGAGGTTGTCATAGAAAGCGGATGCGTCTTGTTGCAGAATCTCGATTGGACGTCCAAACGCCGACCTTCAGAGTCAACAGTCAACGAAACCGGTCACAGTTGATTGATCGATAAAAGTACCAAGCACTCGCGTTGATCGAATGACAATGAGCGATGGCCATGACTTCAGGTCGGGCTTTGTGGATTTCGGAGTCTATCAAAACCTTTTTAATGGCAGCTTTCAACTGGGTGATAAAGAACCCCGTACGAATCCAGTAGCCGGCCGTATTAATCGGACGTTGTGCTCCATGTGGAGAAACGTAGCCATCTGGACTGACAAGTACAAGCTTTGATTTCTGACCATCCATGTCAGTCGGGTTTTGTTATATTCCATGCTAAGTCGTCCACGGGCTTACGGTTATGGAAGAGAAGTGAACGGCGAAGGGGTTCATCCTATGGTTGGTAGTCAACTACGACTGAAAGAAAGGAATAGTAAACTCACCAGTAATGATCAGGTAAAACCGGATCCCTAACAGTGATATGTCCCGAGGCACCCTCTCCGAAACCAAGCTTTCCCCAATATCGGAAGGCTGATGCCATATGTTCCTAATTTCCGTCGAAGGCAGATGAAGAATTCGTTATTTAATTCCCTTTCGACAAAGTTTAAACGCACTTTAACCCACTCCCTCTGTTGATAAGGATTTTGAAAGGTTGGAATGCCATCAAGTTTCACGTTCCCCGCCTTGTCGCCCCGCCATAATCGATCGATGGGTTTCTCGGGCAATGTAGTTAGTTCAGCGTGTGTTTTGGACTTGGATTCAGCTGCGTCGACGCCATGTGGGGTATCGTCATGAACGTGCAAGTTGGGTTGGGGTGCCATTGAGTCTCCGTATACCGTTTGGGATGATAGGGTCAAGAGGCAAGCACAGTGAACATGGGGTCAGAGCCGGTCAGGACAGGATACAACATGTGACCAGGACAACGAAATACGTCCCACGGAATACGACGTGAGTTCAAGGTATTCGCGTGTTCTATACAAGAATCTTCTCTCAGTTTGGGACATGCAAGATCGAAAGCCTTTGGAATAAAGAGTGGGCTGGCGGGAGAAACATCACTTCGAGAAAGATGAGGAAATGAAGTAGCCTACTTACCTGACGCTGCAGATATGCCTGTTTGTCCATAGCTGCATGCCCAGTTTACCATCTTGCCGGTCTTCGCAGACCCTAAGATACACAGGAGAATATCGTAGGTGAGAGGGAAGAGACGAGAAAAGAGGGTGGACTATGTTCCACGTGACATCTATTTCACCGCTTAGCCGGCCACAGTTACGGAAGAACGACTAGTCGCGTTCCAGCTGTTTCCATAATCGTAGGCCGCTCAGAAAAAAATTTGATGATGACCAAGCAGGTCCCACGACCCCAACGCACCAGATCTACGGCGTGGCCGACTTGACTCGCTTTGTGCTTCACGTGGGTGCAAGTGTGATATTTGTGTGATATTTATGATATCATTATGGCGTGGGATCTGCTTGGTCATCGTCAATTTTTTTTCTGAGCAGCCTACGATTATGGAAACAGCTGTCAAAATTGAAACAGCTACTTTGTAAGTCTGTAAGTCGGCCCAGCTGTAAGTGCCAAACAACTGAAAAAGGAAGGTGATTAGTAAGCCTGCCGCGCGACTCTGGGATACATGTTTGAGCTTTCCTCGAGCTCCACCCCACCCTCTACTGATTGTTGGGAGTAAAAGAGCACTAAGTTTTGGGCCTAATTAGGATAAATTGACTAGCTTGAACCACTACTAGAAAATATAGAGAACTTGTAACTCAAAAATGGTAGAATGAATGCCTGACGTATTGAACTGGGGTGGGCATTATTTTTTTCGAGTGAGCTGGGCTGGGGGGGAACGTGACCTCTTACCACCACCATCAAATTAAAAAATTTGACGGTATGGAAGTGCCCCCCACTGCAAACAATGCAGCTCAGGCGCAACTAGCACTAAGGTGTCCAAAAAACGCCTCGCCATTCAATAAAGTCACTAATGGCAACCCAACAAGGGGGAAAAAGACGAAACGTCCACATACTACGAAAAACGTACTACTAGACTCGACCACCAGTCGACCTCCCCACTTCAAACGACAGTACGATACAATGATAGGCAAACCCATAATACATTATCACCAAATAAAATACTGACAACACCCAATAAGGGACTGACGACTTCCGAGAACCTGACCTCAAATGAAGTTCGCAAGATCAATTTTTTCTACACCTAAAATCAAACCTCTAACACGCCATGAACAACTGTAATGTTGACAGCCCAGATAGGTAGGAATCTACCCAAGGACCCCACCTCATGCTATAGGAAACAAATTCTTACCCTCCTCCTCCACGATGTGTAGGTCCAAAACTGCCAACGAGCCCAGCGCCGCACCCCCCTGTACACGTATGGAAATGCCACTATAAACACGTTAAACCCCAAAAAACAAAACAAAACAGAAACAAAAAATGTATAAAAATGTAACATACGTCCTTGAAGCACCACCCCAAAACAATCACCGCAATGCAGAACAACCCTACAACCCAAAACATATTCCTCGAAGGTGCCACTACGAGGTCGGAGTACGACAACTCTGACACGTCTAGCAATGGGAACGTCCCGTCAGACTACTATCAGCACACAAGCCAACAAGATAATGATATGGAAGGAGACACGTTCCCCAGTAACCTAACGAACGATGGAAGCGTAAGAACTCACTACCCAGTCAGAGTCTATCCACCGCTCACGAATATCTTAACAGACTCCGACCGCTACACAACACATGGTATCTACCGACATGATCTCAAATGCCCCATCAACTGGTCTCAGCCACCAGTTGAGCCACCACGCTCACGTGAACCCATCGATCCCCAACCGCGTCACCGCCACAAACCCAGACAATGGCCCGAGCAAGCGCCCTCGTAACACAGTAACCCTCGAAACTCATCACGTCTATGACAACCCAAAGACGCCTCAATGAAGGAAAGCGCACACCCAGTTGAGCAACACCCAACAAACCTTGTCGCCACCATCCCCCACCCCAAGTGGTGCAACCCTTAACCGACAGTACCTAGGCCGACCCGCAGGCCCCGCTATTATATACCAACCAGACATAGACATGATAGAACCCCCCGACCAGAGCAACAAGCCGACATTCCTAATTCACGAATACACAGCCCCACACAATTCTTACCAATGCCTATGCTCACGACCATAGCGCTTCACAGATTCGACTCTACACCAGATGAATTCCAGGCCAGGGGAGTCTATGCCGCCAATGCCAACCCCCACCGTGACCTCACCCCCCTCGACTACAGCAAACTCCCCGCTGAATACCTCACGGCACTAGGTGGCACGACGCGCATCACCAAAGGCTTCCCCAGGTTCATCTGTGCAAAGGAACGCTGGAGCAAGAACATCAATCTGGCAATGCTTCAAGCTGTTGACCTCGACAGAGGTAGATGGCTTGCGTGCATTATCTGACGTAGATCAATGAGTTGACCGGCAACTCCAGCAAGCGCAAACACAAGTATTAGAATATTCCGGTTATTTCTCTCTCACTTTCTTACTCAGCTACTTACTCATCTTCCTCAGAACACAGTACATACAAGAACATTCTAGATACATGGACTACTAGTATATAAACCAGATGTAAAGCCTACACAAAATATAGAGTTCTTTCCATATTTCCACAATATTATCCTCGATGGTGGTACGCTACAACGGGTCGCAAATGCTGGCCTAGAGAAATTCCTGAGAGAAAGGTTTAGAGGCTTCCCTAATGTGGAACCAGGAGATGTCAGAATCATGGTTGCAGAACCCCGCTGCAGCTACCTTGCTGCATACAACAAACATGCACCCCCACGTGTCATTTACGCTTGGATCGATAATCCAATGGCACACAAAATCATTCTAGACCAACAAACCCACACAATCTTGCCAATCCACTCCTTTCATGCGGTCCCAGTGAACTTCAACATCCCTAGCTGCTATGTCGGTAATTTTATACCTAACATAAAGGATGTCGCGTCCTGGGAACAAATCTCAGCTCTGCGCTTCGCAATGGGCAACTTCCTCTTCCACGACATTCACTTCAGAACCCTCATCGCCCAAGCCACGTTGACCAACCCAAGGTCATTAGATGAACGTGTCATGGAAGCTGTCAGGGGGATTGATGCCCGCCCATACCAACCAGACAATGATGACGATGTAACCGAACTCGTGGTATACATTGCCCCGATTACCCGTGACTACAAGTTAAGCCTAGAGATCAAAAATTACATACGTTTCCGACAATCAGCATACAACTACCTAGAATATACATTCCGCCTCTCCCACCTGCACCATAGAAACAACTTGAACCCCCTCTTCTGCACCTTATGCATCTCAGATACCCACGCCCGACCACGTTGCCCACTCGCGGTCATTTGAGACTGGCAAGGAGCCAAGAGAGAAGACAGGATTGATGACCTGCTCGCCAAGACAGGAGTAAACGTAACAGCCCAGTGGAACCGAACCTACAACCTTGCTGAGCCGCAAGGCCACCCTATCCCACCAGATGGCTATGAATCTGACGAGATGATTTCCCCCCATTCTCGCAGCCCCCAACACTACATCCCCCCGGCTCCAATCCGTAACCAGGTTGCAAGTAACTATCAAGCAGTCGGCCTTGCCCAAGAGAGTTCCCGCCGTAGATGTGGACAGGGGAGAGGCTTCAGACGAGGTCGTGGCCGTGGCTGGTCTACCCATGGCAGGGGCTTTTAATCCTCATCGACTACGGTTTCAAGTGTTGACAGCCTAATGAACGCTATAATTTCTCTAGACAACTGCCCCATAGATAACTACATATAAACCCTGCTCTCTAAAAAAAAAAAAAAAAAAAAGAGAAAAAGAAAAAGTTAGACAGTTCACATTTAACGATATACATACACGTACACCCACTTCCTCACCCATGTAACTGACCCAATACACGCCCTGTGGTCAAACACCCCTAAGATTGAAAACGAACGGTAAATCAACTAGACAATCCACCTGATATTCTGGAATCAGGTAAAGCCGTAACTAAAAATCGGTTGCGCACCTCAGCTCTGGGAGATTACTGACTGAGAGCTGTGAACTCTCAGGACAGCCTCAGACGCTGAGTCAAGCTCAGGGCAGTCCTATTCAGGAGGAGCCTGCCCACCAGCAGTCCTGGCAAGCATAATGAGAACCTTGCAATTCCAGAATTGCGAGGAGCTCTCGTTATCACAGCTCACCCCCAGGGTTCCAATGCCCCTAGTCTCGCAAGCTAGGTGGCGGTCCCACCCAATTTCAACCCTCTCAAGAAGCTTACAACCCCCCCTTATGGTGCGTATTCCCGGTATATCGGCTTTTCGTAATGGCAGAGTCGGAGATAGTGGCGGAAGTACCGCCCCCGACTTCCCCACCATCAACGATGACTCGATTTCTCTAGGTGGGGGCACACAAACAAATGGAATTAACAGGTCAATGACGTCTGAACCCTCCATTGTTTGGGCTCTAAATGAGCAAAACACTCAACGAAGTGTAAATACTGCAACAAGCAGTGGGCAAAGCAACGACTTACCGCCCAACTCTCAATTTGGAGAGAATCCCCAACAGGGATCAACTCACTCAGCCGACGAGGCCCTCTTAAACTACCAGAGTGAGCTGGAATATCCAGTTATAAATGCCCGACCACGGCGCAGCTCAGTTAGAGACGAATTACAGTCCGACGAAATCCCGTACAACACGGAACAACAGGAAGCCATGTACGAACTCATGGATGAAATGAACCTTATCATAGATAGTGAACTACTAAACCAAAATCAAAACGAAGAAAACGAAGTACCGCAAGATGAACTGCCGACGGTCCAATTACCTCCCAGCATATCCATTCCAAATACGGACAGAACAAGATACAACAATCTATTTGGCCTAAACATAGATGAACATGACCACATTGCAGGAGCAGAACAAACTGAACAACGAGCCCACCAACGTCCCACACCAAACAAGAAAACAGCAATCAAAGTTGGCGCGCTGAATGTTGGCGGCCTAGGAAACACAGTAAACTTCAACAACCCCCAGAAGAGTAAATGGCTACACATGAACCAATTGGTCAAAGAACATAAATTGGGCATCTTAATTGTGGGAGAAGCACATCTTACGTATGAAAGACACCAAAGATTAACGAACCTTTTCGGCAGACACCTGAGCATCCACTACTCTGAATACCCGGAAAGCGAAAATGTCAAACAACGTCTATTTAACACAACATTCAAATGGCAAATTAAACAAGCGTTCGGATTAAACACCGACCATAGTATGGTCACAGTCAAATTATCAAATGGAAACCTACCCGAAACGGGGAACACACGGTGGATCTGGCCTCAACATATTAACAAAGACAAGGAACTAATAGATTATATAAAAAGTGAGGGGATAGAAACCACAGAGAAGATGATGAGAAGCGGACTCCAAGGAGTACGCACGGAGCAGTATAACCCACAAACCCTATGGGAAGAATTCAAAAATAAAATACGTGACAAAGCAAAGGAAAGAGCAAAAATCCTTGTTCCCACCCTAAAACGCGAAATAGCAAATTTGGAATCAAAACTAGAACTGATCGCTAACGATGAATCACTACCAACAGAAGAGAAGATCCTTGCATCGGTGCCAATAATAGAAAAAATCAAATCACTTGAACTGAAAAGACACAAGAGCTCTTGCATTGCGACAGCTTTGGAAAATAGGCTTGAAGGTGAAGTAATAAGCAAATATTGGTCACAGCTAAACAAAGAAAAAACACCTCGTGAAATCATTGCGAGACTGCATCCCAACCCAAACCACCCCAGGAACCAAGGAATAGATGACCCAGAAGACCCGAGATACATCACGGTAATAACGCTGTGTAACACCACTAAATATGGCTAGTAAACACACCTCAAGCACAAAGTGCGCAAACCAAAACCACACCAAGAAGAGTATACACAAGTGTAAGGGGTGGAGGTCGGTATTCTTAAGGCTTTAGTTTTCACTAAGAGGCACCAAGAAAGATAGAATATGTGGGGTCTTCGGTTTTATAGTTGTTTCAATCAAGGTTCTTTCACTACAAGGGTGACAATATGATTCACAAATCCCAAAATTCGATATCTGACTTTTCAACAAGGCTTTTACAAGTCTTCGCCGAAGTTCGGTTTCAAGTTCAATATCCAAACTAGACGATAGCAATCCAAATTCAATATAAGTCCAAATTGACTTCAATATCCAGAGTTCAATTCCAAGACAATATGCCAATACCAAATTCAATTGCAATAATCTAATCTATCCTTCCAAACACAGAACACCAACTTCAGTGAAGACTGGGGCAAAGGTCAAATCTCGAGCGAATCCTAGTAGGTGAACTGCGTCTCCTCTCGTAGGTTGCTGGGGAAAATCCCTCTTTCCTGCCCTCCTTATATACGGTTTTTCTAATAAATAATAGTAAAAGTCCAAAATGTGTGTGAAACTAGTAAATAATAATGAAATCCCTTTCAGTCAAACAGAAACTCGCTTAATCAGGTATAATACAAGAGTTTTATGTGCTGAAGTGCCCAATCGAATATTAAACTGAATATCTATTCCTTGTTTCCTGGTTGCGATGTAGGGACTTGACTTCGCCGAAGTACCCGACATATCCGCATTCTCCTGTTTTTCCTAGGGAACAAGTCCCTGTTTCAGGCGTATCCATTCTTCCTGTTCCTGTTCTATTCCTTTTTTGGAGAAGATCTAGCCTCGATCCTAGGCCCTGTCCCCAAGGTTTCCCTCTTGCAATCAAATAACACGTGCACTTCGCTGAAGTCCGTGTTTCCTTGATTTTCCGAGAAATTCCTATTCTTTCCCTTTTCCGTTCGTGAGAATCGGATGTTCCTTCCTTTATCCTTGTTTGGATTTCTATATCCGAGAATTCCATATATCCGAGCAGTCCAACCAGACTTCGTTGAAGTTTCAATAAAGTGTATAATAAAATCCCTATGTTTGCTATGAGCATTCCAGGAGTAAGAGGAGGCCTTCCAATAAAAGAACGAAGGTTTTTAAACGGCTGCTTCCTGAAGTTCGTACAGTTTTCTGAACTTCCGCGAAGTCTCTCATCTTTCCTAATTTTGTACATTTCGTACGGATAAAGTCTCTTGTAGAGGCTCATGCTTTAACTAGAAGTGCGGGCTCACTCTAGTCCTATTAATCCCATAATTTATAACTCATAAGTGTTAAAATTGTATAAATATGCATCTTTAAGGTCTTTTCCGATTTATATCACGATAACGCAAAATCTATGACCACGTATGGCTAGTAAAGAGAGTCCTAGAATATGCAGAAGCCACTGAAGAAAACGGGGTTATAGTAGCACTAGACCAAGAAAAAGCCTATGACAGAATTGAACACAATTACCTTTGGAAAGTTCTAGATAAATTCAACTTCCCGGCAAAATTCATAGCAACAATACGTTCACTCTATGAGGACGCTTACACCTATATAGCGATAAACAGCATCAAGAGCGAGAAACCATTCCAAGTGGTAAGGGGGGTACAACAAGGTGACCCTCTATCATGTCTTCTATTCGATATCGCAATTGAACCACTAGCAGAAATGCTAAGATCGTCAGAACTAAAAGGCTTTAAAATTCCGGACAAGAAGGAATGATTGATTGCAACTCTCTTTGCGGATGACACAACAGTATACTTATCAAAGAAGGACAACTGGTCAGACCTCAAAAAAATCCTGGAAACATGGTGCCACGCATCAGGAGCTAAATTTAATATAAACAAAACGGAGATAATCCCCATTGGTGAACCGACCTTTAGATCCTCAGTAATAACAAACCGGACAACGAGCGGTAATACAGAAGATACACCCTTTGAG
This sequence comes from Marasmius oreades, assembly GCF_018924745.1. NCBI lineage: Eukaryota > Fungi > Basidiomycota > Agaricomycetes > Agaricales > Marasmiaceae > Marasmius > Marasmius oreades. The sequence goes on from NC_057333.1 coordinate 817,256, forward strand.
GAACATGTCCGTCTCCTTAAAGACAGAGAAGCTGCCCGAATCCTAGGTGGCTGGATAGGAAACAACATTGACCAATCAGGAGTGTGGTGCAGAACTCTTGATAAAATCGACAGAGCCCTAGAAAGATGGGAACAAGGACACCCTACAATGGAAGGACAGAGACTAATAGTCCAGATGGTCATTGGAGGAATGACCCAATACCTGACAAAAGTGCAAGGCATGCCAGAGGAAATAGAAAAGCTTCTGGAAAAAAGAATTAATAAATTTATGTGGGGGAGCAAAACTAGCCACACAATAAACAGAGAAACAATGTACGCCGACCCGAGTGAAGGAGGAAAAAAAGTCCTCGACATCAAAGCGAGAAACAAAGCCATTATGATCACATGGATCCAATCATACCTAAACCTAAATGGCGACCGACCGATTTGGGCTCACTTTGTAGACAGACAGATGGCCCTAGGAATCAGGACATCAGACAAATGCGTGGACCCCGAGCTGCACCTAAACCCATACCTCCAAAATTGGAAACCGGCCAGGAAAAATCTCCCAAGGGACCTGCAAAAACTAACGGACACTGCAAAAAAATACAATCTCGGATTAGATGGTATAGCATTCTCCCGAAGGATCATAAGAGATATGCCAATTTGGTACCATACCAAATGTACGGCCTCGAGGTCAATTTACAGAAACACCATAAAGGCGAATGTATGCCTGAAAGTATGGCATGTTCTAAGAACCGTAGGCGAAGCGGAACAACTGGTTAATCTAAGACGCTCTAGACACCACAGAAAATCAGCGCACTGTCAATGTAAAGGCTGCAGGAAAACAAGGAGACGCACAGGCTGCAAAGATCCTGAAAGATGCTTTCAGAGAGCGGAGATACTGCTACAGGCATTGCCCCCGAAATGGAACCCCCTCTGCAGGCTTCCTGAAGACTACGAAAAAGAAGTCCCAAATCAGCACCCCAGTGACGGTGAGACACGCTTCGATCCTAAAATTACAACAGACGGCACATTAGCAGACGCCTTCAGGATATTCCAAACCACAGACGAGTGCAAATCCCTACCTGATACGGAACAATACCCACCAAATGACCAAGAACCAACGGCAGTATACACCGATGGTTCATGTACAAACAATGGACTGGAAAGAGCTGAAGCAGGAGCCGGCATCTTCGTGAACGACGATGAATCACTAACACGCTCAATAAAAGTACCCGCGGAACTTAAACCATCGAACCAAATAGGCGAACTTTTAGCGATCAAGGAAGCGGCTGAGAAGATACCACCACGAGACCTGGTCATCCACAGCGACTCTAAATATGCAATTGACGGACTCACCAAACACCTAACAAAATGGGAAGATAAGGGATTCATTGGCATGGAAAACACCCATATGATAGAAACCACAGCTGCGAGGTTAAGAAGCAGGAAGACACAAGTTACATTCAAATGGGTGAAAGGACATGCAGGAATCGACGGAAATGAACAAGCTGATAAACTCGCCGAGTTGGGGAGATCCAGAACAAACTCAGACCTCATAGACATGACGATACCCCCAGCACTAAAAACCTCGGGAGCTAAGCTCTCGAAAATCACACAAGCAATAGCATACCAAGGTATAAAGGATATTAAATCCGAGTCCCCCTGCTTCCAAGATGCGAGAGATAGGAGAAAAACGAGGAAGAACCTAAAAAAAGCAAGGAAAGCAGCAAAAAAACTCTCAGGGTACGAGCCATCAGACAAACAATTATGGGACTCACTGAAAAACAAGACGGTATCGAGAAATATCCGGAATTTCCTATTCTTGCTGATCCACGGAGGCTACCGCACAGGTAACTTTTGGAAGTCGGTCCCGAATTTCGAGGACAGAGCAAACTGTGCATTCTGTGGGGAAACAGAATCTATTAGACACATCTTCCTAAAATGCCATGCCTCCAAGAACAAAAGGATCTGGGAACTAGCGGAATCAGTATGGAAATTAGCAGGACACGAATGGGAACCACCAAAGATAGGCACTATTCTGGCATGCAGCCAAATAAAATTCAAAAACGAAAAGGGGAAAACACGGATTGGTGACTCACGTCTTTTCCAAATACTAATATCAGAATCAGCATTCCTCATCTGGAAATTGAGAAATCGAAAGGCAATTTCAGGCGAAGAATCACCGTCAAGTACAGAGATCGAGAACCAATGGTTATACACGATCAAAAATCGGCTGCAAATCGATAAACTCTTAACAAACAGAAATAGTTACGGAAGGAAATCCTTACCAGATTACGTCGTGAAGAACACTTGGAGGGGGATAACGCCCGAACTGTTGGATAATCTCCGCACAGTGAATTCACGAGCGGAGACTGGGGTTTTAGTGAGTATGGGGTAATGTTAATGACGCGTCTGCTAGGAGGTCTGAAGCCGCTCTGCGAGCTAAACAACCTCAGTAGACGCTGAAACGTTAACCCGAGTCTCACGTCTTAGCCAGTCCGACCCCATCGTTCGCCATCACGTGGTGATTAGTAAGACTGCCGCCCTGCGCTTTCTCGGTTAGCGGTTAGGTTTTGGTTAGGTTTAGTGGTTAGGGGGGTTTGGTTTTGATAGTTAGGTTAGTTAGCGGTTAGGTTTAATGGTTAGGTTAGTTAGCGGTTAGGTTTAATGGTTAGGTTAGTTAGCGGTTAGGGGTAGGGGTTAGGTATTCAAAGCTATATGAGGGGGTCTGGGGGCAAAGCCCCCAGTATGATGTACCAAGGATGTACTCTATATAGTCCAATGTTGATGTATAATTTTGAATAGGTATAATGGCGCAGTTGGTAAATCGTTGCCACAGGTAAAATTTTCTGACGTCGATGGTTCAATTCCCACTTTTGCCAACCTCAACTTAGAGAACTTCGAAGCCGGCACTGCAGTCTTAGTAATCACCTTCCTTTTTCGAACATCACATGACGGCGAACGATGGGGTCGTACTACGACAGTTGAGTCTCACACTCCGCGCGTAACTGCGTTTCCTCAGGTGGTTCCGAATCTTAGCAAGGTTTAAAGTCCTTGCATCCTAGCGGGGGGAGAGAGCACCGACTTCGGTCGGCCCAGCTGCTGGCAGCGGGGACAGCTAGGCGTCTGCTCGCCCTTGTCATTTGACAACGCTCCACAAAAAAAAAAAAAGAAAAAAAAGAGTGAGCTGGGCTGGCGCGGAAGTCTTACTAATCACATTCCTTTTTTGGTTGTTTAGCACTTACAGCTGGGCCGATTTACAGATTTACAAAGTAGCTGTTTCAATTTTGAACGCGACTACTTCTGCGCTACTGGTAACTGTGCACGCTCATTCTCGGACCTTGATTGCTTTTCAGCTTTCAACAGGTATTTGAGGCGACCGGGATAACTGATGTTGTCTCGAGGGTCCGCCCAAATACTCTCGCCATTCCTTCGCTGTCGCAGAAAATTCTCTTCAATCATTGAAAGCAACAATTATGATGGTAAGCGAACGTGTTTCTCCTTCCTAACTATAAGCTAACTCTTTCAACAGTTTGTATTATTGGTGGTGGACATGCTGGATGTGAAGCTGCAGCTGCCTCAGCACGAACTGGATCACGTACCCTGCTATTAACCCAAAAGCTGGAAACTATTGGCGAACTATCGTGCAACCCCTCGATTGGTGGTGTTGGGAAAGGCACTTTGGTCAGGGAGATAGATGCGCTTGACGGGCTGATGGGACGTATTTCAGGTACGTGAATATCCTGGGTTTTGCTGGATGACACTTGACTGAATTCTCGTTAGACAAAGCGGGTATTCAGTTTCACATTCTGAACAGATCCAAGGGTGCTGCAGTGTGGGTAGGTTTCAATCCATTTACTTTCGGGTTAATTAGCTTCATTTTTTATTTTCTTTCCTTAGGGACCTCGTGCACAAATCGACCGGAAGTTGTACAAGAAGCACATGCAAGCAGCACTTTCTGAATGTAGAAACCTCAACGTGTACGCTGGCAGCGTATTTGACCTTCTTTTTGACCATAGCTCCAACGCCCCCAATACTTGGGGTAAAATAACCGGTGTACGACTAGGTATGCTCCTCAGAAAACCATATTATGTACCCTCTTGACTTTTTCTTTTTCTTTTTTCCATTTAGACTCGGGAGAGATTTTCCATTGCTCTCAAGTTGTCATATGCACAGGGACGTTCCTGTCCGGCGAAATACATATCGGTTCGTTCGATTGAAGTTTCGTCGCAGGAAAGGAAGCTCATTTCCTTAATATTAGGGCTAAAAAGATTCCCTGCTGGTCGAATCGATGATGCACCATCTGTTGGACTCTCTGCCTCACTCAGAAATGCGGGTTTCAGACTCGGTCGCCTGCAAACCGGTACACCAGCACGACTAGACGGGAAAACCATAAATTTCACCAACCTCGCCAGACAAATTGGCGATCAAGTTCCATCGCCGTTCAGTTTTCTCAACCGTGAAGTAGATAATGTGGTGAATATTGCGATTGTTTTGCAGTAGACTTTTACTGAATACAATCCTCTATCCAGGCCAATCAGGTCGATTGCTTTCAGACAGCTACCACTCCCGCAACCCATCAAATTGTGAGAGATAATCTGCACAATTCCGTCCACATCCGAGAGACCAAGAAAGGTGAGTGCTTGTCGTTTACGCATTGATCACTACTCTAAGTTCACGCAGGTCCCAGATACTGTCCCTCACTGGAGGCCAAAATAAGTCGATTTGGACACCGAGAGCATCACAATGTCTGGCTGGAGCCAGAAGGCTACGACTCTGGTTGGTCTTTCTTAACGTCATCTCATCAACGATGCCTCACAGATCGATTTAGATGTGATATATCCTAATGGTATTTCATGCAGTCTGCCTGAAGAGATCCAAGAACCGATGATGCGTACTATTCCTGGCCTTGAGCATGTGAAAATGGTACGACCAGCGTACGGCGTCGAGTATGATCATATCGATGCGAGGGAGCTGCGCCGTAGGTCATTTTGAACTTGTTCTCTGACTTTTCAAGTCCTGAATACTTCTTGATTAGCCACATTGGAAACGAAACGAATTCAGGTTCGGGATTTGTTCGAGATTTCGACGCACCGCGGATTTTTTGTTGACTTTTGAGGATAGGGACTATTTCTGGCGGGTCAGATTAACGGTAAAGATGAATGCATGACCGTTATTTATCAAGGCTGAACGGCCACCAGGCACCACAGGATACGAGGAAGCAGCAGCCCAGGGCATCGTTGCTGGCATCAATGCAGGCCTTGCGGCTCAAACGCGGGCACCTTTCATTCTTACCAGAGCTGACGGATACACGGGTGTCATGATAGACGACCTGATTGTCAAAGGAACTGAAGAACCGTGTACGATACCCGATTTAATTTCTCGGCTTAGGTCCTCGGTCTTATTAGGATGCCTTTAGATCGCATGTTTACCTCCAGGTCGGAATATAGAATGACTCTTCGAAGCGACAACGCCGATTTGCGGCTGACGGAGAAGGGCAAGTGGCTTTTTGTTTCCAACTGATGCTCAAAGTGACTCAACCAGGGTTTACAGGACGAGCCGTTGGCGTTGTGTCTGATTATCGTTGGTCGGTATTTGAAAGTACACGAGAAGCACTTCGCCGTGGTGCAGAGCTATTGAGATCCGTTCAACTTTCGCCTCAGGTTTGTCCCTATCAAGGTGTACGGGGTGCATCTGAGTCTGACAACTGGACTAGGGATGGGCAGCTCATGGATATCATGTACCTCTCGATGGTGTTCGTCGCAGGTTCGTTCCTATGTTAATTCTACGATCCTCGATATCCAATACGTTCATTAGTGCTTTTGAGATGCTTCGCTACCCCAACATCAAGGCCGTCGATATGCGAAAGTTGATACCAGAGCTCACCGAAATTGAGGATAATCTTCTCGCGCGAATCGATGTTGATGGTATGCACTTTTTTGTCATATAATTTTGTCTCTTTGACCACACCGGAATTGAAGGTCGCTATAACTCGCAACTGTTCCGACAAGAAGCGGATCTCAAGGATTTCATGGAAGACGAGTCGCTCGAGCTAGATCCTCAAATGGACTATCACACGGTGGAAGGTCTTAGTTCCGAAGTCAAAGAGCGACTGTTTAAAGTGCGGCCCACGACTATGGTAAGTAGGGCGAAGAAACGACCTTGTTTTTCTTATCTCAAGCTAATTATCGACACAGGGTGCAGCTAAGCGAATGGATGGCATGACGCCGACGTCTGTCGTTAGCTTGCTGAGATATGCCAAACGCACTCATCGCCGTAGGCAGATTGGAGGTGGAACGATATCCCTGTAAAGTAGACCTCCCTGTTGATTTTGTGTAGGGATGTACTCGAAACCTCCGAATTATCCCGCGACACCCCGCGCACGGCGTCTCCACTAAACCACCTTCATTAATCTCTTACGTGGCATATGCGTCCTCAATCCAGCAACAAGTTTCAGGATTCAGTCGAGAAATCGGTTTGATAAAGAGTCAGCTCCAGGTTGTCGCATGACAGGAAGCTCGAACGTAGGTCAAGTAACCCTTTTTGAATTGAACCCTGGACGCCGACGGAACAAAGAGAATGACTCGAGGAGCGGGAGTCACTTCTGAAACTCGAGCGAGTTTGGTCTGATGTTTCTGAAGCAACAGTCGAGCGATGATCGCAATTGCAATGGATATTGTGAAGTTGAAAGCAGGAGATGTGGAACTAGATATATCGATTGTGAGTCTCCAAAGTTGGTGATGAAAGATGTTGGTATCTGGACCAACCAAAAGATACGATGTAAAGATACGATGTAAAGACAACATGGAGCGAGCAGAACCACCCAGAATTCCCAATGGATTCAAAGAGGGTATAAAATCTCCAAATCTGAGGCAAATCTGAGGCCTGAGGTATCGCTAGTAAGTTTCACAGCCTAGGGCCGGCGAGCGAGGAAGGGAAGCGTGTCAGACAACCACTTCGCTACATCTACAATGTACATGATTCAATAGTACTTGTGTCGAGGCCGTTTTGCCGCTCAGCCGCGCCCAAATCAATGTACATCCACGAATCCATACATGATTCGGAGCGGTAAAGTGGAAGTATGATCATAATAGTTTGAGTTTGCCACAATTTCAAATGGGATGCTGAGATTCTCCTCGCCAGGATAACACGCCTTTGAGGGGGCTGTAGAAGGCGAGCACGGGATTTCCTTTTTAGTTGTGTGTCACTTACGGCTTTGACTAAATGACACTTTGTATCAGTTCGGACAACCCCGAAATGGCGGGCCAGTGCCGGTAGCTTCGTTATACATATTGTTCTATTTTTCAAACAACTGTCATCGTTTACTTACTTAAAGTGCTGTAAAGCCATTCATTAGCCCATTTTACAGGGTTTTGCTTGATTCCGCGAACGCACGGTGTTGGTATGTGGTGTGTCATACATGCCGAAATTTATACTCCGACTTCATTCCGAAGGGGCCGAGAGCTTGCGAATAAATTCATCTTTCCTTTTTCTTTGACTCTTCGTTTGAAAAGGACTTACATCATAGTGAGTCTGAGGGGTAATATGTAGATTAGACAAGTTTTAACCTTAAGAATGACAGTTGCCCTGCCTAGGTGGCCGTCGAGAAAGATGTCCATGATTGCCGTGGCATGCCATCAGCGGAGAGCACTGCTGCTCCGACGCATGTTCATGGAATTAAGAAAAACTTCTTACGGACGTCCGTTGCCACAGGATTCACTGTCTATACTCTTCTCTGCTTGAAACACTGTTGGGGAATGGAAGACAATGGCCAATTTCAATGGTGGCGAGTGGAGTAGGCTTCAACGTTATATTTCGGGCGCTGATCAAGATCGTTCGCTCTGCTAAGTATCTATGGTGGAGCGTTCGATTGAGTTAGAACGGGCCCGTCAAGTTTCGACTTTGCCGTCGCACTCGTTCGTAGCCGAGGAAGAGGTATATAAGCCAGGAAGCAAACCTTCTGGGAACTCAGAAACAAATTTCACTCAATCTTACAACCGTCTATCTCATAAATCACAACATGCGTACTTCATTCGCCATCGTTGCCATCATCGCCTCTCTCGCTAGCTCTGTCCTCGCTGGTATGTCCCTCTCGAACGAGACATTCCCAAGTCCACCGTCCTGACTGACCCCCCCCTCTTCTTTCCCCCCTCAGGTGGCCCAGAAATCTGCACCAACAACAAGGACGGCTCCGGTGGAACCAACTACCAAGTTACTAAAGACTGCTGCGCCGCCGTCAAACAAAAGGCCTATTTTAACGAGCTCTCCCACCAGTGCATGGGCTACGGAGGTCCGCTCGACAATGCTGTCGACACCGGAAAGATGGTTGAATGCTGCAGTAGCCGTGGGGCTGGTAGCAAAGCCGTTTAAGGTCGCTTTCGTCATGTTTCGATCATCAGCAAACACGGTCGATGTACCTGATAGCCATAGTTATTAGTCTAAACTTGTATGGCAGTCTGGTGATCACAGAACTACAGTACTCACTTTGTCTAAGGGTTTCTCAAGAATTGGCAAGATAGTGACTATTCTGACGTTATCTGGCAGTGAACTGAGTATCCGGCGTTGACTCAATAAGACATGATGCATGATGCATGATGGCCACACAAGGAACACGGATGGATTGTTTGTTTTTTTGGCAAATATGGGACCTAAGACATGTCAGATGCAATTATCAATGAGAAACATTAGGAATCAACAACGAATAAAACCCACACACCACAATGATACCATGAATGCTCAGCACACTTCTCTGTTACTTCTTCACTCCAAAGTTGAGTCCAAACTCGGTTTCACCACCGGATCAATCCAAGAACTCCTCGACCTCTCCTTTTGTCGTTTTAGGAGAGAGCAAGCAGAATTAAATCAACTTGAAGGGAAAAAAGTCAGTTCAGTCGTCAGCAAAGCACCGTATCTCACCAACACTCGGACAATCCACAGATTCGACAGACAAAGCTGATCTGGAAATAGTAACTCCAAGCTAGATAAACAATCGAAAATGCCATGAATGTCGAGAAGGTCAATGTCGCCTGGTTCCGGGAGCCGAATCCGGTCCGGTCCTCAACCGACGTTAGCGCTCGCAACTTGAAGGGTTAGCGTTTTCAATCCTTCCTTCGACTAACCGTTGCTTCAGTAACCTGAATTTGCCACAAGACTCTGTGATGCAACTTGAAAGGGAGTTTAACCCATTCATTATTCCTGTCATCGGCTGGATTACCTGTCTACTCGTCGAACGAATCATTTCATTGTCGTTACGTTCCGCATACTGAATACACCACTGATGACATAGCTCGCACACCCAGTGCCCTGGCCTTGGCCAAGGACCGCGCCGTCTAAAACGTGCAAGAATTTCCCTGAGGTACCGACAGACGTTCCCTGTTTCGCGTTCCGACTCACAGCTCATTTTTCGCCATGTAATAAACTGAGAAGACCATAACTTTCTCGGAGGCAGAGTTTTGGAATGAAGCGAGAGAGAGGGGAGCGGAGCCAGATGGTGTATTTATGGAGAACATTACGGACCTTGTGGACGCGAAACTTGGATTTGCTGGTTTTATGGACCCATCAGAGGCGCACGCGATGTTCTTTGGGTCAGATGAAGAAGGTTGAGTGAAGAATTTTTTTCAAATCTCTTCCGAGTCATCATACGTTCTCAATCCAGCGACAAGTCTGCTCAAGTTTCAGAATTCAGTCGAGATTCGGTTTGATATAGAGTCAGCCCCAGGTTGTCTCATGACCGGAAGCTCGAAACCCTTTTTGAATTGGACGCCGGACACCGACAGAGAAAAGAGAGTGTGACTCGAGGAGCGGGAAATGCTTCTGAAACTCGAGCGATGATGGCAATGGATTATGGATATTGCAATGTTGAAACCAGCAGATAGAGCCGTGGTCCAGGAGGCTGAGAACCAGACATATCGATTGTGGGTCTCCAAAGTTGGTGATGAAAGATGTTGGTATGTGGGCCAACCAAAAGATACGATGTAATGACCACATGGAGCGAGCCGAACTACCCAAAATTCCCAAAGAGGGTATAAAATCTCCAAATCGACTGAGGCAAACCTGAGGTATCGCTGGTAAGTTTCACAGCCTAGGGTTGGCGAGAGAGGACATGATGTTACCTCAAGTGTCGAGGCCGTTTTGCCCAGGACCGCCGAGCGCCCTAAATCCACGAATCCATACATAATTCGGAGCGGTAAAGTGGAGGTACTTATGATTACTGTATGATAGTTTGAGTTGGGTACAATTTCATGCAATTTCAAATGGGATGCTGGGATTCTCCTCGCCAAGATAACACGCATTTGAGCGGGCTGTAGCAGGCGAACACGGGATTTCCTTTAGATCTTGTGTCACTTACTAAACGATGTCACTTTCAAGTTGTAATTATTCGATGGTCAGTTCGAACAACCCCGAAATGGCGGGCCAGTGCCGGTAAAAGAACCTATAGCTTCGTTATACATATTTCCTCTATTTTTCTCGAATAACTGTCATCGTTTACTGAAAGTGCTGTAAAGACATTCACCGTGACTAACCCGCGTTTACAGGGATTTTGCTTGATTCCGCGAATGCACGGTGTTGGTCGCGGTGTGTCATACATGTTGATATTTATCCTCTCGGACCAAAGCTTCATTTCGAAGAAGCAGAGAGCTTGGGAATAAATCCATCTTTCCTTTTTCTTCAACACTTCGTTTGAAAGGACTTAGATCATAGTGAGTCTGAGGGGTAATATGTAGATATAGATAACTTTCAACCAACCTTAAAGAGCGACAGTTGCCCTGTCCAGATGGTTGTCGAGGAAGAGGGTCAGTCACGGCATGTCCTAATGATTGCGTGGCAAAATGGTAACGTTTACCGCTTCAGTGCGCTCCGACCTTGCCAAGCATGCAACACAATAAACGCATGTTTATGGAATTAAGCAAAGCCCTGTAAGCGTGGTGTAAGCTACAAGATCTGAAGTACTGTAGATATTACCATAGATAGACTACCTTTGACGACATTCCATTCTTACGGGACGTCCGCTGCCACAGGATCCATCGTCTATACTCTCTTCTCTTCTTGACACACTGTTGGGGAATGGAAGGCGATGGCCAATATTAATGACAGCGAGTGGACCAGGTTCCAACCTTATATTTCGGGCGCTGATCGAGATCGCTCGTTCTGCTAAGTATCTATGGGTCATTGGTGGAGCGTTCGATTGAGTTAGAACGGGCCCGTCAAGTTTCGCCTTGCCGTTGCACCCGTTAGTGAGGATTTTCTGTAGCCGGGGAATAGGTATATAAGCCAGGAAGTAAACCTTTTGAGAACTCAGAAACAAATTTCACTCATCAATCTTACAACCGTCTATCTCATAAATCACAACATGCGTACTTCATTCGCCATCGTTGCCATCGTTGCCACTCTCGCTAGCTCTGTCCTCGCTGGTATGTCCCTCTCGAACGACACGTTCCCAAGTACACCGTCCTGACTGACCCCCCCTCTTCTTTCCCCCCTCAGGTGGCCCAGAAATTTGCACCAACAACAAGGACGGCTCCGGTGGAACCAACTACCAAGTCACTAAAGACTGCTGCGCCGCCGTCAAACAAAAGGCCTACTTTAACGAGCTCTCCCACCAGTGCATGGGCTATGGAGGTCCGCTCGACAATGCTGTTGATACTGGAAAGATGGTTGAATGCTGCAGCAGCCGTGGGGCCGGTAGCAAAGCCGTTTAAGGTCGCTTTCGTCGTGTTTCGATCATCAGCAAACACGGCCGACGTACTTGATAGCCATAGTTAGTCTAAACTTGTATGGCAGTCTGGTGATCACAGAACTACAGTACTCACTTTGTCTGAGGGCTTCTGGTCGAGAATTGGGGAGAAGTGATTATTCGGACGTTATCTGACAGTCACGGTGAACTGAGTATCTGGCATTGACCCAATAAGTCCCGACGGAAGCGACTGAGTGGAAGACACCATTTTGAAGTGAGCTGACTGTTAGTGGTCTAACGAGGCTTTATCCGCATCTGCTAAGCCAACTGAGAGTTTTACCTTTTAAGAGAGATAACTTCGGGGTTAGTTGTGGTTCGCTATCTTTTCGTAACTCATAAATTATCTGTCCCGGCATGATTTCCGACACTCTTCTGCTCGTACCATCGTAAACGCCGTTGCATCAAATTACAACTAGGACAACAAAGGCTAACTAATTGAGTCTTTTTCACATTGAAGCGAGTACCGGCGGCGTACCTCACTGTCTCGAGATTAGGGACCTTGTTAAGTCTACTGTGATGTAAATCAAGTAACTACTCGATTGATTCCGCGTTTGAGGCTTGCTAATAGTATGTGGATGAGAGGGGAAAGAAGCAGAATGACCGCTCGTACCATGCGCAGCAGCGACAGCCACATTATTCACAAAACAGAACCCACATGGTGTATCCTCTCCACAATGGTGACCCGGCAGTCGTGCCACTACGAACGCCCTTTTGGTGTTAGTCTGGGAGGAGGAGGAAGTGGATGCCGGAAGACTTCGACTGCTTCACAGACTGTTCCTAGGGCACATTCGATGGTGTTCTTCGATTCCGGGCATACTATCTCCGACTCTCCACGTCCATATTTCCTTCGCCCAATTTTGTAACTCTTCCAGATACAAATCTCCTTCAACATCGCTGTGAATATACTTCACCGCAAGACTCCCGAGAAGCCGCATAGAAGCTGAACTGTGACACTGGAATATCTGCGAATGTCGAGGATGTGGACGCCGTAGCAGTGCTAGTGCTAGCAGCTCCATCAAGCTTCAAGTGTTCCATTATACTAGCCAGATCGTCCGTTTCAGAATCCATCCTCTTCTAAACGAGCAAAAGCTACTGCAAGCCATAGCTTGACTACCCTCAACCGTTCCGGTCTTTCAATAATGTTTGAGATATCTCGCGACCGAATGTATCAGTCGAGATGTCGATGTAAGTGTTTTGAAAGGCCTCGTCGTCTATGTTAACGTGCTCGCCTTCTGGCGCTGTCTGGGAATGAGCTGGGGGCGAGTTCGTGGTCGTAAATGAGGCGGAACGGTAACAGCGAGGCTAGTACTAGACATCCTCCGTCTTCGTTTATTCGTTTCTGAAAAGAATATAGTTGAGTTGGAGGAGTTGCTTTATTGCAGCCTAGAAAAATAAAGAGCGTATCTCTTACCTATCCTTATCGCTCATCGTACCCCCCAATCCACGGTGAGCACAAGTGGTCCCGATACTCGTCGACTTCTCTCTCCTCTTGGTCCGCTCTGCGCCTTAATCTCAGTGATAATTTGCACTACAAGTAACCTAACCCATTCGCTTTAATTGGCATTGCGTGAGGCAAAGAGTGCTAAGGTCGAGATGGTAACGAAGTGGAGGGAATTGGGAGGGAACGGACAGCAGGAAGTTGAACAGTGGTCAGAACACTGGAGGCTGGTGCACGCACGCTCTTGACGCCGGCATCTATTGTTAGCTTGGATATGTATGCCAAACGCACTCATCGCCGTATAAAGGCAGATTGGACCAGGCGGAGAAGGAATGATATAAGTAGAGCTCCCTATTGTTTTTTTTTGTACTCGAATAGAAACCTCCAAATCGTCCCGCGACACCGGTCCGGCATCTCCACTACATAACCACCTTCATTAATTTCTTCCGCGTTATCATGAGTCCTCAATTCAGCGACAAGTCTGCTCATGTTTCAGAATGGGGTCGAGAATTGGTTTGAAAAAGAGTCAGCCCCAGGTTGTCTCATGACAAGAAGCTCGAACGTGGGTCGAGTAACCCTTTTTGAATTGAACGCCGGACGCTGACAGAGCAAGGGGTTTAGCTCTCTTTTTAGCCTGCAACACCCATGTCGGAACCGCCTCCAGTTAAGGTCTCCACCCCAGTAGACGAATCAGCTGCTTTGCTAGCCCATTCCGAGTCCAACCAGAGCTACACAAACACCACCCCGAACGATGAAGAAAGCGCTCCGGAAGCTGATCCAAACATGAAACGAGGGGCTGGAGAGATCATTTTCTATACCGGTTGCGTGTTCGTTGGACTCGTTCTTCTCGTTCTGCTCTTCAAGGGATTCATTGAGAATGATGATCTGCACGTAAGTCTCGAGTGTAGACGGTCGAGTCGAATGTCCTGACGCGAGGTATATCCTTTAGTTTGACTACAAAAAGGCTTTGAAGTCTGCTTTGGGAGGAGGGTTGAGCGGTGCTGCTGGTACGCTTACTGGATTTATCCTAATCCTTGAATTGAATTAACTCGAGCTGTTTTCCTGCAGCGATGGTTCTCCAAGTTCTAACACTAATGCCTCTACGTACGGTCATGAACTACCAGTATCGATACGGGACGACGACCACTCAGGTTATACGTACCCTCTATCATGACGGTGGTTGGAAAAGATATTATAGCGGTCTTGGTCCAGCTCTTATCCAAGGTCCGGTTGCTCGTTTCGGAGACACAGCAGCGAACGTTGGAATTCTTGCTTTGCTCAATTCGAATTCGTATATGAAGGATCTACCGACCCCTGCGAAGACCGTTTTTTCTGCGATTGCCGCTGCGTTGTTTAGGATGATTCTTACGCCTATTGATACCCTGAAGACGACGATGCAGACACAGGGTAGAGAGGGTCTTTCTATCCTCAAAACACGTGTACGCTGCTCCTGTCTTATCGGTGTGTGCTAAGAAAAACTGATGAATGGCGGTCCCCCAGATCAAACTGTACGGCATCGGAACTCTTTGGTACGGTGCATTGGGTACTGCAGCTGCTACATTTGTTGGCTATTATCCTGTACGTTTACAAGTTTACCAGTTCTTGCTACATTCGAAACTTAACTTTCACACCTCCACTCCCAGTGGTTCGGAACGTACGACTACCTCAAAGCACATCTTCCTAACCCCGACTCAACATATGAAAAGTTTCTACGACAAGCTTTTATCGGATTCGTCGCGTCCGTCGTGTCAGATACGATATCCAACTCTTTACGCGTTTTGAAGACCTACCGCCAGGTTAACCAAACGAGAATAACTTACTGGAATGCGGCTAAAGCTGTGGTGAGGCAAGATGGCGTACGAGGATTGCTTGGGAGAGGTCTCAAGACTAGGATTCTGGCGAACGGGTTGCAAGGGTTGATGTTCTCTGTGCTGTGGCAGATGTTTTTGGATTTGTAAGTGGCCTTTACCCTGAGCACTAAGGAAAGTTGCTGAGTGCTTCACCAGATGGAAATAAAACATGTTGGAGTGACGTGGTTTATTCGATGTACAATGTACATGTACATCCAAGCCACGGACCGATCAGAAATGGCATGTTATCATAATTACTTGCAAGGGATCCTGATATAATCTTCGGCAGTCAATTGAATAAGGCCACCGGGAAGGAGCAATAGATCCACCACGGACCCAGAAAGGTACACTAGAGGTTGTACAATAACATGGGTTTTAGAATAGATTATAGAAGAAAGAAGATAGGGATCATCGGAAGACAAGAGCCGGCCACGATATCAAAAAGAAAGAGGACAACCATGGCGACCAAAATGGCATCGTCAGCGTTTAACGTTTAACTTGACGTCCAACCGCCAAAAATGCCAAAAATTGATCTTCTACAATGCAAAGGCGAGCAAGTGAATGTTCCCTGAGAGAGTGAGCTACAAACCTGGCACCATGTAGTGGGACCTGAGCGAGCCCCTTGTTCATGTATGATATGAACCATGTCAATTCCTCCACCTCAAACTCGCTCTTCATCACCTCCACAACGTGCGATTTCTTGCTCTCAGAAAGACAGCATTTGTAATTGGTCCACACGCTGAAGCTGAAGAGACGCTCCTTCGAGACAATTTGTGGCATGCCATACTCGAGTGTGAATCTGAAGCCGAATTTCTCGTTGAAGTAATTTTGGATATCAATACGTAGTCTCCGCACAGTATCGTCCGACGCTGGCAATTTCTCAATGATTCCTTTCTTTACAGTAAAGTCGAGAATTTTGGGCATGGTGAATGCGACGCCGAAATCGAAGATGGGAGGGTAATGGTCGAGGCGTGGTTCTATCCCTGGCATGTCTTCGTCCTTCCACGGCGAGTTTTCCACCATATAGTGAAGCGTGAGCATCTAAAAGATAAGGGCACGAATTGTAACTCATTGTTGGGTTTGCTGAGCGACATCGGACTGACTTCGTTCTTTTCTTTTAGCCACTCTAGGTCCTCTGCCTTCCTGATTGATTCCTGATCCACCCCCACTTGAGAATTTTCGTTGACATTCCCTTGTTTCTCGTCAGACGGACTGAGAGAACGAGCGACAGTCCCACACTGGGGACATTTTGATGTCATCTCCCTCCTGTCCAGTACTGTGAGTCGACGTTCAACGTTGGGATTCAAAACCTGCAGCCTGCAGTAGGGTCGATGGTAAATTATGAATTTGATATGTGACAGAACACAGGAAAGCTTTGATTTTTTCTGTTCCTAGATTTGCTCAAATCGGAGGATATATAGGATAGTGGCAGTGAAGCGTGTCGGATGATCTCGACACGTTTGTTTACTTTCTTCAAGTTCCTGCGCTCATCTCAAGCTGCTCTCTACGTTTGTCTAAGAAGCTTATCCCACCATTTTTGATATGTCCCACATAACCTTACTGGCACTGTCTCTGTCGTCGGAGCGCACGTCGACCATGATTGCAAATCCCCTATATACTTGACTCTGTTTCTTCGACGGATATCGTAACTGATGATCTTTTAAACCCCCTGTCTGAGTGGCCAGCAAATATTGTCAACAACCCAATAAGGAAAGGAGGGCTAAACAAGGTAAGATACTCGTGGTCTAATAAGTACTACGGCGACCAACAAATTAGTTGCTCAAGTTGAAAGGATGTTCTCTGTGTCGTGGCAGTTGTTTTTTGTATCTGAGTGTTTGCCCTGAGTTGCTGATTACTTTACAAATGGAAATAAAACACGGACCGATAAGTAACGGGATGACATCACAATTACTTGCAAAACGCCCTACAATGCCGTATGGACGGCTCCATTTCGCGTTGACTTTCTTCCGTTTCTACCGTTTCGTCCCGTCGCTGGTTTGAGGTTCCTTTGACTAAGAACCGAATGTCGTGGTTAGACTGACGGTTTTCAGATAACTGCGTAATTGTGGCTCCAACTCCGTCTTGACAGCGGCGTCAAGGGTGCGATATAACGAGTCATGTGTGGGCTGAAGATACAGAAAGAGGGTCGGTAACTCAATGAAAAAACATCATCTGGTTCCCGGAAGGTGTGATTATGATGATGGTTCATCCAGCATGCACATGCATCAGGTGGAGCCTCAACCCGTTCTCGCCATGCCGGTATTTTCGAACAGTTGGCCTATAAATGGCAGAGATGCTGCAAGTACCGTTTCTTTTCTTCTACTATTTTTCCAATGGATCTCCCGACGAAGCAGGACGTAGAGAGGACCAGTTCCTCCAGCTTGGAAGAGTTGGAAGATGATGATAACACGTTAGCGGAGATATCTGTCGGGACGCAGATCGAGTTGGAGAAGGACCATGAGATAAAGTACAGATCTTGTTCATGGCAAAAGGTGCGTTTGCGATTTTATTGCAGTTTGTGAAAATCCCACTGAGAGAGAATATGTTTTGACAGACGGCTGCTCTACTATTCTCAGAGTACATTTGCCTTGCAATGATGTCATTTCCATGGTCGTACTCAGTTCTTGGCCTCGTTCCCGGTATTATCCTCACACTTGTAGTCGCCGCATCCGTCCTTTACACCTCCCTTATTCTGTGGCGTTACTGCTTGAAACATCCTGAAGTACGGGACGTCTGCGACATTGGGAAAAAGTTATTTGGAGATGCTGCGTGGGCCTACAATGTCACTGCTTTATTCTTCATATTAAACAACACGTTCATCCAAGGTATGTTTTCAACCGGGCGGTCGAAGTGGATCTCGTTTGACAGGGTCAACCCTTCAGCCTTACATGTACTGGTCGGAACGAAACTTCTAAACACACTTACGAATTCTTCGCAATGCTCGGTCGTTTTTGCGGTACGTTGTCTCCCTAGGAACCCATCCGTGAGATATTTACTTACCGTCCCTTGTGGGCGGGAGCAGGTGATTATGGCCATGATTTGCCTAGTCTTCTCTCTACCTCGCACCTTCAAACAGCTCGCTCACCTGGGTACCTTCAGCGCGGTAACAATGGGAATTGCCGTTATCCTTTCGATTGTCTTTGCTGGAATTCAAGACCATCCGTTTGGGTATAAAGAAGGGGACGAGCCTCTTGTCACTGTGCTTCCTGTCCCTGGAACTACCTTTGTATCTGGTGAGTTGGATTCAGGTCCGCGATGGGATGAAACATCACATTCCGTTTATGGTAGGGATGTCTGCATTCCTCAATATCATGTACACGTTCTGTGGACAAATATGCCTTCCTTCGGTGAATTATTCTTTGTCGCGCAGGTCGAAAATAAAGTTACTCATGTTGATTTAGTTCATCGCAGACATGGAGAATCCCAAAGATTTCCCCAAAGGTGCCGACATCCCTCTTCCATGCGAAACTACACATCGATGCTAAACCACTGTTTCTTGTTAGCTCTCTGGGCCGTAACGATAGCAGAAATGGCGATGTTCACGTTGTGTGGGGCATTGATATACCACTTCGTCGGTTCGTCGACCTTGTTCGATTCCTTTTCTCAGCTGACTTAGTGCTTGATTTGCGCAGGTAATCAATATATGACCGCTCCCGCTTTCTCTTCCCTCCAACCCCTATACAAGAAGATCGCGTTCTCGTTCGCGATACCTACGTTAATATTCTTAGGGTCGTTATACTCTGTGCGTTAAATCTGAATTCTCTGTTGTCTTTTTTTCACATGTGAACTTTTGATTTTGTTGTCCCTCTAGGTCGTCACTTCACGCTTTATCTTCGCTCGAGTATTTGAAAACTCGCGACATCGACATTCGAATACTGTCGTCGGATGGTTGACGTGGGTGGGTATATTGTCGACCCTGTGGGTGGTGGCTTTTGTGATTGCGGAGGTTTTACCCTTCTTCTCGGACATGCTAAGTCTTATGTCCTCTTTGTTCGGTGAGTATGAGTGCTCGTTGGTTACTAAATTTTACTTATCTCTTTTACATTCTCCTTACAGACGCATGGTTTGGGTACGTATCTGTATAACTTCTTCAAGCAAATTCCGACGGACCTGAGAACCTTCGTCATTTTTAGATACATCTTCTGGGCTATGGCCTACCTCCAGATGAACCCTGGAAAGCGAAAATGGAACGGGATGGGAAAGACGATTCAGACGCTGTTGAATTACTTCTTCATCGCATTCGGATTGTACGTCTTATTTGGCGGGACATATGTGTGTTCTTTCGGCTTCTTCCCCTTTGGTGTTGTTTTTCTGACCGTTCGTCTTTCAAATCTCCTCTCCGTGCAGGTCTCGGTACAATCTATAATTAACGACCGTAAGAGCAGTCACGTAGGAGTATTTACTTGTGCAAGTGTTACTGTGTGATCATAATGTATCAAAATGTATTGTACAAAGCAGTTTTTTTTGCTACTACTATTAAATAACGATAACGATAGAGAGCTTGTGTGCAGTGTACTCGAAAGTGTACAAAACTCGCAGTTCGGAACCAGCTAGAAAAGGAAGAAGAGGAAGTTGCATAGGTAAAAGTGGCAAGAAGAATAGGATCGTGATAGTCCCCGATGTCGTCGACCTAGTACAGACAGGAGTCTGGGAAAGCCTCCTTAATACGCTCCTCAATCCAGTAATACGGCGTCAAATAGGTCACATCAGTGGAACCATTCAGACCAGTGGCACCGCCAGTAAGCAGACCGACGATACGTCCATGGTCGTCAACGACAATAGACCTAGAATCCCCTGGTTCGGAGAAAGCGCCGTCTTTGTGGCTATACGGGTAGATGGCTACCGCCATGAACGTCGAGCGATTGCCAGAGTCGGTGTACTCCCGAACAAAGGACTCGATGCTAGTTCCGCGACCGGGGGTGAGTCCGGTCGACTTGCCGCTCTTGAGGACCAGAAAACAGTCTACGCCGTCCCCGTCAATCATGTTCGGGGTGCGGAGCTCCTCTTCCGTGACGACGCCCTGGATCTGCAGGAACCCGCCAACTGGAAATTCGAAGGAGTCACGGTTGTCTGGGTGCATCTTCTAGACAAACTCGGAGGCTGAAATTTTGCTTCCTAAATATAATAGTTAGACTAAACGATGTTATCAAAGTGAAATAAGTCGGAACGTACCGAGATCAATGACGTTGCCTTTGAAGCCCGTCCAGTCGATCTTCTCGCTAGTGCCCAGTCCTCTGTGTAGTATTTAAAGCCTGTGCTGTCGGAAATCGGAGGAGCATGGATGACATGACCAAGTACACGGTCAGACTCTAAGCCCCTATACTTTGTGATCTCTTTGTAGAGTTCGTCGACGGCCTTCATCAGGAAAAACCTGATTTGCGAATTAGTATAAATCCGACTAATCCCCCCAATTTGCATGCTTAGTTATAATTTATTTAATTCTGCATGCCTTAGTCATAATTCGATTGAATTAACTTACAGTGGGAACTAAATCGCACTAATTCTCCCGAACTTCTGATACTTTTGGGGAAATTAGGTAAAATTTGGAGCTCTAACCAAAATAATTTGTGCAAATTTGTTGGCTTATGTGAAATTGTGCAAACAATAAAATGCACAAGAATATTTGAGGCAAGTTTGTTGGTATACAGCTTTATTGCGAGCGAAGCGAGCAATCCTTATCAACGGGCGAGGGGCCCGGTCAACTTTTGTTTGTGATTATTTGTCGTTTCCGTTTCAATGTCGCGCGACCTGCTTGCTCGTCGCCTTTGGCGATGGGCAGCCCTTTCGTACTCTATTCTACCTTTTCCAAACCTCGAAAATCAACAGAGAAGACATATTACTACCCATGTATCAAGTTCGATGACAGAAATTGATACTTTTTCACCGCTTTAATGACGTGTTTTTTTTCCACTGCCAGCATTAAGATCAGAGAAATGTAGACAAGCGGTTGGAGGCACAACATGCAGGTGAGTTGCTACACGTATATATGGTTTTAAACATGTCTAAAGCAGTTTCTAGGTCTTCACTGGTGTACCAGCTGCTCAAAGCAAGTAAATCGCGAAGACTGCACAGATCAGCAAGGTCAACTCTTCACGACATGTAATGACTGCCGGACGCGTTGAAGACGCGTCACCCTTGAAGACATGCCTGAGACGAGCCTCCGCCAAGCGACGAATCCGAAGGCGTGGATTTACTGGATTCAGATGACTTTGACCAGTATCTCGGCGATGGCAGTGACATGATGGAAGTCGATCTACTGGTTAAAGATGTGGTGGTCAGTGGTCACCGAGGCCGAGAAAAGATTTATTCAGAAATTTGTGAAGGCTGACAAGGACCTGAAGCTACAGACTTGTGGTGTTTGTCGAGAGATTCGTTGGAACATGAAGCTGACTGCTGTCGCCTGCCAGCGGTGTAGCAAGGATAAAGGAGATGTGAAAAAATGGAGTACTGAGAATAATGTCCATCCAGGTGATTCCCGGGTCAGTTGAATATCTTATCAGTGATGCTCACTCAATGGCCACCTATAGCTGATATCCCGCAAGCACTGAAGGGCCTTATCGAGCTCGAGGAGATGATGGCAGTCATGTCTGTTCGCCCTCTGGGTTTCAGTACAAATACAAAGACCATGTCTGCAGCTTTGTTCACGATATTATGGCAACACACCTTTCCCGTCTTCCCGAAGAATGCGAGACCAACAACTTGTCCTTCGACGTTGAAGGACAATCGCGTCGTGATGCACATCCTGGTGAGGGCCATAGCACTGCATACTGTAACCGTCAACTGTCTATATAGTGACATTCAAAGATGAGAAATGAAAAAGAATTAGAATACATGACGACAACGATAAAGTCTTGCTTTCTATCGTTACTGGGATTCGAAGCGAGCTACCGGGCCGCGTGCGGTGCATATTTCTCAAGAAAAGAAGAAAAAAAAACGAGGGTGCAGGGGCGAAGCCCCGCCTAGCCGGGTGAAGGGCAGGAACACATCCGAGCGCAGCGAGCGTTCGTGTGTAAGCCCGGAACCCTAGCTAGTATTTAAAATATCACAAACACAATCTCAAAAATAAACCAGCAGGAGGGAGCATTCTAGCCTGACATTGTACTGATAACTCGGGTGTACTGCAGGTGATGAGGTGAACTTAAATTTTTTTTTACGAAGTTACTCCGAGATGCCCATGTATTCAGGGCGGGATCTGAACACATGGATTGTCCGAGTTGTCCGGGTAATCCGGGACCGGGGCATAAATTCGTCCACATAAAATTTCTTTCCGACTTTCGCTTTCTTCCTTCCCTCCCTCCATCCATCTTCCTTTTTTTTTACCTTCTCCCGCCCTAACACACATATTCGTTCCAAACATCAATCACTCTTTCATACCAATTGGCAGGGACTACTCGACTTTTTGACTGTGAGTGATAAATAATTTTTGTTGCCGAAATTTATTAACATTTCAGATACCTCAGACAATACGGCGTCATAGCATTGAATGAACTCGTGATGTAAGTTGATTCGTCCTCTAGTTCCCGGGGTGCAGGCTCATTTTTTTACTGGATTTTTAGAATGACATGAAATCCATACGTACAAGGACCATCCTCAATACTTTTGACTTGTCTTCAGGTGACTGTCATAAGCTTTTTTTCTGCTCTACTCTATACTCATAGGCATGTAGGTCTTTTTGCTCTCCAACTGGCATTCTTCTATATATTAAGTATATATTAATTATTACTACATGTATTTTATCGTAACTACCATTAATATAATTGATGTGGTTTAAACTTCAACTTGTGAAATAAGTCACTATTTGTAAGAAAAATATGAAAATATGCGCCAACCAAAGGCAACGAAAGCATGCAAAATTGTGGTAATAAGGACAAATTAGTGCTAATGAAAAAAGGGGGATGTTTGATTTTCGAAATTCCGCCAAGCGAACTAACCATCTCAAATTCGGCTCCTTAGGGAGAATTGGTACGAATTATCCCTAATTCGCACCAATTCGTGTTTTGGGATTTTCCTGATGTTGATCGTCTTCTCCGCCTTTGCCAATTTATCCTCATACATCTCTCGTGCATGAGCTCTCGTGGTGTTCTCGCCCTCGACAGCGTCCCCCAAAGCTGCAGGCTCCTTCTTGTACAGCTTGACGTGAATAGACTCGCTTCGTAGCCTAGCAGGATTTGGGGCCAAGGCAGATTGAACTTCTTGCGAAATGGCTCGTCAGCAGGATAACTACGGATCGAAGTGTAGAATACGTAGTGAGTACAACAAGACCCTCAGACGTAGTAGAACGGCTCTGTATTATACCTGTAGAATACGTAGTGAGTACAACAAGACCTACAGGTTGATATATGGTAAGTAACTATCAAGTAAAAGAAGAAGAAGGAATAAGTACTCACCCTCAGACGTAGTAGAACGGCTGAGGGTGTCAAATAGGTACGAAAGTATAAAAAGGTAAAGGTATTTGCAATCCGGAAGATATCCGGACCATGAGGAATGTAGAACATTTGAAATGCGGGAGATGTGGAATGGATATCGATCGGTGATCGAGGTTGTAGGCGTGCGCCACCATGCGATTAGGTACGTTCCTCAACACGAAGGTCTCAGTAAGATATAACTTCAGACGCCGCTTGCGAGGAAGAAAGAAGTATAGGTTTCGTCAAGAAAGAGCGACAGGGCAGTAGGATAAAACTATCTGGAACAACGTATTACCCACTTCTGTGACCCCGATAGCCCAATGTCCTGAGTCGCAGACACTCCGAAAACACTTCCCAGCGGCGACCCGTTGACCCTTGGTTGATCAGAAAACAGACACTGTGTAATCTATCTATCTATCTATCTATCTGTGATATGAGAGTAAGGGCACTCGTTAAATGGGTGCGCAAAAATCGAAACGATATGGAGAACGGAGTTAAATATTTGAGCCGGAGTATAAAAGTAATGCGTCGGCTCCTGTCAGCTCTAACAGTTAAACGATTTGAACGATTTCTTTCATCGTCCGCCTCGTTCAGATAGAGTGCCAGACTCTTAATGTGGGTCCTCGAAGGCTCCAACTCGCAGCAGGCTAAGCGAACATTTTTGGGAGTAAATTCGAATAGTGGTACTAATCATTGGCAACTCAAGATTACCGTCTACTAAGTGCGACCAGAGACCCTAGACTGACATGACGGCGGCCATTAATCACGTTCTGTAAGCAAGACACTGCACTATATAAACTGTAGACCGGAAGTGCTAGCCAGGATGTAATTGCCTGACCTGAGTCATTTTTTGATGCAAGAACCACCCCCTGGCAGATGCCCATATTTCTGGATGGTGTCTCTCCTGTACCTGCCACCATTTTTGGTGTGGCATCCAAGTGGTCCCTGTGTTGAGTCGGAACATCCTAACGGCGAACGTGTGTGGGGTCAATTGGCAGAAGGGAAGACTTCCCTTTGGGCCTTTGGACCTCGCGTGAACTTGAACTGTCCGTGCCAATGAATTTACTCCATTTGGTCCAAAGCCTCGACAGTAAACTTATTATAATACACTGTATGAGTAGATGTCTGGGGGCCCGAGCAATAAATTTGAAGTACACCACAGGGCTTGATGAAAGCTCAAGTTAGACAAGGTTGAAGGTGTCCAGTCCTCTTGTAGCCCCCCGGTCATATTGTTATTCACCCTTGCTCAAAGAAAAATTAAAACCCTGATCAATGATTGTCGACTCTGAAGAGTGTCAGAAAACAACTGAACATAAATTTCTAGGCCTGAATCCCAATCTACGACTGCCTCCCCTTGCCACATGGCTTTCTCAGAGGTCCCAAGCTCCCAGGTTGCTTTTAGCACGTCCCGCCAACCCCCTGTATCGTAACAAACAAAAAAAATAAATATTGAGACCCGTAGGTCTACCACTCCGGAAAAGCGTGTCATCCTTGTGCAGGGGCCATGCTAATCTTTTCGTGAGTTGCGAGTATCGCACGAAAAAGGCTGATAAACGACCACACTGGAATCCTGTCGAGCTTTGTCTTCAGTACGTTCTCGTTTATTTTCTCCAGTTCACTTAGGAGCTCAGCAGTATCGTCATCGTCATCGTCGTAGTGTATTGAGCAACGTACTCTACATCCCCCGTACCCGTTTGGTTTCTTCTCTCCTTCCTCTTCTTCCTCGTCGTCTTTGTCCGGCAACCGCGTATTACTGAAAACTGGTGTAGTCCGACACCGGGTGCAAAGAAATGAGGATCGCGTGGCAGTTTTTCGGATGGGTTGGGGTGAGTTGTTGAGAATAGTTAGGCTTACCAACCTCATTGGCGCGTCGCTGTTAACCTTGTTTGGCGCTTCGCTGTGCTCCTCGACATGCAGCCACACGCTGCAGCTGTTACTTGTAAGGTTCAAAATTTGGTATGTCTATTCATTTTCATGTTCTCTATAATATTTGAAAACCCCCCCGATTCAATTTCTCTCTAGCTGTTTCAATGCCGACTACATTTGTTCCTGTCTAATTTATTCATGTAAAAGTCAATAATACGGAATTGAATGTCCAATGGGCTACCGAAAGCTGAAAGCAAAGATCGAATCTAACCAGTGTCCTGAGCAGGAATGAAAGCAACGATAGAGAGCATTCCAAAATGTCCAGAATAGTAACGACGAAGATATAGTGAGGAACACATAAAGACAACTGATATGAAATCAAGTCTTATTTCACGCACGACCTGGAGTCAGCGCGTGAATCACCGATGCGACGTGAAGTCAACATCTGGAATTCCTGTAAAACAATAATTTGAAGGTTAATGTGAAAGGCGTCTTGATTTTCGGCGTTGCGTGCTACGTGTTCCAGGGCGTTGAGTACGTGTTTGCACCGCCGTCAACCAAGACGAAAGAACGAAATAAAGAGGATTGTATGTTTAATGGATCAGGAAGGGTAAGATAACTTGCTTTTTTTCTTGTTCTTTTGGCATCGCGCAACTTGTATACTGGGAGACGTAGGGTGTAAGTTGTGGTTTGTGACGAATTTTCACGTGGGCGTTACAGTATGTTTGTCTTGGGGCCGCACACATAAGAATGTCAAAATGTCACATTGATGCCAAAATCAAAATGTCACGTTGGTTTAAGGAATGATGCAGGGTGACAATCAAAAATGACGCAATGAAACGATCAACATGTAGCCCGATCCACCAATTAAATACTTCTCTGTATCGTTCCAATTTTAACGTATGACGCCCCGAAGGGGTCAGAAGAACTCTAGATGAAGGAGGACCAGGTCTAAACGACGTTGATTGCGTTGAACGGGCGAAAGGCGCTAAAAACGATGAGATAAGGGGGACGGGTTACAAATTCTCTCACGATTCAACCTTCTGATATATCCCGCGGACATTGGCCGTCAAATTCTTCCCCCACGTGCCCAGAATTGTATAGGACGGGACGGAAGTTTGCAGCGGCGGAACAAGAAGGAGACATAAGATAAAAATTTCCAAATTTGGTAACTATTCCCACGCTCTATGTGCCCGCTTTGCGATAAATGGACCTGGTTCTCTTCGACCCAACGCCGTGCACCTAAACTCTCACTCCGAGCGACTCCTTATTTGCTAGGAAAAGTCGGTTTTATTGATGGTCCATCTATGATATTTTCACGTTATTCGTTTCAGTCCATCTCGCATCGATAGAAATACAAGTACAGTACGCCTTCAAAGCTTCAAAGCTTCATCGTTCATCTTCGCAGTGGTTCAGCTCGAGGCCGTCCTATCATGGTGAGATTGGTGGTGAGTTAAACTCGCAAACGGATCCTTGTGTAACGTCTTCGTGCTGATAAGTTTCTCAGCCATCGGCGTCATGAGCGTTTCGCTCTAGGTACGACTTGGTCATTCCAACAGCTAGTTGCCAACGAATAACAACGGATTTTGATGCATTTGATGGTCCACGTCCGGTGGGCCATGCGGCAACAATTATAACTTGTCTCACAGCTTGCTACCAATGACGGTCTTTGACGAAAAAGCTGTCCGTCGAGCACAAGTGGCGAAATGATTGCGGATAACATCGACCAGTTTGAACTTCCTGTAG
Source organism: Marasmius oreades (assembly GCF_018924745.1). Classification (NCBI taxonomy): domain Eukaryota; kingdom Fungi; phylum Basidiomycota; class Agaricomycetes; order Agaricales; family Marasmiaceae; genus Marasmius; species Marasmius oreades. The sequence continues at coordinate 844,279 of NC_057333.1, forward strand.
GTAGTATTCATTGCCACACTGGAGGTGGCAACGATTGCCTCGAATAACCAATAAATTGACGTCCCCAAATGGAGGTAAGTATAGAGATACTGTCCTTGAAGAGACTGGGAGAAAATTATCTCTTTATAGGATATCTTCTAGGACCTATCTCCAAGCGTGTATTCAACGTCAGCTCCAACATTTGCCGAACCACAACGTATGAGGAAAAATCTTGATATCCTTGCGCAATCGGTTGATACGGTATCTTACTTGAAGCTACGGTTCATGAGCGTGTCTTTGGTCCACATTCCTCTAGCCCTTTCCCTTTTTTTTCTCCGGCTCTCCTAAACAACGGACGTTATTTGTTTTGTTGTAGAACGACCTCAACACGTTCAAAAACAACTTCGCTGGCGTTCGATATGATGTCAGACCTATACTCAGTTATGATTTCATATCCACATCGCGCCACACCAGCAACTATAAAAGACTAATTATAAGACTTTCCCCTCCCACCTACCACAAATAACAACTTTACAAACTTCGAACACCCCATCATGTCTGGTCTCAGCAACAAACAAGAATTCACGAGAACGATTGAAAGAACGAACCAAGGAATAGTCGACGGTCGTCCGGAAGGTATGTCTACAGTCTGGCCAGCCGATTCGTCTTTCCCTTTAAACTGACCCATACTCTCCTCCCTTAATCCAGGACAAAACCCACCTAGAGCACCAGTCACACGCGACACCGTCGTCGACAAAGACGCTTCCCTATCCGAGTCATCTGGACCAATGTATACCTCAGCTTCCGACACACTAGGAGGAGCGACCTCTGCCGATGTTACCCAAAGCATGGGTTACCCAGGAAGCGGTATGTCTTCGAAAGAGTTGCATCATGATGGAAAGCCAGGAAGAAAGAGAGATGGTCAAGGTGTTGACCAGTGGGGTCCACCAGGAGTTGCGCAGACCGAGTTGGATAGAGCTCAAAGGGAGACAGGGAGAGATAGGGAAGCGTTCGCGCAAGATCAGTGAAGGGTCGTTTCTAGGTCGGGAATGCACACAATGTATTTCTAGTCTCATAATAAAGAGTGTTCCGCATCCTCTTCCACCAGAACGGTAGACTCACTGCTTGTTGAAAATACAATTAGACAGCTTAGATGTTAATCCTTTACAAACTTCAACACAGAAAGCACACAGGTAACGAGATCTGGAACGACCATCACAATCAACCTCTACCAGTATCCAGCACAGGCGGTGGCGGAGGGACCACCACTACAGGCGAAGGAGAAGCTGTCGTCCCAGGATATGTCGAATTTTCTCCTCCTACTCCTGGCCTGAAAACACCAACAACCTTCCCACAACCACATCTAACACCCCTACCCACACCCCTCACACCCCACGCAACCCCCTTCACAGCCCTAATAATCCCCCACACCACAAACTGTCCTCCCATCCCGACTGCAACCCCCGAGCATACAATCACCACCATGACGGGTGCAGTGTCATACGCAACAAGTCCTAAGAAACCCATGAGGGTAAGAGCAGAGCAAAGCATACATCCTGCTGGTATACGAGATGCGATAGCGAATGAAACGTATGTCGAGTTGATATCTAGGGCGCGTGCCTTTAAAGACCGATGAGTGAGTTGAGAACTGGACACGTTATTGAGAAAGGGGGACCCATTTACCATAAACCCATCGACACCCCCCAACCCACCACTGACTGCAACCGTAGCATTACCGCCGAGACCCACACCGCTCCCCCATCCATACCAACACAAGAACCATACAACACAGACGATTCCACATCCGGAAAAGACGGATGAGGTGGCTACTAACGGTCTCGCGTACGAGTTCATGCCGAAGAGGGAGTCTGGAGAGATGGCAAAGACTGCTGTATTGACACTAAGAAGCGGTATCAGACCCACGAAAACAAAGTAAGTAAAATTTTTGAGAAAAAATAGACTTACGCAGCAAGCGCAGCCAACAACCCACCGACATATGACCACTCCATCTGCAACTTCGAATACACCTTCTCAACTTTCTCCCGAGCTTGCCTCTCCAAATCATCGAAACCTCCATCATGATGGTCATTCACCGTCAGATTCGCACCATATCTACCACCACCACCACCACCACCACGGAACAAGCCACCCTCAACATCACCCTCCACGAGCGTACCACCACCAGACCCCCAACTTCTAAATGACGAGAACGAGTTTGATCTTAACGACGGCCCAAGTGACTCTGACCGATGATGTAACTTTGACCACTGAACTAACGAGTCCAACGCCCTCGCTGCGGCACATAGCTCGCCATATACTGTGAACGCACACAGTAGCCGTTCGAGCTTCGTCCACAAGTACCCCCGTCTTTGGTGCTCGTGTGCATTCTTATCAAGGTCTCGGTCATTATCTGGCGTAAACGGTTTCAATTCAGCAAAGTGAGGTTCAGGAGACGCAGTGAGCTGGAATTTTATCTGGTTCGGAGGGGATGAAGATCGAGGTGAAAGTTCATCCTCATCAGGCCTGCATATGATCGTCGGTTCACTTCCTCTGGAAGATGACGAGTGCGAGTGATGCATGGGTATGATGGGGTCCAACATTGCGGATATCCATGACCAACCCCCTCCCCATTTGTCTTCGTCTTGGTTTGGTTCTGGGGAAATAAGAGTCGTTTCCCCGTCTTCGTCTTCATCTTCGTCCCAATTGACGGCCTTGTCAAGTGTCGAATCATACCCTGCGTCTTCTGGTTCATATTCTGAGCATGTACCCGATGACGTTTCGTCTCTGTCGTCGTCTGAGTTCATACGGAACCCGCGAATCTTCTTTCTCTTCTTCAACTGTTTCCTCTCTTGTGTGTGAACGTCAATACCGGTCGTTATGGCGGGTATAGGGATAGGGATATGTATAGGTACGGGATCGGTGGGAGAAGAGGGTGGTTCTGAGGATGTATAATCCGTAGTCTCTGGGTGATCTATCAAGGGGACGGTTCGTAAGAGACGAGGTGCAGTAGAGGATAGTAAACATACGCGAAGTATAACCATATTCATCCTCGCTAGAAATGTCCTCTCGAACTTCGCCATGGAACGAAGGCGGACAAACCCGAATATAGAGCACAGCTTGCCCGCAATCGGCATCATTTTTCTTCTTGCTACGCTTGGATGAAGACAGAGGTTGAAGTTTGAGTGGGGCGTGTTCTGTCAGAATAGGTAGACCGTCGTAAAGAAAGGTCAGAAAACGAGAACAGAAGGCACTCACTCTTCCCCTGCGCATCTTGCTTAGCGACCACCTCTCCCAGCGAACACGAACAGCAAGCTACTGGTATCCGTTTCATTCGTTTCGCCTTTTTCTTTCCAGGTGGATTATAGAATACTTGAATAGATAATTTTGTCGTGTTCGAGGCGTGGGGTCCACTACAAGGAATAGATGAGTGTGATTGTAATGTACGAATGAGAAAAGAGTGTGTAACGCACATTACAAAGACCTCTTTCTGATTAGGATTCTGGCCATCGAGACCAAGAACCGTCTCGTACTCGCTCGTGTTCCTTTGCGCAGCGGTTGTCCTGGATCTTGCTGGGTTTTTATCTTCAACAGTGATGGAAACTACAGGTCTCCAGGACCTTTCGGGCCGTAATAGATGAAGACCTTTGCTTCGAATAACTTCATTTGAAGAAGTCAGTCAGAGCTCCAAGAATAGTAAACGAAGAAGAAGTACCTGTGAATGTCCAAGATTGTGTACTAGACGATGAATTCAGTAGCTGTTCACAACGCAGAAACAGGGTTACTCACCGGGTATCCATTCCTGAGCCTTTTTAGAACATGGTGGATAGAAAACGTATAGTTACAGTAAAGGTGTTGGGGAAAGCAGAGAAAGCACCAAAATGATATACTGACCATGAGGCGGATGCGGTGTTGAGAACCGCAATGACAAATGTCAACTATGTAAACTCCGACATAGATGGCGATCGTCCCTTCCACCCACGCTAATATGTTCAACGGAAACCGCTGCTGACGTTCAAGAAGAGCAAGCTGCAGTGGGACACTTCTGAATATTTCTCTTTTCGCCTTTGATGCCAACTGCAATCGTAGAACGACGATTCAAAATCGAACAGCCTCGTACTGCGCCGGAGTCTGGAGTGTATCTCACTTAGCTTGGCGTAGACGTTATCTGCACATCATTTGCTCTCCAGTTTCATGGAGACGCGCCGGTCAATCGTACGGACAACGTGTTTGATGAGACTCGGACGGTAGAGCGGGTACAGCGTACCGATAGCCAACAGTGGTTCCTAGTATCCATAACGAATTCCATCCCTTGTCGATCAAACCATCTGGATGTGAAAAGGAACGCGTGCCACACCCGGGAGCCTCTTATCCAGTCGTGCGGCTTTGATTGCGGGCAGTGTCGATTGAACCAGTGCCCGGTGACCACCTCGAACTTACGTCTTTCGCACTCAATATCTCCCGCTCATATTATAAGGAGGACATAATATCGGCATATTATTCCGTATTCAATGTCATTGCTGATACAAGGATGTCTACCAATCCCCCACCAGCCGAGGCCCCTCAGCTTCCCAATCCATTAACCCCTCTTGCATTCCTTCCCCCAACATTGGCATCTCAGTACGAGGTTGCTCGTTACCTTTTGGCTGCAACGTGCGGGGTGCGCTCGTCTGCAGCACACGATGTGCATTGGCTTTACTGACTACCGATTCCACAGATGTTTGCTTGGGATGTCCTCCTCAACCTAGCGAACGACTATAAACTCATCGCCAGATACCCGATCCGCCTTCCCACAATCGTGTATTTTGTTTCCAAGTAGGTCGGAACAACCGGTTTATACGAGCGTTGGATGACACTAAAGACATGGTACCTCAGGATCGCTACCTTCGCTTTTATCATCACCAGTACTGTTTTTACCAGTAGGCTGCGACAACTTCAGTGTGGAATTCTTGTCTGATTTCAATAATTGACAGTTGGTGCCGTTGGTGACTGCCAAAAGCTCCAGGTCGCCATCGGTTCGTGCTTTGCTGTAGCAGGGCCAATGACCTCGTTGCTGTTCTTTCTCCGAGTAAAAGCCATATTCAACCATAGTCTCTTTATCTCGGTCTTTTTTGGTATTATCTGGCTCGCAACTCTTGCTGGATCTATTACCGTCCCGTTCGCTATCACCGGCAGTCACATCGGGCCCACAGACCACTGTATAAATACTGGAGTAAAGGCTTTTAGTTCAACCGGCGTAATCTCGTCGACGGTGAACGATACTCTTGTGTTTGTCTTCATCAGTTATCGCCTCTTGGCTGATATTGAAACAGATATGACACTCCGAGAGCGCTTTGCATTATTCATTCAGGGGAAAGGGCTTCCGGCACTCACCAGGGCGGTCCTGCAAAGTGGTCAACAATATTATATGTAAGTGTGGTTCATACCTCCTTACATTAAAAGTGACAAGCCTTCAACAACAGGTTTACTGTCGGCGGAAACCTCCTCAGTCTTGGCCTGATTCTTGCACCAACCTCCTTGCCTGCTGTCTTCCATGCGATGGCAAATGTTCCTAATCTGTGTGTTTCATCAGTTCTTTTCCCTTTTGCAACTCAGTGACGCCTTCCCATGCTAGCGCCGTGTCGAATTCTATGGCTTGTCGCGTGTTTAGAGAAATTCGCTTTGGCCATATCCTCGAACCATCTACAGCGGGTGCGACCTCGTACAAAGCGGCAAGCGCCATCAATTTCCGGAGGGAGATCGCACATAGAAACGAAAGTGAGACTCTCAACCTCAGTACCTTCGACGCCACTCCACCTGGGGCAACCTCAGAGATATCGTTTCGGCCTACTCCCGCAAAACATGATGATATCGCTCATGTTGTTTAAGCTTTCGCGCTGTCGTCGTAGTATCTTTCCCTCCGCCCTACTCCTCTATTTGTCATCAGCCCGCTTCTTCTATATAGATAGTACGATGTCGGTACCACGGGTCCGTTGTCACTGTGTGTGCTCGATTCTAGGTGGCTGAGGTCACGATCCTGCTGATGAATGTGGGGGAGCCCATACGGAAGCGCACTGTGCCGGATGAGGAAGTTCCGCAGCGGTTTGTTAGCAGTCGTAGAATTCTTTGTTGTCATTGCGGATGTACTTGGACGATACCTGCTCATTAACTGGAATGTAAATAGGCCTATATATAATGGAAGAGTACAAGGAGAGCGTTGCCTTGGTGCCGTCGATGGTCTTGCTCAGGGAGACTCCAGTCTATAGTACCAGTGCACCTTTTACACCTCAGAGCCCTCCCAAAGGGATTCCGGGCGTTGTGCTTGCCTTGCCGATTACTCTGATTCGGAAGATAAAAAATCCCGAGCTCCTTAAGGCCTTAAGGTCTTAAGTCCGAGGCCATGATCGGATCGACAGGCACTTGACGATGTAAGGAGCATTGCTTTTCCTCGAATTGAGATTGTAGAATTTGGATGGATCAACGTCAACTGTCGACTGTCGACGACGTCCTTTCATTAACGGATAGATAAAATAATCACCTACATTGGTTCAGAGAACGCAAGGGGGCCCACGGATTTGATTCCCTGACCGTGACCTGGGGGGGGGGTCTGGCCAGCAGGGCGAAAAAAAATGTTTTAGACCCACCTACATCTGCAATTTGGCAAGGTCCAATTGTGGATTCTGAGCCAATTCTGAGTTTCTGAAGGGTAATAAATATATAATCTAAGAGTGGTTGTTGTAATCAACTCTCTGGGACTGTTTGTAACCTTATTCCATACCCGAAAGCATCATCCATCAAGACTCATTGAACAGTCAATCACTGGAGTGATACTGTGGTATTTCATTTCCAGGAAATCTTAGTTTAAAAAGCTAACAGATATAATATTCTAGGCTCAGAAGATATAGACTCCAATGAAATACCAATACCAGAACCTGTCATCATTAATGGTTGGGTAGAGAGTGAGAAAAATGTGTAGTGTCATTCGCGAGTGATGTAAAAAATAGAAGAGGAGGGTCAGAGACACGTGTACTTACCATATATGGTGCGTGGGAAGCTTACATAGGGAGGGGGGGGGTCCCCCAAGGGTTCGTCTCAGCGAAAACCGACCCCCGGTCTTTTTTTTAATCGGTGGGCCCCCTTGAGAGAACGCGCCCGGGTCGTAAAGCGATGATAAGAGGGTGCATTCGTGCTGCCACTGTACATGTTCTAAGAACTGTTGTGCAGCAGAAGAGTTAGAATAGCGACCACGACAAAATATAGTCACTATAATTCCAAAAACTCGTACTGTGAACCAGATAATACGCCCGCGAGATTGTCGTGGTCAGGACTCGTACTCAGCGGCCAACCAGTTCCAAAAGGTTCAAGGCTTACAAGGCGTGAACGACTTAGTATTCTCAGGTTTGGAACTTGGATGCTCCTTGGGGATGGAAGCCTTGCACCGGTCTCTGAAAAGCACCGAGTCCATGAAAAAGGTATCATTAAAGTGTAATTCCCGGCCCCCGCCGGCGGGATTATGAGAAAGGAAGAACAAACAGTTCGGATCTGTCTGTTCTACGTGAAGAACTTGAAGGGCTAAAATCACGACATAGTACACTGGCGGCTATGTCTTGATTTTTAGTGTCTGCAGCTAACATGATGATTGATAGTGACGGTTATGAATAAACCATCGTACCTTGCATGACAACCCTTCTCCCGCTACTATCCGAGTAGAATTTTGGGGATCTTATAGGTGTGTTTCGGTGAATCTGTGTTGGCATGACTTACTAGAAAATACGCCAGTGGCATATAACAATGGTTTGGTCACTCGCAAGAAGTTATAGTGTTCGAAATCGCGTAGTCCGGACTCGCGAGATTTGGAGGGTAAAACTTGAAGATGGGGATATCGCGATCGAGGAAGACATACGGGGCCAATACGAAACACCGGTGAACTGGGTTATATCCCCTTCCTCGAGTCTACCCGTCGGGCACATCGATGACGACGATCTGCCCTGGTCTTCGCATTTGCTGTCGAGAACCCGGCACTGATAGACCCATTCCCTTGAACCACCAACCGAACGAAACATTGGAGCGATGAGAAGCGGTTTGAAGGTATGTGCGAATTTATTCAATCCATCTTTAGCATTCGTCTAATCAATGATGCTTGCTTGTCTGGTATTCGTGCGGGAAGTGTTTCATGCCCGTTTTTTGGGTCCTGTTTCTGAGGAAATAACGAGAAGATTCGCGCAAGTCAGGCAGAACCTAAAGGCGCAGTCATTGTAGGCGGACGACCTATGCGAACGGTCTGAGTTAGCTTCTTTTGGGATTTCCCATGCAGAGCAGGTTCCCACCGAAATTCGTTATCAAGCGCTGCGGGCCCCCCTGACCTGTTGCTCCCGCTGTGGTTCGAGTGGAACTGTCTTTCAACACAGTAGTAAGTGACCGTTTTCAGCAAAGATTATGATATACATGAATTGAATGAGATCATAGAATCTGGGGGTCTAATTGTCGACGTCAATTTATTGACAGACAGAATAGATCATACAATCCATTCTTACATCGGTATAGAGAATGTACCCGGGTCGTAAAGTGATGGTAAGAGGGTGCATTCGTGTGGCCGAATAGAAGGCTGTTGGAACTGTTGTGCAATGTGCAGCCCAAACGCCAGTTGGCAAAAGATTCTAGGGAGTAGATGTCTCAATTTTTCGACATACTCACGCGTTGAGAATGAAGGGAGAACCACTCCACTGGTATGTCCTTTGCTAATTGCGAGTATGACGATCTTGAAAGAGTGAACGGCCTAGACACCTGTGGGTAGACCTTCAGCTAGCTCTTTCGTAACCATTCCCGAAAATGATTCTTTGAAATTTGTTCCAACGAAGGCGTTTTGTCCCTGATTGTATTCTTATTGCAAACAATAGTTCGATGGTTTACAAACTTCAGCTCCGACTCCTCATAGAAGTCTAGTCGTATCGTTCTTCACGACGAGCTCCAGTTCAGCAATCCTATTTCGTTTCGTACGCGACTGGAATCTCAGCCTCCGTTACCTCTGGCGGCTCGAGCTCTAGTTCCACATCGCCCCTCAAATCCTCATAGAAATCTGGGGCCAACCCTGCCTTCTCCCGATCCGCAACGTTGAAAGGTCCTTTGATCTCTCCCTTCCAATATCTCTTCACCTCTTCCCGAAACGTCTTCACAGGATCTACAGGCACTCCTGGTTCAATCCCACCTCCATACCCCTTCTCACAAGCCCAACAAAACCACCGGTGTCCCGCTGTCACATGCGTCACCTCATCTGCATGTATTATTTCCATAGCCTTGACGCTTTCCTTATCTCCAGCTTTCCTGAATTTGTCAATAGTTGTAGGATTGACATCTAACCCTCTCGCTTCGTGCACTAGGTGTATTATAGATAACCTGGCGCGAAATGACTGGGACGTGGCAGTGGCGGATTCCCAGAGAGACGCATGGGTCGGAAGAGAACCGTATGGTGTATTAAGCGACGCCAGGCGGGATACGAGGAGCGAACTGGTGGAGAAAAACATCAGTTTCAAATCCAAGGAATTGATAGCTTGGAGCTAGTAGCGCACAAGTGTTTCGATTCGTCTAGAGCCATCTTGGTAAAGTCGGAGAAAAACGCAGCAGGGAGATCTTTGTGCATAGGTCCGAAACGTGCGATAATATCCCATCTGGAGGTATTGTGAATGTCCTTGTCGACATCACAGACGAGGGGGCTTACGCGAGGTCAATACTGGGCGAAAATTTCAACGTTAGACAGATGCAAGGGTACGCGAAGTTCTCGAGGGTATACGAACGCCCACTGCTCGATATTCGCCAAGGCGTGTAACATGGCTGCTCGATTTCGGCGTTTCTTGACTTTGCCTGGATTTACGATGTTCTTTTTGAAGTCCTCCTCTCGTGGAGGTACGTCTGGTGGACGAGGCGCTTTTGAAGATTTATTTCCGATTGATGTTAGTTTCCCGGTACGGAACGCGTGAACTGCATGTTTTGTCCGTTCGACCTGACGACCTGCCTTAAGATTGAGCAAGCCTAAAAAAATGGACCGCTCACCTTCAAGACAGGGTTTGGAGTGTTCAAAATAAGGACAGCCCATTCCATGAGAGTCTTCGGAGGGTCAACCAGAGGTATGGTGGGTTCATTTTCTCTCGAGACAGTCGCTTCGTCGTTCACTTGCTGCTCACTTGCATCCTTCGAGGTTTGTTGCGATGGCGGATCAGCGAACTCTAGGAATGAGACGATCAGGAGCACTGTCAGGGATAGATTGTTGAACACTCACCTTCAGAAACCGGTCGCAATTCTACCACTCTCCAGCCTGATCCATCTGAGGGTCCTTCGATATACACCTTCTCCACACGATCCTCCACACGAACTTCTACCGGATAAGTGCACGTTCTCAATCCTGTTTCGCTTTTCCCAGTCTTCAAGTCGAAGTCATATCTGCATTCAACCATATTTAGTTCACAGTTGAAATCTCGAGGGTAGTAGGATACCTGTGCCACGGACAAACTGCTATCACCGTATCCTCATATTCTTCTATATCCGCATGGGTCATCTCAGCACCAAGATGAGGGCATGCTGATTCCATGACATACAGCTGGTGATATGCTGCCCGTAATTTTGGACCTAGAGTTGATTCCTCGTCTATTTTTGTCTCACTATGATCATCATTGCATGGATGTGCACGAAAAGGTGTCAAACGGAAGAGAATGAGACTGTGATATTTTCCTTCTTGAGATCGCAGAGTGAGCAAGAACCGAAAATGGGTGAAGAGTTTATGGAGAGGTGCAATGCTAAAGTGGGATTGTTAGGTTCGATGGAATTCGATCTGAAGACATTTTCCACCTACAATATGACTTCCATCAGCACAGACTCGATTCTGTCAAGAGAAGGCGGAACTGAAAAGCCACCCTAAGATTTTGAGAGGAATCACGTGATACTTCTCACGTCTGAAGGCGGCACACGTGGGACTTCACACGCCTCCCTGCCAAAACTTAGTCGTTGGATCTTTCTCCCAGACCGATCGTAAAGAGCCTTAGGATAATGATTCAGTTTGTCGAGTTAAAGCGTCAAGGAGAAGGGTTGGTTAAGGGTCATTTATTGACTAGGTAGGCGCGTACAAATGTTGCCACTGGAATGAAAAGGTGCGTGTTATTAGTACTAACTATTCAGTCATCTGGATCATAACACTGACAGAGGCCATTCTCATATATATCAGGTGGTTCTGTGTTTAGAGCTTCGATGCCGGTTGTCACTCTTGCTCACCTCGCACTTGACAAGTTATTGTCTCTGTTCCTGGCCACTGAATTGGCTTGACGTGAACAAAACGTTTTCGACTGCGTTTGACTCCGCCGCTCTGCAAGGTTGCATAAAGGAATTCAGACCTTGGAAAGCATGTGGGCCGTTCGCATCGCTAAACTATATACTTCATGGCCAATTGATGAGAACTTCATCCGAACACACTGACACTAGTGGAAAAAATACGCCCCCGCCTTCGGAGAATGAAATGCCCAGACTTCTCTGCATTCAGCCACGAAGGGTGGTGTTCGAAAGCTGTGGGCCTCAGAACGACTGGAAGATTCTCAGATGATTCGAAATGACAGTCCATTGAAAGTCATGACAGCGGAAATGGCGGTTGGAGATACAAATACTCGAGCTAGTCGAGGTTTTTCGGGCAGAGTTCCTTTCAACTCATACAAGAGTCAAGAAACCTACCGCAAACGATGGCTGGTGGGCATACTCACTCTTGTCCTCCGCACTGTTTTCTCACTTTTCACCTCACCAGATCGTAACCAGAACGACATTGGCTCCGATATGGACTCGCAGATTCCCCGCAATCCTTCTGTGGGTATGTTCGTATTGGTTCATACCTTCCGTCTCTTTCCTGATCATATCCTTCAGCCGTAACAGTCCCGGACTCCGACAAGGCTATGCTCAACCACATTTTACGTATGACTGATGCCGCAAGCAACTTTCAATCTATCGTAAACCCAGTACAAGCGCCTCCCCTCCAACGCGACCATTTTTTGGAGGTGCAGCACATCGTCGACATTGTCCTCGGTCGTTACGGGACAGTTTGGTATAATCTCGCTCAAGGTCTATTCATTGATTTGGTGAGTTCAAGGAGGCAAACGACAATGGTCATGTCTCACCTTTTCTCGCCTGAAGGCCACGTTCGTATCTGAACATCGCAACCTGTTCGCTATCAATGACAACTTGAACCAACAAAAGAAGCTTATCCCATGGGCGAACTATCCGAATGACCCACTTATTCGGAACTACTTTACCTTCCAGACTAACGAGAACCGAACGGTCGAACAGTCTGTCAGAGCGCTCGTGAATGACATGGCGAACAGACAGAGTAATTTCAGTGAGTTGACGCGTTATGTTGGACAGCAGATCAAAGCAAAATTCGGGTGGTAGAAAGTTCTCGATAGTGATCTATATAAAATGCAAGAAATGTTAATTTACGTCAGAAGAAATCCATTCATTGTACCAACATGGACTTGCGGCGATTATCGATTGAAGTCGGATTGAAGGGTGGAATCTCGCGGGAGATGGCCCGGGCCGTCTGAAGTGGCGCAAGTCGTCGACTACTAGGGCTGCTCAATTCTCAAATTGACCGTCGCTAAATTGACCGTTCACGACCATCAACTGACCATTTGGCTACGATTTCAAGCTCAAACAGGGCGGACGGTCAAATTTTTTGACGGTCAATTTTAGAATTGAGCAGCCCTACTAGTTCTTAGAACTTAGAGCTTACTAGAGGGAAGCTGCTCCTTAAGTTACTCCTCTGCATCCCAGAATGCCTAGCACTTGCATAATGTCGACAACTCGACCGTCTGAGGGATTTTATTATTATTATTATGAGTCTTAGGGTTTCAAATCCTTCTTGGATTCCGAGGGATACTGAAGGACCCGACGTACGATAAAGACGTGACGTCCCTACGCTGTGTACGCCGGTGCATGCAAGATGTGGCCTTTTCTGAAAATTATCAGTGTACGTCTAAGGGAAACTACAGACAGTCCTTGGTCAGCCCAACGCCGGTGAAAGATCACCCCCGTTCCGACTGCACCGCCAGTGAGTACAGTGACTATTACGTGTAATGTGTACAAGAATGATTCAGGAATCAGGATACTACATAGTTACTTGCCCAACGCAAAGTCTTTTTCATTCAAACGCTCCATTCTCTCGAGAGAATGATTAATTGGGCATCATTTCGGCCACATACTACAATATCAATATCACAATAGCCTTGCTGCTTCGTCGACCATTAGGCTATATAGCTAAGGCTCGTGAGATTACGATCCAAACTCCCAACTCTGATTCGAATAAAGTGTACACCGGGCCCAGCCGGAGAGACTGCGACTCACATAGAGTGTAGCATCCCCAATCTTTCATCACTGTTGGTTGGGGTTGCTAGCTCTCCCCTGGTGCCCGGACAAAACTTATCTCCAATCGTATCTACACGAGTATGTAAGTGGGTGGAGCTTTCGGCGGGAGTCGTCGCATTGGAATTCGTCGGGTCGCGATCTGGTGTTTCCTACTGGGTCGACGAAAATGGAGGAACGAAGACGCGGACAGTGGAGTCGACTTTTGAGAAAGGTATATGTGTACAAGACTTGGCTCAGAGAGAGAGGATATCGAACCCAGAGGATGCGACTGATGTGCGTCGAGATGTGCCCATTATGAATTCCACGTCGTATAGTACCAATTCTCATCTTACTCGACAGAGCTCTGTGTACTCGAGCAGTGGGACTCGGTGGGGATATAGATCAACCCCAAGGAGTTTCGTCGTTATGGCGCGAGTACTAGCAAGTGGGAGAGTGGTGCGGGCCGCGGAATACGTCCCAGGGTAGCGCCGTCGTTATCGTTCTCTGGCCAATACGAGGATACTTGTCCAGCGACTGAAGAGGGAAGAATTTGTGTGCCCACGGAGTTCCGTGAAGGCACTGCCCCAAGGAGGGAGGAGAGCGGAGAGCGGGAGGTAGGCCTTAGATCTCGGCCCTACTATGAGTCTTTGTTTTTTGTTTTTCAAAATTTTGCTTGTTGGTCCGGGTTTGTGGTTGATGTCATTCCGAATAAGAGTTCATACGGACGTTTTAAAGTTGAACGGTTGAACGTTTTCTTCTGGTAAGGGTCGTATAAGTACCACCTTCCACGTTCGGAAGTCGGGGCCATTAAAGTTGCGGACCTAATGAATTTGTACCACATGGATTCACATCATTCAGAAGCCTTTGAAAAGAAGCCTTGATTCAGGTTCTTCTGTATGATCCCGTTGCTCCAATCAACTCTGGAAATCGAACACTCCAGCGCTGAATAGGTTATTCAGTTTAAGACGACCAGTTGTTCCTTGCGGTACCTTCGTATCAGGATTGTATTCGTGGTGCGGGAGTCGGTGTAAGCAGGTTACTAGTCCCCATAATATTCGGTGACCTGGTTTTGGCATTGACGTATCAGTGTTTGAGCGAATACGAGAATAAAACTTGGAATGTATACACCTCGAATGGTGTACCACGTTGTCCCATAACGTTGAGAGTGACTTGGGGTGACCTGGAGTTGGAATAGACATGTTCGGAACAGGTGAGATGCAATTTGTTAAATGTCGACTCAACTGGCAGCCTGTACATATTCAAGGTTAGCGATACCGTCTTGCACAAGAACATGCTCTGGATCCCGTTTTCCTTTGTCTGTTTTGGTAAGGCTACCTACCTCGCACGTGGTGTCGCACACCATTCCTGAAGTCAACTTGAACCTGCTCCAACGGCGATTGCACAACCTCGAGGCGAACTTATCATCATGATGATATGTTGAGTGAGTCACTGCAAACTTCCCATGCACTGTGAAACCTGTTACCGCCCACGAGAGCCTGTCAAAGCCTGTCAAAGAATGTAAATTTTGAGTAGACTTTAGCACGTCAGCTACCGATTCCAGCGAGATCTGAAGGAAAATCCAAGTAGAGCATAAAGTACGTAGCAAGCAGCACGAAAGCCGAAAAGAAGGCGCCTATGCATATTAAGGCTAGCGGTGCCCCTCATATAGTCCCTTGCCCTTTTCCTTTATCCTGGTTCCCTCCCTCGCTCACCGGCCTGACGTCCTCCGCCCACTGACGGTTGATAGAGAAGATCCTGTCTGCAAAGGATATATAATCGCTCAAAATGCCAACTGCACCTTCTGCTCACCAACCACCATCATCTGCAACTTCTGGCGATTGGAATCACGACATGATTCCACCTTTTTCTCATTTCGATCCAGAGTCTGTTGTAAACGATCCTCCCCAATATCATCCACAACGATACCAGCAGTGGATAGACACATACGCACTCCAGCAACAACAACAACAACAACAAGAGCAGCAGCAGCAGCAGCAGCAACAGCCTGGCGCCTCATATTCACCGTACAACAACCGACAAAGCCAGTCTCAACACCAGTTCACCTTTTCTAACCCTCTACCGGGCTATAACACTACCACAACGCTTGCACCACATGCTTATTCTGCACCTTCCAGCGATGGGTATGGGTATCATCCGGGAAGCGACGTACATCCACCGACGCAGAACCACTCTCAATCCCAAGGAAGCGTTTATCAGAATGTACAGCACTACCCGTCCGAGATACCAGGGGTAGCGGGCTCATCAAATGCATCATCTCATGGTCATTCCCCTCCCCAATGGTCCGACGAAACAGGTGTTTTCGATGTCAACTCGACGACGACTGCTACCCGTTCTACCTCTATGCACCCATCACCCTCGCCATCTTATGGGGCTACTGCCTCTCGTAGCCAGCAGCGCCAACAGCAGTTTCATCAAAACCCCAACCCATCATCGAACAACGCCTTCATCAGATCAGCGCCATCTTCGGCCCCAATTCGCAACACAGGAAAACGAAAGCGTACGTCGCGAAGGTCACCTTTGCCACCCATTGGTGCAGCTAAACGCGTCAGAGAGAGGGATTACAGCGACGATGAGAGTGACGATGACGATTGTTTTGGTATCAGTGTCGGGATGGGTGGGTTGACGGGAGTGTCTGGTACATTAAGTGGCAAGAGAGGAAAGGGGGCTAGGCTGTAAGTCCCTGATTGCTCTCTTGAATGCTCGAGAAATACTCATTCCATCCTTCTCCCATTTTTTTCCTACCGACGTTCGCGGCAATTGCGCATGCCTTTGTTTGTGCCTTTGTTCCAATCCATTCCCACAATCATTCTCAACCAAAACAATGCTCGTTCATTCACTCTCGCCTTCCTCCTGTCCGTAACTGATGACTCTCCGGCCCTCGACTAACCGGCTTCGCCTGAATCATCTTGTCTCCTATGTCTCTCGCTGACTCCCATGACTCAAATTTACCGTCAACCGGGTTCTCAGGCCTGGAGCATGCACTCATTGCAAGAAGTTGAAGGTAAGTCGGTCGGACCTTCTTCCTCTTCCTCACTCTGGGCGCTGCGAGCAGACGTAGTTGACATAGTACACATTGTATGACACGAGCGATTGTCTGACGTCTCGGAACATTTCTCTAGATGAAATGCGACTTTCCAGAAGGCGACAACACCTGCAAGCGCTGTAAATCGGGCGGCCATGTATGTATTGTCGAAGGAAGAAAACCTAGGACTGCGCCCAAGTACGTGCTTATAGCTGTCATATTTCTATATTCCATGTACCGGAGATTTTACTTTTCCCGGCTTCCCTTTGTATCCTTCGTCCTCTATGGTCATACGAGGTCATCCGATGTCCTCTCATCTTGTCCCCGATGGCACTTGATGCTGCGCTTGCCACCGAGCTCGACTCCGGGTGGCGTCGGCATATAATTGTTCCATCGAACATTCCCATTTTATACTCACCTGGATGTCAAGGCGTGGCTTGACTAATGTCACGCGTTTGCGAGGATGGGTCGCGCTTTTCGCCGCTCTTTACGAGCCGGGCATCAGGGGTTTCGGCGTCACCGATAGTCTGCTAGAACGAGCAGGTTACCTGTGAGATGTATAAATACGCCTCAACTCCTGTTCATATTCCTCATTCCACTTCTCATGGATTCACTTTCATTGCCGTCTTCACCTACGTTTACCACCTTTTCCCTCGAAAGCGAGGGATCGCCTCCACTTTCGCCACTTTCTTCTCCTCGATCATCTGTTACTGACTTACCTCCCTCTCCTCTTCCTTTGCCGTTCTCCCTTCTTAGCAAACGTGAATATCTGCTTGCTCAGATTCGACAAAAGGATGCAATTATCGAGTCTTTGTTGAAACAGGCGAGCGATCCTTTTTTTCCGATTTGACCGATGCTTACTTTTCCTGTAAACCAGTTGCACAACCCTTATCTTGCTACCCCGCTCTCAATTGCCTCATACAGAATGGCGACGTCACCCTCTGACTCTGAGAACCGTAACGTCATCGCTTGGCTCGACCGCCTTCAATCATCTTTCCAAAGTGCGGGAGGCAAGATGGGCAACACGGCCTTCAAGCTTGATGGGAGATCCAAGGTCAACGAAGAAGATGAGGATTCTGACAGGGAGGAGACCATGACTCATGCCCAGAGATTTGGGTTGGTCGACCGCGATAGGGACACCGGAGGAACGGACAGTGACGAAGACCGTGATGGGACTGACGAAGCGGGAGAAGACGGTGATAAGAGCACTAGAAGACTGCAATCCAATTTGCCCGACTCTCACGTTCCGTTGGGGTTGATCGCAAACTTGAGCTTGAGTAACAGCAACAAGAAAGTGGGAGGGAAAAAAGATGGTGGGATTACTGGTGCTGGTATGGAGGAGTTGTACGACGAAGCCGACTTGGATGATGATAATGTGGGGGTGGCGAACGAGACGTATTTTATGCCAGGTACGCGTGTTTTTTTTTCCGCCTTGGCTTGCCCACCATATTGCCCTTTATATGTCGGGTGGCGTTGTACTGACGTTTGATTGGTGCATCAACAGGGCCAGCAACTGATCTTGATATTCGTGCGACCTTAATTGAGCAACACAGTCCTCCGGAAATTCTTGTGCATGGATTGGTGACTCCAGACGATGTAGATCGTTTATTTGATATGTTCGTCTTCCTACATCTTTTTTGACAAAAGCTTGTGCTAAAACCCCTTCCTCTCAAGCTTTTACAAGAAAGTTAACGTACGAGTATTCATCACTCAATTCATATGTGACTACTCACGGTTGTCTTGATATCTATTAGCCTTTTGTGTCCTTGTTGGACCCGGTACTGCACACACCGGCCTCAACATTCGCAAGATGTCCATTTTTGTTCACCGTCAGTGAGTATCAATTTGCTTCCTCCGGCGATCTGTTTTCCGGTTCAAACATTGATCATTCCAATCTCATTGCAATCTCATTCCATAACAACAGTTTGTGCGGTTTCGTCCAGATATTACCCTGAAAAATCGGAGATCTACCCTATTGCTATGCATTTTGCGAAACACTCTGCCGCGAATGCCCTTGTGGATGGATGGAAGTCTGTAGAGTTGTGTCAAGCCTACATCCTCATGAGCATCTATGCTGTACCCGCTCGGCGATGGGAAGAAGACCGAAGTTGGCTTTACACGGGTCTGGCTATTCGGTAAGCTACCGCTCACTCCAACACACGTTTTGACCAGCTAAGTGGCCCTTGTTCAGAATCGCTACCGATTTGAATTTACATATGGTGCCGACGACAAAACCTCATAATGAAAAACAAGAGAGAGAAGTTTTGAATAGGACGCGAGTGTGGATGATATGTTTCAATTTGGATAGGTCGACTGCTACTCAATTTGGAAAGCGGTCGACCATTAAAGAGGATTAGTGAGTTGTTTGGACCCCTTAGCCCTTCCCCCTGGTTGGCGTGACTTAATGGAATCGATGTAGCATTTTGCGGCACTCGGCGGACTGGTTCACAAAATCACAATACAACCTTGACGTCAGTGTCAAACCTTCTTTGCTCGCATTCCTCGTTTTTACTGACTTGGTCTTTTCAGTTTGATGTACATCTCTGTGCTCATACCGCACTCTTGAAAATTGTCGCCAAGTTCCATGACGACATCTTCTCGGATACTAGCTCTCCTAGTGGGCTCAACAAGGTTAGGCTTCAATAATCAATTCGAGGGTTGCTTCTACTAACGTACATTACACTTGTACAGCGTATTGACTTCCGAACAGTCACCTTGAAGCATGATGAAAAGCTCGTGCAATTCGAGGAGGAATGGACTAAACGCTTCAACGAGAATCTAAAACCAGATGGTTAGCTGCTTCGTTTTCCCATCGGATATGTCAGTTTATCTAACATTACTTATCTGTCAGACCGCGGAGCGGAAGTCCGTTGCAATCTTCTTCCATTGTACGAATCGATTTTTTCGTCACAGCCGACTATCGCTAAATCGCAGGTCGTTATCAGCCTCGTTGCCTATTCAAGGCTCGTGATGTTCTCGTTTGGGTTCCAGCAAGCCTATCATCGCGGTGTTCAACCTGGGGATAACATCTTCTTGACAAAGGTGAGAACATGGCTATCAGAACTCCACCTCTTATCGATTACTGACGTTTACAACAGTGCTTGGAGGCCGCAAAAGGTGTAATTACTTGTCTAGTTGACACTCTGGCGCCAAGTGGTTACATGCGTTATGCGCCGGACGGTAAGTCAAAACCTCGGCTTGCAATGCGTGAACGCTAAGTGCTGCCTTCAGGTCATTTTGTATTTGCGTCTTTCGCATCAGCGTTCCTCCTCAAGGTTGGTTCAAGTGACCTCACTCCTCAGATTCCCAATCTAATTGTTTCCTCGCGCTCTAGCTCTTACGGCCCGAGTTCAACGATCTTCTTCCTAAGGAGGAGGGTCTCGAAATCTATCAGCTTATAGGACGCCTGATCCAGACATTAAGTTCACCATCGATTGCCATAGATGACCGCCACACCCCAAAACTATATGCTCGTTTCCTCGCTGGTCTTCTCTCGCATCACCGACGAGACGGAGCAACAGTGGGCCGCCTGCAACCACAACCTCCCCCCCAACAACAGGCTCAGGGGCGAGATTATACACGCCACACACCAGGTGTATCCTCATCGACCTCTTCATCGTCGATGCCAACATTCTCGGTTTCTCCCTCCCCAACCGACGGAGGCCCAAGTTCAGGCTATGCAGCTGGTGCTTATAATAATGGTGCCAGTCATACCAGCGAAGCTGCAGTAACATCAACACCAATCTATCGACCAGAAATCACTTATACTGCAGGAGCTGGTCCTATCCAACTTGACATGGACACAGCTATCATGGACTTTGAAGGAAACGCAAGTTCAGATGGCTCAGAGACATTGGCGGCACTGCAGGCGCTTAAAAATCCAAATTGGTGGACGACTATGATGATGCCTGGGTAAGTACTGCGATGATTTCAGGGATCGAACTGTCGTTTATTGGATCCTCCTTTTCTCTCTCTCAGGTTCTCTTGGCCAGATGGGTCTACACCTTCGAACTCTCCAACTCCTCCGAGCTATCAACAACAATCGATGTACACTACCTACCAGCCAAATCCGCCATCCCCAGGTGCGAATTACGGCATATTCCACGCGGCACCTCAACGGATTCCACTTTCCGGATATTGATCCGCGTGATCCTGTGTTTTTCTCTTTTCATAAATGAAGTTGTTGTACATTTCTCTGCTACAGCCTTTAGAAGTCGTAGCTGTGTTTGCTGTGTTTGTTGTGCTTGTATCACTGCATTGTCGGACTGTATCATTATAGTGATTCTAAACGTAATAAGAATAAGTCTTTCGGTTCGCGTTATGGCATGAGAGTTGAGGAAGTAGCTAACAGATATGTACTCAGCGTGAAAGTAAGTAAAAGAATCTCAAGGTCGATTATGCTCACAAGCTCCATCACAGGTATCACTGCGAGACATTCTTCACTCAAGTAAAGGGTCGTTCTCTGCGAGATACTCGTGAGAGTCCGCATTCTCGACGGCCTTTTCAGGATTGCTTTTTGCTAAGGCCTGACAAGCTCCGTGTCCATAAACATTGTCTTTAGTTCCACCGTTAGGGGTGAAATGGGAAGACTCGTGGATAATCGTCGTGAGGGATTATTAGATCCAGCCAACGCGAGAGGCAAGGGGGGAAGGATCCATCTACATTAGAGTCCGTACCGGACACAGGAGCCCTCCAGAAAACACCTGTAAGTATACACGGCGAGACCGACAAGGGAACTGACGTTTAGTCGAGTCCGCACAGATAGTCATTAATTTGTTCGTCTTTGAGTCGAGATATTGGAAAGTGCTCCTTGCTTCGACTGAATAATTTCCTTTGCCGCTGGCCGCGGAGTTATACGCCAATGAAACCAAGTAGTAGAAAAAAAAAATATCGATACATCAGCGCACGTTTTGTGTGGGGCTGGAGATGCTTTTACGGTCGTGGACCATGGAAGTAGACTCTCCTGGTTGAAACGTTGAAGAATCTATCATGGTCCATTTTTGGTCCATTTTGATCACCTCAGAAGGGACATATATGACGCTCATGCCATTAAAGTAGATCTGGATTTGAGCCAGACGATGATTGAATCGGGAAGGTTTTAGTTGACATTTGTGATAACGGTCCTCTGGCATTGAGAAGCAACAAAACCATCGAAAATTGTATGGATAATATTCGGTGAGTTGTCAGTGGGCCGTCTGGCAATCAGAGCTGGGTTGCAGTTTTCCCCTGTGCGGATGATAATTCATATGCATATCTCCCTTTGAATCGAGTTGAAGGAAAGAAATACCTCAAATATCGGTGCCCTACAGCGAGCCTTCAAGCTTCAAAGTTTAGGGCAGGTCGGGTATGGTCGGGTGCGCAGCCTTCCGCGCCGAGGGCGCTTCCCAGGCACATCACCACTCCGCCGAGTCCGCTCCACCACTTCGTCGATTCCCTGCCTCTCGGTAGATTTATTCCTTTTCTAGTTTTGCCCTCCATGATAGCTTCAAGTTACAGTCCACGCAGAATGATGCGGGGTTGATATATAATCTTGTCGAGCACTACTCTCTTGTCGTGTCAACATCGTGGACACTGGAAATCACAGGCAGATCCTGCAGTCCGTGGTGCGTTCCTTTCGTTGTCTGACCAGAGGCTGCAGAGGCTGTGAGGCTTGAAGCTTGATACATTACATAGACATAGACTAATCAAAGCCTGAGGGTGATTACATGCATAATCAATGTTCCATCGTCACAAACACGTTCCGAACATGCATCAGCAACGTGGTACTCGGCGAGAAAGTTCATTCCCCTCGGCCCAAGTGATTTCCAGCTGTGTCCCACAAATAGTGATGCACTGCTTTAATAAATCGGAATGCCCTAGATTTGAGAGATATTCTGTGCAGCCAGCAACGTGTTCGTAGCATGTATGTTGGGCCCCGTTTTGAATCCAGCCTACATCCTGCCCATGAACTCATGTTAGGCCTTGCGAAGTCCATTCGATATGATTGATTTAAGAACGCACCTTCAACGCTCGATTCCGCCTCGAAACTCTCTTCAAACTTGACAACTGAACCCTCGTAACCTTATCATGGCATTTGTCTCTTGCATCTTATCCATGTCCATCCTCATCTCAACCGCTCTCGCGATTCTACTCTGGAAACAAGATCAGAGAGAGAGATACTATCTCAGTCATATCCATGACCTCATGGAATACTCGCACGTCTTGGAGGGAAGGCTTGCGGATAGAAAAAAGCAATACGATGATCTTAAATCGATCGCTGCTGCCAGCCAAGCCAAATACATTCAACTCGAACGGAATTTCCTGTCGAACGAGGACCAGTACGAACAGCGTTGCCGTCGCCTCGAGGAAGAGAACACGAAATTGGTGGCAAGACAACGCTCTGATATCATACAGCCACTGGGACTTTTCATCGAACGGTTGATTATGATGAACAAAGTATGGCAGCAGGAGAGGGAGATAAACCGGTTGCAGACTTGTCTGGTGAAGCGCAACAAATACATCAGCGGCGCTGCATTCGAAGGGTTCCGAGACCGGGTCTTGTTGTGGAATGCGATATGGAAGAGGGAGGGCGAGATGCGAGTAATTCTCGGCGAAAATGCGAGGATGAAGCATAACATGGTGAGGAGCATAACGAATGCAGCAAAGAAGATGGTTTTGGATACGAGGAGAGAGGGTATGATTGAAGAGCTGGTGAAAGAATTGGTGACGGAGGTTGAGAATGGAAAGAAAGAGAGGAAGGCGTTGAAGGATAGGTATGAGGTCAACATCCAGGAAACCAACTTGGACTGGCTCAAGGACTATCGGAGGCTTCTTAGAGAGGTCGAGACGCTCAGGCTGGGGAAACGATCGAAGGAAATTGAGCAGGAGATATCTAACGAGATGGAAGGACGTCTTGTTCGAGCTCTTCAGGCGACTCGAACAATGAAGGCGGGCTAAGAAGATACCAACAGTAAGTCTCTGTGGTTTGGTCCCGAAATTCCGCTCACCATCACATAAAAGACCATATACATGATCAGAGCTTCGGCGTTCATTCAGAATTCAGCCAACCAAGCATCAGACCACCGAGAGAAGGTCGAATCGATTAGGAATCTCATGGAGCACGTTCACGCTGCAAAGCGTCGTCCAGCGATAATGCTCTCAGGCTACTATGCAGCCTGTGATTCTGTTACAAAGTTAGCGACGAACCGATTCAGGAAATCATAATTACTTATGGCTTACTTGTTACACACTTTCTATACTTAATTATATCTGTCCTTCATATAGTATCTTCGTCTGGGCAATTTGCTCGCCGCGTCAGTGGAAGAGGGGAAGTTCTACGGCTATCCCACGCTTAGGAACATTTGTCTCACCGAGTCTCGCTCTTTTCTCCACTCACGGACCACGCCGTGTAATCTATTTATCTATCTATCTGCCTGCTATATTTCGGTATGCTCTTTTCTCCATGGTCTTCGCCATGCTATCATCCTCAGTGTTGCATTTTGTGTTTGCTGTTCGTAGCTCTGTTGGGACTGTTCTTCATAGCGGATCCCACAATTGGCCACATCAAGTTCTCGTTCCAGACCCGTGCTCTACACCATCTGTCCATCCCTCTAACGTCGCTGAGAAATTTGTTCCTCTCGCTCTCGAACCCACTGTGCCAGTTCGCCGTCGTGAAGGTTTTCTTCCCACACCAGGAAAAGGATAACCAACAACCATAGCTCTTACCCAGTAGTGAATCCACCCTATCATCCAGTAGTAGCAGTGGTGCACACATACCATCACACCACCACTACGATTGTCCTCTACGTTGCTCACACCACCGACCATGGCTCTGCGTTCGTCTCAGCTGTCATTTCAACTTGATTCACGCCTGAAACCTATATGTGTTTCTTATGCACTGCCTTTACCTCCTGCTCTTAGTACTCTCACATTACTGATCTACTACGCCTCGCACAAGAGAATTCGGTGGTCTATCGCGAACCTTAAACTGTTAAGAACTGATGAAGGACTTCAATATACCGCTCCTGTTCCTCTTGATGAGCTGTATGGCTCGATTTCTCCAATGTCACCCACTTGACCTTCGGGATCCTCTGAAAGAATGGCAACATTGTACTATCCTGGGCTTCGTCGAATCGACCATTTGTGAGTAGGGTAGGGACATTAATTCGGTCAAGGTCGCGGACGACACTCCAAGTCCTTAACGAACCAGTGATGTAGAATTCGTTGGGACCATTCCTGAATATAAGAACACAATCAGCGTGCGGCTAACAGAAACAAAGTAAGACCACACACATAGTGAGATAAACAGTCGGATCCTCTTTGGTACTGTTCATAGTAGCAACGAGGGACTCGGGCCACGGATCCATAGTGCACAGAAAGCGCTTGTAGAAAACTTCCACCGCATCTTCGTACTCCTTGCTCTCTGTCGTTCCCGCCTCTTCATGCTTTGTCAGGATATCCTGAATCCCCGGGTCAAGTTTTGAGCGTAATACGCTCTGCGCTGAAACCCACAATTCCATACTTGCAGGCGAGCTGGCAATAATCAACCGCTTCAACCCAGAAGGCTGCCGTACTGCATGGCAAGCGGCAAGCATCCCTCCCCACGAATGTCCCAGGAGATCATAGTCCCCGTTTATGCCGAGATGAGAGAGAAGGTTATCGAGTTCTCTCAAAAATAGATCGACTGTCCAAAAGGCGACATCTCCAGCCTTTTCAGGGAGATGCGTCGATTTTCCATTTCCAAGTTGGTCGTACAGAATGACAGGGATGTCATAAGAGCGATTGAGCGTAGAGAGTGTGATCAAGTACTCGTGGCTGGCCCCTGGACCACCGTGAAGAGCAACCAAAGGACGTGACTTGGATTGAAGGTCACCAATAACTTGGTACCAAGTCTTGCAGGGTTTACCGGCGTTGGGGACCGAAAATTCCACTTCACCTGAGGACATGGATTCGGAGGGTGATTGTTGAGTGGGAATGCATCTTCGAATCGCCCGACATTTAAACTCATACTGTTTCAGCTGTTACTTGATCAACCACCAATATCAGTGCGTGTGAGTGTGGATCACGCGGTCGATTATTCCTTCAAAGTGGTTGAGGTTCACATCGACTAGTGGGCATGTGTAAAGATTCAAGGTTGAGACGGTATGTCAAGCCGGAAAAGGGACAAGAGCGTTCCGTCATAGCTAGCATTGACTCGGAACTCGCGGTTTGTGTATTAACATGTCGTTCTTTAACTAGTATAGCGGTATTCATACAATCGTATACCTATGCTTGCAGAATCATGGGAGTGAGAAGATGGATGATGATGCTGATCATGAGGAACTGGGACGCCGTGACGTGAATAAGCAAACTTTTCGAGACGCTGTATCGATCTCTATCTACCAACCCAAAAAACCCAAAGAAAAAGAAAAAATGCAAGTAAAAACCACAACCACCTTACTCCCGATATGCGGGCGGAGCGTCGGCATCCGGGCGACTAGGGCCTGGGGTTGCCTGTCCACTCGTCCCAACCCCTCCCCCAATCGCATCATCCCCTTCTACCGCATTATGAATCGTAAGTTCGCCTGTCTTCTGATTCCGACTATACCGAGTATTGCTGTTAGTTGTGCCGCTGACGCTCGAAGGTGGAGAGGTAGGAGATCCTTGACCGTGATTCATGAGAAGAGCACCACTAGAAGCACCCGACACGGAACTCATCGGTCTGCTAGTAGTTCCATGGCTTGAACTACCTCGAGAAGGAGCGAAACCACCTTCGAAGTAGTCGCTCGGTTCCCGTCTCGGATTCGGCATGGGGGGAGATTGTGGGTGGTACATGCTTTGAGGAGGTGATTGAGAAGAGACACGGCGGTTCTGAGCAGCAGCCACTGCGGTGACACCTTGTGTGTAGGGGTGACTTGCCATGCTCATAGGGCGGGTGCGCGGAGGCGAGTTGTGATGAACCATATAGGGACCCTGATTCAGGGTTTCATTGTATTGTGTCGCCCCCCCCCGCGATACAGGGCCAACAGGACTCGTGGGTTGTGAATTCATAGCGTGCATGCTAGGAGGTCCATAACTAGCTGGGCGACTGCTGGTGGCAGGCTTTGATTCGGAGACAGTTGGTGGTGCTGTGTCAATATCCTTCTCAAAAATGTCGTCCCATCTTCGACGACGTTTTATGATGTACCAGATTGCGAGGATGATAGCTAAAACGCCGATGCCACCCACTACGCCACCCACAATAGGACCTAGATTGTTCCTCTTCGGACTTGGTGCGCTCGAACCCCCAGTATTCGAGGCTGAGGTGGTGGGAGAAGGCGAGGGTGTCGTCGTGGAGGTGATGGTAGCGGTAGAGATTTGACCATCAGGAAGAGTCGTAATGGTCTGGGTGGTGATAATGGTCGGAGTGACGGGTGGGGGGGTATAGGGAGTACGTTCACCCCCACCCCCACCTCCACCTCCACCCCCACCTCCGCCTCCGCCCCCGCCCCGACCTTCATCAACAGCACGGCAGGACGAGCCATACAATGTGGTGACTCCAGTCCCGATGACTGAAATTGTTGTGACTACAGGAACCTGTATCACAGTGGTCCGTGCTGTTCACAAGGGAGACAAATATTGAGCGAAGGATGGGACAACTAGGAGAAGACGGAACATACGTGCTGGTTGACCTGTTATTGTGACGCAGGTAACCGAAGGGGGGGTCCCTGTCGCCCCAGCAGACGTTGTACACGAGGTCGAAGGAGTGGCATCACCCTGAATGACACTGGTTGTCGTCGTGTACGTAGTGCTCAAGCTCGTCGAGGTGGTCACTGTGTAGAGGGTCTCAGTCGCAGAGGAAGTGCAACTGGTGGCCATGGTCTGCGAGGGCGGTGTTGGGGGGAGGAAGGGACGACAGAAATGTTGACGTGTATATGGTTCGCAGTTTAAAAACAAAAGTCCTGAGACGGGTCTACATGTCACCCCTATCACTGCACCAAACAAAGGGACTGGTACTGTCTCGCGTAGCGGGGTAGACAGGAATGCATTTTGAGACCTGAGGTCTCAAGTTTGGCGATGGATCAGGGAATGATTCTGGAAATCGGTATTCAATCAAATAGGGAAGATTGCTTAGGCACAGGAGCTCACCACGAATTACTTGTGCAGCCACATTTCATGAGGAAAAGAGAGGTTGTCTTTTACCTCCTTGGCAGGCACGAGGTGAGAGTATTGACCCTATATCGAGGCGGCGACATCGCCTTCACTTGAACCTGCTGTTGAACATTCATAATGATAAGTACATACATTCGATGAATACTATAAGGACGTAAAAGGACGTCGCAGAATGGCCCATGGCCCCGGGTGATTCGAAAACACCGGTCAGGACTTCAAGTCTCCCATTCCTTTCGGTGTGGGGCTGTAAGGGGTAACGAACATTCGAGGTCTCGCCATTGAGCTGTGTCGAAACGTGAATTAATGTGAACAATATGGATAATGTAAATCACATGTAGTCCATATCTTGCTGGTCGTTTCTTCTCCGAACGTTCATAGGAAAAGTCGATATCTTTATGTGAAGACCACCATAGAGGACGACAGCGCAAAGGTTGGCGATTGCCGCCATATAAAGTCTAGGCGGACTCCTGAGATGAGGCCTCGATAGAATCTAGTGCCCCGAAGCATATTCAGGAGAATGTTCCCTCTCATCCTTCCCCTTTTCCATGTCCGCAACCCGCCGAGTCATGAGCTCTTTGACGAAACAGGGTTACCCGCCCCTGATAGCGGTGCATTCGAAATTCTGCAAGTGGGACCCCATGACAGAACCTTGAACCTTCGTCCGAGAACTTGAAACATTGGCTGGCTGGAAAGCCAAAGGCCAGAGCCCGCTTCTCCAGTCTCGGTAGTTTTTAATTGTCCTTCATTTTGCAAGCTGTAGGATTTCAGCAGAGCGCGCGAAGGCGAGAGAAGGCGCGATAAGCGCGGTGGTCAAGCCAAACTGGCTCAAGTCCCCATCATGGAGGTGGCCATCTATGCCGAAATATGAACGATATTGGTGTACGCGCATGTTTCACTCTACTAGATCTAAGGTGGAAAGAGGTAAAGGCAAGGCTGGTCACAGCTGGTCACACTTCGATAGCGTGGGATAATTTATTTCAGTGCAGTGTTTCCGTCTCGTAAGAGACCCCGCACCGTGGGATAATGTTCACCAACTTCTAGGTCCGTAAACCGGTAAACTAAAGGCGCAGGGTGCTTCCAATAAGGAGGTAATTCTGGTCCAGATAGCCGTATTAATGCAAAGATTTCACACCAGATGACGCTTCCTTCCATTCGGATTCCACCCAAAACGGTCGTCCAACAACCGTTCGGCTCTCTTTGCTAGATCGTAATTCTTGGGAATCGCATCTTTACCCTTAAAAAACTTCTCCAAGACCTGGCGTAACTTCGCTAACGAGTGGATCTACGATCTTGCTGAGCTCCGTGCCTACAGTACAGTAGAATATGTCGAGGAAAGGACGTACATTCGATCGGTCCTCATAGACTTCGCTCGAACAATTCTCCAAAATTTTGAAGACAGTATCAAGCATGGGCATGTTCTATAGAAGGTTCCTGGGTCATGACCACTAGCGTTAGGGTAATCCGTACTTACTTCGTGTAGATTTATCAAATCCCCAGCCAGATCCCAGTGTTGACCAAAGAACGTAGTGTTCAAGAACTTTCCTAGCCTAACTATCCTGTTTACCTCGGTTCCGTCATGATAAGGAGCCTCGATACGGTGAACTTCGATCTGTAGCTTGTGGTTGTTTATGGCTTCCAACTCCTCTACAAGTCCGATACCCGCCTCTTCAGCATATACATCAACCTCGACCGCCTTCAGCTTACATGTGCCGTCGGGTGGTGAAACCCTTGCTCGAACTGCCTTGATGACAGCGTCGAGTGGTGGAGATATGACAGTACTTCCGTCCAGCTTGACGACTAGTTTCTCCAGTTTTGGGAGAAAGGTGCCTTGGTAATCAGACGCGATGTAGTCGAATAAGTGGTCAAACACCTGTCCTTGGAGTGTCAAAATTCTTAGATTGCTTCCGACTGCTCGTAGAAAGCGCTCCACTGTAATGTCAGAGAGAGCTATGTCCCTGAGTGAGACGGAACGCAGCTCGGAACTCGAGTCCTCGATTGCTCTAATGAAGGGATCAATCTCTTGACAGAGGTCGAAGTTCGATAATCCTAGATGATCCAACGCAGGAACTATCGCGATGTGCGACAGATCAATGGACGCTCTGATAAGGTCGTTCCCCCAGTGAGGATTTCGTTGAATTTCGAGTGAGCGTAGAGTGGAAAGAGTGGGTGGTCCTGGTGACTCCTCCGGCCTGGTTTCCCAGGGACATTGATCTACAACGAGGCTTTCGAGACTGCTGCATCTCTGTAGGATGCCTGTCAAAATGGCAAGTGGTACCGGAAGGGGATTATCCCCAGCTAGAATCCCAAGATATTTGAGCTGTCCCCAGGGTATCGCTGGCATCACCTCTTGTATGTTCGAAAAGTCCAAGTTAGATAGTATAAGCTTCTCTAGTACGGGGGAACCCCCAATCGCTCGAAATAGCCTATAATCAGCGGTCTGCGATTGAAACTTGGTACTTATTTCGACCTCTCGGAGGATAGGGAGAGATTTTGGTTCGAAGTTCTGGGCTGGATAAATGGTAGGGATGGGATGGTTCATGGAGAAGGAATCCGTGGAGTAGGCCATAAACGAGGAAGCATCATACTTGAGTGATATCCATCGATGTGACTCCTTTCGTACAACATCAACAACTTTCTGATAGTGGTCCTTCAAGCGATATTTCGGGAAAATGAAGTGTATGTGAAGTGGTAATCCGGAT
This sequence comes from Marasmius oreades, assembly GCF_018924745.1. Taxonomy (NCBI): domain Eukaryota; kingdom Fungi; phylum Basidiomycota; class Agaricomycetes; order Agaricales; family Marasmiaceae; genus Marasmius; species Marasmius oreades. The sequence continues at coordinate 874,453 of NC_057333.1, forward strand.
GTTCGTTCCAAGACCGCACGAAGCATGTCGATACAGCCTGCCTCTTCCCGGTGAGCCAATTCATCTAACTTGATGTAAATCTCAGTCCAAATCTCAGCCGTGGTAATTGAGACTTCCCGCCAAGTTCTGTCGATACGTCAACGTTTTCTGTGAAGTTGGGAGCGTACAACAATGCATACCTGCAAACCCGCCCAACCGTCCATATTGTTGATGAAAGATCGTAAGTTGAGTGTTCGCGAGGACAGCAGCAGAATATGTCTGCCAGAATTTCCGGTGGCAGACGTTCTACGGATGACATGACACGAAACGAGTGAACCTAATCGAGGAGCTGTCCAAGCAATGTTCAAGTTAGAAATCAATGATCAGTGATGTGCACGTATTTGATCACCAGCGCGCCTATCTCTGCCTCCTTCTTAACCATCGACATCGATCACCCTCCGAGTTCTTGGAAGCTCGATGCTGACCAGTAACCGGCGATAATTGGAGTGAAGGGAGCGAAGGGAGCGTACACACCGTCAATGTCAAAAAAACCAAACCTTCGGTCTCGCTTCGAGTTTTCGCTGTTGCTGGTCTGCAGTCGCAAGCTCTCGTTAAGGATGCCTTGAGCGCACGTTTAACACAGAGTATTGTTTTTAATCTCAAAAATTCGTCGTTCTCATCGTTCTCTCGTGAAATTATAGCCTTGTTCGGAAGCTGGCTGGTGTTCACGTGTCGGCTAAAATTGTGGGTGCTTGTGGCAAAATGTCGAGAAAGAATTGAAATGAAGGATTCCTGTCGTACGATTTATTTTCTCACCTTCTTCCATGTATAATCGCATAGACGCTCCGACGAAGTGCTGCGACCCAGTCACGGATTATTCTCGTTGGAGGCTGCTCGTCAGTGAGGGCGGTAGACATACATGGCATTATTTGAAGTCGGACGAGGAGTGCAAAAAATGGCCTCAGACAACGGTCGACAAATTTTGGCTTGGTTTACCTGCGGTACGTCTTGTATTACAACTCATCCGAGTGTACTTGGACCGACAGTACTTGTTTCAAGGACCTACCTGCTTTACCGCCCGCCAAGAATGCATGGGAAGCTGCGCAAAACGGATTCAAGTTTTACAAATATTTGCAAGCTCACGATGGACATTGGCCCGGAGAGTACGGTGGGCCTATGTTCCTCATACCGGGCCTTGTCATTGGCTCTTATGTCTCTGGAATGTCGTTCAAGGATGAACAAAGGAGGGAGATGATTCGATACGTGATGAACCGAGCCCATCCAGAGGACGGAGGGTGGGGAATGTGCGTGGTGTTTCCTTGCTTCGTACTGCAGTCATAACACTATGGCTTCCAGTCACGTTGAAGGCCATTCGACCGTTTTCGGAACAGCTCTAAACTATACAGCCCTCCGTTTACTAGGAGTTTCTGCTGATCATCCAACATGTACGAATGCCCGAGGAATCCTTTACAAACTCGGCGGTGCATGCGCTATTCCCTCCTGGGGCAAGTTCTGGCTCTCCCTTCTCAACGTATACGACTGGGAAGGCAACAACCCCGTTCCCCCCGAACTCTGGCTTCTTCCCGAATGGCTTCCAATGCATCCACATCGTTGGTGGACTCATACCCGGAACGTTTATATACCCATGGGCTACCTATATGGTGTTCGTTTCAAGGCACCCGAAGACGAGCTCATCCTCGCTCTTAGAGAGGAATTATATCCCCAAAATTATTACTCCATAGATTGGCCCGCTCAAAGGAACAACATTTCCCCAGCAGACTTGTATTCGCCCCATTCCACAGTCTTCGAGCTTTTGGAAACCATTCTAGGCTATTACGAACTCTGCACTCTCCCGCCCCTTCGCCGGGTAGCTGTTGAGCGGGCTTACGAACTCGTTGTGATGGAAGATGAAAACACTGGCTATCAGACTATTGGACCGGTCTCAAAAATGTTCAACCTCGTCGCTCGCGTACATAGGGAAGGCCTTGAAAGCGAGGCAGCGAAGAGACACGAAGCGAAGCGCGCTGATTTCATGTGGATGTGTAGGGACGGTATGATGATGACTGGAACCAATGGAAGTCAGGTTTGGGATACGTCTTTTATCACTCAGGCGTTGGTGGAGACGGGCTTAGCTGATATGGAAGAGCATAAAGAATCTCTTGTGAACGCTTTGGCGTGGCTGAGCCAAGCCCAGATGTTGGATAACCCGAAACATTACACGACTGGTTACAGGCATCGGACGAAGGGTGCGTGGGGTTTCAGTACGAAAGAGCAAGGGTACACGGTCACAGATTGCACTGGGGAAGCTTTAAAATCCGTTCTATACCTACAGGGTCTCAGGCATGTATTCTTTTTTATCATCACTGCCGCTCTGCTAACCTCTGTTTGACAGTCACATACCCAAGCTTATTTCTGAGGATCGAATATGTTGGGCTGTTGACACGTTGTTATCCCTTCAAAACGCCAATGGAGCGTTCTCTGACTATGAACCCGTTCGCGCCCCTCATTGGATCGAGTTGCTCAACCCTGCGGAAGTTTTTGGTATGAGGTCTATGTTCTCTTTCTCAGTCGGTTCTCAAACTTTTGCTCTCCAGGTGACATCATGACTGGATACTACTACCCGGAATGTACAACCTCTGTCATTACTTGCTTGGCTATCTTCCGAAAGCATGTACCTCATTATCGTTCAAAAGAAGTCGAGTATGTGCATCGCTCAGACATTACATCCGAATCCTAACTGGAATTCAGCCGAACGATCAACAAGGCTATCGTTTACTTACATTCCACCCAGAGACCCGAGGGTCCATGGCTAGGCTCTTGGGGAATCTGCTTTACTTATGCGACGATGTTCGCCCTAGAGAGTCTTTCCCTTGTCGGTGAAACCTACAGGAACAGTCCATATGCGAAGAGGGCCTGTGATTATCTTGTCAGAATGCAGAGAGGGGATGGGGGATGGGGCGAGAGCTATAAGGTAACACTAATCTCATTTTTTGGAACGAAATATGTACAACCTGAACTTCCATATCCACAGGCATGTGAGCGAGCGGAATGGGTTGAACATGACAAAACACAAGTTGTGCAGACGTGCTGGGCTGGTCTGGCTCTCATGTATGCTCAATACCCTTATTCTGAACCTTTGGAGAAAGCCGTCAAGTTGGTTATGGATCGACAACTTCCTGTGAGTGTTGTGGGGTTTCTTTTTTCCCTCGGACCAACTTTTCTCAACGAAAACAGGATGGTTCATGGGCACAAGAAGCCATCGAAGGTGTATTCAACAAGAATTGTGCCATTTCGTATCCCAACTTCAAGTTCTCGTTCTCGATATGGATGTTGGGCAAAGCACACTCATACCTCAACAAGCTGAAAGCGAACGGGCATATTGAGGTAATCACTGCAAACGGGAAAATCAATGGTGGTTTAATGAATGGCCATGGCCACGGCGCTAATGGGAACGGTGTAGCGTAGGTACTAGTACAATCGATTTGCGTGCTTGGGGGGTTTCAGATTGCCCCGTAAGCGACTCATGTCTTTTGCCAGACTCAACTTATAATTAGCCAAAAGGCGAGCGCGGAAGGAATCACGCAAGACGTGGGCAGCGACGACTCTTAACCCGGCACCCGGTGTGAAACCCTGATTCAATCTTTGCGACTCCAACTAAGTAGTTCCACCCGATAACCCGCCCGGATTTTGGATCTTCAAACTTCTCAAGCGTCGCGTCTCCCGGTTCACCTATTTGATCGATGGGATGATCTTCTGCGCTGGAGAATGCCCTCCCCCTGTTCAAAAATTGAAGTCTTTCATTGGTCCTCTCCAACTCCCCGCTTTCGCTGTTGGTGGCCAACACAGACGGCCTACTTCAAGCTCTGTTTACAAAACAACACCAGTGACATGGTCTCCAGAATTTGATTTATTGGGCGTGCATCATGGCAATTTTGGGCATGCATCGTTTTCATTCTCTTTGCTGTATAGGCCACTTCGGGTTTCCCAAAAACAAAGAAGGGGAGTAAAAGTAAAATCCGATTCTTCATCTAGAAAGAGTTCGGAGTTTTCCGGGTATGTTGCAGAATATGTATTGAGCTTCCCATCATCTGGCCGTTCGAAATCTTTATATACAGCTCCGACTTGAGAGTATATTCAGTGTTTGGCAACTACCGGAGTACTGGATCTTCGAAACGAAGGTCGCGCCGTGCGCCCAACAACACTACTAACATTACAATCTGAAGGGCTGTAATGATACGGAAAGCAGACTAGGGGAAAAGTCATTAGGTGTTCGAATGGACGTAACTGAGCTATGTGAACTCACCTACACATAACAGATGGAAACTCTACAAGATGCATCTCAGTCAGACCCGTTGAGAGTCAGCTTCTCCATTGCATCCTCAAATGGTTCATCGTCGCTCTCAGAGGAAGAGACTGATTCTTCTTCTTCTTCTTCCTCGTCCTCGAAGTCCAGCTTCATGAAACTTGGTTAGTGCCAGGTACAAGTCGAAAACGTAGCAACTCACTGGATCGTAAACAACCCTTATGATCAAGCTGCAACTTGGACAAGTAGCAAGGTCCTCGTAATTGGCCAATTGCTTTCTAGATATCTCGAATCTGTCTCCGCATGGGCATGGGTAGTGGTATACACCTTTATCTGCGTCCCACGCCATGTCTTCGATTTCGATTTCGTCGTAGTATGCGCCCATAGCTTTTATTTCTTCGCTCGTTTATTTGTGGATTTGTGACTTCAGTCCTCGGGGAAGCGATTGAGCGGAGCAGTCATGGAGAATAGGTGGTCGACAAATGGAGAGTGCCATCAAGCCTTGGTGACTCAAAATTTTCGGTGGCTGGGTGAGCAAACTTGACCAAATAGACTATACAGCAAGACAAAAAATATTTCTCACCCTCCCAGTCCACTGTCTACTTCTCATCCACCAAATGGTGAGTATCGAACGGCCCTCTGTTTCGTCGGTACCCATATATCGCCTTCTCCAAGGGAATTTCTGAATTGGAGTCTGGAGTCTGGATACCCTCATGAATTTTTTCTTCCATTACGATCATCAGACAGTCACTGATCACTTTGTTTTCACTGTGTAGCCTCCCAAGAAAGTCAAAGCCCCAAAAGAAGAGCAGACAGTTTCTCTAGGCCCTCAGGTCGCCGAGGGTGAACTCGTCTTTGGTGTTGCACACATCTTCGCTTCTTTCAACGACACCTTCGTTCACGTCACCGATCTTTCTGGCAAGGAAACTGTTTCTCGTGTTACTGGTGAGTAAGTCTAGCTACAAGCCCGATTAGGAAAGCTTGATCTGTCTTCGTAGGTGGCATGAAAGTCAAGGCCGATCGCGACGAGTCGTCTCCCTACGCTGCGATGTTGGCAGCTCAAGATGTTGCAACCCGTTGTCGTGAAGTAGGAATTACTGCCCTCCATATCAAGCTTCGTGCTACCGGCGGTACTGGAACTAAGACCCCTGGTCCTGGTGCCCAGAGTGCTCTCCGTGCTCTTGCACGTGCTAAAATGCGTATTGGAAGGATCGAGGACGTTACACCCGTGCCTACTGATTGCACGAGACGTAAGGTGAGCACGCCCAATTTCCGTTCTACGTCTTCCAATTCTCATTTATCTTTACCTTACAAGGGTGGTCGCCGTGGTCGCCGTCTCTAATCGGGAGCGGTTACTCACTTGGGAAGTATCTCCGCACGTTCATAAAAAGTGTAGATAGGCCAAGTTTCGAATATATGTCGCTGTTCGACACGCAGCAGACCTCGCAACGATAACAACTCGTTGTGAACTGCCCCGTGGTCGTCAATTCTCTCGCAAAGTATTGCGCTCGTATTCTAATAATTCTCCGAGCGAGCTTCGTTATTACACGTGTGGGGCTAGTGTACATGGCGTTCACGATACTTATCTGCACCTCGCTACTAGTTCCTGTCACTAACTGAAGACTACGTTCCCGACGTTTCTCACTCGTCTAATTTGAGTGTGCCAGTATCGTCGATTTCGCGGGTCATCACCTCACGGATATGAAGAACAGTACGACTTGTCAAGATAGAATATGTGACTCGATAAACTACAACGAGACATGTCGTATCAGCAGAAACGAGGGTAACGAGATTGAATTGGTAAACTCACGGCATCAAGAGGGAAGTAAAGTTCTCCTATAAATACTTTGAAAATAAGTAAAGGGAGACTTGTGCGTTGAGAAGTGGATGAGATGGCAAGTATCCACTGACCGGAGCGGTAAATATCGTGGCTACATTGGCGAGGCTGACAACTGAAGATACCAGGTCAACTCCAGAGTTTGGCAGTGGAGGAGGGTCGACCCACAAATGAGTGCCACATAATAGAATATACCTTTCAAGATGATCAGTGTCCGTCGCATCTTCTCTGCAAAAACTTTACCTACCATCACGGTAGACGACACGAAACAATTGCGAGTACTCTTTCTCTTTATCTGCGCGTGGTGAGGTCCTTGAGAGGCTTGGAGAAGTAGGAGATCTTGCGTACAGTCTGGATATCCCGCGATGATCATCATGGCTAGAATTACTTTGAATAAATCAGTACCTTCGATCTGATAATTTAAAATGGACGGGTGTGTACGGTACCTGTGTCATAGGCCGCAACGCAAAGGTATGTGAGGAAGAAGAAGGGTTGCTGAATATGTATTGTGCAGTTATCGCTCGACGTTGTCTCTCCCGATTCCAATCCAGGAATGACTACCCAGTAATTTGAAGGTTAATAGAGATCCCGGCGACCACAGTTTCTGACTTACTATGACTTATATTGCCCAACGGGGTCGTTTCGCTTGTTACAAAATAGACAGGGATCCAAAAGAGGGCAGCTAGGATTATAAAGGTTGCCCAGAGCCCTCTACTACTGAACCTATTCTGACAGGCAGCATATGTTCTCGCTGTCAAAACAACTAGCAGAAGAGCGTTAGTGAGCGAAAAAAATTTCAACGATGTTGATCGTACCTTCTGACAGGGTAGTTCCGACGATGTGTGACCAATGTCCAATGTGATTTATAATGCGGCATTTTTGGGTGGGCAGTGTCGGGGCAAATACAGCTTTTGCGTTGGGAGGCAGCAGACGATCAGCGTTGAACGAAGTCTCGAGCACAGGGAGTTCTAACCACACTCACCGTACAGAAAAAGGCCGACTGTATCTGCGAATGGCAGATATCTTTGAAGTAGATACACGGGTGTGATCCATTTAAAAGAGGACAACCAGACAAACTCTATTTCGAGCCCAACAGTGAGAAGGTAGTCGTATACTAGGAACGCGGAAGATGACACTGGAAGTACTTGTTTGTGAGATCCAATCTAACGTTGAGAAACTGAACACGATACCTAAAAGGTACTGGATTTGGAACGGGTTGTCTTTTTAGCAAGCGTTCGCGTGAGATCTGGAATAGACCTTACAGAGGGAGCTAGACTCTGCGGCGTGAACATGTTTGAGACAGCTTGCAGTGAGGAACCAGGGGAAATGGCTTATCGTTCGATCTAAATACGAAAAGTATGGATACTGCCATGTACGGTAAGTTGGAGGTCAAAACCACGATTCACGCCGATTACGGGATACACGGAAATGCTTACCGTGAAGGGTACAACTCAAATTTCCACCCTGAAAGGTTCATCATGATTAGAGCTCGCATTATGATGCCCGTAGACTAATACATCGATCCTAGTCCGCTGGATAAAAGTGCCACAAGTTTAAGCAGGGAGGAAGAGTTGTAAAGAACCAGGCTATCGCATGCGGCTAGCCAGTCATCAATTGGGCCAAAAGGCCACAATGAAGTCAGGAGCACAGCTATATCAGACGGCGTAAGGAGTTGACTGGCGATGTAAATGACAGCTCGGCGGAACGTTATTGCCGCCTAAAAACCGCCACCTCAGGCCCCAATTCTACCTTAGGCGCCAACTGTGACAGGGACCCATATAAGACTCCACCCACTTTATAGCCAAGGAGCCACATTACTTGCAGATGGAGTGCTTTGTAATACTATTCTTTTCGAGCGGCCTACAGTCCTCAGGTTAACTGACTGAAGCCTAGTATGCACTGCCAGATGCATCGGATTCTTGCACTCAGCATTGAAGCTAGTAATGATGCGTTCAGGCTACTCTGCCTGTATCTGTGGACTGCATACAAGAATCGGGCGGTTTCCCGCAAGAGCGGGAGGATATATACGTCGAAAAACTTGAAAGAAACTTTCCTTCCAACTTCCCCATAATCTAGCACTTACGATCGACTCTCGATAAAACTAAGAATGAATAGCTGGTATATCATAGCATGCATACTGCTCTCCGACTCCACGCAGCAAACCTCCGCGACCCGCCGTGGTCTTCGATTAAGTTGTTGTCCAAGCCTTACCGATCAATACGCTTGACTTTTGACTTGATTTATCTGCTTTAGTCCACTAGCTCTAGCTAGTTGAGAATCGCGTCTCCCACTCATTGTGATCTCGATTCGGAGTAAATTGGACCACCTCCTTCTAAATTGAAATGGATTGTCGACATTTCCCGCTCGTCAGCGCCCATGTCCAAGTTGAGCGCGCCCATGTCGATCTCGAAATGAACCTTGCGAGCCATCGTCTCACGGATGTGAAGAAGAGTACGACTCGTCAATGTAGCATGCACGACTCTTGTTAACCTTGAGCCACACCCATGTAGTCAGCGAAGAACAAGGATTGCGGTTGGATCGATGAACCCACGGCATTAAGAGGGCGACGAAGTTCACCTGCAAAAATCGGAGATGAGGAAAGGGTTTCTTTGGAACCGGCACGTTGTAACATATCCAGAATGTCGAGTATTCACTGACCGGAGCGGTAAACATCACGACCACATTAGCAAAAATAACAACTAAAGGTCTGTGGGTCAGCGTGGCCGCTACGTATTTCGGGGTTGGAAGCGCCAACATACAAATGAGAGTCGCATAGTACACAATACCTTTCAAAAACGATCAGTGTGTGTCACATTCGATGCCGGTCAGAACTTACTATCACCGTAGACAACACGAAACAATCCTGAGTCTTGTTTCGCTTTATCTGGTGCAATGATTAGACCACCGGAGACCACCCGGAGATAGAGAGAGGAACGCCTGGCGTACAGGTTGGGTATCCCGCAATGATCATCATTGTTAGCATTGCTTGAAAGATAGTAAGAAAAGTCAGTTGGGGAACGATGCGAATCACGAATCCACAAGGAATGTCGGCAGCATACCTATTCCATGGGCTGCGGCGCAGACGTATGTGAGAAAAAAGAAAGGTTGGGAAGAATGTGAATGCATGGCGCAGAAATTGCCTGGCGACCCCTCCCCTGATTTCAAGCCAACGAAGGGTCAGCAGAACATCCGGTGGCCAAATTTGTGAACTCACCCACCATGGCCAATGTTACCCGTCACCCAGAAAGGAATCCAAAATAGGGCAGCAAGGATTGAAAATGTAATCAACAATGGTCTTTTGCTGAATCTGACTTGACATGCAGCATATGCTCTTGTTGCGAGTACGACTATGAGATGGTTAGTGGGCTGCCAGAAATATGCTATCGAACCCGGAACCCCACTTTCCGATAATGTAATCCCGATGATGTGCAACCAAAGACCAAGGTGATTGATCATGTCGCACTTTCCAGTCGACAATGTCGGATTATAGATACCTTGGGTGCTGGAAGTTGAATGTTATCATGACTGGTATAAAGATCCTAGACCCACCATACAAAAAGAGTACGCTGGCCCCGAGCGTGTCCACGAATGGCAGGTATCTTTGTATGAGATACACAATTGAGATCCAATTGAACGGGGAGAGCCAGACAAGCTCGATTTCCAGCCGAATTGTGAGAAGATAGTCGTACACTAGAATTGCTGAAGATGACGCTGGAGAATTTGCTTTTGAGAATAATATAACATCGAGCAAGTCACCCACAATACCTAGAAAGTACTGGATTTGGAAGGCGGCATCTTTTAGTGGCAATCATTTGCGTGAGATGGGTAACTTGTGGAATAGAGCTTACAGAGGGAACGAGACTTTCTAGAGGGAGCATGTTTTATGCAGCGAGAACGGTCAAGTCTCAAGTTAAAAAATGACGAAGTCGCAGTAAACGCGAAATCCACGGGAATCATTAAGCATTGCTAAAGGTTCCACGCTCCTCGGAGAAATGATAATCATTCAAATACATTCCGTGATTTGGCGTTCCTATTTCCGGTGATAAGTAAATCTCGCCGTACGGAACGAGGTGCGTACTATCCTCTGACCTGCTGACAAAGGTGACAAGGGTCGCACATCTCGTCTGACTTTTCAAGGCATACAATCCCACTTTCGACGGCCTTTCGCGATTCTGTTTGACTTGGGGAACGGAAGTCAAGTCGAACTTCGGCAGAAAGTTCATTGGAAACGATACGAAGGTCAAGTTGAGCGAGCGTCGCCGGCCTCCCAAGCATTAATTTTGTGCTGACGGCTTGAACTTGACGGCGGACATGATCGCTGATACACCAAATTGAGGTCCAGTACTAGCCTCGTGTCCACGGCGGGGTCAAAGGTTTGTGCAAATGTCGGCGGCCCCTTCTAATCCAAACCGTGTCTAATCACCTATGGTTGAAGCGGGTGCATCTATTTCACATTCAAATAGCCGGTGTGGGTATGCCAACTTCTTGGTTTGAATATACGTCGGAGGTCGATACGCAGCAAACCTCGAAGCGATTATTCAACAGCCTGCTGTGATAAGCCCCATGCCAGCTCGCATCTAGTTGTTTCCAACGTCTCGATTCTCCCAAGTTGGTCCACTTCCTTCTAATTGGGATTCAAGGGAAGTGAAATGGATTGTCGACATTTCCCACTCGTCAGCATCCGTGTCATCAACCGTCACGCCAGTGCCGATGCCACCAGCGAATCCACGAGCCACCACCTCACGAATGTGAAGAACCGTACGACTCGCCATGATAGTATGTATGATTCTTGTCAAACTTGAACCGCACCTGGCGAATCAGCTAGAAGCAAGCACCATAATTGGATTGGTGGACGTACGGGATCAAGGGGGAGGAAAAGTTCGTCTGTGAATTTGAACGATATGCTTCAGTGGTCCTCGCGTTGTAACTGTACAGGAGAACTGACCGGAGTGGTGAACATCACGACCACATTGGCAGCGATGGCAACTAAAGCTTATTGGGTAAGACGGATTGCCCGCTCCGGGTTTCGAGAAACAACTTACGGATGAGAATCGCGTAGTACACAATACCTTTCAGACTAATCAGTAGGTGTCACACATTTTGTTTTTTACTTACCGTCACTGTAGACAACACGGAACAACTGCGAGTATCCTAGTGCTTTATCTGTGCGACGGCTCTGTAAGGTGCGGAGATGGAGGACGAAGGAGTCCACATACAGGTCGGATATGCCGCTGTGATCATCATGGCTAGGATGACTTGAGAAAGTTAAGCACCTCAGTTCGACAACGAAGAACAGTGTCATACATGTTTCAAGCGCTGCGCGACAAACGTATGTGATGAAAAGCAACGGTGGGGGATGTATTGTGCAGACACTGCCCGGCGATCCCTCCCCTAATTTCAAGTCGGGCAGTACTAGAAACAAAGTCAGTAGAACATCCGGCGACCAAATTTGAGAATTAAACTTGCCATGGCCAATGTTAGTGACTTCGCTTGTTGCATAGATAGGAGTCCAAAACAGGGTAGTTAGGATTGCGAAGGTCATCAATAGCCTTCTGCTACTAAACCTGACTTTACACGCAGCATACGCTCTCGCTGTCAATACAACTGCAAGATGGTTAGTGGGCCTAAAAAGAGGCAATAAACCTCACTTTCTGATAGGGTGACGCCGATGATGTGCAACCAATGTCCAAGATGGTTGATGATACTGCATTTGGGGGTCGACAAGGTCGGAGAAAATATACCTTGAAGTAGGGTTTAATGTTGGAAGAACTGGAGGGAAGATCCTGAACCCACCATACAGAAATAGGCCCGGAGTATCCACGAATGGTAAATATCGTTGGAGGAGATACACGACTGTGACCCAGTTGAACTGGGAAAACCAGACAAGCTTTACTTCTAGTCCAAGGGTGAGAAGATAGTCGTAGACTAGGACCGCTGAAGACGAGACTGGGGTATTTGCATGTTGAGGACAGTCTAATGCTTAGAAGGTAACCATGACTAGACCTAGGAAGTACTGGCAGTGAGTATCTTTGAGCAAGCTTTGGCATGCATATGAGAGCTGGAATAGAGCTTACAGATGGAACTAAACTCTGCGAGGCGAGCATACTTGAGAGCACGGAGAAATCGCTGAACTATCGGGGCGGGATGTAGTGAACGAGTTGGTCTCTTCGACATAAATACCAAGTCGCAGTAATCGTGCAGTGCAGTGAAAGGCTGCTCCCCGGATAAATGATGTCAAGTTAGAGTGTTCCTCATTACTTTTTGATCAGACTCTCACAGGCGCAAAGAGTCCACTGACTCTTTTCAGCTTCCCTTCGAGTTTCTTCTAGCAACTTGATGACCTCGAATTTCGACCCAGAATCCTCAATAATCGCTGTTTCGAATGTGAATAGCGTCTGCTGAATCCCATGTATGATACAGCAATTGCGGTATGCATAATAGCGCTTACGACCAGCATAACCGGCTGGAAAAATAGTAAAGTGATAACCATTGATCCTACTTGGTAGCGGTAATGCATTGATATCTGATGGTTCTGCTTGTGTTCATTCAGCGACTCGGACTCGGAACTTCGATGCTGTTCAAGTCCTGGACAAAGTTCTGGTTCCGTAGAGTGAGCTCGCCGTGTCGAAAGCATTCACCTGATAACTCTAGTAGTGAGTCAGGGTTGAGTACGTTGAGTCTTCAGTAAGTGCTCGATGGTGGGAGAACTGCCGTTCAACTTCTGAGTTACATAAGCAACCAGCTCCTCTCAGACTCGAAGTCCTGTTCATGAGCATAGGGACCGGCAGGGACAGGCAATATCAGTAGTGGAACGCAGCTGACCAGGTCAGCACACTCCTCAACACACTGCACTTCAGTTCAGCAGGACTTTGCGGTCCGACGCTCCCGCAATTTCGACTTTAAAAACGTCTAGCAAGCAAAAGATGCCCGTTTCACCGCTATGTACATCTTGGCTCTGTGCGCAGTCATCCTTTTGTACCGAATCAGCACCACGCACGCTCTCATCAACCCAATCCTTCCAGGATGGAACCCCGATCCGAGCATATTACGAGTTGGAGACGACTATTTCATTGCTACGTCGTCATTCGAATATTTTCCTGGTGTTCCGATATACCATAGCAAGGATTTGGTTAGTTGGGAGCTTGTAGGCCATGGGCTGAATCGGCCTTCGCAGTTAGGCTTGTACGGGACGCCCTCGGATGCAGGTGCGCCTTTCCATGTGTTCTTTTGGGTTAGGAAAGCTGAGAGTTTGTTCTTCATTTGGCTTTCAGGTGTATGGGCTCCTGCGCTACGCTACCATGGCGGAGTGTTCTACCTTGCGACGACTACGAGATACGTTTATTCGCGTGAGGTGTCGCAACTAGCTCGTTATGACGCGTTTTAATGGACCTCCGAACTGCAGCTGAATTACGACTATTCCCTCGTTCGTTTTACGTGACCACGACAGACATATTTTCGAACAAATGGAGTGATCCAACCTACATCGGTTCGTCAATCCTTGATTCGAGAATTTAGATACCGACGCTCCTCCTAGATGGACTTGGTTACGACCTCGACCTTTTCTTTGATCCTAGCGGAGACGTCTATGCCTCTTGGGCTGGTATTAACAACGCTAAAGACAAGATATATGGAATTTACCAGTCAAAGATTGATGTGAAAACGGGCAACTCGCTCGGACCATCTAACCTTATTTTCACTGGCACACTTCCCGATAACGCCAGTGCACGTCCAGAGGGACCCCATGTGTACTTCATCAATGGAACTTACTATTTGATGATTGCGGAGGGTACGTTTACCCCGAAATGACTAGATATTCTACAAACTCGGATTGCTTTACAGGCGGTACGGACATCCACCATCGTGTAACGATACAAAGAGGCCCCGCTCCATCCGGTCCTTGGGAGAACAACCCGGCAAATCCTGTCTTGTTTAACGGAGCAGACCTAAAGAACGAAGTCCAGGTTCGAAATAATTTTGGTCCATTACAACTCACATGTGTAGCAAATACCTAGTGGACAGGCCATGCTGACCTCCTGCAAGATTCCAACGGATCGTGGTGGGGGTCGGCACTGGGCGTCGTACCTCAACAAGGAAACTTGAGTCATATTCAGCTGGGTGAGTTGAATCTGAATCCACTCTTTCTCGGTCCACTCAAGTTGTTTATTTCCTTCTATCCTTGTGTAAGGCCGTCAAACGTTCCTTTTCCCTGTAATTTGGGAGTCTGGCTGGCCCGTGTTCAACGATGGCAAGCCCTTGACTCTCCATCTCGAGGGGGTACTAGAAGACAAACAAGCGGTCCGGGAATACTCTCTCGAGTTTGCACTCAATACCACTCAAACCACAAAAACATCCCTCAAATCCCTCGACCCAATGGGCTCGCCAGTCCTCGACGACACCTTCTACACCCTTCGCACCCCACAAAAACCTTTCTATTCGCTTACTGCTCGTCAAGGTTTCCTCAGATTGTACGGAAACGCGTACAAAGTTGGCGATCGAGATACGCCGGCATTGCTATTGAGGAAACAAGGGGGTTACAAAGAGACGTTTGAGGTTATCCTGGGCCAGTATACCCCACGAGCTGGTAGTCCAGGCGGTGGAGTAGGAACAGAAAACGGAGGTCGGGAGGAAGCAGGAATCACGATCTTGTATTCTGATTTCTTGCACGATGATATTGGTGTTACTGCTGCGAATGGGACGGAAGGGAGGGTAGTGGTGACCAGAACTATTGTTCAGGCGGAACAGATTGGACCTTGGGCGTTGGGTTCGGAAAATAATACGGTTATTACTGTGAGGTCTCCTTTTTTATGCTGTTTGTAACTGGCCGCTGAGCCGACTCCGTTAGGAAACAATATATCCGCTCCGGACCACCTCAGGACCTGTAAAGTTGACCATCAAAAGCGATGGGCTGCAGTACCAGTTAGGATTTGCAGAGCCCGAGGGTGCTGAAGGGGCGGAGTCGGACGCGTTTGGACAAACGACATGGACGGGAATAGTGGATGCTGCAGCACTCTCCCTTCCTGTTGCTGGGTGAGTTCTCATCTGGCATTTCCCACTGGCCATTCTACTGACGATCATCACACTACAAACAGCGGGTTCTTCTTTAAAGGTGTCGCTTTCGGCGCGTACAACACTGGAGGGGGCCGTGCGTCACTCACACCTGCGGATTTCGTGTATTGGAAGCAGACTCCGGAGGATGGTTGATAACCTCTTTCCTGTTCATACCTTGTAGAATTGTACCGTTTCAGCGTACAGTCGAAGGACAAAACATGGGTGGTGAGGCAATTACATAAAGCTACTGAAACCACACTCGAGAAAGGACAAAGGCGGGTATCAACAAAAGATCACGAGACGTAGGAAGGAATACGAAAGATAGTGACTTTGATCCCAAGAAGGACCATGAGTACGGTAAACGCGTTGAGCTTAGAATGGGAAAAATGGATGTACAAGGTTAACTTGAGTTGAGTGTAACGATGATCAGTGTCAGTGGAGAGGGGGAGTATTAATCAAGAGAACTTCCAACTACAAGCACAGTCAGCTAGAAACGTGGTGAAGAGAAGGAAAATGCTTACCGATTCCCGCAATTTGTGCAACTGAGGGTGCGAAAGATGCAAAAAGCGATTGTGAGTTATCTTGTGGAATTCTCAAAGATGAGGACACATACGTGACGAAAGTAGTCATAGGTTCATCTGCACTTCTTGTCTGCGCTTGACGGTATCGACATTTCCGTTGTTTACACCTCGAGCATTGGAAGGCATCCGTTTCTGCCTGCTGTTCTCCTGCGCCTAGAGATGCGAAGAAGTTGTCATTCTTGATCTTTTCGTCCGCGGCTTTACGTTCTGCGGACGCCATGTCCTGATGCACAATGTCTTAGTAAGGATTCCGAAGAAACGAAGGAAAACTTACAGCGCTAGACATCGTTGCTAGTTTATCCGCCGCAATTTCTCCACTGACGACATCCTCCCTCAAGCCTGGGTTGCTCTTATCCTTCAAGTTGACGAAAAGCATGCGTATTTTCGCTCGATAGTCCGCCGAACCCCCACCATGTGTGTTGAAAACTGCTACCTCGACGGCTTTTGCTCTTTGAAGTATGAGATCGGATGCTAAGATGGATGGTTTTCATGAGTTGTTATTGGGAGGTTGATGTAGCTTATTCACAAACTCACGAGAGCTCGAGTCGGAGGCAAGAGCATCATAAATCAACTCTGCACACTTGTCTCTGGTTTTATCGCCAGTGAAGTTGATGTTGACTCCGTCAGTTGTGTGGGTACGCAGAGTCGTTGATGCTGTTTTTAGTGATGAAACGGTTGGTGTAACGGGAGTTGTAGATGATCCTGAGGGCTTCTGTGCCGGTGCTGGAAGCGAAAAAGATCGTCGGTACGTAGATCTTTAGGGGGGTGGGGGAGATACGCACCTTTACCCTTGGACGCGCCACCATTCTGCTGCTTAGCTTTCTCTACAATTTCCTTCCACTTCTTTACAAGATCTTTCGCGGTCGCTGCTACTTCCTTGTCTTCATGGTTTCGAAGCTTCCCGACCGCTAGGCCAGCTTTACTCTCCTGCAATGCACGTGTAAGCTTGACACGAAGAGAAAATGAAAGGACGCACTCTAAGGATTCCTTCATTTATTTGAAAGTCTCTCTTGAGAATGTTTAGGATACTGATAATTTCCTGGAAAATGAGAACATGGTGGTCAGAGGATAAAAGGAGGATCAACACAGAGGTGACATAGAGGCATACCTTCACATTGGTGTTTCCTTGGAGTTGTTTCACGAGTTTTTTCAACTCTACCGGATCCGAAGACATGATCGCTAACTAAAGCTAGTACAACGCGTAACAGAGAACTATCTTTTCGTCGTAGTACTAGTAAAACAACCTAAAATATTCACTTGGTGTGGGTGGCAGGCCGGTGAATTGAGTTGATTACTTAATCACAGGCCCCAGTTGCAAAGAAGCTTTTAGTAAACAACTGTCAGCAACCGCGAGATAGCCGAAGTTCATATTTACGAACGGCAACCCCGACAAGTTTTCTGGACCCTCCTGATGGCTACAGAGGCCCTTCCTCCTCTTGAACCACTTTTTCGCCGAAATGGTAAACGGACTCATGCCGTATTTGCCTCTTGCCCCGACGACAGCATAGCGGATGAAGAGAGAAGGTGTGTTCGTCTTTCTTAGCGACTCGCGTTGAGCTCTCATTGATTCTGGTAGTATGAGACTCAAACTCTCAGTCAAGATCCACGATGAATACCGAGACTTCAAAGAACTTCCAC
This sequence comes from Marasmius oreades, assembly GCF_018924745.1. Lineage (NCBI taxonomy): Eukaryota > Fungi > Basidiomycota > Agaricomycetes > Agaricales > Marasmiaceae > Marasmius > Marasmius oreades. Next base: position 891,839 of record NC_057333.1, read on the forward strand.
CAGCGTTACTCTCACAACAAGGACCGGTGGGACCGTCACGTCCGAAGGAGTCCAGAAAGTTGATTACCGCAGGACGTGCGTTGGCGTTCTTCTCTGATCATCTTATTGTAGACTAATACAATACCTTTAGCTGCCGATGAGGATACCTCTCGTATGATTGCAAAACTAGACAACACACCCCCCGCACGCCCATCTACATTTGCTTCAGCCAGTAAACTGTCACAGGCACTTACCCTTCATAAAACCACACGAACAGTAAAACCCACTTATCACCCACCTTGGAAGCTTGTCCGTGTTATATCTGGTCATTTGGGCTGGGTGCGGAGTGTTGCGGTAGAACCTGGAAATCAGTGGTTTGCAACCGGGGCGGGAGATCGAGTTGTAAAAATCTGGGATCTGGCTTCTGGAGAGCTCAAGCTTTCATTAACAGGTCATATATCAACAGTCCGAGGGCTCGCTGTATCTCCGCGACACCCGTACCTTTTCTCTTGCGGCGAGGATAAGGTCCGTTCTCCGCCTAAAATCTGTTTCTGTTCAATTGAGAACTTTTTTGTTGTAGATGGTGAAGTGCTGGGACCTCGAGGCGAACAAGGTTATTCGGCACTACCACGGACACCTATCGGGAGTGTACGCATTAACTATACATCCTACGCTCGATCTGTTGGTCACCTCTGGAAGAGATGCTTCGGCACGTGTTTGGGACATGAGAACAAAAGCCCAAATACACGTTCTCTCTGGGCACACGGCTACTGTTGCAGACGTCAAATGTCAAGAATCCGACCCTCAAGTAATAACTGGGAGCATGGATTCTACGGTCCGGCAAGTCTCTAAAACTTTGATCTCATCCCCTCCTCCTTACCTCCTGTTTTAAAATCTTCTGTTCAGTTTATGGGACCTTGCTGCGGGCAAGACCATGGTCACCCTTACACACCACAAAAAATCTGTTCGAGCATTAGCCATTCATCCGACGGAGTATTCTTTTGCCTCTGGCTCAGCTGGCGGTAACAATATCAAGAAGTGGAAATGTCCGGAAGGAGCTTTCGTGTTCAATTTCAGCGGACATAACGCCATCATAAACACGCTATCAGTCAATGCCGAAGGAGTTTTTTTTTCTGGAGGTAAAGTCATAGGCAAAACACCTTAGCACTTTTTTCTAAATCTTTCTGCTGCCCAACTAGCTGACAACGGGAGCTTGACCTTTTGGGATTATAACACTGGAACACCCTTCCAGCATTTGGACGATATCCCACAGCCTGGGTCACTGGAGGCGGAAGCCGGCGTTTTCTGCTCGACATTTGATATGACCGGTACTCGACTTATCACAGGTGGTGCTGATAAAACCATCAAGGTTCGTGTCCCCGCCATCGTGTTGGTCCACATGCTAATTGTTGTCACCAGGTATACGCGGAACAGTCTCAATAGTATTCCTACTGATGTTATCGGTGTATCAATACATACTGTACTGTTTAATTCTTCATCTCCGTCAGTGATAGTCAAACCGGCCTCATGGGCCCTTAACCCGGTCATGAATAATGAACTGCAAAGTCCCTCAGTATTGAAACACAAACACACCTAAAATACATGCCGTGTAAGCCCTTTAACTACTTTTGGTCGCTATTCTTATGGTACCATACCAGAGGAGAATGAAGGCCGTCACTCGAAAAGACATCGTATCTTAAAATCGGAATTAACCTGCCCAGTTCGTCAGCGAGTTACTTCCCGGAAGGAGTCTCGCACTATTTTTCGAAGGAGATCCTGCGGGGCTTGGAGGATACTGTGTAGTATAGAAATGTTGTTCCCTCGATTGCCAATCCTCATAAGGATAAAGGCTCTGGGATGACGTTCCCGCTCCGGCGGCGCACTCGAGCTCGCCCGTAGAATGTAATGATTCCTTAGCATTGTCAAAGTTCGCCGTCGTCTCATGAGGTGGAGTTCCATATATCGATGGGACGTAATGATTCGCCGTGGTAGCTGGTCCCGCGAGGTGTGAGAGGAGTTCGTTCCGGTATACATTGGGATCCAAAGTCATTGTTTCCGGATTCTCATTGAATAATCCCTTCTCCGTCTCCAACGTCTGCTCAGTCTCACTACCCACTGAAGTGGTGTTAGCGAAAGTGGGAGGGTGCGAGAAAGGCTCCACGGGGTGAGGGTGGTAGTGGCGGGATGGATCCGTGACGCCTTCAGACTGGACGTGCGAGCCGCCGCTCAAGAAGGTCGATGATTGCTGTTGAAGTGGAAGTAAGAAGTGCTCTCCGTCGACCGGCGAATTTGGAGTAGTATGAGAATACGTGGCTGGTGCGGTAGATGGCGGATGTGATACATGGTGGTGGCCGCGGTGACTAACTGACGTGGTTGGGGACCGAGTATAATCGCTTGAAACCGATGGGAACTCATAAGAAGTCGTTGCCGCAGCTGGCGAAGCACTGGCGCCGCCCCAAGGGGATCCTGGTTGGGTGTAATCTGGTGGTGCATGAGTTAGAGAAACATAAGGGGGTGGACTGCCAGGTAAAGATACACTTCCACCGCTAACGCCACGGTTTTGACGGAGCCATGATGGGTCACAAATTTGGGACGGTGTGTTGGAAGCGGTCGCTGTGTCATACGAGCCTCTGGACTTTGGATAAGGGCGCGAGTCCACAGAAGGAGATCCATATCGGCGGGTAGAGCGGTCGTATGTCGACGGAGAGGAAGCTTTGCCGCCATGGTTCGTGGTCGTCAATGGGCTCGACTCTGGTGATAGCGATAGGGATTTACGATTGACTGGATCACCATGGTAAACCTCGCCGGAAACAAAAGGCTTTCGAATAGGCCTGGCTCCATAGACCTTTTTTTTCGTGAGGCCATGAAACTGTCAGAATGTAAGCGCGGATGGGAGGCTGGGGTGAGGGCAGCTCCATACCTGTTGAAGCTGGGAAACAAGACTCGGTATTGGTTCTTGCGGAGATTGAACTGGGCTTCCTGATGTAGAGGAGCCAGAGGCCGTCGAGCTTGGATATGGTAGGAAAGTGTCCGCTGCCTGTGTCCTGCTCGGGGGCGTTTGCGGGAGCTTCGCAACAGATAGATTACGACGTAAGAGTGGCTGTGACCTTCGTCTCTGAGGAATTTACGTACCTGGTTAGGCTCTGAGATTTCAAGCACCGACAGGTCCCACCGTGAGTGAATGAAAGAGGTCATATCAATTCAGCAAACTCGCCTTCTTTTAAAGTGAGCAGTTACGCACCGGAGTTTCCAGGTCCATGTGTTTTGTTATCTCTTTGGGACGATTTCCTTTGGGATGACAATCGAACAATAATCTTGTGCATATCAATCGCCATGGTTTTGTCTTCAGTTATCTGTTGGAGCTGCAACTAGTTCACGGAGAAGTGGGAGATTTCAATAATGATTGCGATAACTTCTGAACCGCATGGCCACGTTACCATTTCCTCAAACAGGTTGGTCAGACCTTCCCAATCTTGCCCAGATTTCAACATTAGATGACACCGAACGTCAGCCTTGACGGTAACACGATGTCAGGAACATTAATGGAATAGCCAACCTCGCAATAGAAAGCTACCTTAGCTAGATAATCAGCCAATCTATACCAACACGAAGTTCCAGGCGGGAACCCAGACTCCGGTTCGGCAGACGTTTCCTCCAGTGGCGGGGAAGCTGCCGCAATGACAATATGTCGTAGAACGGACCCATTTGCATCGATCTTGGAAGTAATGAACTTTGGAGAGACAATATCAGGAAAGCACAGGCGAGAACGAGTAAATGATAGCTAACCTGTGCCGCTTCTTGTATTTTGGAATAGGTGAGTCGATTACTTGGACTATCATTGAAGCGGACGCTCAAGAGTCCGTCATGAGAAGTATGATACTGGCGTGGAACAATAGGCCTTTTGATTTGCGTAGAATTCGCGGGTAAACTTTCCAGTACAAAGGTGATGACCTGCACACCGAGGAATTAATTCAGGGAGAACTGCTTCCGAGTTCGCTAGCCCCTCGCATGTTCAGGGAGTGGTCTTACCGGACTAGAAGAGTTGTCGACTTCTATTTTCTGTAGTAATGGCCCCAGATAACGATCTCGTAGATCGGGCCAGATATCGAACAATCCACTCGAGTTCTCAAGCAATAAAAGCACATAGACTGACTGAGGGATGTTGTGGGGGGTGCAGACCATGGAATTATCGACCATTGCTCGGATGTGTCGATGATAAAACGTAAGAAGGGGTTGTCGGTCGACGTGCCGACGTCTAGTAAGCGATAGCCAGATTGACTGACCAAAGGGAAGGGTTGTTAGAAATGGATTGTAACGAGAAGGAACTGGTACAACCAAGAACTTGTGGATCCTTGTGGGATCGAGTCGGATTTATTTATTTATTTGGATTACAGTGTTCCGTTGGTAGTTGGTCGACACGAGGTGTATCCAAGTGAATCCTATAGCCAAGTCTGTGACGATATATGCATATGTATAGGGTTCCCAGGGATGTAGTCTGTATGCTGATCCGGTCGCTATTGGCGAGCTTTTTATTCGCCTTGAATGAACTTTAAAAAAATTACTCCGCCTAAGTCCTGGGTCCGTTTTTGAACTTCCGCTTCCGTTATGTAAAATATCTGGTCGAATACCATGCCAGTTAGATCGACATCCTTTTCTCACAAGACATACATCACTTTTGACGCAGACTCTGCTTACCCAGCCCAGAACCATCCGAAATCCACATTCAACGTGGTGTGGGGAAGGCACAAGTACAACGTCATAACGACCTAACGTTCTTCTTTCAGACATCTTCCAGTTGCCATGCACCAACCACCCGCCTTGTGTACTGCAAGACTAAATTCGAATGTCTTCGAATCCCATCGCTCTTACCGCCCATCACCATATTTAGTCCATCATAGGCCCTCAAACCATCAAATATTTCGACTTGAGGTACGATCTTCTGTCAGTTGCATTTGGTTCAAGTCATGCGTCTTTCTCCCGACATCAATCGGATGGGGACAAACCGCACAGGTTGGAATTGAGTTGGATGATCGCGCCATCATTGCATGCATGATCTAAAAAGCACAGATTCAGTTTTCTTGCTGCAAGGAAGAGGGCTGGCATCATGACGGTGAGTTACCTGGAATAGCGCCCCCAAAAAAACGATGGAAGGCGTATCATCTATATGCCGCTGCCATCGCTAGATGTCTGGGCAGCAAGCTTCGGAAGGCCAACACGAGGGTCCTCGCTACAGTATGTTCAATCGAAGCTCGACAATCGCTTCGCGCCGACACGTTGAATGGGAGAGTGGATTGATGAACCGAAGGAACGCGTCATATCTACGCGAGTTGTGGACGATATGCGAGTCGGGAGGATATGAGATCGATATGACGCGTAGTACTAGAACGGACGCGAGACTCTTAAATCTAAGATTAGCATGATAGTAAGTAGCTCGTTCTTTGTGAGCCCTGATGGAACATACCTGGAGATGAACTGAATACGGTCGTCGACCACCTTTCTATTGTGTTGTTTGCAGCGTTCTGGGGTCTCGTCTTAACGCGCTCACAGGACGTCCTAATGCTCGTGCCGCCCTGCCAGGGGTGAAAATCGGGGTATGAGGAAATGCTATCAAGGGGACGCACAGGAATATCTCGACCCTCCTTTTTGACGTGAGCAATCTTTCAACTTCTGTGAAGCTCAAGATGTCGGTCGAGCGACAACGAAGGTTCATGTACGCCGCGAGTAGGAAAGTCGAAGATGTGTTCACTGTGTTCTCGCGTCCATATTGAACTTGCCTCAATTGGTATGACTGGAAGTGAATGTCAACGTTGCAGTATCATCCCACCTAAACTTCCTTTTTCCGACTTCCCCGTCAGGCGCGGCCTAGACATATTCCATAGAACATTCCATGTCACAACCCGCAATAAATTTGGGCCAACTATGCGGCGCCGCCGCGAGGAAAATGAAATCGCAAAAGAAGCGACGTTAATGTTGGAAGCGAAATGCTCTATTCTTTTTCTTTTCTTTTGGGACTGTAAAGTACGAAAGTCCGGTATTCTAGGTAGCGCCACATAGAATTCTTCGAAAAGAAAGGACTTACTTCACCCATTCACTTGGAGTTCCAGGTTTCTGTCCAACTCGAGAATGTCCTTGACTCGCGGCTTGGTCCATAAAACGTGCACGACGATCCTTTGATGCGTCCAAGAAGCATTCGGAAACGCGGGGAAAGCGCGTGTAGGGACAGCTGGCGAACGATATTTTGGGGGGCGAATGGTCCGAGGCCTCGCTATTTTGGCCAATATGCGCGCACTAGATATCTGAATCTTGATCTATTCAGGATATTTGACACCGGAATCTTCACAATAGGTCGAGTCAAGTAGGCATGGTTGAACGTTGAAACGTTGAACGTTGGGTACAAGTCCGTACATGAAGAGCTTGTCCGACTGCACTGCCACTTGCTCACCAAAATCAAACCCGATCACGACCTGTCATGTGGACCACCGGCTCGACTAGGCTTTCCAATTCCCGACAGACTTACAGACGACGGTGCTGTCTGGACCAACGCTAGCAGGTCCTGTGCGATCGGTTTTTTTACCATGTCCTTAGTAGTTGTTTCAATTTTGAACGCGACTATTGTAATATAATGTCTGGATCCGGACCAGTACCCAACCTCAATACCAAGATCCGAGACGGCATAAACTTAGCACCTCCGGGCTTCGTGCGAGATTCGCGTCATCTTCTGACTACAGCTCCTAATCTTTCACCCATAGGGTTTTCACCGGTTTTCCCATCCGCCCCACCCTCGAGAAGAACGCTATACTTAGTTCAGTATCGGAATCCAGTAATCACAAAGCTTGAAGTTTTCAGCATCGAGATAACGAGACGATGAGGTAGGAAAACGCCTGCAGCCATACCGGAAGTTCCTCGCATTAATGGCGTTCCTTAAACTCAAGCCCAAGCTCAAACTTCATGACGTCACCAGGGATATGACGTCTATGGTCCCTCTTTTCCACCAGTTTGTGGACAGTTTTGTGGGTTCTTCGAGGTTGTGACGACACTGTTGACGCGACCAGAATGGATAATCGCGACGTCATGTAATAGCCACCAAACCTATAAAACGATCGCCAAAATCGACTACCTCCTTCAACAAACAATTTCTTACGTTTTCTACCGACTTACTTCTATCAATATCAATCAACCATGGTCAGTATTCACCCATCTTCATACCTCCCTCTCTCAGGCTGAAATATTTTGCGAACAGGGTTCCATCTTCTCCTCTATTGGACGAGGCATTAACGCCATTATCTCTGCTATTGCCAATGTTATCATGACTATTGTTAGCGCCATAACCACTGTAAGTTTGCTATTGAACTCGTACTATTTCACGCAAACTAAAGTGAACTTCGCGATGCAGGTAATCGTCACCATCTTCGATGTCATTTTCGACATCCTCTGCTGCAGATGCTTCGGATCGAGGAGGTCTGGCATGAGGACAGGGCGTCATCGTAGGCGGACAACGTTCTGATGAAACGAACAGTCGCAATCGATGGTCCACCGATACCCCCTCATCTCCAGACTTTTTTTAGCCTTAGGCATTATGTATCATTATCATCTACCAACGTATTTACGACTACCATTATAATCTCACCTCACTTAGTAGATCAACTAAGTGGGGAGACCTCCCGTTTATAATACATACACGTTGTCATAATCTCCATGTTCGTGAAATCAAAAGTTGAAAAACTACCGAACCGACCGTTGTTCATCAACAACCCGCCACATCCACCTCAACAAAACACCCTCCAACATATCTTCCCAACCTGCATCCTTTTTCGCAACAAACTTGGCATCAAACAATATGGGAGGCTCGTCAGTGGGGAATTTCCGTGACTGTGCGGAGGGAGACGTTAACGGTGTATTGTTTGAGCTAGGGGGTGGCCTTGGGCCAGCAGGAACAGCGGGCGTGACGATCGGAAGCATGTAGCGTAGTTTGAGGGCGCTAGATTGTGAATAGTTTAGCCGCTAACCTTCGAACATGAAAGTGCGGTCTACTCACCCTACCCAGAGACGTAGATTATCGCTCCTACGAAACGTCCAGCCGGTCTTGGCTTTGGTGTCTCCTTTCTGAGCGGCTTCTCTCTCAAGTTCGATGAGGTCGTGTATACCACCCTTACTAACATAACCCCAGGCGTTCTTTGACTTGCGTACGCCAGTGTTGTAGGCTATACACAAAAGCTGCCCGGAAGAGAGGGACTCTAGAAACGCCGCCCTTGATGATCCTTCTGGTGAGAGGGCGCCCTGTAGGTTTGGAGGTAAGAGGTCATGGATGAGGGCACGACAACGGTCTAACAGACATGGGAAAAAAATTATAATTAATCCAAGTTGATGAGAGGTGAAACGAACTCCCCACCTAGCGGTGTTTCCAAGAACGCGTTTCTCCGCGCCCACTCTGGCAATTCATCATCATCTATGCCCTCCTCGTCCTGGAGTCCGTCTCCCGGTTCTTCTTCAGGCCCTTCCTCCTCAGCAATACCTTCCATGGTGCTTGGCTCGTCAGAGAGTCTCATGGGTTCCAACATGGTGCCCAATGTCCCCGTTGAAACTCGACGTCTACCACTGGCATCAGGAAACGAAAATCCGAGACCAAGACCGCTGCCTTCGGCGTCTCCAGCGCTCGTTCTCCTCCCTTTGTTCCTCGACAACGGTCTTCTCTTATCCAACAATTTTCTCTTTTCTTTCAGCCATCCCCTCTCCCCCACCCCCTTTTGTCCGCCAGAAAACAAGACTTGGTCGACCACATCGAGATATTCCGCAACAATATCCTTCTCCTTCTGCAGGTCGTCCATACTTACATCCTGCCTATACAGCCATCCGCTTCCCAGCACCAATCGTTCATCCCATCGTTCGCGTTTTTCTTCTGTATCATTGAGCGTGTCGTCGTTTTCGTCATCTTCCCATACCGGGACATGTTCTTCCCGACCGTGCACCCGAACAAGTGAGAAAGCTACCGATGTGTCGGCATCCACTTCATGAAGACCCTCTAGCTCTGCCTCTGAATGATGATCCCTTTCTAGATCATCGATAACTCCACTTGGATTTCCTAACCGTGAACTGCCCCCTTTACCGCCATCACTTTGAACATCATACGCGTCGTCACTGAGAGGGAGTCGATACCGTTCTTCCAGTTCTCGAAGCATACCCAGTACCTCCAGTGCTGACCGACGAATAGAAACTTGATTGTCGTTTTGGGATGTCGAGGAAGACGAAGGTGAGGTTTTGATATTTCGGATGGTAGTGGCTGAAAATCGGTTTGACCGAAATAATTCACCCATGGAGCCTACTGACTCGACGGGTAAGGAAAGGATGTAGTTCCTAACAGACCGTATAGCACGAGTGGTTGCTTGAAGTGTGCCTACGACGTCAAAGTGTCGATTGGGTTCGCGTTCTTGATCGTTCTCCTCTGGACGCGTCTGATCAGGATCAATACGCCAAACACGGGATACGAGGATGAGGTCTTCGATAAGACCAGGTTTGAGCGAGTCCGAATCGACTTCGAAAGTTTTCGTGACTTCTGGAAATGTGGGCTGTATAGCGTTTGGGATGGCTGGGGTGGGTGGGAGTGCGATTTCGTTTATGGAGTTGATGGAATGGTTGTTTGGGGAAGAGATTCGGATTTTGAGCTGTTCACCACCGCCTATTGCTGGAACGAGACCGTAGTGGGGTTTATCAAGGACAGAAGGCCTTGAGTGAATTTGTAAGAAAAAAAAAAAAGAATGTGAAAATAAGTTTTGCCACGTACTTTTGCTTCGCTGAAAGTCCAGTCTTGGTAAAGTAGTATTGCAAATGCTCGATACTTCCAAGGGTCATGACGCTCTGCCGTTTCGCAGCGCTCCGACTGAACGGTTTCTGTGGTTTATTCGACGAGTTTACATTCGGGTAGAAAGCGGTTTGTCGTCTCTTCTTGTCCGTCTCTGACCTTGCAGCAGGTTCCGGCGAGGAAGAGTTTGTTTGGTTCGTGCCAGTTGATTCTGGGGTCAACAAACCGGGACTTGTCGAGCGTGAGGAGTCAGATTTAGAGGTCATGAAGGAAATGAGGGATATTGGGGAACTTGAAGGGTATAATTCGTAGCTTGGAGATTGAAGTTAATTAAAGTACAGCCCCACCGTATTGAGCGATCGGCCAGTAAAGGTCCCGTGAGAGCAAGTCCCGGAGCGGGCGGACAGGTGATATGCCGGTTTCCGGGCCCAAATTTTCCTAGCCGGCGTATATCGTCAGAGTGCGTGTCGGAGTTGTTCTAACCACATCTTACAAGCCTTCACTGGCATTGTTCTACTCCTCATTTTCACGTCTTACCCACAAATAATGTCTTCCTCTGATACTTCTGCGGGCCTCGTGGAGCGCGTTCAAAACTTTGTCTCCGACAACAAGAAGGCAATAATAATAGGCACGGCTGCCGTCGCTGCTGGCGGTATAATTTACTATGTGTCATCCTCGTCTCCCAAAAGCGATGGAGAAAGGAAGAGTCGCAAGAAGGAATCACGCACGAAGAAGAAAAAGTCGGTCAACGACCCAGATGGTCCTCTTTTGCAGGAACGGAAACCAAAGGCGACAGTGGAGGATGAACGTACGTGTGGTGCCTCTTGTTCTTTTTTCCATGACTGAGTTATTGCATGCAAGTGTCCCTCACTGAAGTAGACTGCACTGCTGAACAGATTGCCGCCCTTCCGGAGGAGGTACGTTCTCATACATGTGTCCATTCGTGAACGAAACCTTACCGTCTTCAAGGAACGGACAAGTAGAGCAAGTGCAATGAAAGCAAGAGGAAACGAGGCCTACAAACAACACAAGTTCTCTCAGGCCGCTATTTATTATACTCGTGCGATCGCCATGACACCAAAAGCTGAGCCTGTGTTCTACAGTAATCGTGCAGCATGTGCGTTTCTTCTCTGCATTTATCCTTACGAGGGGCGCTTAATCGCGGTCAAGGCTACATAAACATGTCTCCGTCACAACACGAAAAAGTCGTCGAGGACTGCGACCAAGCACTCAAATTGGATTCCAATTACGTCAAAGCGCTCAACCGTCGGGCAATTGCGTTGGAGGCTCTTGAAAGGTTTCCTGAAGCACTCCGAGGTGTGTTGGATTACTGTATTTGACATGATACTGTCTCATTCATCCGTGGACTTCCGTTAGATTTCACTGCCGCCACCATCCTGAACAAATTCTCTGATTCGGCTGCTGCAGAGTCCGTAGAGCGTGTTTTAAAGAAAATGTCTGCTCAAGAAGCCAAGGAAACTATTGCAGTGCGTCTGCCTTCCTCATTTGAATAACTTTTAACTGTGGCTCATTTGCTTTCCAAATCAGTCCCGCTCACCCCGACTTCCATCATTCACCTTTATCTCTGCCTACTTCGCTGCATTCAGACCCCGTATGTTGTCGCGGTTTTTCGTATTTTTTACTCTCTATTGATGGACAATTTAGGCGCTCTACCTACCCTACCTGAGAACCCGACAACAGGAGACAACACCCTGATACTTGCCCTTCAAGCCCTCGAAGCACCTGATTATCCTCATGCGTTCACCTTGGTTAACGAAGCTATCGAGCAAGGCATCTCCTGGGACATAGGAAAGGCCGAGGCACTTAACCTACGTGGAACCTTCAAGTAATGTTCAGGTCAAGACTCAAATAACCCGACGCTAACACCTCTTGTCAGGTTCCTAACTGGTGAAATTGAGGGTGCAAAAGACGACTTGAACGAGTCAATAAATCTAGTCCCTTCTTTCACTCAAAGTTGGGTCAAGATTGCTAGTGTTTACATGGAACAGACCGATCCTACCAAAGCATTTGAATGTTTTGAGAAGGCGATAGAACATAACCCCAAAGATCCCGACATCTATTACCATCGTGGCCAGGGTAATTATCACTACCTCTGCATCGTGGTGTATCATGTGTTGAACCGTATTTACTGCGCTTTTAGTGCTCTTCATTATGAACCAGTTCAAAGAGGCGGCAGAGAACTACATGAAGTCTACAGAACTGGACGATACATTCGTTTTTAGCCATATTCAATTGGCTGTTGCTCAGTATAAAGCGGAGCAGCTTGCGTCTTCGATGGCTCAGTTCCGACGAACGATGAAGGCGTTCCCTCAGAGGAGTGAACCGTTAAACTATTAGTGAGGGATTTCCACTTGCTTTATCGGTGAATTCCCAGATCTGACGAATGTTTGTTTCTTTTCATCTGTAGCGGTGAACTGTTATTGGACCAGCAACGGTTCGCAGATGCGGTTGAGAAGTTTGATAAAGCTATTGAGTTGGAGCAGCTCAAGTACGTTTGTACCCTCTTGCAACCCTCCCTCTGTGTTCTGGATTCTAATGCATGGATAGGCCTAGACCAAACGTTCTTCCTCTCGTCAACAAAGGATTGGCATTGTATCAATGGGAGCAAAATATTGGTGCTGCAGAGAGGTGCTGTAACGAGGCGTTGAGGATCGATCCTGATTGTGACGCTGCTGTCGCTACCCTTGCTCAACTGAGTTTACAACAAGGAAAGATCGAGCAAGCGGTAACGTATTTTGATAAACAGGTCGAGCTGGCGAGGTCGGAGCCGGAGTTGATTGGTGCGCTTACTTATAAGCATGTAAGTTTACTTTTCCCTCTGTGTGGTGATCCGTATATTCATGTTGTTCATAGGCATCCGTTGCGCAACTCGAGTTTGCAAAGAATTATCCGGCGATGGCAGCTCAGTTGAGTAGTATGGCGCAGATGATGGGTTAGATCTCGGATTACGATTCTTTATGGCCTCATAGAAGAGGTACACCCCCCCAAAAACGCTCATTCCATTCCTATCATATTCGCATATTGGTCCATCTATTTTCCCGTTGCTATGAACTGCAATCGTACCCTACTCTCTCATTTAAAAAGAGTCGTGGACCGGTACATCCAAGTAGAACCAGAGGTCGTGTCTGCGTGAACCATGCCATAACCAAGAACGCCTTCGACAAATGCTAACACTATCGTAGGATTAATATCTTTCTTGTATGTCATGTTGGGCTCAATACGGAGGATGTCGAGGATCCCAGGACTGAAGTCGGACTCGAATAGCTCGATTTTGAACACGGGTCTCTGGAATCAGAAGTTGGGATGCATCGGTAAAAGCACACTACGGAATGAACTGAGCTCACCCTGAGACTGTCACTTGCGTTTGTTTTAGCCCATTTCGTCAGGTAAGCCGACATCAGTTCAAGGCTCTGTTGATGACTGCATTCGACGGTAAGGAAGTTTCGGAAGGGGTCTTCGCGATGACTTTTAATAACCATGATATGAGTGATAGCTTTGAAAAGTTCGTTTGGACGCGCAAGGGTGTCGACATTTGGAAGGCGTTCCTCTGTAGGAGCTGGGTGAGCTGCTGGGGCTTTAGAAGGTGGAGGTAAAGGCTTTTCCTCAACGACGGCGACATCTGCCCAGTCATCATCTTCGGCGGCCGAACGGCGTGCTTCCCCAGAAAAGAGGTTATCAAAATATCCGTCAAGAATTGCAGCAAGTCGAAACGAAGGGGATGGGTCTGAGGTCGGTATTCCGAGACAGAAAGATCCGAAGTTGGCGTCCCATGTCATGTAAGGGGTTGTGTTCTTATCAGATTGGCATGGCTGTGGTGAATTGTGAGTAAAACAGGGCTGAGTATCTGAATGAGAACAAGGAGGAATGTTTCGCTTACCTCAACCTTCAGAACTGATAGCCGTTTACACTCGACTAAGACATTGAGCAGTTCCTCTATCCAGGCAGCATGGTTGTCGTCTTCAAGCCTTACAAGTAATCTTTCGTACCATGTAATCGCATAACGAGTTACGGTAGGGACAAAAGTAGACTTGTCAGGAAAACGAGCTTGCAAGCTACTCCATAGTACGAGCCACTCAGCTTCGGCGGCGATTCTGTGACCCAAAGTCTTTTCTAGGTTGACTATGGATTCGTGCAAAGATGAATTTGGCGAGTCCCACAAGTCTCGAATGTCAGCTCGGACTTTCAAAGGTAGACTGTCAAGAATATAAGCGTCCCCACAGAATGAATCAGAAACGTGCGTATACTTACCTTTCTTTCGACATGGTGTGGTGAGAATTTGGTCGTAATTATAGGTTGTCAACCCTATCAGAATGCACCCGATCACAAGGGATAGCTGGCCCTTTACAGAGCAAAGAAAGAAAAGAGAACACCGCTAAGTGTCATTGGCACTGAAAGTACTGAACTTGAAAGTTCAAAACTACTAGTCGCACGCCAGCCAATGTGGTAGGTAGCAAACCCTTGTGTCATCTGTCTCTGGCGCATATCAGGTTGTAATGATCAAGATATATCATTTTGAGAGATACTCAAGCTTGGACTTGGTGCCTCAAACTACCATCGTTTCTGAGTACAGCATGCAAGATAATATCGGAAGAGTAAAACGACTCAGACAGATGCATGAGTGCATAGAATCATGGAGCTGGACAGGAAGCTGCTCGGATGGCGTCGAACTGAACTCGAAGAATTCGTATGGATAAGTCGATACAACTTAGGCAAAGTGCCGTGATCTTGCTTCGTCCTCCTTTCGTAGCATGTCCTGCGGTATCAGCCAGATTCCGGATGAACATTGCAACCCGCACCCCACCACTGACCCAAGCACGAGCGAGCGCTACATAAATAATTTGTATTGGAAATTTCGATGTAAGGTGGGTGCAGCTTGACAAGACGACAGAATTGAAGAAGGGAAGAAGATACGGTGATCAAGAACGACGACTCTTTTTGAAAGAGTACTTGGGTAGCCTTAGCTCGTCTTTCTCGTCGTCATCTCTATCCCGGTTGTCGCGGGCGACAGCGTTATGTCGATGCTTTTGCCTCCCTTTCTGGCCCTTTCCAGCATCCTCCTCTTGTATTTGGTTCGTGGCTACCCGTCCCGCCTCGTCCACTCGGTCTCGGAGGATCTCCAACTCAGCTTCGTCGTGGGGATAAAGATCCAGTTGACGGTTGAGAACCTTTTCTAATCGCTGTATGAATTCCACATCGTATTGAGTTGTCACCAATATTGATTTCCCAGCTCGGCCAGCACGAGCAGTACGTCCTACGCGGTGAATGTACATCACTAAATTGAGGGGATGTCGACAATCCCTTGTCCGGAGGAACAACGGATTACCGGTAGGTACCGTAGATACAATATTGCTGCCATAATTTTAGGATATTGCAAGGCATTGTATAACATTATCCCGTTTGCTCGAAGTCACCATATGATTCGCCTCGTTGCGATGAGATGTGCTCCCTGTCCCTAATAACAATATCACACCCGTGGTTGTTCCTATTTGCAATGTTGTAGCTCTATTGTGTATGATGGCAAGCACAAAGATGGGCAGGTCTGATACAGGCAGTCACTCCAATGTGGAAGCGGAATTAAGGAGAATGACAACCACCTATCGTGCTTGCTTGCGTCCGGTAACATAGAGTAGTTATGGGAGGCCATTAGATTCTAGAAGAATCACTGGTACGTGAACTTCAATGTAATATCTAACATACACGCAACGATAGGAAACCGTAAAACAATTATATTGTCTGAAAGTTACAAGTTTGACTAGTATAACTACAGCTTGATATAGACTATGCACGAGTAGCAGTGGCTGCGGCAGCTTTACGGCGACGCTGCGTGTGAAGGGTATCCTTGTGCCCTTGTGGAGGGTCGGAGGAAGTGGATGTGTCGGTTTCACAGCGAGAAAAAATATGCCTAGTTTACGGTAGTCTCAGTGAGCAAAACTATAAGCTCAATCATACCAGAAAAGTACTTGCCTTCGCCCACCAGCCAAGAGCCCCTTGACAACCTTGTCGTCCTCGGAATTAGATCCAACATCTTCAAAGTAGTCAACAGTAGAATTGTATAGGCGGCCTTCGTAATTGAATGGAAGGTCGGAGCTCCAAGTACTGGCGTCCGAGAGTGAGAACCGAAGCTTGGCGAATAGCGCTGTTAGTTGGCGTGCAGGGAATAAATCAAGGAAATACTTACCAGGGTCCAGAACGGAACAATAACCGATGCTACGGGGGGTTGGAGCACCCACATCCAGGATCTGGGTAACATTTTTCGTGCAGATGGACGACCACTCTTGATGCGTTTGGCAGGTGGCTCTTCGCCGTCATTCCTCTCTATCAGAAACTCGTCCACTGAGCCTGGCGATGTAGAGACCATGCGTGTGCATGGGTTTGGTGAAGGGGGGTTACACCGCTGAAGCGAGGAGAAGGAGAGGATGAGTGGTATTGAGGCATTAGGTATGTCACCGTTTGAGGGCAAGTTGGACAGAAAAATTGTCTGACTTGCGCTGTTTTATGGTCACGGCCTGTCATAGCTTCCCGTTCTGGATTTTAGACTGTTATCATGCCAACGCCCACACCTCGCTAAACACAAATTTGTCATTTACAATAATTTTTTCTTGAATGAATCAGCTCGGGAACTCAAGTACTCAACTATCTGGGGTGGTTCCGTGTGGGAGCATACCGTGTATTCTCTTGCCGTCCCACACACCGTGTAATCTCTCGCCTCTTTCCTATGGCTCTACAGTATGTAACGTTCCCAGTCCCTTCCCAACGTCCATTCCAAATCAATAACGCGTTCGTCCTGTGTTCAAGTTTGGTTCAAGTTGAATAAGACGTGATCGAGAACGCTAATAAAAAAATGAATCATAGAGAACTTTAGGGTAAATTATGGACATAGTAACAAGTGCACTCACCAAATTCCAGAGTTTAGAAGTGACAGCTGCACGGTCTAGCTGGCTGTCGAGGGGGAGGCAATGGCGCGTCGCTGGCAATGGCGCTGACTAATTTCAACACTGGGGGGTTAGCCCACCTGATAGTCATATCGTATTGCTCATGGTCGCGACTCGCCATCCGCGAACCTGCAATACAACAGACTACACGGGACTACAACTAGACTACTTGACAGCGTACCGCTCGGCCAGCTCCTACGGCCTACACACATACGGGATAGACCTTGCTCATCCATTACAATGTCGTCCAATACCCGATCCAGAGTTGTAACCTGCTACAGTTGCAACGTCATGTTGGTAGCCCGCTGGGAGATAGGCATAATTAAGGTACCATTAGAGACGAACTTATCACCGATTAGCATATCGTAGAAGATCTTTATATGATTAGATTACTCACAAGTTTATACCGGGCTATACCGGCGTTTCCTCAATTTAGTGATGTAGTCTTTTGAATGTGTAGGACAGTCGTAATTGATTACTACGTCAACAGCAGGAATGTCGAGACCCCTGATACGTATGGAGTTCAAACTGCAAGTAACAGCGACTCAATGGAACTCACCGACTGGCCAGATCAGTAGCGATCAAAAAATTGGAACCTTCGCTCTTGAAACGGTTCAGCGCCCCCAATCGCTGAGTTTGCGTCATATCGCCATATAGAGGGACGGAGCGAAAGCCTAAAACACGTAACATGTTAGCCAGTCTGTAGAACGTGCATCAGTTGTTAGACACTATCGCACAATATCGAGCGAAGTTTTACCTTCGTGCACAGGCCTTCGTTCGAACGAAAACGATGACAGAGTTTTGAACCATCGAGTTTAGCAGTGACACCAACATAACTTCTTTCTTGACTAGCGGAACGAGAAGATAATACTGTAGAAGGGAAGACACAGTTGTATATCTGTTTCAGGAATCCGCGTCATCAATCGCTTTCCATATAACGTATAGATTCTATTAAATACTATAATTATAGATAGACTTGCTTTGTAGAGACCTGCACACGTGCAGGATTGCGGAGATTCGCGCGCTGAAGTTTAGCCACCTTGTCCGTCAACGTGGCGGAAAAGAGATAAGTGGTACGTTCTTTGGGCAATGTTTTGAGGATTTCGTCTACTGCAATGCCAAAGTCAGACTCCAGGAGACGGTCGGCTTCATCAAGCACCTAGAGATAGTCAGCACTAATTTCACCAGCAAGTAATTCCTGACACACCAAAACTTTTATACTTCTCAAACTGAACCCCTTCGTCACCTTCAAATGATCAAGTAGCCGTCCCGGGGTTGCGACGACAATATGCGGCCTCTTCGCCAACATCACCGCCTGCCTCACACGATCCTCATCCCCACCAACAATGACAGTCGTTCTGACACCGATGGCTACTCCAAGGGCATCGAATTGGGAGGCTAATTGATAAGCCAGCTCTCGAGTGGGGGATAGAACACATGCAAATAGGCCTTGAGGATTATCCCAAAGATGATGCAAAATCGGGAGAGCAAATGCGGCTGTTTTGCCGGACCCTGTAGGAGCGATTCCAATGATATCACGGCCTTCGATTCCAGGAGGAATACATTCGATTTGAATGGGAGTAGGTTTCGAAAATTTAAACTGGTTAAGGGCCTCAAGAAGGGGTCCCGATAAACCTAACTCTGAGAATGATGTCGACTTTGTTTCCTCTTCCTCCATTGTACGGTCGGTGACTCGTGAGGGTGACAGTCCGACACGTAACTCTAGGGTTTGGCACCTATACCCAAGTCGAGTAGGCGGCGGCCGCCCTATGAAGGGGCTGCTATTATTCTGCCTCAAATTTGCTTTACTCCTGCACGGGCATCGCTGGGTTTCTGCTGAAAACCGTACATAGTTGTCCGCCTTCAGGATGCACAACCTTAGCTCGGTTGAATAAGTCCAGAGGCCGCGCTTGGAACACGGTCACCTGTTGGAGTCTCGAAACGCGACGAATTCTGTCCGGAAAGGATATCATCATTCTTAACCACGTTCTCCGATATCGATAAACCAACCATTCTGCTGCCTCAACCCTCATAACCATAGTTAAAGTACATACACGTTGCGGGCAGCTGCATTGAGTTCGCCTGTCGTCAACCGTGTCGTCAAAAGATGGAAATTCGTAGCTACCCTAGCATGATCATAAGCTATGCCAGAGGAGTGAACAAAAAAGGAGAGGCAAATTTTGGGCAAAATAGTTAGGTATTTACTGCAAAGGTAGCCTGGTTTGAGCGTGTGAAAACACGGTTCGTTCACGTTCGACTCCGTCTCGATTTTAGCTCCTCAACCACTCGCCAGTGCCGCAAGATTCTCGCAAGAACACCTCGTTTTCCACCCACATCAAATGTCTATGTGTTTAATTGGCCTGGGAAAACTGAGAAATTAATGATAACAAGCGTTGGACCGAATTTGGACGGACCGGGAACTAGCTTCTTGTTCTGCCTCGAGGCGATTGCCAATCTTGGCTGCCGACCTCGTTGTTCGCTGGAGGCGCCTTGCAGACACATAAACACGTTGAAATCGTGCGCAAGTGCTGTCTTTTCAACCAAAAGGTCTTGTTATCTTTCTCTGGTCCCCCGTAGTCCGTCTATCCCCCTTCTTAGACTTTCATCACTTCTACTCGTCAAGGGAAGATCATGACCACTAGTATTCCTGCACAGCGTCCAAGGAAAGTAGGGCAATCATCAGAAGCACCAGGTGAGCTGTAATTCTGTAATAATATGTCATGTCTAGCCCTCGAGGCAGCAGATAATCGTCCCATCTTTGCTCGTGCACGCTTAGCGCCACAGTACTCCAAGAATTTCTTCTCTTTCTTCAAAGGTCCACGTTGTGCTGTGTAGAGTCTTTCTCACCGATCCTTTCACTTAGGCTCCATGCACAACCTTCCTCCAAGGGAATCATCACCATCTCCTTTTCGAGAAAGACCTCGCACGATCAAGGCTGCATCGATGTCATTGGTACCGTCGGTTGGCCAAGTTCTAGCCGGTCAGCAACCCTCCCTGAATCTGCAATCCAGCCCAACGTCATCGAATAACTCGCGACGTTCTCCGCCTTATCAGTCTGCTGGAGTGGTGCAGAGGCTTCTCCCAACTCCTCCCCATCCGAACCCACCCAATCTACCGGAACAAAGTCTTGAGAGACGAATGAGCCCACCTCCAAATCAGCACCCTGCCAATGTTTCTCCTCTCTATCCACGACCCATAACTCGCGTCCCTCCACCGCAGTTCCTAACCAAGTTCGACATGGAGGAACCGTGGCAGATGACTGAGGAGCTCTTGGCTGACATCGAGCGTGCCGACATGCAGCAGAGTCAAGGGCAGGCTGCTCCCCATAGTCCTCACAACTTTCAAAGCAACTTTGTTAAATCCGATAGCCCTGCGAAGGATCCTCATGTTGAGCGGGTGCGTTCGAGGGAGAGGTCGAGTCCCAAAGCCAATGAAGGGAGTCAACTTGGTCGTCGACAATCTCTCCGAGAACAATCCGTTCGAGAAAGCCCTAAGGCACGGGAGCGCCTCCCGGCATCTCCCAAACGGAGTACATTCTCTCCGGTACAAGGTCAGACGCCCGAACGACAGGCGTCGCCGCCGTTCAATAATAGTGGCTTACCCTCTCCTGGAGAAACCCTCCGTCACGAGTCTTCACCCGTTTTGCGTCGTCTCAATGGTCTAGTCAACGATGGTCGTACGAACCTCTCATTAGCTACGCAAACCCCTCCTCTACAGGCGATAAATACTCGCACTCCCGATAGGTCCCTTCCGGTCCAGGAAGAACCTGAGGACGAGCATGATAATTCTTCCAAGGATCACAACGGTGAGGACGATTCTTATGCTCACAAGGACCCTGGATCGCCGCTTCCATCATCCGACCTTAACCCTGATCCAGGAAGATATGATGTATCTCGCACACATGGGGGCAGGAACAGTCGCGCTGGCCATCGGAAGGACGATCACGTATCCTACGAGGATGCTGGGAAAAGGAGTACGGACGACGGAGGATTTACCCCACGTTCTAATTCTGTCTCACTTCCTGACCATGTACAGGTCGAGCGTGGTCAGATCGAGAATAGACAACAGGTCAATGGTGGTAGTGCCATCAATCACGCAGCGAACGCTGCTACAATTCGACTCAATGACTCACGCCGCCGAAGTAGGAATGGGTTGTCCGATCAAATGGGTCTCGCCAATCTTGATACGGCCTTTCTTCAGCAACCAGAGAGGCATGACCAACCATCACAATATGACCCCAAAGCGGCAGCTGCACAGCGCGCTGAGGCTTTTGCTTTATATGCTCAACAGTTCCATCCCGATGAAATACAGAGTTTCATGGAGCACCCAACATCGTCTTACATCCAGGCATATCTACGCTCTCCTCGTCCTGATGCACCCATTCCACCTACACCTCATAGCCAGACATCGCCACCTTCCCCTTCACCGTTGCTCTCCGGGACGGTTTATAGCGGTACGACAGAACTACCTCCATTCACTCCCGTCACTCCGGCTGGGTCACCCTACCCTTATCCGTACTCTCATGTGATGAGAAATCATGTTCAACCTGCACGTCAAACTCAAAATCCTTTGAACTTGGATCTCAACAATCCTTCCGCGATCCACGAGCAGTTCGTGAAGCAATGGCAAATTTACGCGCAGAACAATCATGGCCATGTTTCCGACTCAACCTTATCTCCCTCTTCTACTCCTTATCCAACACCGCCCTTTAACCCGTGGGCTCACTGGCATACTCAACGGATACTGGGGGGACGTTATGGGTTCCCGTCCGATACGGCCACTCAAAGATCGAGTCCTAGTCATGAGCCTATAGAGCTCCCAGCTCCTCCTATGCTCGGGCTGAAGAAAAAAGTTCCTTCGCCAAACCTTCGCAGTGCAACGCAGACAACCGCCTCGATCAGGAAGCCTCCTCCGCGTGTGGAAAGCACTCAGCCGAGAGAAACCAGTCCCGAACCTTCCTCTTCGGGAGAGGAGACTGCCGGCGAAGATCGATTTGCTGTGCCAGAGGAAGGCGATTGGGTGAACTCCCACAGTCGTGTCCCTTCCGAAAGTTCTAACGGTATTATCGTCAACG
Source organism: Marasmius oreades (assembly GCF_018924745.1). Taxonomy (NCBI): domain Eukaryota; kingdom Fungi; phylum Basidiomycota; class Agaricomycetes; order Agaricales; family Marasmiaceae; genus Marasmius; species Marasmius oreades. Next base: position 913,641 of record NC_057333.1, read on the forward strand.
AAGCGGACGACGAGGATGAAGGAGAATGGGTAGAAGAGGATTGGGACGATGACGAGGACGATTTGTTAGATCTAGAATATCATCCGTCGTTCGTGAACAATATCGAGAAACGCCGTAGACGATTTGAGACGCGTTGGGATGCCCTCATGCACGCTGTGAGTACAATCCGCCTATTTTTTTTGTTGGACCGTTTAGGCAGTTCTGACCCGGTCTTTCTTCTTGCTTTATCTTTCTCTTTGATGATAACTATAACTAACCCAACTCCCACACAGTTCCAAGCCCTTGATCGCCAGACAGATGCAACTATGGTACTTCTTGCTGCTCCATCCCATACCACTAAGCTACATATGGCAACTTCTCGGTCCATTCGGCGGCAGACGACCCTCTCACGTTCTTCGGCAATGTCGAGTTTACGTTCCGGTTTCCATCAAGTTGCCACTGAGCGCAGAACCATGCGATCTCGCGTTAAAACATCTTTGGCTGATAGGTTCCTTATGTCTTCTGGTGCCAGTGGCGACGGATCTGATAGCTCAGAATCCCGAGAAGCGGACTTGAAGCGTGCCTTGGATGCTGCTTTGGGAAGTTTGGGCGTTTTGGGGAATATGTATGAACGGAGAGAGGCTAGGTGGATGGAAGAAATGAGGAGGATTGGTGAGGATAGGGAGAGAGTCGAGTTACTTTTGAAGCAAGCTTTGGGAGCGTCGCGGGATTAGCTATTACGATCTTGAGAGCCTTTGCTCCATCATAGAGGGAAATCTCCTTCACTTTCACCTTTTACTATGCACATATGGTGACATTGCTACTCCCCTCTATAGTATCGTACAATCATTCAATATTCACGTGTTACTTACTGAAATACAAACTACTTTTATCTTAAACAGTTTTGTACGTGCGTGCCGACGACGGAGACAGTGTCGGCAAGGTTATGTGGGACATATATACCAAAAATGAAAGCTTCTTAACTTAGACAAACGTAGAAAGCAGTGAGATGAGTGCAGGAAGAAAGTGAACTAACGTGTCGAGATTATCCGACGCGTCAACTGCATAAGCTAGTTCCGTTTCTAAAGGTAGAAAAGGTAGAAACAACAAATCGAGAACAGTTAATTAGTCGCGTCAAGATTACTGTCATCGACCCTGAAGTCGGAAAAACGGGGAAGTCGGAAAAGTGTAATATAGTGAGTGCTAGACTAGGTTTTTGAGCAGATACACTATCAAAAAAGAAGGAGCGGGGTCTTATATGCATGCCTGACAATTTTCATGACGGGGGATGGGTTCCTCACTGAGTTGTGGCAGTAGCACAATGAGGGGTCAGTTTTCCGACCAAAAATCGAAGCGTGAGAATATTTCCTAATCAGGAGATCGGCCACTGCAGCACAAGTACTCATCAACCTCTCGCCGTTCTTGGTATGTTACGACCACAACATACTTCTCCATCTCATAGACACCCAGGACTACACCTATAACCATCTTACAAGTCCGTGGAGTCAGGTTTATATAGTACACTCAGTTTTTTTCCTGTCATTCTGACCCTAGATTGTAGTGACTACTTCAGGTTCAGCTGGACATGCCATGGGCAGGGCTCTCAGCACAGTTATATATACCTATCAGGCTACCAGAATCTATTATCCTTGGATTTTTATGATTTTTTTTGAGTCTACACAGCCCATACCTGCAAATATCCCAGATTTTTGTGTTTTACATCCAAAAATTGTTTCTAGAGGGGAGGAAACATTCCTGTCAGATGTCAGATGATCTTCATTTGCTCCCCTTAGGACCCAACAATGAATTGTAATAGATTTTGGTGCCACCAGTGCACTCTGAATGTACCTAAATGAGGAAAAACTACCAAATTAAGGTCGTCCTCCCACAAGGACAGCCTCTATCAATGCAGCTTGCAACAAGAGCATTTAAAATGAATTTATAGGTCCCAGGTGCTCAAACAAAACTCTTATATATGAGATATTGACGATTCTTGGATGATTCATCAATGTGTATGATTGTGTCACATGTAATCACGTTGCCGGCCCACGATTTCCGACTTCGCCGTGGGGCCACGTTTTCGACACCCCCTCATTAAAAAATTCATATCTCAACAGCATCACACCCTACCCATACGAAAATTGGCAGGCATATACCTCAAAAGGTATTCTATGCAACTGCATTGTATTTACAGGTTCTGGTATATATTTTCTTAATTATATAAATATTTCTCCTTAGATTGCCGACTTCGGGGGCGATGACAGTATCTGACGCACTGCCACGATCTTATCCTCCGATTTGATCAAATCTTGATCAAATCTAGGAACAGATAATGTTTCAAGTTTTTGAATCCCGATGTTGACGACTCACAGTACTGGACAGGTGGGAGATGACATTGAAATGTCCCCAGTGTGGGGCCGTGGTTCATTCTCTCAGTCCTTCATCTGTCGAGAAACAAGAGAATGTCAACCAAAATTCTCAAGTAGTGGCAGAAGATCGAGAGTGGCTAAAAGAATTGAATGAAGTGAGTCCGATGCTGCTGTACAGCAAACCCAACAACGACTTACAGCCCGTGCCCTTATCTTACTAGATGCTCACGCTTCGCTATATGGTGGAAAACTCGCCGTGGAAGGACAAAGACATGCCAGGGATCTACTTTGCAGAACCGCACCTCGATCATTACCCTCCCATCTTCGATTTTGGTGTTGCCCTTACTATGCCCGAAATTCTCGACTTTGCTGTGAAGAAGGGAATCATTGAGAAATTGCCAGCGTCGGACGATGATATGCGGAGACTACCTTTCAATGTTCAAGAGTACTTCAACGAGAAATTCGGCTTCAAGTCGATGGTCCAGTTTGGCATGCCACAGATTGCCTCGAAGGAGCGTCTCTTCAGCTTCGGTGTGTGGACCAACTATAAATGCTGTGTTTCCGAGAGCAAGAAATTGCACGTTGTGGAGGTGATGAAACAGGAGTTTGACGTGGAGGATTTGACGTGGTTCATATCATACATGAACGAGGGGCTCAAGTCCCACTACACGGTGCCAGGTTTGTAGCTCGCTCTCTCAGGGAACATTCACTTGCTCACCTTTACGTTGTAGAAGATAAATTTTTGGCATTTTTGGCGGCGGCTAGACGTTGATGTCGTGAGGCTGTTTGGCCACCAGGCTGTTGAACGTTGAATTCCCGGTGGCCTTACAGTATTCACATTGACTGCCGAAGATGTGATGCGCAGTGTTGAATAGAGTGTAAGAACGGAGAAACGTCGGAGTCCGTCGGAGCTCCGGAGTGCGAGAGAGTGGCTAAAAGGAATGTATAACCTCAGTGGTGGTTTGACACTACGATAATAGGGAATACCTAAAAGGAATGTATACTATAGAAGGTAATATGAGTACTTCTGAATAAGGGAAAATAACAGAAGACTTACACCTCAGTGGTGGTTTGACACTGAGGTGTGAGTGTACGTATTTAGTAACTATATACTCTAACGGAGATTAAAGGCACGTGTAATTTTGACGTACAACACTCCCCCTCAAAATGAACACTAATCAAAAGTAAGTCCAAGCATGGATGCTAAGCGTACGAATTTAGCCCAAGACAGGGACTTCGTAAATGTATCTGCAATCATTAAGTCGGTCGGAACATAAGATAAAGAAATTTGTCCTTGTGAAACTGTTTGTCGGATCCAGTGGAAATGGACGTCTATGTGCTTTGTGCGTGCATGAAATGTAGAGTCCTTTGATAAACGAATAGCACCTTGATTATCACAGTATAAGTCCATTGCGTCGGATCCGCTGTCGGCGTTCGGTAAAATCGGTCTTAGCTCAGATAACAACTTGTTGAGCCAAATTGCTTCTTTGCCAGTGTGAGTTAACGCGACGTATTCGGATTCCGTGCTGGAAAGCGTAACAATAGGTTGCTTTTTCATACTCCAGGAGACCGCTCCAGATCCGATAAAAAATGCGAATCCTGAGATAGAATGGCGGTGTGTGTGTGATGCCCAATCGGCATCCGAGTATCCGGACAGGTATAATTTGTCTCCTCCGAGTTCGAGCTTAACGTCCTGAGTTCCTTTCAAATAACGGAATACACGTTTAACGGCGTTTAGGTGAGTTGTTCGGGGAGATTCAAGAAATTGAGAAAGGGTATTAACGGCAAATGTGATATCCGGGCAAGTCATGATACTTGCATACATCAGTGAGCTAATTGCTTCACGATAAAGGGATTTTTCGTCGGAATTTAATGGATGCGGTGATACGGCAGGAGATTCGAGACTAAGATCAATTCCGGGTTCCATCGGAGTATCCGCGGTCCGAGCGTCCTGTAGATCCATACGCGTTACAATTTGGTCAATGTACGCATGTTGGTCCAGGTAGATTTTTCGGGTTTCTCGGTTCTGGGATGAGCTCATTCCTAGAAACCAATTAAACGCACCAAGGTCAACGAGTTTGAAGTGCTCGCCGACTTGTTTCTTTGCAAGTGCATTAGTTTCTTTGGAGTCCGCGATGAAAACGAAGTCATCCGTAGCGCTGGCTATAATGCTCCAAACTGTACCATCAAATTTGTAGTAAACGGCTTCATCCGCATTACATTTGGTGTACTGCATGGTTCCGCAAATTTTCTCCTCCTTCGCTCGGGTCCACTCGTGTGCTCCCTGCTTTGTACCGTATAAGGATTTCTTAAGTCGGCATACTATTCGCTTTCCGTGAAGGTGGGTTGGAATGGATTTAAATTCGGAGTAGTACGGAGGAAGTTCCATGTAGATTTTCTGGTCTGGTGGCAGTGTACCATAGAGATAGGCGTTTTTGACATCTCCGTGGTCAATTTCGGCTCCGAGACTTGCGGCGACTGCAAGGAGTGTACGGATCGTTGCCGGATGCACCGTCGGAGCGAACATATCCGTGTAGTCTATGCCAAATTTCTGCGTAAAACCCTTTGCTACTGCTCTCACCTTGTACTTGGCAACTTTTCCTTCGGAATCCCGTTTTCTCCGGAGGACGCATCTAGATCCGACGAGATTGACACCTTTGGGTAACTCTACTAGATCCCAGGTTTCCATCTTTTCGATCTGATCGTATTCGGCTTGAAAAGCCGGTCTCCAGAGTTCCGCTTCGGGTCCGGTCAATGCTTCCTCTACACTTGGTTCGTCTTCTACGGCAACCATCGCTTCCGCAATTAATTCCTCTAGATTGAACAGGACTCTCCCTGGTTCTAATCTTTCCTCTTCGTCTACAAATCCGGCGAACGTGGCGTCCTTTCGGGGTTTGATATGATGAGCCTTCACGTTCATGTTGTTCATCATTCTCCAACCACCGGGTCCGGGTTTCGCAGCTGTTGTTCTTACAGGACGGCGATTTATTTCGGGTTCCGGAGCTTCCGGAGGCTGTTCCAGTTCGGGTTCCGGAGTTCTCGGTGGTGTTGGTGGTGGCGGATCGTCCGGGATTTGTGGCAATGGTGGTGGAATAGCGGCGGGGACTTGTGGCGTACTGGAAATGCTCGGATTGGACTCGGAAAAATTCCTAGAGGTTGGAAAATCAGGTAAGTCTGTCTCCCCCTCAATGTGAGCAGTTCCAGGTTCGAATTGTTCGTCTTTGTTGAAGACTACATCCCGTTCGACCGAAACTTTCCACTTTTCGGGCCAGTAAATTCTGTACCCTTTGGTTGCTTGGTCGTAACCAACAAACCTGCCTTCCTTTGCCCTTGAGTCTAGCTTTCCGGCTTCTAAGTCCTTCACCCACACTTTCCATCCCCATTCTGGTACCTTTGCAATGTCCGGTTTTAATCCGGTTCCGGCTTCCAGCGGAGTTTGATCATTCTTCAGTCCTCTATGACGAAGTCGATCTTTAACCCAAAAAGCATGGTTAATTGCTTCGGCCCACAAGTTCCGGGATAACTTTGCACGTATCAACAGTGCACGAGCCATGTCCAGTGTTGTCCGGTTAATCCGTTCGGATCCGCCATTGGATTGCGGCAAATCATGGGCTGTCAAATGACGAATGGTTCCTTTAGACGCAAGATAGTTGTCAAATTCTGTAGACAAAAATTCTCCGCCTCGGTCCGCTCCGAAAATTTGGATAGGTTGGTTCTGTTGAGTCATCATCCATGCCTCATACTCCTTGTACTTCTGCAGAGCTTCCGATTTATGCTTCATGAAGTGTACCTGCGATTGCCGAGTGTGTTTGTCATGGAAAGCAATGAAGTAATTGTGACCACCTAAGGATTTAACGGGTGCGGGTCCCCAAACATCGGCCGTGACTTTTCCGCCAACAACTGGTTGGAACGATTCTTCTTCGCTTTCCTTCGGAAATGGCCTCCGAGTAATTTTCGCTTTGACACAGTCTTCGCAAAATTCTCAAGGTGACTTCGGATCAATTCGGATTCCAGTGATCATTTCGTGTTTGATCATGTAGTCAATGTCGTCATAGTTGACATGGGCAAGAATCCGATGTGCTTCCATACGACTTAGAGTAATGTCCGGAGTAGATGATTCGGCAGCGTGAGCATGATGATCTGTGATACGATAGAGATTTCGGATCCGGGGAATTCGGCCGACGATTTTTCCATCGGACGTTTGAATAATGCATGTACTATCGTGGATTGTAAGTTTGCATCCAGCTCGGTCCATGCTGCTGACAGAAATAAGAGTGTAGACCATTTGTGGACAATAATAGATGTTCTTCAGCGTAACTTTCGTCGGACTTTTCCCGGGTCCCATCGGAAAGTAAACCTGCATATTCCCTTTGCCTATGGCATTAAAAGATCGTCCATCGGTGGCCGTAATAGGCTCCGGAGGAATTTCGACGTAATCACTTATACTATCGCGATCTGGGGTAAAATGGCTGCTTGCTCCACAATCTATAATTTTATCAGAGTCCGTACGGGTAGCCGCGTTGGCTGTATGTTCGCTTCGGAAATCCGACATAATCCGGTGTTCAGACGCTGCATAGTCCACAGAACTAGTAGCTAAGAGCGCAACTCCGTCGGACTTTTCCTCCTTTTCGGCTACGTTAGCACCCTTTGCAACTTTCTGCTTCTCTTTTGTCAATGCCTTAAACCAGGCAGGCGCACTATCCGCCTTACCTCCTCCTTCGGCATAACAATCAGTCTTGATGTGACCCTTCTTGTTACAATTGTGGCAAGTGGTATCCTTGTGGGGATTTCCACTACCTCCACCTTTTCCGCTTTTTCCGCTTCGGTTTCCGTCGGATCCGCGAGCTTTATTAAAGGAAGCTACAAGGGCCTCCTGCGACTTCTTCTCCTCCGCCTGCATTAGCGATTGGTCATACTCACTTTTGAGACTTGATAAAAGTACTTCAATATCGACTGGTTGACTGCTGTTTCGGGCTATGATGGAGATCGAGGTGAGTACGGGTTTGTACATGGCGGACGATGATAGGGAACGAGTGATGTTAGATGTAAACATAAGGTCATCAACAGGGTGTCCCATTTCGGCCAACTTTTCTCGGAGTTCCTTCATCTCCGTAATGTGATTCCGGAGGTTTCCGCCTTCCGATAATCGCATGTTTTGAAGTTTCGTCAATAAATCGGCCGCTATAAGCGATCCACGATTTTCGTTGACATCTATAAGCTTCTTCCAAACGTCGCATGCCGTCGGTAAATCTCGGACCCGTATGAAGAGTGATTTTGGAATGGTTTGATAAATGAATTCTCGGGTCTGAGCCTCCTTCTGGTCGTACTCATCCCATGCATCCTCATTCTTCTCTACGGCCGCTTCTTCTACTGGTAGTAGCAACGATCCTTCTTTGTACCACTTCCCATCTTGTTGTAACACTAATTTTTCTGGCTTCCGTGCGGTCCCGAACAGGTGCCGTTTGAGTCCTTTGGACACGGCGTGGTTAACGATTCTGGACTTGTAGTCTGACCAGTTCGCACTTCCCTCCTGTAGGGTAGGTAATTTCTGTACCAGTTTCAAAGCTGTCGAGGACGACACAGTTTCATTGCCGGGGCCCATAACCTGTGATGCGCAGTGTTGAATAGAGTGTAAGAACGGAGAAACGTCGGAGTCCGTCGGAGCTCCGGAGTGCGAGAGAGTGGCTAAAAGGAATGTATAACCTCAGTGGTGGTTTGACACTACGATAATAGGGAATACCTAAAAGGAATGTATACTATAGAAGGTAATATGAGTACTTCTGAATAAGGGAAAATAACAGAAGACTTACACCTCAGTGGTGGTTTGACACTGAGGTGTGAGTGTACGTATTTAGTAACTATATACTCTAACGGAGATTAAAGGCACGTGTAATTTTGACGTACAACAGAAGAGTAACGAGATAAGCAAGAGATAAGTATGTAAAAGAAGTTACGTTCAAATACCTCGATATATACCTTTTCTTCTTAGCTCGAGTATGTTTATAGCAAGAATCTCACGAGTGGTACATATATTCATATTCTGCTTGCATATTCTGATTGAATGGCTTTGCGCACCTGACGATGTCATGACAAAGATTCGATTTGAAAGAATGCCGAATCGGCCAGTGACAACCGGACTAGAACGCTCACTGTTCAGTAGTTTCGGCCTGGACTCTTCCCTTTCATATCGACTTATTACATGGGTTTCTCTCGATACCTCGCGTCCTTTGTCGCCTTATTCGCCATATTTGTGTCGTTCAACTTTTACAACAACCCTCTCATCTCCGAAATCACAATGACTGGTCCAGCAATGAAAGCGTTCGAAACGCCTGAAGTTTTGAAGCAAGTGAAGAGGATGCAGTTGGGTACTCGTTTCTAAGTTTACAGGAAAGAGCTGAAGGGACTTTTATCTAGAGATGTGGCGACGTTGGAAAGGCCACAATTGCCTTCTGATCGAGGTGCATGGGCCATGGCTTGGTGAGTATTCGTATACTGGGTCTTATCCACGTCTCGTGTTGACGACTCTTTCTACAGGCTACATCTTGTCATTTGGAACTCGGTACGTTTTTCTTATAAGAATCATGTTGCAAACTCAGAATTAATCTGTCTATCAGTGGAAAAGCGCATACTATTACGCTGACAAGCACCCTAAAGAAGACTTTGCAAATTACGCAGAATACGCTTGGACTGCAGTGGAATTCTTGGAGGTTCGAACTGTGACACTCGTGTCTGTCAGGGTCTAAACATACTATTTCAGGGACACCACGATGCTGAGGAAAAGGCTCTCTTTCCGGCTCTTGAAAAGAAGATCCCTGGCTCTATGGAGAAGAATGAAGCTCAGCACGAATTTTTCTTGAAACCGGTTAAGTTTGTCATCTGTTTCAACTGTGGAGAAGGTACTGATATCTGCAACTGTTAGCTCGTCGACCTTGGTGAATACATCAAGTCTGCGAGAGACGGCAAGTCTGTATTTGATGCAAAGATATATCGTGAACAAGTAAGCAGTTTTCTGTACCCCCCAGGAAACCTGTTTACTAATGTTAGTGGGTACCTAGGTTGACAAAATTCTTCTCCCAGTCATGGAACACCTAGCAGATGAGCTTGACACGCTCAAAGGCAGTACGGTATGTGTCACAAACCTTCGGAAGACAATTTATAATTCTCGTTCCAGCTCCTTCAACACTTCACCGAGGACGAACTTGCTGCTCTGAACACTTTGGCGCATAAATCTCAACAAGGGGATACCCACAAGAACCTTCCTTTCATTCTACAGAACCTTCCCCCGAATAGTCCGTTCCCGCCCGCCCCAGCATTTGTGACGAAAATGCTTGGTCCATGGGTGTTTTACTGGAAGTACCGTCCTTTATGGAAGGTCAGTACACCCTTTTTTGAATTCAGTTATATCCGATCCGATTGTTCACTGTATCGTTTTGGTAGTACGCCACTTATCCGTTCAAGCCGACGTTACCAACCACGGTCCCACAAACTTCCTTGTAAACGAATCCTGATGAGTTTTAAATTGACCTATTGCTATCTGCACAAGTATGTCCACTGTATAGTATTTACTCGGATCTATTTATCTTGGTTTCACGAGAACGTTTGTTTCAGAACGATGGTTTTGACGCGGTTCAGTAGGTCGAGTTAGCTGTACATGTACCCGATTTCTCCGCGACAAGTATCCGGCACGTCACTTCTGGTTGCGCGGACGGCGAAATTCGTATATCAAGTAGTGACCCTATGGCAGCGCAAACTTATGGAAGGTTTTCGGTGGTTTGAGGAGGATGTCGGCGACAGTGGGGAGGATAGTGCAGAGGAGGACATGGCGGATGTCAACAGCGACGATTGTGACTTCAGATCACATGACGATGATCGTGAATAATGTTCTCCAATTTAGTATCAGTACTACGGTACACTAGCTGTTTGTCTAACTTGCGTTAATGTGTAGAGTAGTACGACGCTGCTGTACTCCCTATAGTCTACCGCCTCCAAAGAGGGGTGAGCTCGCTCTGGGGTTGTATAGCAGTGCCGGTGGTTCCCGTGTGGGACCATACCGTGTAATCTATCTATCTATCTATCTATCTTCGAAGGTGGTACAGAAAGAAAGGATGAACTCGAGTTCGAGGGCCAATGGAAGGCGTTAAGGAGTCACAGATTACTCGACCTAGCCTTGACAGATATGCAGGGCGCAGATATGTTTGAGATACTAAGCAATATCGAGCAAAGAATTCATGAATTCTAATTCTTTGCAAACTCACAAAGCACATTTTTCATTACTTACCCAAATGCACGATTCTGAGTGAGTATTACTATTATTATTGGGATTTTCAATCCTTCTTTGGACCCGTATAACGTGCCTACTTTACAGTATGTACGCCGTCGCATGTGGCCGTTCCGGGAGTCATCCATCATCAGCGAACGTCTACTGTCACGGTGCCCACCACAGTCAGCCCATTTAACACGTACCTCGGTAGGAATATACATACATAGTAGGCGTATACTAAGAACACCTCATGCACATGGCACGTATCCACCGAACATCCAGCTCGTGCCAAAATGTTTTGAGCCTTGTTCCAGCCTTTTTCTACTCATGTCATTCGTGGCTGTTTTTGGACAGGTCTGCGGAATTCAAGCTATTATAATACTTGCTGGTATTAGCACCGAACCATCCTCTTAAAGACTCAGTACTCAGCTCTCACCCTCGATTGTCAATAGGGCTGTTCAACGTTGCCCATGTAATTGACACGATGAGACTGAGCAGTGGACTTAGAGACCGGGGTACCCGATCGAACCGACGACGTGGCGGAGTTTCAATTATACTGTACTTTTGAAGATTTAGAATTGAACAACGTTCGTGCTGGTCAGATATATCGTAAAGATGTTCCCAAGCGCATATTCAAACAATCGCAATTCAGCTCATGACATTGACATTCCCTGGATACTCCCATGGCGCCCTCTCTGACTTTGGGTGAAAAGTTATCGATAATCCCAAAGCTTCTGATTCCGCTTCGTACGTTTCTCCAATCTCACTATAGTTTTTCCGGACTCACCACAACATACGTCTAGCTGCTATTCTCGTCTACACTGTACTCATCTCTCCTTTCTCCACCGCTCTTAAGAGGAAAAAACTATATCGCCTCGTCTTTGAGACTGCTTTGCGGACTCTTGGGAGAGCCTCTGTTCACCAACTTCAGTGGCTCAACGGTACAACTCTAGGCAGTTATCGAGCGTGGGCGAAACAGTTTAAGGTTGAGACATTAATAGAGGATGTGCCCAAGTCGGGAAAGAAGCTGATGTGGATAGGGAACAAGGATGCAGAAAAGGTCGTGTTTTATGTCCATGGTATGCATACCTTCTTGGCTCAATTCACAACTCATCCTCCCATCACTCCAGGTGGGGGCTTCATGTTGCCCGTGGCCAACTTTGCGTTCACCTTCTGGCTTTTTGTTCAACGCGAGTATGCCAAGAGAACTGGCAAGGAAATCAGTATTTGCGTAATGGAATATTGTAAGCTGACCAGCGTGCTCGACTGTTATCGTCTTTGATCTTTACACGAAGATACTCCCAACAGCTCTCTATCCTCAAACCTTCCCGACCCAGCTCACAGAAACCGTACACGCATTCTCTCACCTCCTTTCAAACACCAAAGCTACCCCATCCAACATCCATATCGCAGGTGACTCTGCTGGGGGTAACATCCTTCTTCAACTCATCAGCCACACATTGCACCCTGTCGCTGGAGTTCCTCCTTCTCCACTCACCACTGTCTGTGTCCGAGGAACCCTTCTTATATCCCCTTGGGTCACTTTAAACGAGGAAACACGTTCTTACACCCAAAACGACGCGTCAGATACCTTACAGTCCTCTACGCTAATCAGTTGGGGAAACCATTATCTCGAAGGTGTCAAAGATTCACAACTGCCTTATGTCAAGCACCTTTTGACTGGGGAACGATGGTTCGACGGAATAGACAAAGTAACGGAGAGGATATTCGTGACGGTTGGTGGTGCCGAATGTATGTTGGACGAGTGTAGTGAGATTCATCAACGGCTTTGTGGGACTATGGTCGACGGAAAACCAGTGTTGAAGTTGGATATTGAGGAAGGTGGGGTACATGAGGATATGATAATGGAGTGTGGTGCTGGAGGGAAGAAATTGACCTCTGTTGGGGAGAAGATTGTTGAGTGGTTAAGGGAAGGTCATGGTGATGCATGAAAGCTTCATTGGCATCAAGTTCAGGATGTTTCGATCTTCCTTTTTTTTGCCTATTTTCTTCCTTAAGTATTCCCCGGACGTGCCCTGGCTGGATATACTTGGAATGGAAACTGTTGGATTTATTTTTATTTATAATGATCACGCTCCTGTACCGCGGGGCTACTTTCGCATGTAGCCTTGTATATACATAGATACCCATAAATATCATCACGTTTCCCCATAACCCCTCGCAATCCCACTTCTCCCCTGTTCCAACACACTCGGAGCATCTTCTGCCAATCGCATCTCCAATCCACGAAAGGAACGCGACTGGAGGAATTGACTGGCGGCATCCTCGCTCACTTTGACGAGCGTACCACTTTGGTCCTTCCTCGAGATAAGGGAAGACGAGCTCTCGTTCTCTGACTGGGCTTCGCGAGTTTCTGAAGGGGTTGATTTCATAAGAAGATAGCAACAAAAAAAAAGAAACGAGGGTACCTGTAACGCCACCGAACCGTCGAGCGTGTCTGTATTTGCCAGTGACTAGTGAAAACATAGGCCAATCGCCATCCTCTTCATCGCTATGTTGTTTATCGTTATGAGTTTCGTCTGCCGCTGAGGATTCTTTGGCCAATAGTTTTTCGAAATCAAGAACGTAGTGACCGGTCCATTGAGGGTCGGGTTGTAGAGCTATTTCTAGCTCGTAAGGGGTGACGATAGGTCGGTAAAATTCCTAAACGAATATGAGTTAGTTTCGCAAGTTGAAAAGAGTTGGAGATGAAGCATGCCTTGGCATCAATCAGGCTGTTTTCTGGACATGCTATCAGGACGAAACACTCAATCTCCATAAAGTTCGCCAACTTCGCTGGATTAAGTTTGCCAACGCTCATTGTATAGACCTTCTTCTTTGCAGCTGATAACTTCGCTCGTAGATGTTTGATGAGGGGAAGGTAGGAAGCTTTGTGGCTTAGTGAGCCTACGTATATCGAAGCGTTTGGGAGAATGGAAAAGAAATCTTACCCACTCCTAAGGTTCCCACCAAAATCCCAAATACATCAGCGTCTCTGGCTTTTTGGACGACAACATATCGCCGCATGAGCATTCTATTAGTCCTTATGGATTGTAGTTGACAAGTTTTTTGAGAAGGACTATATGAAAAGACCTGGAAGGGGAAGCATCAATGTAGAGACACGATAATGTGACAAACGACAAACATCGCAGGCAGAGTGTGTGATGAGTAGATTTGTCAAGCCCAAGCTTTCTTCGCCCACGTAGAGTATTGTACAGTCTTGAACAGGGTCTTCTGATATCCGATATGATTCATGTAGAGGTTGCGTCTGGGTTGTTTGATCGGTGGGCGGCATGAGTTTATCCGGTACATTGGAGTATATAAGATTTACGCCGAGTGGTACAGTATTCCGTAGTTTGTCCAGGATGCTCTCTGTAAGTTTCAGCCCGACAGGTCCTTGCGTAGTAAACGAGCTTACCTGCTAGATGCGTATAAACAACGTCGTGTCGAATTACTATGGTCGCCCCACGTGAGTTTTCATGGCGTGAAAACAGGTCATAAAACTTGGAAACACAATCATCGACATCGACACCCTTTTTCCCAAAAACATAAAACACTGGTAGTCGATAGGTTCTATAGAAAACCCACATACGATCAGGAAAGCATCCCAAAAAAAAAAGATTCAATGGACATACTGGCTCATACATGCATATCCGTAGTGAACCATGGCCTCAGCATCGACATGTTGTGCGGCAACTTCATCGACACAACAACTTTTTGAGAGAGAGGACCCAAAACATAAGAAAGGGTCAGACCAGACCGCGGTTCCACTAAGGATGACAAGAGCCCTGCCTGCCATAGGAAGTGTCGGCGAGCACGTATAGTTCTCGATGCGACCCAATCTTCCGCTTCAATTTGCAAAAAATGGATACTGAATCGTGAAGAAGTTCATCTGGAAATTGTAAAGCCGTCTGTTCCCAGTCTGCATTTCCTTCCACGAAAGACCTGATAACGATACAAGTACTCACCCGCTTGTAATCCCCTTTCTCAATCTCCCTAGCTGTCTTATCGATTTCGTAAAACTCATCAAATCCTTCGCCTGAGAGGTGGTCTGCAGTCTCATCTATCTGAACTTTGATTGCACGCTTGATCGCCTCTTCTGATGAAGTTGAAAATGCAGTATTTTCAGCGGACATGATGGAGGATGAGAAAGTTACATAAAGTAGCTGGCGCGAAGTCGTAATTGAATTGAATTTCCTTTGCAATTTTGAAAAGACACAGCTTACCCTTCCTCCGTCATGTCCACCCCTAAGGAGCGACACTATTGGACGCAGCTTAGGGCAGCTCTCACAGCTGGACAATGGACATCACCGCAGCCAGCGAAGGCACCCAATGGATCCCCGCTTCCATGGTCAGAGTTATTTCGCAAGTTCAATAAACACTGCAAAGGATATTCGGACGTTGCAGAAGTCGCGTCTCAAACTCATGTGCTGTCTCTACTTCTATCAGCGAATTCTAAGGATGAAGATCAAGATCAACCAGTAAAGTCAGAGGAATATCCGTTGGATCTTGGCGACGAGTGTATACTGCCCAGTGAACGAATTCAGGAAGCCACGAATGGGTATGAAATTCTCAAGAAGCTCGAGTCTTCTAATTTCGATGTGAGTACCACCTAGCTTGCATTCTCAAGGCGGACTTAAAAACACCTTATTATGAAGACACTGAATTTCGCGCTGGCGTATTACGCTTACGCTCTTGGAAAACCATCGGAATGTCATCAGCATCTGAACAAGGTTCCAGACGTCTCGCATGTCCAAAATCATATTCCTCTACCCTCGACAATGAGAGCAAGTACGCTACTAAAAGTACCTGGGGAGTCGGTCACTACAGACACTGCGTCATCGACTTCTGGTGTTAGTAGTTTTGCGACCGATGTATCGAGCACTATGGCAGAAATCAAGGATGGGCGAGGATGGGCAATAGTAGAAACGATCAGAACGCTCTGTTTGCAGGGTGAGCTATCCTTCCTTTATAGTTGTTTCTCTATTAATAAAATCAGGCATGGCCCACGAAAAGCTTCACCCGAATACCCCTCGAAGGGCACTCGATACGTATGCGGCTGCTTTCCCCATCCTCACAATCATCGAATCAGAACTTGTGTCTGGCGTCGCTCCTGCATCATCTGGAAAAATCGACTTTTCCTCGTTCACGCGGTTCCGTGAAGTGTGGAGATGGGTAGAACGATTACTTTGGCGAGCGATTGTCCTTGCATCCAGACTCCTTAATATCCATCATGACCACAAGCAAATAAATCAATGCAAGTCGAATGACTCGATCTGGACATGGCTCGACCATTATTCCTCGTGTAGCGTTTACTGGCCTTCGAATTTCCGAACCTCCCATCGTTCAACGATATCGGTGTTATACCTTCGAGCCCTTGTACTGAGACATAGCACCTCACCTCCTGTCGTTTATGTGTCAATATCGGAATCTCCCAAACCACCGCCATGGATGCATATAGCTCGTTCGGTGGTCCAGGAATATCGTGCGATTCTTAATATTTCGACCAAATTTCCCCGGGCAGGTGAAAGGAATCACAAAGTGGAAGATTTCGTTGATCTGTGTGTCGCAGTATGGGAAGCCAGTGGCGCAGTAGGGGATTATACCGGCTGGGTGCTTGATGTGCGTCTCTGAAAGGTTTGTTTATCCACTTCGTCGATCTAAAAACCAAAGTATAGGTACTTTGGTGGGCTACTCGTCTTACCTTCAACTCCTATCGGGTTCTTCGCCATATGACCCGCCTTTTGTATGTGTCTGGAGACACATCGTTGGCCAAACGCACCCTACGGCTCTATGTACAAGTCGTCGGTAAAGCGTTTCAGGCCAGCCGTGCTGGAGCGAGTACCGATGTTGATACAGATCAAAAATGGGTGGAAACCTTGGTGTTCGGTATTCGTATATTGTGCAGGTCTAGTTTGGCGTCACTCACCTCATCGCCGTGCGTACAAGAAGAGCTGGATGATTTACGGGAAGCTGGTTCCTTAGTTGCCAAAGCTAAGGGACGACTAGATCGGGAAAACAAAGTCCTTGCGGCAAGAGTAGAACTCGCTGAAGGTGTGTGGGACACGGCGATGGCCATTAGAGGTACGTGTTTATTCCCTTCTTGATGTATTTCTCTGACATCGTTAAACAGAACAAGATCCGCATACACGCCCAGATCGTATAGCATCTGCACATTCACATTTCCTCAGATCTATTGAAATATCTCCAACCCCGTCTGCACATTATCATCTTGCGTTGTCATTTGCCCGACCAGGGCTCCAACAAGATCTTACTCAGGCCATTGTTCATGCGGGTGCAGCTATTGAAGGGGAACCGGGAGAAATACGTTATTGGCATCTGATGGGTTTGCTTTCAGCTGCATCCGAGTTATGGGATGCTGCACAAGGTGCTTTGGAAGTTGCTGCATCCATCGGGGAGCCTCCAAAAGCAGATAATGAAAGCAATATTGAAGGGACACCCAGTACCAACAAACGCAGCCTGCCAGAGATAAACGGGCAGGACTACGCCAGCCCTAACGGAACCAGCAATCTTCGAATTGAAGGTCTCCCTGCTGGCCACCCCGAACTGCAGTCCGCAATAGAGAAGGAAGAGGACCTTCCTCCTCGTTTTATTCTGGAGCAAGGTGTTGATGCTATTCCTACAGCCTCGACATTGTTGAACCCAGCAACCAATCATCCTCCGCCTTCCAGACACGAGCGTTTTGAGCACGCACTACAAGTGCGGATGTCTCAAATTGCAGTCACGGAGTACGTGGAAGGTGTAGAGGGGGCCTCGGGCAAGTTGCCTGAAGTCTTTCAGTGGATAGCGGAGAAAAAAGGCGCTACAGGAGATCAAAGTATGTACACGGCCTCAAATTCTCTGGCTATTCCTAACCCTGGCGCAGCGCGTAATTCCATTGATGGTAATCATTCTGCCGACATGAAACTAAGGTCGCCATCTGAACTAGCTCTCACTGCACCGACGTCTCACTCTGGACACGAGAAGCTTTCCCATGAACCTGGCGAGAAGACTGAACAATCCCCACTTTCACAGACGGCTTCCGATAGCTTGCAACCACCGATTCCGATAACTGTTTCACCTGCGACTCCCGATGCTACTGAGAAGACAAGTTTTGATCAATCTGAAAAGGCGGATAAGGAGACAGTGAAACGTACTTTGCAGCCGGAGCGGGAGCGGGATTCATCGAAGCCAAAGAAAATGCAACAAATGTTGAAGAATCACGTCCACAAAGGGAGTGCGCGGATAAGCACAATTTCCAAGAAAATAGGGCATGGTGTGGTACGAAATGGCCCTCTCAAGCGGTCGAATTCTACGCCAGGTAAGTACGCACACACTTTTTCCGGTCGTAAGTGTAGTTCACCCTGTGCTCAGATTTCAGTGGTCTTCTTCGGTCACCATCATATCAAGCATCATCTATCCATTCTCGAAAGCGTGTCACTTCCTTCCTAGTGCCTTCTGAATCTGTTTTCGGCGAATCCCCACCCCCACCTCCGCCTCCAACACTACCCCCTACCTCACAGCCTTCGAACTGGAATAATAGGACTGTCAGAGAAAAGCGCTTACTGAGTGACTTGTGGTTGATGTCAGCGGCGACGTTCAGACGGTTAGGAAAGATTGAACAAGCGAAGGGTGCGATTCAAGAGGCAGAGGTCCGAGATGAGAACAACCCCGGAGTATGGGTTCAGGTGAATCCACTTTCTTTACTTTCTAAACGTTGCGTGTTCACTTATGGAGGGAAATGATACTTCAGCTTGGTCTTTACCATATAGCGATGGGTCAAAAACAGCATGCGATAGACTCGTTACAGAAAGCGCTCTTCATATGTCCAGATGATGTTGCAGCTTTGGTTCACCTCTCTCGTATATATCTCTTCCCTGGAGAAACAATCAACCATGCAGACAACGTTGTCCCTGACAACGTCGACCTGGTGGCTGGGTTGCTTTCTCACCTCACCGAAGGACCTGGTTGGGATGTTCCAGAAGCATGGTATTTTCTGGCGAAAGCATATGGGATGCAAGGCCGTAGGGGTCGTGAGCGCGATTGTTTGGACGTCGCACTTAGGCTTTCGGAGAAACGAGGCGTCAGAGATATAAACGCGTCTCTTGGGTGGTGTCTCTGAGAGTTGGCTAATTCGTTCTTCGGTGGTGATATCTCTTCGACATTCTGTTTCGTATTGCATTTTAGTAATATACCCAGTCACGACTCACTGGCAACTGCAACTTCGTTTGTTCTTTTTTTCGTTTGTGATTATTCGGCACTGTTACAATATGTATGCTACGTATTTGGTGGGGACGTAACTACGAGCTGAAAGTGTGGTTCACTTTGTTCGTTCCATCAGTGCCCCGACTCGCTCCTCCAGGCCAGTCACATTGCCAGTTACAACCTGTCTATTCTCTTCCAGATTGCTCTCCAGTCGGGCAACGGCGCTTTCCAGGTCGGTGATACTGCCACGCATCTTTTGTTGTTCCTCCTCCAACCCATTCAGAGTGTTCTCAAATTCGCTGGCAGAGGTATGCAAAGCAGATAGCGTCTTGAGACGCATCAGTATATGAGGGATTTGAGGTAACGATGGGCCCAATCGGTTGAGTAAAGGAAGAATCTGCTCCTGTAGAGAGGTCGCAGTTACATTTGATTGAGAACCGTGTCTCCGGTGCTGGGATGTACGTTCGAGTTCGGATAACAGTAGTTTCAGACGCCTCGAGATGGAGTCTATATGTCGTGGTTGCGTCAATACACCCAATTGAGCACTGAGACGCGAGATTTGAGGTAGAAGAGGGGGTGGAAGTGGACTTGTCTAAGTCCTAGTCAGCCTTGTTTCTTTGCGAATAACAACAGCCAACACACCTCTTCCAAGGGGGTAGCAGAAGAGCCGATTAGTTTTTCCAGCATTGCTACCCTGCTGTCCATATCTGCCAAAATCCGAGTGCCGGGCATCTCCTCCTTGGTACTCGACTCAGTCTCATGGGGTGTTTCGTTCTCCGTTTGCTCGCTAGTATCTTTGGACCGCTGCTGCTGACCGAGTACAACACCCATCAGCTTTCCTCTTCCTTCCTTTTCTTTTCGAACCTTTTCAAGACGCCGTCTGACGTCCACTAAACCACGTATCAGTTCCCCTGGATCAACTTGACCCTCTTCTTTCTCATCCTGTAGTAAAGGGTTTGATGGATCGGCCAGCTCTGCTTCTAAACTTTGCATTTCTGCCTGAAGGGTCTTCAATCGATGTGATAACGATACATGCTTCCGGCGAGACGCGCCATCCTCGTCGTCCGATGATATTGGCGATGGTGGGTATATGTAATGTGTCCTTACTCGCTCTGTTATGATAGAGGTATCAGTGTGTTTCTGAAAAGGGCTAAGCCTGACATACCACGGCGTTTCTCTGCCCTGCGGAACTTTTTGCTCGCTTCCTCTGCGTTCATAAGATTACTAGAGTCCAGCTCTTCTCTCGACGTTTCCGTTGTCTTTCCTCTCGTAACAGAACGGGTGGGTATAGGGCCTTCGTCATCACTTGAATCTTTCTTGAAGTATACATTAGCAGTCACGGTCGGTTTGCCAGTCTAGGCTCTCAACTGACATTAGTTTGAGAAGATGGTGCAACATCCTCGGTTTCGTATACATCGGGTGCTGTATCCTAAGGCGAAGTTGAGAACCTTTGAGAATCCAGGAAGAAAAGGAGCGAACAATGTCTGGTAAATTGGCGTACTTGTGGACGCTCATGGTGTTACTCGCGAAGGACGAATGATACGCGCCAGTCACGCGTCGCCTTGCTTCACTTCCCCCTCCTGAGTCCTCCACCTACCGGCATTATCATTATCATGGTCTCTCTCACAGACCGTCAACAGAATGACCTGTATGCTACTTTTTATAAAGTGTGTAAAGTTGGTTAATGACAATCACCCTAGAGAGCTAGCCATCTTCCATTATCTCACGAGCCGCAAAAACAAGTTCTCTCAAACACTCGCTGCCTTCCAGTTAGACAGCAACATCGGTGATATACCTACAAATGCACGGTACGACGGCATTTTAGAGAAGAAATGGGTTGCCGTTCTACGTCTTCAGAAAAAGGTAAGATGAGACTTTAATCAAACGTTTCTGCCACCTTTTCATTACCTTAAGAACAGGTTTTAGAACTGGAAACACGCATAAAGTCTCTCCAAGAAGAGTTAGAGAATGCTTCTTCCCCGGCTCAACGTGGTTCAGCTGTAGTAGACTGGGTACCTAAACCAGGAGCCTCCCCACGACACTCCCTTGCAGGACATCGATCACCGATAACAAGCGTTGCTTTCCATCCCATTTTCTCCATGTTGGCGACCGCGAGCGAAGATTCCACGATTAAAATATGGGATTGGGAAACTGGAGAGTTTGAGAGGTCATTAACAGGACATACCAGAGACGTGAAATGCGTGGACTTTCATCCGAAGGGATCGTTTTTGGGTATGTACTCAATGATTGTTTTTCTTTGTTTTTGTTGAAGTATCTGCTCATGCCATTGATCTTTCTAGTTTCTGCGTCGTCTGATCTTACCCTCCGACTTTGGGACACGGAACTATGGGGCAGACGTGGGTACAGTGGTCAAACGATGCACGGTCACGATCATACGATATCCTCTGCTCGATTCTTGAACAGTGGTGATTACATAGTTAGCGCAAGCCGCGACAGAACGATCAAAATCTGGGAGGTAGTCACAAAGTAGGTTACACTTTTATGATTAACCTGGTTCGGGCTAATTGTTTCCTAGATTCTGTATCCGAACCATAGCGGCACACGATGATTGGGTTCGATCAGTGACACCTTCTTCCGATGACCGACTACTCGTTAGCTGTTCCAATGACCACGTACGTCTGTTCTTTATGTGAAATGCATTCCTTCATCGAATATAACTTCATAAAGATGGCACGTGTTTGGGAATTCAAGAACGGTCAGATGAAGGTTGAGCTCCGAGGAGGGCATGACCGCCAAGTTGAGGTTGCCGTCTTTGCGCCTGTTAACTCCTACCCGTATATTCGAGAACTAGTTGGTCTACAGGTAAGCTTCATTGCATTCCAAGCGGTGTTGTCGCTTTAACTTGGAAGACAGGACGACGGCAACGAACCAGGTTTATTTGTCTTTACTGGTGGTCGGGACAACCTAATCATAATCTGGGAGACGCAATCTGGACGTCAACTGAAGACCCTGGTATGTATTTCTGGCGGTTTCCCCGGGCTGTTATATTTACGCTCGGGACCAGATCGGACATGATGGTTGGATACGTGGGCTTGAATTTCATCCCTCCGGAAAGTTCCTCATATCAGCCTCCGACGACAAACATATGCGTGTCTGGGATGTTTCAACTGGACGCTGTACACGAGTCATCCAAGCTCATTCACATTTCGTTACTTGTATAGCATGGGGGCGGACGACGCACGGTAGTGGTCAAAACGGTGTCAATGGTGATGCCCCGGTTAACGGGAACGTTGCTAAGAAGCGAGCGAATGTGATAGCCACCGGAGGTGTAGACCTTGTGGTCAACATTTGGACGCCTTGAAGACGGGAAGTGTCGTATCAAGATTGAAGCTTGAATACTCGACAAATACGTTATTCTCGGTGACGCGAAGAGCGAGCGCTGGAGCGCTGGAGGTCAGCCGATGTTTTTTACCACTTTTCCGGTTGCGTATCTATGCATCCTATTGTTTACACCCAAGTTGGTATGTTTTTCCTCATTTCACAGGTCAACCACTCAAAATTGTGCTGACGCAATAGGAAGGAACCACATTTTATGGAATCATTCACTATGAACTCTCACATTCATTTCTTGTACGATAGTTGTAGAAAAATCGAAGCTGTTTTTAGCCTTACATGAATTCATTAATATCCGGGTGGGGTAGTCCTGTTCTCTTCTCGAATTTGATGGTTGCGAGCGAAGCGAGCAATCCTTATCAACGGGTGAGGGCCCGGTCAACTTTTGTTTGTAATTATTTGTCGTTTCCGTTTCAATGTCGCGCGACCTGCTTGCTCGTCGCCTTTGGCGACGAGCAGCCCTTCCATCCTCTATTCTACCTGCTCCAAAACCTCGAAAATCAACACAGAAAGCATTTTAGTACCCATGTATCAAGTTCAATGACAGAAATCGATGCTTTTTGACAACTTTTACGACGTGTTTCTTTTTCACCGCCAGTAAGATATGTCGGAAAGGTAATACAGGGAGTAGTCGTAGAGGATGTAGCCGCGCGCCAGGTATCTCAATCCTTTCTACCTCTTACAATTGCACAAACCATCATGCCCGTTTTCCCCAGTGTTTTTCGAGATAGCAATACTTCTCTCACAATTCACCTACCAGCCCGAAGAAGATGCCCTTCCTGCAACGTAGTCCAACTGCTTCACGCGTTCAGCAATACACACGACCAATGCAAGAGTTGCCATCGTGCTAAGACAAATCGGAGGTGCTCGCTCTGTAAGGAGCTCAAATCCGAACGCTCATATCCCAGTGAACCCAACACACCTTTCCCCGATCGTTGTAAGAAATGTCGTCAAAAGCAGAAATGTACACGCTGCCATAAGATCTTGAAATTTCGACATTACATTCCTGCTCACCTTCTAGAAACCGTACAACGACGTGGAGTCACTGGTGAAGTTCGGTCAAAACTCACAAAGACGTGCGATAAATGTCGGACCAAGGCAACTCAGAGAAATGTAGACAAGCGGTTGGAGGCACAACGCGAAGGTGAGTAGCTACATGCATATACAGTTTCAAATATCTAAGCAGCTTTTAGGACTTCACTGGTGTACTAGTTGCTCAAAGCAAGTACCCCACGAAGCTTGCACAAATCAGCACGGTCAGCTTTTCGCGACATGTAACGACTGCCGGGCGCGTCGAAGACGCGTCACCATGGAAGATGTGCCTGACGAGGACGAGCCTCCGCCAAGCGACGAATCCGAAGGCGTGGATGTACTGGATTCAGACGACTTTGACCAGTATTTCGGCGATGGCACTGACATGATAGAAGTTGATCTACCGGAAGATGTGGTGGTCACTGAGGCCGAGAAAAGATGTATTCAGAAATTCGTGAAGGCTGACAAGGACCTGAAGTTGCAGACTTGTGGTGTTTGTCGAGAGGTTCGTTGGAACGTGAAGCTGACAGCTGGTGCCTGCCAGCGGTGTAACAAGGATAAAGGAGACGTGAAAAAGTGGGGTACCGAGAATAACGTCCACCCAGGTGAGTCCCGGGTCAGTCGAATATCTTATCAGTGATGCTCACGCAATGGCTACCTACAGCCGATATCCCGCACGCACTGAAGGGCCTTACCGAGCTTGAGGAGATGATGATCTCACTCAACCTCCCGGTCATGTCTGTTCGCCACACCTCTGGGTTTCAATACAAATACAAAGACCATGTCTGCAGCTTTGTTCACGATATTACAAGCATGGCGACACACCTTCCTCGTCTTCCTGAAGAATGCGAGACAGTCATCATCCGACAACAACAGACAGACATGTCGGAACATGTCGACTATATCGTGCGCCGTCAGAAAGTGTTGGATGCTCTTCGTGAGAAGTGTCGAATCGATCCCTCCTACTCTCACATCCAGCTCGGTGATCCCGAAACTCAACGACGGCTTAACGAACTCCCGGAACAAGGCTCCATGGCACACCGAATCCCCACATGTATAGCCTCAGGCTCAGCTCCAGCAGAAAATGATGGCCCTCACACCTCTGCTGATGACATGGAAGCAGCAGCCGACCTAGAGGACACCGGTATAGAGTATACCGACACTGGTGTTCTCAACCTTGGTGCAGGCGGCGTTGATGAAATCACTGCCATACGGGACGCTGCCGCCCCAATCACCCAGCACGGGCAAGTCGGATATGAACGTCACATTATTGTAAGAACTTTTATGCAACCTACTGATTCTGACAACCGCTAACTCCCGCCCTCAGGCCAGTACGGTGGACAGAGGGAATCCGATCAATGAAAACACTCCAGGATACATTACCAGGTGCTTTCCGACACTCTTTCCAGATGGAAAGGGAGATTTCTTCGAGCCGCGAACACATAAAATATCCCTTTCCGAATACTTTTCACACCTCATGCAGTACCGGGATCACCGTTTCGCTAGCCATCGCCGTTTCCCCTGGTTTGCTTTCAATACACTTCAACGCACCCGAGCTCATGCACAGGCAAAAATATTCGTGAACCAGGCTCACGATGCTGCAAAACTTACAGCGAACGACCTTCGAAACATGATGGATGAAGGCGATACAACAATAGCAAACTTAATGATAAGATATGGTGTCCAGCTTCGTGGTACCCGCGCTTACTGGAATGCCCGACGGTCGGAACTCACAGCCGCAATCAACGTACTTGGCACACCACATGCGTTTATTACTCTAAGTGCCGCTGATCTCCAGTGGCCAGGACTCCATCGACATATGCCAAGTCATGGTGAAGATGTTCTACCTTCGGATGACAGTCGCTCCCAAGGCCAACGTCGCCGATTTCTTAAACATAACCCACACATTGCAGCCACGTATCTCGACCAACGTGTTGGGCTCTTCATGAAGCATGTGCTAGGACCCGTTCTCGGGATAAAACAGTACTGGTACCGCTACGAGTGGCAGGAGAGGGGAAGTGGACACATTCACGGTTTCTTGTGGCTCAAAGATGCACCAGACCCCGATGACGTTGACTGGAGTCGCCTTAAACATCCAGATCCGATTATTTCCGATGAACAGCAGGAAAAAATCCAAATTTTTCTATCCTATTGGTCGAAGTACATTACGGCTTGGAATCCCTTCCCTGCTTCGTCGGACGGTGGCCTTACTCCACCCCATCCGTGCACCATTGACCCAGAAACTCTCAACTATAACAAAGCCGAGCTATCCAACCTCCTAAACTGGATTCAACGACATGACAAATGCTCAGCAAAATACTGTCTAGTCAAACGAAAGGTCCCCGGCGAAGAAGAACCAATACAGGTTTGCAGATTTGATTTCCCCAAGGATTTACGAAATGACGCTGGATGGGGTACCGACAGCAAGAACCGTATTCATTTCCACCCATGCCGGAACGACCCTCTTGTCAACTGTTACAACCCTGTTATGATGATGGGTTGGCTAGCTAACACGGACATCAAACCTGTACTAAGCAAATCAGCAGCTCTACAGTATGTCACGGTTGACGCCATTCACCTGTTTCCCAAGCTTACTCAGTCCGTCAGATACATTTCAAAATATGCTACTAAAGCCGAATCAAGTGCGCCATCGTTTACCACAATGCTTAGCGACCTCGTTTCTCGTGATGAAGAGTCAAATGCTCGTTCACTTTGCCAGAAACTCATGAACAAAATGCTGGGAGAACGTTCCTACTCTGCCCAAGAAACCGCCCATCTTCTTCTTGGCGTTCCTCTAGTCCGGGCATCATTCGGCTGGAAGACCCTGAATCTGAGTAAAGAGGGTGGTTATCGGGAAATTGACGTTCATAGTGAGGATGGGACAGCGCAACCCGGAGACAGGTTGGTCACAGACTCTTCGTGGATGCAACGGTATGTGGCGCGCACACCTGAACTAGAAGACATGTCAATGTATGAAATATGGTCGCATTACCACTGGCATGACCACAAGTGGAAATGCAATAATAATAACACCACCGTTATCGTTCGCATCTTTCCCAGTTACTCACCCAACCCTGAAGACGACAAATATGAAGATTACTGCCGTGTCAAAATTCTCTCTCATCATCCCTTCCGTGATCCGAGAAAGCTCCTTGATGGCCCCAATCACACAATGCGTACCTGGGAAGATTTATTCGTTGAGTGTGAGGACAATGGCCACACACATCCTCGAGATAATCTACGCAGCTGGAAGGAAGAGTCTAATCCGGTTGCTGATGAAGTCGAAGAAGAAGAAGAACTAGACGTCGTGGAGGACATAGTAGGGTTCCGGGAGGAGGATTGGATGGTTTATCAACAAATGTTTGCTGGCGCAGCTGCTCCACAATTTGGAATTGACAATCTCGGGAACCGCCCCTTGGATCAAGGCCTTACACCCGATGCTGCATATGACCGTTGGGAGAACCTGGAGAGTGTTTCCAGCTATATATCGGTCCAAAAAATCGAGATGGGAGATATTCAGGAAGAGGTTGACCTCCCTGTGGATTTAGCAACTATTTCGGACGAACAAAAGGCATAGTTTTATCATCATTATTGATAACAAATCTAATTATTTACTAGGTCATACTGAATCGATTCACTGACACTTATGCTCAACTGCTTCAAGGAGAAGAACCTCCGCAACTCAGACTGAACATCGATGGAACCGCAGGCTGTGGGAAAACCTATGTCATTAAGGCGTTATGTCAGGAGCTTCACTGTATGGCATCTGAAAACAATCAACCTGATCCTGTCAGGGTAATTGCTCCATCTGGTGTTGCTGCTCTGAACATCAACGGCTCTACTATTCACTCTGCTCTCTCCATTCCTGCCAAAAACTCCGAACTTGTCCCACTTGCTGGATCTCGTCTTACCAGATTGCAACAGAAATGGAAGGGCGTCCACTTTCTCATTATTGATGAAAAGTCAATGCTTGGGCAGCGTATGTTTGCGAGGATGGACTCAAGGCTCCGACAGGCTCATCCATCAGGATCGGATGCAACTTTTGGCGGTTATCATGCGGCTCTCGTTGGTGATTTTGCTCAACTACCACCTGTAAAGGATAGGTGTCTCTTCTCTAAACCGGCTACGGAAGACACGCCTCTAGGAAAGCTCAGCCATGATGGTCACAGCCTCTATCTTTCATTCTCAGAGAGTCTTCAGCTTCAAATTGTTCGACGACAGCAAGGTAATTCACTGGATCAAGTTCAATTCCGCTCTCTCCTTAGGAATGCCTCAAATGGTGGACTCACACACTCTGACTGGACTTTTCTTCTTGCTCGCTATGCTGAAACATCAGGAAAAGCCCAAAATGTGAATTCGCACAAATCAGTAATAATTTGTACCAATTCGCACCAAGGCGTCAAATTTGCGACCGTTAGTGACTTTCTCCGAATTTTGCTATTTCCACATCCCCCCAACGAATTTTGACTAATTCGTGCTTATTTGTGCTATTTTGCGTGCATTTGGGTGTCTCTAATTGACGCAAATCTGCACATTTCTTACAAATAGTTGGGCCTCGTTTCGTCGCACTTGTAACAAATAATCAAGTAGTGTATATTGACGTTGTTCACTAAGTTACATGTGGTCGTATCTAAATATGTACATCAATGTGATTAGGACCCGACATCTCCTGCCAATTTATCATGAAGTGTAAAGCCTGTGTGTACCAGTGAACAATAGCCAGACCAGAAGTAAACAGTTACTGACAGTACTAGTGGAAGAAGCATCAAGTCTTTGATGATCCTTGTTTGATGAGAACAAATTATGAATCACACAAGCCTAAAAATTCGTTGAAAGCACGATAAGGCGGACAACAAAGACGACGTACTTGCTTCTACAGCTGTTCCAAACCACCCGAGAAACCTTAGCTCAGAGCTGGACCCGGGCCTGAGTCTTGCCGGCATTCTTTTGTCGAGCATACCATGAAGAATAAATTATATGAGAGAGTTGGGGAGAGAAGGAAAGTTTGGAGTGCGAGTGGTAGTGATGGAATGAAGGAAAAAGGAATGAAGAAGAACGTACATATAATAACCAGAACACGTCGTACTACGTAACCTGCAACCCGGTCCCTCGGATAAATCGGTGATCTCGGCAAGTCATTCAATGACTTGACGGCGACCACTAAATTTCACAACTGTGACAACTATGAAAAAGAATGAGAATTCTCTAAGTCCCACTACTTAAATCTGTGTTATCATTTATGGATACAATTCATGAATAAATAGCAAAGTTGCCTTTCGCTTTGGCAAAAACTTAGGTGGAATTCGCACAAACTAGTGCAAATTTGCCCCAAACATTTCTGGGCATTATCCTAATTTACACAGTTTTGCGCCAAACAGCCAAACTTGCGCAGATTAGCTAGGTTAGTTCAATTTGTGCGAATTTGCACCAATTTGCATTTTGGGATTTCCCTGATGAAACCTTACGGACCAAACCAAATCCTCTTTTAACGATGCTGTGCGACTGTATACTACTGCTGACGAAGTTGAAAACTCAAATCTCAAGGAACTGCTCAATCTTAACGAACCATGTGCTCGTATCCATGCCAAGAATGATGGACGTAACGCAAAAAAGGCCCCCCCTGATGATTGTGGTGGCCTCGAGAACAATATTTTCCTTTCACGAGGTGCAAAAGTAATGGTGACCCGCAACTTATGGCAGAAAAAGGGTCACTCTTACTACACCGCCAATAGCTGAATAGATAGCCGACATATGTGCTACTTTATATAATCACCATCTGTCTCCAGATATGTTCACGATATGTAGAGTCACATGACAATGCCCTAATTACTTAGCACAAATGTTTCTAGTGGTCCTCCTGCCCTACTTTTGCATACATTGACCTTTGGTAGGTAAAATATCTCATTTGGACCCATTTCCATCGCGGGAGGAACAAGGGATGCCAGAATTCCCTTTGCTGGATTGTGTTACGGCATGGTTACGGCATGGTCAATATATGTTCACGATATATTGAGTTTATGGGATATATATAAAGTAGCACATATCTGTACGACATGGGCCAGTTTTGGTAGTGTAGCTGCTTCGTGGTTGCTGTTCTCCTTACTAAAAAATATCTGTTTACTAGGCTTGGTCAACGGGACGCTTGGAATTGTGGCCGATATAATCTGGAAAAAGGGTGCCGAATGCTCCGATCTCCCTCTAGCAGTTTTACTTGAGTGCCCAACTTACACCGGTCCTACCCTTTGGAGAACTGGACCACGAGAGCATGCGCCTCAAGGTCATCCTATCGTCCCAATTCCAGTTATCAAGCAATCCTTCGAATATGACAGTCGCCAATGTAGTCGTATGCAACTCCCCCTCAGATTAGCCTGGGCAGTCACAGTGCACAAGTCGCAAGGTCTCACACTGGAGAAGGCACAGATTGGACTGGGGAAGCGGGAATTCTGTGTAGGGCTAACTTTCGTTGCATTGTCAAGGGTGAAGGAGTTTGATGGTTTGATGATCTTGGATAAATTTGATTTCACTCGGGTTAAAAATCTCGGTGGTGCTGCTCTAAATGAACGTAAATCAGACTTTAATAGGAGATATCCTCGGACAAATTTGTAGAATAGTTTTCTTTACTTCTACACCGTTACTGTACATGCAAAGCGTCGATACCAGTGAGATGAAAAAAAAAATGGATTTGAATTTACAAAGGCTAAACACAAATTGAATCACAGGGATTTCAAAGATATGGTAGAGAGATGTGGACAAGTTCACTCACCAATCTCCAGATCTTAGGAGTGACAGCTGCCCAGTGTAGCTGGCCATTGAGGTACTTAGAGTCGAAGGACAATCGCATCCGTGACGCGCGTCCCAGTGGTGATATATTGATAGCCGCGGCAGTGCCTGCGGCTACGCCCGAGCCGGTCGTACTGTAAACTGTCTATAGTGGTATTGATGAGGAATAAAAAGGAACAACGATAAAGATTCGTTTTCTATCGCTACTGAGATTCGAAGCGAGCTACCGGGCCGTGTGCGGTGCATATTTCTCAAGAAAAAAAACGATGGGGTGCAGGGGCGAAGCCCCGCCTAGCTGGGTGAAGGGCAGGAACACATCCGAGCGCAGCGAGCGTTCGTGTGTAAGCCCGGAACCCTAGCTAGTATCATTCATGGGCGCATCGAAGTTTCTGGAACCCAGAATTGTTATCATAACAACATCTAGATCTGCTCGAACAAATCCCCTTGCCCCCCGACAAGTCCGCCGAAATAACAAGTCAACGCTTTCAATTTATCCCCCATCCACTCTTCTTCGACCTCAATAAATTCCTGCACATCACCAACGAGTTGCTTGGGGTCTTCAAGTAGGGCCCCAATCTCGTTGAGGTCACTGTTTCGCGGAAGATAATATGCGATGTTTGGCGTGATTTGACGTGAGAGGTGAAATAGATTTGCTCCGTGAATGGGTTGTATGGAGGAAAGCGGGTAGGTGGGGTGAACCTCAGGGCTTTCTTCTAGTAGATCGCTGTCGTTGGGGCTAGAATCGGATATATAAGAAGGGCCACCCCAGGGTGGGCTGAGAAATACGACGTCGATTTTTCGTTTTGATGAGGTGCTCGACCGAGAGATATAAGACTCGGCGAACGTGATATAGTCGCTCAGAATAAATTCGATATGTTGCGCGACGCCATATATCTGCGCGTTGTGTCTTGCAAGAGCGAGGCGCGTAGGAGAGGTGTCCAAGGCTATTACTGAATCACCAGAATTAAAAAATGAACCAAAGGGTGAAGAAAAAATCGTGGACAAGGACACACCACGCTGGCAGGTTTTCGCAAAGGCGATAGCATTTCCACCGACCCCGCAAAAAGCATCCAATATTGTATCACACCGACAGCGTTCAGCAATTTGATCTGCTATGAACTCCGGTGTGACACTGTACCACCCTTCTTCGTCAAGTAAACATCCAGGCGGTGTAGAGTAAAGCGAGAAAAATCTTGCTCTTTGGAAAAAATCTGGAAAAAAAATCATCCTTGTTCTTCAACGTTCTCAAGGCTGCATAACAGGAAATAACGACCGGAATCACGTACATTTTCTCAGAGCATCGGGAACGTCCTCTGGATTTCGATAATGTGGCACCAGACCCGTCATGTCATATTTTTTGACCCAAGAAAGATTAGAACCGGCATCGACCTGTCCAGGATAATCGTCGTTACGCCCAGATTGTGGATTGGACAGATCGATGATTTCCCTTTCTTTGACAGGATCTTGAAGGCTTTGAACGAAACGACCAAGTCCACTGAAGGCGGATTTCCGTTTGCCCATGAGAGGCAATCCGCAAAAACGTTCAGGAAATGTGTTCCATATACGCCCATAATTACGTAATATATTGTCACTGCTACGTAGTTCGTTCGCTACTTGGTATAATGTATATTGGCTATACCTACGTTCTTCTGCACGATATGCAACCGTCGAAACGTCGGTGACATGGTTCTCCGTTTGGCACTCACTAGCACCTGTCATACACCTTTCGAATAGAACATCATGCATCATGAGTCGTTCACGCAGTACATACTAGATCTAATTTCTACCACAAAGTTCACCATATATGATACAAGATTTATGCAACTCCATTGAGCTCAAAAGTAAGAAAGACAGATAAAATGAAAATGATAAAAATAGTCCAATGTCCATGGGCAAAAAGAGCCAAAGCAATACCAACGGGAGTGAAGAAGAAAGATGCACAACCCATGATACTCGAACTATCCAATCGAAGGTGGCGGATACCATCTGGGATCGTAGCCGGTACTTCCGGCAAAGAGTACCGAGTCACTTGACATATTTCCTCGGGACGTACCCGGCAGATGGAGGTCATCACCATTGCCATTGACGCTCGGAAGCGGCCGAAAGACGGCAGAAGTACTATCCGAAGACGTTCTTCTGCCGCTTAGTACTTCATTAGGAACAAAGAACGGCGACCGAGGGTGGTTGTGGTCTATTTTATCAGCTGATAACGCCCGCTGATGCGGCGGGCGCGGAGATGACTGGATTCCAGGAGGCACGGGTAATTCACGTCTGCCCTGGACGTGAGGAGAAGCAAGTGGTACCTGTCGGTGATTTGTCTGGTGTCCGTTAAGTTGCGTGGACGCGGGAGCGCGGACGGAAGGGGGAGATTGTGAGCGATATGGTGGCGACATTTCCTGCCGGTCAGCAAGCTCGGAGAGCTCTTGTCCGCCAAGTCCACCGAGACCGAGGGCAGGTCCACCCCGAGCTATGAGAATTTCTTCTGGTAAAGGTGTAGATCGATACGGAGGGGAGCATAATATGGAGTATTGGGAATTAGAAGAACTGTTTGTTGATGTCACGCGAGCTGACATCAGCTGTTCTACAGAGCGCTGGACATGTAGTCTTTGTTCCGAGGTGGAAGGTCTGAGGGAGGGAGGAGGAGCTGACATCAGTTGTTCTGCGGAGCGCTGAACATGAAGTCTTTGCTCTGAGGTGGAGGGTCTGAGGGAAGGAGGAGGAGGCGGGGGCGGAATTGGACGGTTTAATGAGGATGAGGAGTGTTGGTGAGGAATGTTAGGTATGTGGGTTGGCGCGAGTCGATTTTGCTGTACAGCGTTTGGTGGCCGGCGATTTGTGTAAAGAGGTGTGGGATCGGACATGTTGACAGAGAGAGACGGTAGTGCATCAGCGGACGAAGAAAGAAATGTGGGAGCTGACATTACAGGCGGCTCCGACATTACACTATCTATGGAGGGTCGTTGTTCGCGTGGAGGAGAACGTGGAGGAGAAGGAGGCGGCA
Source organism: Marasmius oreades (assembly GCF_018924745.1). Taxonomy (NCBI): domain Eukaryota; kingdom Fungi; phylum Basidiomycota; class Agaricomycetes; order Agaricales; family Marasmiaceae; genus Marasmius; species Marasmius oreades. The sequence goes on from NC_057333.1 coordinate 946,621, forward strand.
ACGGAGCAGGATAACTTGGAGCGGGAGGTGTGTTAACAAATCGTGATCCTGCGCGAGAGCGACCCGACGATTTTCTGGGTGGCTGCAGATCCTGGTTAGATGCCAGAAGTCCTTCAAGGAACGAAAACTTACGGGTGCAATAGGTGTACTAGGGGAAGACCTATTCGGAGATGGAGGGTCAACCTGCAAGGAGTGCGACGCAGTTTCTGCGGAATCGACAGATAATTGTCGTGAAATAACGAGAACGTCAGTGGCAGGGACATTGTTCCTCGCAGGTATGAGGCGTTGATTTTCGTCGGCAATGTGACTACCCCTTGGTCCTAGTCCCAGTCCAAGGCTATCACTATCGTCTTCATCGTCGTCCTCAAATATGGTATCGTGTTGAATGGAGTAGTCCCATATAGGAGATACAATGCCTGACTCTGAATTCGTCAAACGCGAACTGGTCCGGAAACCGGCTCTCCTGTAGTTCTCCAAGGTGGAAAGGGTCCTGACGCTCTTGTTAGATGCATCGATCTCGAAACGGCGAGAAGGGGATGTTGAGTGCACTGGAACTGGGGTTTTTTTAAAAGGCAAACGAAGCAGTAACCAGCCTCTCCCGAGTTTCCGACCTAGTTGAAAGTTTCGCCATAGCCTAGTACCGGGAAACGCCTGCTCAGATTGTCCCTTCTGCATAGCGGTGGACGTAAGTAGCGTTGAATAACTAGGTTCTCCGGATGTAGGCGAAGACGAAAGTCGGACGTGTCCACCTCCATACGTAGCACCAGTTGATGATGGGGATTTCTGTAGAGCCAACTCGAACTCTTCGGCCTCCGTTTGATCGATGACCCATGAGCTTCGACGTTTTTCTTTACGGACTTTCTGTGCTCGAAGTCCAGCTGTAATGCGCTGAAGAAGAGTGACCTGAGATTGATTTCCACTCGACGGCTTGCCATTTCTTTTCCGATTTTTCCGAGAACGGTAATAAAAAAAAGACACTCCGCAAATAAGGGCCATAACCACGACAGAGACAACCGGTACGACAATTTGAATCGTCGACCAGCCCTGATGAGCGTCTGAAGCGTCTGAAGCTGCGCATGTTATTAGTTGGGGGAAAAGGGTGCAAAAGTGGCACACACACCTTCAATTGCTTGTGCAAGGTTAAATGTCTTGTTCTGTGAGGGAAACCTAGCAAACGCCCAATCCGGTATATCTATCCCTTTCAAATAGTCAACACCATCGGCTGTAGTATAGGTCTGAACTGTCAATTGGTTCTTCTCGCATGTCTGATTCCAATCCCACGAATACCCCTTCGAAACGTTCGAATCCTCAAGACAAGCGCTCCATATATTCCAAAAGACGTTGGTACTAGAAATGGCGTATTCAGTAGGCTGCAGCTCGAAGCTTGGAACTCTAGATTCACCATGTACACCGGTTCGCGGGAATTGTTTCGCGAGGGAACAAAAGTAAACCACGCGCTGAAGAACAGTAGAGCAATTAAAAACAGCATAGCTCAAGCATTGACAACATACTCGGATGCGCTTTGCATGTCGATACAGCGTCCTTCAAATCGCATGGGCTCTTCCCGTCCTTGTTCTTCAACTGGATCATAATTCGAATTTTAGTACGACTCTGAGGTTAGAGCGATCGAAGTTTCGTAACTTACGACCGAGTCCTTAGAGAAAAGTTTTCAGCAATAATATCATGTGGACCCAAAATTGATTTCTTCCACGTACCTCATCCGCAAATGCGACCTGAATCAACAAACTAACAAGCCCAATTGGTAACAGCAAGGGTCCGTGAAACATAGCTTGAACATAGGATAAATGAACGCAATGAGAGGAATCAACGTGAGGATTTACAGGAGTAGCCCTTCACATGCGGTGTGAGTATGTGGGTGAGAATCAGCCTGGATGGTCAGTTGATCTTGGAAGTAAGTTAATACGAGCCAAGTACTGTCATTGCCTGTCATTGCCGTCATTTCCGTAACAACACCAAGACTAGAAATATATTCCGGACCAAATATCGCAGGTACAGATTGAGTATTACTGTATACAATTATGCTGTACCGGTACGGTGTCAATGGGGAAAGCGACGAGGGTCAGTAACATTGATTTCAGTACCAAAAACTCGCTTCTAAGAAACGATTCGGGACTGTCGACCGAAAACAAGAACCCGCCCTTCGGTGATATATTTCTAAACATCGACACGGTAGAACTCGTAGCTGATTGAGGCGTTGGGCGGGAGTCAATCAATCACCGACCGACTAAGCGACAACTGGGGCGGAAGAAATGGAGATAAAAACAGGATCATCAGGTCCCTAAGGACTGTTCATATCATTTAGCTGTCAAATGGAAGCAGACTTCTGGCACTGGTCGGAGGACCGAAAGTGAGTCGGATTGATGGTTGGCGTCACCGTCAAAGCCAGACAGCAATGGAAATAAGGTAAAGACAGGATAAGTTGCATCTTTATTGTAATTCAACGAGCTGAGCAGTGCTTTAGATGTCTTTGGATTGCAAGCATGGGTCGGATTTCGATGTGCTTGGAGCCTTCAAAAGTGGTACTGCTATAAGAAAGCTTATATCCAGCGATCGGGAACGGGAACCTAGCATCAGTAGTTGTTAGATGAGGTCTTGCCGAAACGGAGAATTATGGCGACGTACAGTTCTCGGAATACCTTGTCCCGGTGAATGCAATCTCACTGGCGTCAAGGTGATAATCATCCATCTCCCAAAAGGATTCCACGCTGCGGGAAGTGTTTTGCATGATGGAGCGGTCAGCCATCGCTTCAAGAACCTGCGAGACAGTCAGCTTAGAAAAAATTTGATCATGACAGGACAACCTAGGGATTTTCTGTCTTTTCCATATTGTACTAACCTCCCATTACGAGCTGAGTGGGCGCGACTTTGAACTTCACGGTGGGATAGATAGATAGATTACACGGCGTGGTCCCAGAAATCGGAACTGCCGGTGGGTGAGCGTGATTGAATGGAGGAGGAGGAGTCAGACCATTTGCTCCGTCAGTTCAAGCTTTACTGGCGAGTCATTGGATGACTTCCCGTAAGGATGTGCAAATAATCTCCTTTCAAATAAAAGTTTTGATGTAAATTGGAAATTGGGAAATTGTCGAATTATTTGCAGATGCCTCCCGCAATGCTGGAAATTTGCATGAAGTGCTCGGATTTATCACACGTGTGGTAGCTCGCCAAGGGCGTAAGCGCGGACAAACTTCCATATCTGGGCTGGAAATCATGTGGACTCACCTCGCTTAACGAAATATTGCAGCAAAAACAGTTTAGAAAGGGGTCGCTAGGCCTTTCTAAATTCAAGAATTTAGAACATGCCCTGATGTTCAGATTCTGGTATTTGTTGCCAGGTATCACTCGCTTAACATATCGCCGATGATTTTCAGCGTTATTTGCAACGATATTTACAAATAATCCTTACGGGAAGTCATCCATTCCACGCTCCACAAATTATAGAGGAGAAAAGGGAAAGGGAGAAGAACTGAATGGTTGGTAGCCAAGATTATTTATTATGTAAAATAATGGCCTCCAGTCCATCGGCTACAGGACATCGGTAATTCAACTCAGTCCAAAGCCACTCTTGCGGGACAGCACTTCTTAACTAGAATTCAATAGGCTGACAGCCCATTTCCAATTCTTCCTCTGTATACAGCACGCGCAGGCAGTGGAACCACGACCGCACTTGGACCAGTTCACCGAGAAGAGTAATGACGGGCAAGAATCGAGTTAAAGTATTCACGGAATAGTAGGGCGATGAGGTGAAGGGTGTCGCGACCTGAATACAAGAACACAAATATAGTGGTATGAAACGGAGAGCGACCAAGAGAATGGTGAACTATCGATACTACAAGACGATTGCCTGGTTTTCACCTTCGCCTTCACCTTCACCCTCGCTGGAGAGGCTGACTTCTACCAAACGCTTGCTTGCTTTCCCTTCTTTCTGTACCCCTTCAACAAGACCACTTCGATGGCTTGTCATCTACACGCTATAAGGATCTTTCGGAGTCATATTGAGCACTCGCTATCTTGGTTCTCTCGTGGTCAAGTGACCTTCAACTCGACACCGACAGAACTGAACGGATGCTCCAGATGTGATTCAGTCTTCCTTTACGAGAGGAGAGCAGTCAAACTGCTTGGTTTATTATTGGCGATTTATTGGAGGTATCATGAGTATCAGGTATGTCCATGATTCTTCGCTGGTTTCTCCTTTTTCCTACTGGAGCAGTGCTATTTTAGCCTCGATTGTATCAGGATACTGGGTCATTCAGAGGAGAGTCGGTGCTGCTGCTTCTCACCCGCACGCCACAGGCCCTCAAGAGGACGTTGACGCTAGGCTACGTTACGCTGGCGTATCTACAATTTTGCAAACTTCCATGCAGTTGCTGGGACGCGAACCAACTACAGGCAGCACCGGCGTTCCAATTCAGTCAAAGATGTCGTACCTCTTGTCTACGAGGATTATGAGGCAACGTGCTTCAAGCCCGACCGTTTCCTACTGAAGGAGGTTCTGAAGAGACTTACCCGATTCCTCAACCAATCTCATTCGGATTTGGTGAAAACTGCATTCCGGACACAATAGGCCCTTAAAGTTATGCCTTACTCCCACTATGACATCGCCAGCGAACCGATCGAACACTCCGAGGCCTACACCGCCAGAGTGGCAAGACATCTTCAGGATGATCGAGCGGGAGCTCCCAGGAGCTCCAAACATAGTTAAGGGGATGTCCTGGGAGAGTATATCCCACGGACATCCCGGTTCGACAACCGCTGGAGGACCTGGCGACATCCTGTAGACCTCGTCCTGGCAGCGCCGGGTGTATGCCACGTCATCCATAGGTGTGGCTTGACTGCTTTGGGTTCCATAGGGATGTAGACTTGAGCGAGAATCGTACGCCAGTTGAAGCGACTCTATGACCACGGCCCTTATACCACCAATTTGGTAGGAGCTCGCGCAGATGTTCTGCTTCTCACCATCCCTCTCACTCGGTGCTCATAATGGCGTGGGCTGGGACACCCCAGCTGTCCTGGGGATGTACCTCATAAGTCATTCGGGAACGTGGGTATAGCTCTGATGCGATCAACTGAAAGTTAAAGTTATTGACGTTTAGACAGGTATAAACGTCTTGGTACATGTGAGGTTCATTGGAGATACTCCAACTCATGTTGTCGCGCCTAGCTGTCTTTGTCTTACAATGCTCAAGTTTTCAATCGTATTGTATATCCTCAAAATGATTCTATTCTTTTGATGGTTTTTACACTTGTAAGTACTAGGACAGTTTGATGTATTTTATTAACTCTGGTCAGCGAGTATTGACGGCAGATGGCCATGTAGGCTTCCCATCCAACGAATATTCGATAGCGAATTTTAGCCTATTCAATCCGTTGAATACAGCCGAAACCGTGCCGAAACTGATCCAGGAGCACTTCTTGTAAGTTGTGGCACCTCTTCCCAACGCGTGAAGTCCGAGCAACTTTTCATTATCGCACTCCAATCACACATTTGCTTGTTGATACCGTATATGGTGTGTGTTTTAGATGCATCAGAAACAGTATAAGTGGGTACTAGTCGCGAAGTTCCTGATATCCTGCTCCCCAATCTCTCGAACTCGGATGGATCTCCTGAAGTCATTCTTGATACTCTTCATCTCAGCCTTTACCCTCGGCCTCCTCGTAAAGCGTCATCATCGTTGGTTGCACCTACCTCCTGGACCAAAGGGCTTGCCTATCGTCGGAAATATTGTTGATGCACGAGCAATTGCGAACAGCAATGAGCCACCATGGGTCACGTATTCCAAGTGGTCGGACATCTATGGCGACATATTCACTTTCCAAGTCCTTGGCTCCCGCACGGTCATTCTTAACTCATATAAAGCAATCATGGATCTTCTGGAGCGCAGATCTTACAATTACTCTGACAGACCTTGCACGTATTATTCGATATCAACCAATTGTTCCATGATCTCATTGTTTTTCCTTGCGCGCAGCTCTACCAATGCTCAACGATCTAGTCAGGTTTGTGTTTCTCTGCTTGTATGATATATGTGTAGATACTGAGTTGTTACTGCAGGTGGAAGTGGCTGTTTTCTTGTAAGCGCTGAGTTCCTGTATCACCGTTTCAACTTATCTCACCCATCTCGTTGTCGCTCTTTCAGTTATGCGATACTCTGACTGGTGGAGGTATGTCGAAAAATCCATCTGTTGCTTTGACTTGAGGACTACCAACTCACTCTTCTATTTGCATAGATTGCACCGGAAGACTGTTCACCAATCTTTCAACCATCCTCAAGTTCTACCAGAGTACTACGACATTCAGAAGGAAAGAACCTCCTTATTGATACGGAAGCTAGCCACGTCACCGAAAGATTTCTTTGAACATGTCAGGGCGTGAGTTGCAATCCTCCTCAAGTCTTTCAGGCAACTCAACGTGAAAAATAGGCATTCTGGAGAAATAGTCCTTGAAATCGTGTACGGTTATCGCACTCAAGAAGATATCGACATGTACATTAAGCTGGTCGACGGGGCGATGGAGGGATTGAATGCATCAGGTGTTTATGGAACATATCTGGTCGACTATTTTCCGATACTAAAACACGTACCTGGTGAGCCCCGATTTCCTGTCTGTATGTTCAGTTTATAGAATTATGTCGAAATCTCCGTCTCAAGCCTGGTTTCCGGGTGCAAGATTCAAAACCGAAGCTGAAATGTGGGCTCGAAATACAGATCGAGCAGTCAACCTTCCATGGGAACTCATAAAAAAACTCATAGTTGGTATTTTTCACTCTTTTCTCCGTGCCTCGTCGATCAAGTTCACATCTGATCAGGACGAAGGAAGCGCCGTGCCCTGCTTCTGCACACGAAACCTGGAGAAAATCAGAAAAACAGCCACTTCAAACGACAATTTGGTCATGGATGAAGTCATCAAGAACTGTGCCGCCACATCTTTTCTTGGTAAATGTCCATTTGATCAGGACGAAGGAAGCGCCGTGCCCTGCTTCTGCACACGAAACTTGGAGAAATTCAGAAAATCAGCTACTTCAAACAACAATCTGGCCACGGATGAAGTCATCAAGAACTGTGCTGCCACATCTTTTCTTGGTAAATATCAACAATATTTCATGCATGGTTTCTGACTCTGGAAATTTTAATTTGTTCAGGCGGTGCCGAGACTGTAGGTCACCGAAGGTTTCATTTGTGGATGCCCAACTCACGTCTCTACCTGTAGACCGTGTCGGCTGTTCTGTCTTTTATTCTAGCGATGGTGTTGAATCCTCGAATTCAAGCACGAGCACAAAAAGAACTCGATGAAATCACTGGTTCCGCCAGGCTACCTGAGTTCGCTGACCGTGAAAATTTGCCATATATCCACGCCATCCTTTTAGAGACTCTAAGATGGAATCCTGTCTTGCCACTCGGTTCTTCCGGTTAATTGGAATTCCTTGTTTAACCACTAATAAACATTCAGCTATTCCTCATCGTAGTGTGAATGATGACGTATATGAGGGATATCTCATACCTGGGGGTGCGGTGACCTTTAGTTTAAAATTGCTGCCCTCTAACAGTTTTTCAGGTTCAGCCATCATCGCTAATGCCTGGTAAACTGCTCCGAGCGCTGTTCACCTCAAAAGTACTGACCCTCTCTCAGGGCCGTTTTACGCAACGAATCTCTTTATGGTCCCGACACAGCCAATTTCAACCCAGACCGATTCATCAAACAGGACGGGAAATCTCTTCCTCCCAATCCCGAGTCCATTGCATTTGGGTTTGGCAGACAAAGCTGTCCTGGACGTCAATTTGCCCTCAACTCAGTCTGGTTGACGATCACCTACCTTCTCGCGAGTTTTACGATAGCTAAAGAAATTGATAACGAAGGCAAAGAAATCAATCCAGTGGTCGAATACATGGTTGGGCTTACCAGGTTTGTGTCATGTTTTCGAATGGGACGTAATTGCTGAAACGATACTAGCCACCCTCGTCCTTTTGACTGCCGATTTGTTCCAAGGCCATCGGCTCCATCGTTCAACCAATGAGTTAATGAAAAAGTCTGTATTTCTCCCCGACCCTCACCTGCGCGGAATTCTGTTTTGGTAGTGGTACCGAATTTCTCATGCAATATTTATGCGTGAATATCTACGAGTACAGTCCACACAATTGCTATTACTAAGGACTTATGATACTCCATCAGCAACTTGACAATTTACTGGTGGGAACTTTTTAGGGCTTTTTAGGGCTTGTACAAGTCGACAAGTCACCAGCCACAAGTTATGTCCGATTTCCGACAAGCTCAGATTTACTCGGGTCCATCCGCTAAAGTTTTCCAGTAAACGTGTGTTTATGAGACAGCCTCCAATGTTGGGGGTAGTGATATCAACAGTTTGGTTCCAAACCACTCTCGATCCGAACTGAAGCCGAAATCCCCATTCGGCTCGGAATTTCGGTTTTTAGACGAGGCCAATATTACCGGAACGGTTCAATGTGCAAGCCGTAGTTTGTGCCGGTTTGCACCAATTTCGTGAAAACCCCGGTTCGCATTAGGCAAGTTTTTCCATGTGTCACGCCATCAAGGGTCAAATTGCTGTTATTCCAAATTTGAACAATTTAATAGCCAAATGTTATCTTCATTAATTTTATTTACATAATTTTCTAGACTTGTGGGAGCCGCAGCCCGGCACAGTTTTGAAATGGCTCTTGTCCAGAAGCTGCACTGCCACAATGGCTCCAAACTGAGGTAGGGCTGTGTAAGATCACAAGCCGCAACGAACGGACCTGACCTCCTGAGGACACTAGTTGGGGGTTCTTGGAGTGCAGAAATCATGTTCAGCAATTTAAATAAAGCTATTTGGGTCCTATTTGGGGGGGGATAGTTGGGAGGTGAAATGAACCGTTCAACCTTAGAACCACTGTACTCAACTAGTGGGGTTTTAAGGCTTACGTGGCAAGCTAAACGATAGGGACCGCCGAGGCGACAAGGTTTACTCAATGGTAAACACTTGCTGGAGAATACTGGGAGGGTGTTTGGAAGCGCTTGTAGCACACTGGAAAAGATACTGGGGCTGAGGAGACTGGAATATTTGGGGGAACACTTGGGAACACTGAGGAGAGAGAGAGAAAAGCAGAAAGCACAAGAGACAAAACACAAACAGAGGGTTTAAAAATTACAAGGCTGGGGAAAAAGCTAGATACATGGTGGGTTTATATACTACTGAGCTATCTACATGGGGATAAGACTTAGCCAATAGGAAATAAGATGGAATAACCATGGAATGACTGGGAATGACTGGAAGAGCTGGGAATGACTGGAAGAGCTGGGAATGACTGGAAGAGCTGGGAATGACTGGAAGAGCTGGGAATGACTGGAAGAGCTGGGAATGACTGGAAGAGCTGGGAATGACTGGAAGAGCTGGGAATGACTGGAAGAGCTGGGAATGACTGGAAGAGCTGGGAATGACTGGAAGAGCTGGGAATGACTGGAAGAGCTGGGAATGACTGGAAGAGCTGGGAATGACTGGAAGAGCTGGGAATGACTGGAAGAGCTGGGAATGACTGGAAGAGCTGGGAATGACTGGAAGAGCTGGGAATGACTGGAAGAGCTGGGAATGACTGGAATGACTGTGAATGACCAAATGTCAAGGTTTCTAGAATGGCAAGGATGTCCAGGATGCCCAAAAATCGATTTCTGGGGATTATTTGCAGCTAGACATGCCCTGGAAAGTGAATGATTCGTGACAGGAGGTACAGACAAGCTGGTGGACTCGTGAACTGGTGGGCTGGTCAAACCAGCCGAAAAGCCCAGAAAAGCCCAGAAAAGCCAAGAAAGTTCACCAGTAAATTGTGTAAGTTGCTGATGTCTTCAAAAATATAACGTGATGGAACTAGCATATGCTGGTGAATTAGTGGTTCCCCAGACGCGACCAGACGCGCAGTCGGCAGGTGTTTGGGCTAGAAAAGAATCATAGACTCAAAACGAGATGAAGTTGAAGATTACTGCAAGAATACTCACAGGTTCGTCCACTTCAGTCTCGGTTTCTCCCCCACCTCTTCACCTTCTCTAACCTTTCCTTTTCCTTTAAACAGATTTGCGAAGGAGAAGGAAGTCAGTGACACTGCGAAGCTGAATATACATGCTCACAAGCTTATATTGACTACTGAAGGCGATGTAGGTGTGTATGAAGAGGGCCGATAATGCGACTTAGTTGACTATGCTACACAGTTCTTTTTGCACTTTAAACAGTGTTACGGAGTGATATTTATCGTATTAAGAACTAGAGTGAGCCCGAATTGCTAGTTAAAGCTAGTGCCGCTAGTAGAATGTGCCGTAGGCGCAGCTAGACCAGTTAGAGAGAGCCGTAGATCGTGTCAGAAAACTGTATGACCGTTCGAAACCTGTAGAACACTATGAGCAGAGGACTTAAGCGGTAATTCACCAAGTTCTACTCTCTACATTCTACTATGCACTGGCATATCAAGGGATTGTACTATTAGGAGACTTGTAGTCTTCACAGGACCGTTTGTAGCAGAACTTAACGGAGTCAAAAGACCTTCATACTAGGAGTACCTACTTCTACGGGGGATTTAGTTGACAAGAAATCGGACATAGGACCACGCAGACTGGGAGAAATTTGATATGACCTTAGATCGAGTCCCGATCTGAGGAAAAGACAAAAAGACATGATACAGATCCCAGATCACAGATAGAGTACCCAGGAACCAGGCAGGAATGAACAACGGATCTTGGAGTCCGCACTGTTCATGTGCTATGGCGATTTGGAACTCTGGATCCATATGCTGGAACCACTTGGACACACAAAGTCCATATGATTTGATAACGTCGAAGAGCAGGATAAGGTCCATAGGCAGGAAATACCGTATGGTACGCCTATGTAGGTCCATTCTACATGCTGAAACAAGAATGAAGAACGGTCCAGATTGGTCCGAAACATATGATTCGAATATGGAAAAGCTCTGTAGACGAGATTATGCACATGTAGCGGTCCCTAGTGATAAGATTCCGCATGGATTCGTAGCTACGGTGCATTATTTTTAGAGAGGAAACAAGTAGAGATAGGATTACAAAGCTAGCATAGAAGTAGTATAAAAGCAGCTCATGTATCCGTAGATAAAAAAAGTACTACCCGTGCGTAGGAAAGTCCTGAGTGGGTTGCCCGTGAGTAACTGCTCTTGACACCAATAGAGAGATTTGCCCTGTCATTGTGCAGTGAAACGATAAGATTTGATTTGAACTATACGAGACCGTCGAGGTCAAAACTAGAGAACTATCCATCCGTAGGCCGCCGAGGTCTTGATTACTGTTTCGTGATCTGTCGAGGGTCTTAGCGTTCGTGTCCGTCGAGGGCAATAGTCTCCAATCGTTCGAATTAGTCTTACCGTAGACGAAATTCACAGTCCCACTTAGTCCACTGGACAATAAACAGAGCCCCTACAAACCCTAGAATTCCCGTAGCTGTGGTGTTTTACACTTGCAGTTACACATTGATTTCAGGAATATCATTTCCCACAATTAATCCTAGACTCAAAATTCAGTAGATTCTCACACTGTAGTTTAATCCTATTACTTGTATATAATCCTAACATAATTCAAGTGTTCAAATGTAATCCCAACTCAAAAAAAAGGACTATAATCCTTGGATAATCCTATGTAATCCTGAATGGGAGGTAGGATTAATCTAATTTAATCTATGATCCAACTGTAATCTAATCCTGTGTAATCCTAATCTAATCCCTAATCCTAATCTAATCCTAATCTAATCCAATCTGGGTCAGTTGCTGAAACACCAAGTAGTGCTCTTGGAGTTGAGGTTGGCTGCCTTCAATCAAGTTTATTATAAAAAGCTGGTACCCAACATTTGCACTTTGCAGTTAGCATATATTTTTTGGGTGCAGACAACAACTCACCCTTCCTTTCACTTCCCATTTGAAAAGCATTTCTTGGCTTATTTTTCTCAGTCCTTCACTCACTTCTAACCCTTCTTGACCTTGCAGACTTGTAACTTGTTGTGATAAATTGGGAGGGACATCAAGCTGACTTGATGTGTTAGCAGGTGAGATGGGATTGAGAAGAAGAGGCGAGTGGCAGCTGTGCAGCCGTGGCATGACTGTTATAGTCCAGCTTTCCCACGAATCTGTCAACCTGTAGCACGTGCAAGTCTTGTTGATGTCTGGCGCATTCCTCTCTTCTGAATTACTTCCACCATCCCCAACATGGTGTTTCTCCTCTGTGCATTGTTGTCAACTTTCAAGTGGCTCAGTAATTGGCCAATATAATGTGAAGGAGTTTATTTGGACCCTAGGTGTGTAGTCATTTTATTTTTATTTCCAATAAATTCTGACTGCTTTGAATTCTTTTCATGTTGTATTGCATAATCACAAGGGCCCATTCATCATGCACTACCTGTATGCTGTGAGGAAGTGGCTGCAGGTAGGAAATTCCAGAGTGAAGTCTACAGACCCCCAGTGATGGTTGATTACACTAAGTCCACTCACAGATACTAAACAATGTCACATGCACAGTCTGGATTACAGTAGGATTAATCCAAGCTTGGTGGGATTATGGTAGGATTAATCTATCTTGGTGAGATTAGTGTAGAATTAGATGCCAATAAAATTACATAGGATTATATAGGATTAACAAGGATACTATTATGTAGAATTAAATAGAATTATAATGTGATTAATCCTTATTTTTGTTGGTTGGGATTGTACTTGCTTCTCCTCAGATTATGATAGGATTATATTGTAGTGATAGGATTAATTTACAGTGCGAGAATCTACTGAATTTTGAGTCTAGGATTAATCATATGTAGTGCAATTGTTGTTGATTTCATAAGACCTTCATACGATATTGAGACTGTGATCTTGTGCGTAACCTTTGCCAAGCAGTCCACCCTTGCAATCTTTCCTGGTGTGTGGAGTTATTGATAGACTTTACACGGAGGTTTACTAGTTCTTGGGTTGATTTGGTGTTGGTGCTACTTCCGTAGCTCTGATATTAGGTTGACTCTTGAGTGGTATACTTCGCCCTTTACCGACTTTAGGGACATGGCTGCTGTCGTACTGGTGTGGATAGTCTGGAGGATCCTCATTCACATTGTCATGGACCTGAGAAGTGCTGGCACCACCACATTGTGTCAAATAAACTTGTAAATTTGCATTAGAATTGCCATTGGGAATTCCATATGGTCTGTTCCCTCTGTTCCCAAATGAAGTCGCGCTGTTTACTCTCTTCAATGCAAACGACAGTATGCTGGCATGTCTTACACCACCTCGAGATTGTGTTTTCAACGACGCTGAGAAGCGATGAGTCCATCTGCCGCGTAATCTCGCAAATCTTATGTATCTCGGATGAATCACCACGATTTCAAATTCACCTTCAGAACATCACCTTTCTCTGTGTATAGTCATACACGAATACAAGTCCAGCTCACCGATGCTCGGCCAATTCATGTCTTGCGATGCTCAAGTTTTCAATCACATTGTATGTTCAAAGTCATTCTTTCACATTATAGTATGTGGGCCAGCGGGGGACCGCTGGCGGTGCCGAGTCCGAGGTAGTGCTCTTTCCTCTTGTTTTGCATCACTTAAAGTGGCACTAGATGTCAGGATGGCTATTAGCTGGCCCACAGCAGCTGGTCAATATTCAGGTCAACTTCCTTCGACGTCTGCTGGGCCACGGGAATCACTTCATTACAGTCTTGTATACAGAGACGCCCCTCTAGGAGGAGACCATGTAAAGCGCTTATAAGCACAGCCTGTAATTAAGGGGAATGCACGTTATAATCCTATACAGTTATTTATAGCTTGTAATCCTTTACATGGCTTATAATCCTACCTGTAGGCTTAAAACCATGGCTTAAAATATTTGATATGGCTTAAAAATATTGGCTTAATAAATCCAGCCTGGCTTAAAATTGATTAATTGCAAAAGGGGGAATTGAACCAATAACTCCACCATGCACCAACACTGAGCAGACATCTTTGTCCACTACACCATGATTCCATTTAAAATAATACATCAGCTTCTGCTTATGTAGGGTTCATCCTGGGTACATAATACTGGGGGCAAGCCCCCAGACCCCCTCATATACCTTTGAATCCCTAACCTCTAACTAGCCCTAACCTGCCCTAACTGCTAACCTAACCACCATACCCAACTGCTAACCCAAACCGCTAACCCAAACCGCTAACCTAACCGCTAAGTCCGAATTGCTAAAAAAAAACGCTAAGTTTAGTAAGGCATTTTGCACGGCTGATAGGCTTATAAGCCACTTACCTTACACCCCCGCCAAACCTTATAGTGAAAATCACTATAAGCCCTGCTTAGGGTTATAACGCACATGCCCTACTTTATATGGCAGGCTTATAACCTGGCTACATGGTGTGTTGCCTCTAGCCGATTCATCAATGATGACTGTTGCACTGAGGTACCTATTATTCCTCATTACACGTCCGCCATCACCTACAGTGACACACCTAACTATGTTGGTATTGCGTGCTAGCAGCCATCTCTGTCAGTGTATGGCAGGAAGCGCATTGTAGAATGATGAGACGAAGGAGTTCACTAAAAACACTTACTGTGACTTCCACAATGAAGTCAGTGACAGAGAGGAGGTCACCAGAATGTGCATCCACATAAGCCTTGTACCCCGTTATCGCGATATAAATCGGAAAAGACCTTAAAGATGCATATTTATACAATTTTAACACTTATGAGTTATAAATTATGGGATTAATAGGACTAGAGTGAGCCCGCACTTCTAGTTAAAGCATGAGCCTCTACAAGAGACTTTATCTGTACGAAATGTACAAAATTAGGAAAGATGAGAGACTTCGCGGAAGTTCAGAAAACGGTACGAACTTCAGGAAGCAGCCGTTTAAAAACCTTCGTTCTTGTATTGGAAGGCCTCCTCTTACTCCTGGAATGCTCATAGCAAACATAGGGATTTTATTATACACTTTATTGAAACTTCAACGAAGTCTGGTTGGACTGCTCAGATATTAGAATTCTCGGATATAGAAATCCAAACAAGGATAAAGGAAGGAACATCCGATTCTCACGAACGGAAAATGGAAAGAATAGGAATTTCTCGGAAAACCAAGGAAACACGGACTTCAGCGAAGTGCACGTGTTATTTGATTGCAAGAGGGAAACCTTGGGGACAGGGCCTAGGATCGAGGCTAGATCTTCTCCAAAAAGGAATAGAACAGGAACAGGAAGAATGGATACGCCTGAAACAGGGACTCGTTCCCTAGGAAAAACAGGAGAATGCGGATATGTCGGGTACTTCGGCGAAGTCAAGTCCCTACATCGCAACCAGGAAACAAGGAATAGATATTCAGTTTAATATTCGATTGGGCACTTCAGCACATAAAACTCTTGTATTATACCCGATTAAGCGAGTTTCTGTTTGACTGAAAGGGATTTCATTATTATTTACTAGTTTCACACACATTTTGGACTTTTACTATTATTTATTAGAAAAACCGTATATAAGGAGGGCAGGAAAGAGGGATTTTCCCGCAACCTACGAGAGGAGACGCAGTTCACCTACTAGGATTCGCTTGAGATTTGACCTTTGCCCCAGTCTTCACTGAAGTTGGTGTTCTGTGTTTGGAAGGATAGATTAGATTATTGCAATTGAATTTGGTATTGGCATATTGTCTTGGAATTGAACTCTGGATATTGAAGTCAATTTGGACTTATATTGAATTTGGATTGCTATTGTCTAGTTTGGATATTGAACTTGAAACCAAACTTCGGCGAAGACTTGTAAAAGCTTTGTTGAAAAGTCAGATATCGAATTTTGGGATTTGTGAATCATACTGTCACCCTTGTAGTGAAAGAACCTTGATTGAAATAACTATAAAACCGAAGACCCCACATATTCTATCTTTCTTGGTGCCTCTTAGTGAAAACTAAAGCCTTAAGAATACCGACCTCCACCCCTTACACTTGTGTATACTCTTCTTGGTGTGGTTTTGGTTTGTGCACTTCGTGCTTGAGGTGTGTTTACTAGCCATATTTAGTGGTGTTACACAGCGTTATTACCGTTCTGGATTATCTCGTTCTGCACTTCAAAACCATAAACAAGGGCAACTCTGAAAGGCAATATCACGGATATACTCTACTAGTATCTAAATAAACGCATTTTTAACATTTTTATATATAATATAATCAAAATGGGAACATAATATGAGGATTAGAGCAAGCCCAAGCTGCTAGTCAAAGCACGGGTCTATTTGTGGGTTAGTCGAAGTACGAAAAGTACGAATTACCTTATAGACGAGAGTCTTCGATGTTCCGAAACCTGTAGGAACCGATGAAGCAGCCTTTTAAAAACCTTCGTTCATTTGTATAGGCCTTGTCTCACTCGCAAATACTTGTAGCAAACATGGGGACACTTGATTTTACTAGCAATTTATTGATTTCTTCGATATTGGTTGAAAAGACGGAAACAACTCTTAGAAGTACATCTGGAAGTAACAATCGGACGGATGTAACTATCTAAAGTCCACTCCAGACTTAAGGAATGGAAACAATGCCGGTGGCTGTAACTTACAGCTGGAAACAAGAAAAGGGGCAGATGTCGACGATGTCCGGTCAGAAAGGATATTCTACCAGGAAAGAACCATAGGGACGATCCCTGGAATGTAGATCGAGCAGTTTTGGACTATTCCAGATCGGATAGAACAAGAGAGAACAAGGGAGCACATGGGGACTCACCTTGGAAACAAAAAAGGGGTCAGGTATCCACATGCAAATGTCAAAGATATCCGACTCGGAACAGGAATAAAGAAAATATGAGGAAAAGAAATAAGGAGTACTATATTCTGGACAGTTTTATATCTAATTGACATGTACTATACCTGATTAAGGGTACTTTGGTATCTCTGAAAGGGATTTCTCTATATTTTCGACTTTTTACCATATCTTCGACTTTTGATTATTATTTATTCGAAAAAGCGTATATAAGGAAGGGTGGTAGCAGCAGTATTTTCCCCAGTAACCTACGACAGAAGCCTAAGTGCTTTCACTAGGGGACTCTGGCTCATACTTTGCCCCACTTCTTCGAAGTTGGTGTTTGTATTTGGAAAAGATTAGATTTGAACTTTAATTTGACTTGAATTTGTTGCCACTTTGGTACTTGGAAACTTTGAACTTGTAGAGTCGCTTTGACTTGAATTTGAATTGAATTTGATAGTTCTATTTGAACTTAGAAAGAATTGAACACCTCCTTGAAGTAGTGAGCTTCGTAGAAAGCCTTTGTCATTTTGACTTGTGAACACAGAATTTGAATTTGTTTTGAACCATATAAAGCCCCACCTTTGAAGTCCTATCTTAGAGTTCTCAGTGAACCTTGCTGAGAGTGTCCATTGATACCGACCTCCACAAATCAACTACGCTAATTGCTAGTGTTGGGTTTGGTTTTGCGCACTTCGTGCTTGGAGTGTGTTTTGCTGCACCTAGTAGTAGTTTTTAGTGCCGTTAGTGAGATAGTCGAGGGTGGGCTTGATCTCGTTTTGTTTTCCTTGCAAGGGGGAGAAGCTTCAATCAGGCTTGGGATAGCATTCTCAATATCGATAGAAGGCGTAGAAGGCGCGATACTCAGTGGTTCAGAGTCCGAGGTACGAGGATGAGGCTGTTGCTAACTTTTCTGAGCTTCTTAAGGGTGAGAACATATTTCCTTTTATATCCACTTTTACCCCTTCTCTCACCACAACCGCCATGTCGCCCCGCTCCTCCCATGAAATCCCTCACAATTTTTTTTCTCTCTTTTTTCACTTCGCATAGTGTTAACATATTCAGTGCCTTTTTGTATTATAGTCTTCAATATATGTCTGCTTGATCTTCATCTTCTGTTCCAACTTATCCGATGATTCTACAATCATCCTTTTCACCCTTGTGCCTCAGACCAAATCTCGGTGCCCATTTTTTTGAAACATCCCACATTGAATATACTCATCATGATTTTCTAGGTCTATGCCAGCATAAAACATCTTCCTCGACTCGACTGGGTACTGTGAGTTTGACTGTAGAATGAGAGTGTGTTGCCTACTTGGAGATCAGATCGATGGTGCATTTCTCCCTTTTATGTTGTTGATAAACGTTCTATATCTATATCTGATTGATACTCAAAGGTGGAACATTCTTCGTTCCTCCTCTTCTTTTGCAGCCACGAATCAGTTGCTCCTGAAAGTTCGTCATTCACAACAGTTTTACCTCATCCATTACTGACAGATCGATTCAGTGGGAAAGGTGAAGAAGGAACGAGATCTTGACATCAACCACCTGTTGTTTGTCATAGATCAGAAGACTGTCGGAGAAGGACTTTCTGACAGTGCGATTGTTAAGAATGTGCGTTCTGTCCAGTGTTCCTGACTGAATACTATTCCTATCATGCAGGGTGCGTTTGCCCAGCTATGTAGCTCGAGATTAATATTAGTTCTGTTTCATTTTCGACAATAAGTTGCTATATGTCCACTGGTACTTCAAAGACAGCATCATCGACTGGACTAGGTTACAGCAAGTACCGTAAATCCACCATTTCGATTATTATTGAATCTCTACGTGTAGGTGGATCCCTAATTTCGCAGGGCCATATATCCATAGGTGATTTGACGAGTCTACTATTGTATACAGTATATGTTGGTAGTGGTTTACAAATGTTAACATACGTGGCCCCCGGAAAACCCCTGGTTCTCTGAGTCACTTCCCATAGTTCAAGCGTTATTTGTTTGAGCAAAATCGAGGATCGTCATGTCATGTCAACTAACATGGAAGGTAGAAGCCATGCACAATGCATGTTTCGAGAGAGGGCATGACGAGGGAGCCAAAGATACTGGGCAACCAGTTGTATTTGTCCTGATAGTGCTGACTGATAATTGACAAAGAGAGGGCAAGTTGACCTCTCAAACATTGGGTATGTAGCGATGCTACAGTAGATGCTAGAGTAAACAAGAGATAATGATACGAGAAACAACGATGAACGATGAGCGAGGGAAACAGCAATGTATGGGACGACAATGCAAGAGATAGACTCGAGAGACAACGACAACCGAGAGAAATGTTGATGTAGAGACGATGATGAATGATGAACAAAGGAAACAGTAATGTAGGGTATGACGACTCGAGAGAAATGGTGATGTGCAAGACGTGAGGGAGGCCCAAGAGAAATGATGATGTAGAGACAACGATGTGTGAGAGAGAGGGACGATGACAGACAATGACAACGTGCGAGAGAGACCATTGTTGTTTCCACCTGGTTTTTCGTTGAGGGCAAGTGTTTTCATTTCGGTAATGGATTCAGTAGATAGTAAAGGTCCACTAAATCCCGGTAATAGAAAAGTAGGATTGACCGCCCTCGTCACCTCAGACTCGGCACCACCAGCAGTCCCCCGCTGGCCCACATACCACAATGTGGGACTTATGCAGACGATACGAAGATCCTACATAGGAGATCGGGCGACAAGGGGCGGGTTATCTATCCGAAGGAAAGAGCGGGATTAGTTGTCAGCAAATGTTTCGACCATGAACGACGTACTGGCGTTGATAAATGACTGTCCAAATGCCACGAGCTTGTTAGCCTCAGTAAATGGTACATTCTGAATATGGTCACTACACACCTGCCCAAACATCAGAATAGAAGTCGTAAAACATCAAGACAAGAAACGAACCTATCCATAAACATAAGGCTCGACCCTGCTGCAGCCATATCTGTTGTGCGAATTCTTCCCCTATCGCCTTCATTACCCAAATCCCACTCATCGCCGGAACCGGCTTGCACCCATCCAGTTGGGCTGCCACCTAGTCTCAACTTCAAGCCATCGCCTCTCTTATTCTTTCAGTTTTTGCTTTGAGTGGAGGATCCATGAGCTTCATTGTTGCCGAAAATGTCGGTTACTTTGCTAAACCACCCCTTTGAAGGAGTTGAAGATGGATCATAAGTATACGATGCAGATGATGGAACAGATGGATGGGCATAACGACGCTGGCGACATGCAGCATGAATCGCGCATCACGGTAGTGATGCATATGTGTTCACAGCCATTCCTTGATAAAGATTTTCAGAACAAATCCCCGAAAGCCTACCAATGACTCTACCTTCCAGTTCTTTGGCTATATTCGGTGAGTTGGAGTGGCGACGTCCATTTGTCCAATTCAGCTTGAGCATGAACCTGCAAGCTGAAGTAGTGAGAAGTAGGGTGACGACTGTTCAAACGTTCAAAGTGTGGCTGAACCGTTGGTTGGTAATTGCAGACCCGTGGGACAATAGGCACATGTTCAGCAAATCGGGCTGGATTTCCGATATCTGATCAGCTCAATCAATAAGATTTTTTTTCCCTCTCGCATGTTGGAGATGTAACAAGGCTCAATTGACCTTTTTAAACACAAATTGACCTGAAACATAAGACTGTAATAGAGGCTGACCAAGACAACAGGACCAAGTGGAGATAATTGAGCATTCACGCAAGAATTGAACTATTTTTTCTTGTCTTTTCTCTTGTTCTTTGATATTGAAGGTTATCAAAGTCTCGACGACGTCGAAATTTAGATTAACATAAACCTAGTAGCACAGCCAGCCAGTCTTATAAGAGACTACACTATTGGGTATACATATTTTCTACAAAAAACTGTGACAAGGATTTATATATGGGAACATGGCGGGTGGGTCAAAAGTGGATATAAAAGGAAATTTCTTCTCACCCTTAAGAAGCTCAAAAAATTAGCAACAGCCTAGTCCTCGTACCTCGGACTCGGAAATGGCTTTTACAGCACATGTGACATCTTTTCCCAGCGCGGCATGTCAAGGACCTTCCTCGTATTACGCCACTTCAGGGACCATGCCGTGTAATCTATCTATCTCCAGCTCCAGCGACGTTTGCTGGTTAATACAGACCTGGAACAGAACATGTGCCAGTGTTTTGGAGTATAAGTAGGTACTAGCTGCGAAGTTCCCGATATCCTGCTCCCCAGCCTCTCGAACTCGGATGGATCTCCTGAAGTCATTCTTGATACTCTTCATCTCGGTTTTTACCCTTCGCCTCCTCGTAAAGCGTCATCGTCGCTGGTTGCACCTACCTCCTGGACCAAAGGGCTTGCCTATCGTCGGAAATATCGTTGAAACACGAGCAATTGCGAACAGCAATGAGCCACCGTGGGTTACGTATTCCAAGTGGTCGGACATCTATGGCGACATATTCACTTTCCAAGTCCTTGGCTCCCGCACGGTCATTCTTAACTCATACAAAGCAATTATGGAGCTTCTGGAGCGCAGATCCTACAATTACTCTGACAGACCTTGCACGTATCATTCAATATCAATCAATTGTTCCATGACCTAACTGTTTATCCATGCGCGCAGCTCTGTCAATGCTCAACGATTTACTCAGGTTTGTCTCCTTGCTAATACCGATATATGTGAATACTAAGTCGTCACTGCAGGTGGAAGTGGCTGATTACTTGTAGGTGCTGGGCTCTTGTATTGCCGTTTCAACCTATGTCACCGATCTCCATCTCGTTCTTTCAGTTATGCGATACTCTGACTGGTGGAGGTATGTCAAAAATCCATCTGTTGCTTTGATTTTGAGGACTACCAAGTAATTCTTCTATTTGCATAGATTGCACCGGAAGACTGTTCACCAATCTTTCAACCATTCTCAAGTTCTACCAGAATACTACGACATTCAGAAGGAAAGAACCTCCTTATTGATACGGAAGCTAGCCACGTCGCCGAAAAATTTCTTCGAACATGTCAGGGCGTGAGTTGCAATCCTCCTCAAGTCTTCCAGGCAACTCAACATGAAAATAGGCATTCTGGAGAAACGATCCTTGAAATTGTGTACGGTTATCGCACTCAAGAAGATATCGATCTGTACGTTCAGCTGGTCGACGAGGCGATGCAGGGAATGAATGCATCAGGTGTCGGAATATATCTGGTCGACTATTTCCCGATACTAAAACACGTACCCGGTAAGCCCCCGACGCCTTGTCTCCCACGTTCAGTTCATATAATTACTTCGAAATCTCCGTCTCAAGCCTGGTTTCCGGGTGCAAGATTCAAAACCGAAGCTGAAGTGTGGGCTCGAAATGCAGATCGACTAGTCAACCTTCCATGGGAACTCATACAAAAACTCATGGTTGGTATTTTTTACTCTTTTTTCCATACCTCACCGATTAAGTTCACATTTGATCAGGACGAAGGAAGCGCCGTGCCCTGCTTCTGCACACGAAACTTGGAGAAATTCAGAAAAACAGCTACTTCAAACAACAATCTGGCCACGGATGAATTCATCAAGAACTGTGCTGCCACATCTTTTCTTGGTAAATATCAACAATATTTCATGCATGGTTTCTGACTCTGGAAATTTTAATTTGTTCAGGCGGTGCCGAGACTGTAGGTCACCGAAGGTTTCATTTGTGGATGCTCAACTCACGTCTCTACCTGTAGACCGTGTCGGCTGTTCTGTCTTTTATTCTAGCGATGGTGTTGAATCCTCGAATCCAAGCACGAGCACAAAAAGAACTCGATGAAATCACCGGTTCCGCCAGGCTACCGGAGTTCGCTGACCGTGAAAACTTGCCATATATCCACGCCATCCTTTTAGAGACATTAAGATGGAATCCTGTCACGCCAACTTTGACTGAAAGGGATTTCATTATTATTTACTAGTTTCACACACATTTTGGACTTTTACTATTATTTATTAGAAAAACCGTATATAAGGAGGGCAGGAAAGAGGGATTTTCCCAGCAACCTACGAGAGGAGACGCAGTTCACCTACTAGGATTCGCTTGAGATTTGACCTTTGCCCCAGTCTTCACTGAAGTTGGTGTTCTGTGTTTGGAAGGATAGATTAGATTATTGCAATTGAATTTGGTATTGGCATATTGTCTTGGAATTGAACTTCTGGATATTGAAGTCAATTTGGACTTATATTGAATTTGGATTGCTATTGTCTAGTTTGGATATTGAACTTGAAACCAAACTTCGGCGAAGACTTGTAAAAGCTTTGTTGAAAAGTCAGATATCGAATTTTGGGATTTGTGAATCATACTGTCACCCTTGTAGTGAAAGAACCTTGATTGAAATAACTATAAAACCGAAGACCCCACATATTCTATCTTTCTTGGTGCCTCTTAGTGAAAACTAAAGCCTTAAGAATACCGACCTCCACCCCTTACACTTGTGTATACTCTTCTTGGTGTGGTTTTGGTTTGTGCACTTCGTGCTTGAGGTGTGTTTACTAGCCATATTTAGTGGTGTTACACAGCGTTATTACCGTTCTGGATTATCTCGTTCTGCACTTCAAAACCATAAACAAGGGCAACTCTGAAAGGCAATATCACGGATATACTCTACTAGTATCTAAATAAACGCATTTTTAACATTTTTATATATAATATAATCAAAATGGGAACATAATATGAGGATTAGAGCAAGCCCAAGCTGCTAGTCAAAGCACGGGTCTATTTGTGGGTTAGTCGAAGTACGAAAAGTACGAATTACCTTATAGACGAGAGTCTTCGATGTTCCGAAACCTGTAGGAACCGATGAAGCAGCCTTTTAAAAACCTTCGTTCATTTGTATAGGCCTTGTCTCACTCGCAAATACTTGTAGCAAACATGGGGACACTTGATTTTACTAGCAATTTATTGATTTCTTCGATATTGGTTGAAAAGACGGAAACAACTCTTAGAAGTACATCTGGAAGTAACAATCGGACGGATGTAACTATCTAAAGTCCACTCCAGACTTAAGGAATGGAAACAATGCCGGTGGCTGTAACTTACAGCTGGAAACAAGAAAAGGGGCAGATGTCGACGATGTCCGGTCAGAAAGGATATTCTACCAGGAAAGAACCATAGGGACGATCCCTGGAATGTAGATCGAGCAGTTTTGGACTATTCCAGATCGGATAGAACAAGAGAGAACAAGGGAGCACATGGGGACTCACCTTGGAAACAAAAAAGGGGTCAGGTATCCACATGCAAATGTCAAAGATATCCGACTCGGAACAGGAATAAAGAAAATATGAGGAAAAGAAATAAGGAGTACTATATTCTGGACAGTTTTATATCTAATTGACATGTACTATACCTGATTAAGGGTACTTTGGTATCTCTGAAAGGGATTTCTCTATATTTTCGACTTTTTACCATATCTTCGACTTTTGATTATTATTTATTCGAAAAAGCGTATATAAGGAAGGGTGGTAGCAGCAGTATTTTCCCCAGTAACCTACGACAGAAGCCTAAGTGCTTTCACTAGGGGACTCTGGCTCATACTTTGCCCCACTTCTTCGAAGTTGGTGTTTGTATTTGGAAAAGATTAGATTTGAACTTTAATTTGACTTGAATTTGTTGCCACTTTGGTACTTGGAAACTTTGAACTTGTAGAGTCGCTTTGACTTGAATTTGAATTGAATTTGATAGTTCTATTTGAACTTAGAAAGAATTGAACACCTCCTTGAAGTAGTGAGCTTCGTAGAAAGCCTTTGTCATTTTGACTTGTGAACACAGAATTTGAATTTGTTTTGAACCATATAAAGCCCCACCTTTGAAGTCCTATCTTAGAGTTCTCAGTGAACCTTGCTGAGAGTGTCCATTGATACCGACCTCCACAAATCAACTACGCTAATTGCTAGTGTTGGGTTTGGTTTTGCGCACTTCGTGCTTGGAGTGTGTTTTGCTGCACCTAGTAGTAGTTTTTAGTGCCGTTAGTGAGATAGTCGAGGGTGGGCTTGATCTCGTTTTGTTTTCCTTG
The DNA here is from genome assembly GCF_018924745.1 of Marasmius oreades. Taxonomy (NCBI): domain Eukaryota; kingdom Fungi; phylum Basidiomycota; class Agaricomycetes; order Agaricales; family Marasmiaceae; genus Marasmius; species Marasmius oreades. The sequence goes on from NC_057333.1 coordinate 971,403, forward strand.
CAAGGGGGAGAAGCTTCAATCAGGCTTGGGATAGCATTCTCAATATCGATAGAAGGCGTAGAAGGCGCGATACTCAGTGGTTCAGAGTCCGAGGTACGAGGATGAGGCTGTTGCTAACTTTTCTGAGCTTCTTAAGGGTGAGAACATATTTCCTTTTATATCCACTTTTACCCCTTCTCTCACCACAACCGCCATGTCGCCCCGCTCCTCCCATGAAATCCCTCACAATTTTTTTTCTCTCTTTTTTCACTTCGCATAGTGTTAACATATTCAGTGCCTTTTTGTATTATAGTCTTCAATATATGTCTGCTTGATCTTCATCTTCTGTTCCAACTTATCCGATGATTCTACAATCATCCTTTTCACCCTTGTGCCTCAGACCAAATCTCGGTGCCCATTTTTTTGAAACATCCCACATTGAATATACTCATCATGATTTTCTAGGTCTATGCCAGCATAAAACATCTTCCTCGACTCGACTGGGTACTGTGAGTTTGACTGTAGAATGAGAGTGTGTTGCCTACTTGGAGATCAGATCGATGGTGCATTTCTCCCTTTTATGTTGTTGATAAACGTTCTATATCTATATCTGATTGATACTCAAAGGTGGAACATTCTTCGTTCCTCCTCTTCTTTTGCAGCCACGAATCAGTTGCTCCTGAAAGTTCGTCATTCACAACAGTTTTACCTCATCCATTACTGACAGATCGATTCAGTGGGAAAGGTGAAGAAGGAACGAGATCTTGACATCAACCACCTGTTGTTTGTCATAGATCAGAAGACTGTCGGAGAAGGACTTTCTGACAGTGCGATTGTTAAGAATGTGCGTTCTGTCCAGTGTTCCTGACTGAATACTATTCCTATCATGCAGGGTGCGTTTGCCCAGCTATGTAGCTCGAGATTAATATTAGTTCTGTTTCATTTTCGACAATAAGTTGCTATATGTCCACTGGTACTTCAAAGACAGCATCATCGACTGGACTAGGTTACAGCAAGTACCGTAAATCCACCATTTCGATTATTATTGAATCTCTACGTGTAGGTGGATCCCTAATTTCGCAGGGCCATATATCCATAGGTGATTTGACGAGTCTACTATTGTATACAGTATATGTTGGTAGTGGTTTACAAATGTTAACATACGTGGCCCCCGGAAAACCCCTGGTTCTCTGAGTCACTTCCCATAGTTCAAGCGTTATTTGTTTGAGCAAAATCGAGGATCGTCATGTCATGTCAACTAACATGGAAGGTAGAAGCCATGCACAATGCATGTTTCGAGAGAGGGCATGACGAGGGAGCCAAAGATACTGGGCAACCAGTTGTATTTGTCCTGATAGTGCTGACTGATAATTGACAAAGAGAGGGCAAGTTGACCTCTCAAACATTGGGTATGTAGCGATGCTACAGTAGATGCTAGAGTAAACAAGAGATAATGATACGAGAAACAACGATGAACGATGAGCGAGGGAAACAGCAATGTATGGGACGACAATGCAAGAGATAGACTCGAGAGACAACGACAACCGAGAGAAATGTTGATGTAGAGACGATGATGAATGATGAACAAAGGAAACAGTAATGTAGGGTATGACGACTCGAGAGAAATGGTGATGTGCAAGACGTGAGGGAGGCCCAAGAGAAATGATGATGTAGAGACAACGATGTGTGAGAGAGAGGGACGATGACAGACAATGACAACGTGCGAGAGAGACCATTGTTGTTTCCACCTGGTTTTCGTGAGGGCAGTGTTTCATTTCGGTAATGGATTCAGTAGATCAGGTTGAGCGGCAGGGGGATGTCAGAGCCAGTTGGCTTGAACCTTGATAACAACCTGAGAGACGTCAACAAAAACAAGGTAAATAACACTGTTCAGCCAACAGCACAATGTATGACATACCAAGAGAGTGGTGACACCTGATACACTCATTTTCCAACCAAGAAAGGTTCCTCACAAGGCTACAACAATTGAATCAGAGGGGATCTCACAGTATAGTGTAGACATATAAACAAGTGCACTCACCAATTTTTGGAGCTTAGAAGTGATAGCTGCTCTGCCAAGTTGGCTGTCAAGGGAAAGGAAAAGGAAAAGGTCAAGGTGAAAGGGCTGATCAAGAATTGAATCAGAGGGAGTCTCAGAATATAGTGTGAATATAGTAGCAAGTGTACTCACCAGTTTCCAGAGCTTGGAAGTGACAGCTGCTTCATCCAACTGGCTGTCGAGTGTAGAGGGTAAATCAGACATTGCCCAGCCCAGCGACGCGCGACCTGCATCCTATCTTATCGAATCTTATCGAATCTATTATCGTCATTGTATCGTCATGTCACTGTCACACTGATCTCCATCGGCTATGCTCGGCTGAGACGCCGCTTGTGGCGACTTTCCCGTTATAGTAAAGGTCCACTAAATCCCGGTAATAGAAAAGTAGGATTGACCGCCCTCGTCACCTCAGACTCGGCACCACCAGCAGTCCCCCGCTGGCCCACATACCACAATGTGGGACTTATGCAGACGATACGAAGATCCTACATAGGAGATCGGGCGACAAGGGGCGGGTTATCTATCCGAAGGAAAGAGCGGGATTAGTTGTCAGCAAATGTTTCGACCATGAACGACGTACTGGCGTTGATAAATGACTGTCCAAATGCCACGAGCTTGTTAGCCTCAGTAAATGGTACATTCTGAATATGGTCACTACACACCTGCCCAAACATCAGAATAGAAGTCGTAAAACATCAAGACAAGAAACGAACCTATCCATAAACATAAGGCTCGACCCTGCTGCAGCCATATCTGTTGTGCGAATTCTTCCCCTATCGCCTTCATTACCCAAATCCCACTCATCGCCGGAACCGGCTTGCACCCATCCAGTTGGGCTGCCACCTAGTCTCAACTTCAAGCCATCGCCTCTCTTATTCTTTCAGTTTTTGCTTTGAGTGGAGGATCCATGAGCTTCATTGTTGCCGAAAATGTCGGTTACTTTGCTAAACCACCCCTTTGAAGGAGTTGAAGATGGATCATAAGTATACGATGCAGATGATGGAACAGATGGATGGGCATAACGACGCTGGCGACATGCAGCATGAATCGCGCATCACGGTAGTGATGCATATGTGTTCACAGCCATTCCTTGATAAAGATTTTCAGAACAAATCCCCGAAAGCCTACCAATGACTCTACCTTCCAGTTCTTTGGCTATATTCGGTGAGTTGGAGTGGCGACGTCCATTTGTCCAATTCAGCTTGAGCATGAACCTGCAAGCTGAAGTAGTGAGAAGTAGGGTGACGACTGTTCAAACGTTCAAAGTGTGGCTGAACCGTTGGTTGGTAATTGCAGACCCGTGGGACAATAGGCACATGTTCAGCAAATCGGGCTGGATTTCCGATATCTGATCAGCTCAATCAATAAGATTTTTTTCCCTCTCGCATGTTGGAGATGTAACAAGGCTCAATTGACCTTTTTAAACACAAATTGACCTGAAACATAAGACTGTAATAGAGGCTGACCAAGACAACAGGACCAAGTGGAGATAATTGAGCATTCACGCAAGAATTGAACTATTTTTTCTTGTCTTTTCTCTTGTTCTTTGATATTGAAGGTTATCAAAGTCTCGACGACGTCGAAATTTAGATTAACATAAACCTAGTAGCACAGCCAGCCAGTCTTATAAGAGACTACACTATTGGGTATACATATTTTCTACAAAAAACTGTGACAAGGATTTATATATGGGAACATGGCGGGTGGGTCAAAAGTGGATATAAAAGGAAATTTCTTCTCACCCTTAAGAAGCTCAAAAAATTAGCAACAGCCTAGTCCTCGTACCTCGGACTCGGAAATGGCTTTTACAGCACATGTGACATCTTTTCCCAGCGCGGCATGTCAAGGACCTTCCTCGTATTACGCCACTTCAGGGACCATGCCGTGTAATCTATCTATCTCCAGCTCCAGCGACGTTTGCTGGTTAATACAGACCTGGAACAGAACATGTGCCAGTGTTTTGGAGTATAAGTAGGTACTAGCTGCGAAGTTCCCGATATCCTGCTCCCCAGCCTCTCGAACTCGGATGGATCTCCTGAAGTCATTCTTGATACTCTTCATCTCGGTTTTTACCCTTCGCCTCCTCGTAAAGCGTCATCGTCGCTGGTTGCACCTACCTCCTGGACCAAAGGGCTTGCCTATCGTCGGAAATATCGTTGAAACACGAGCAATTGCGAACAGCAATGAGCCACCGTGGGTTACGTATTCCAAGTGGTCGGACATCTATGGCGACATATTCACTTTCCAAGTCCTTGGCTCCCGCACGGTCATTCTTAACTCATACAAAGCAATTATGGAGCTTCTGGAGCGCAGATCCTACAATTACTCTGACAGACCTTGCACGTATCATTCAATATCAATCAATTGTTCCATGACCTAACTGTTTATCCATGCGCGCAGCTCTGTCAATGCTCAACGATTTACTCAGGTTTGTCTCCTTGCTAATACCGATATATGTGAATACTAAGTCGTCACTGCAGGTGGAAGTGGCTGATTACTTGTAGGTGCTGGGCTCTTGTATTGCCGTTTCAACCTATGTCACCGATCTCCATCTCGTTCTTTCAGTTATGCGATACTCTGACTGGTGGAGGTATGTCAAAAATCCATCTGTTGCTTTGATTTTGAGGACTACCAAGTAATTCTTCTATTTGCATAGATTGCACCGGAAGACTGTTCACCAATCTTTCAACCATTCTCAAGTTCTACCAGAATACTACGACATTCAGAAGGAAAGAACCTCCTTATTGATACGGAAGCTAGCCACGTCGCCGAAAAATTTCTTCGAACATGTCAGGGCGTGAGTTGCAATCCTCCTCAAGTCTTCCAGGCAACTCAACATGAAAAATAGGCATTCTGGAGAAACGATCCTTGAAATTGTGTACGGTTATCGCACTCAAGAAGATATCGATCTGTACGTTCAGCTGGTCGACGAGGCGATGCAGGGAATGAATGCATCAGGTGTCGGAATATATCTGGTCGACTATTTCCCGATACTAAAACACGTACCCGGTAAGCCCCCGACGCCTTGTCTCCCACGTTCAGTTCATATAATTACTTCGAAATCTCCGTCTCAAGCCTGGTTTCCGGGTGCAAGATTCAAAACCGAAGCTGAAGTGTGGGCTCGAAATGCAGATCGACTAGTCAACCTTCCATGGGAACTCATACAAAAACTCATGGTTGGTATTTTTTACTCTTTTTTCCATACCTCACCGATTAAGTTCACATTTGATCAGGACGAAGGAAGCGCCGTGCCCTGCTTCTGCACACGAAACTTGGAGAAATTCAGAAAAACAGCTACTTCAAACAACAATCTGGCCACGGATGAATTCATCAAGAACTGTGCTGCCACATCTTTTCTTGGTAAATATCAACAATATTTCATGCATGGTTTCTGACTCTGGAAATTTTAATTTGTTCAGGCGGTGCCGAGACTGTAGGTCACCGAAGGTTTCATTTGTGGATGCTCAACTCACGTCTCTACCTGTAGACCGTGTCGGCTGTTCTGTCTTTTATTCTAGCGATGGTGTTGAATCCTCGAATCCAAGCACGAGCACAAAAAGAACTCGATGAAATCACCGGTTCCGCCAGGCTACCGGAGTTCGCTGACCGTGAAAACTTGCCATATATCCACGCCATCCTTTTAGAGACATTAAGATGGAATCCTGTCACGCCACTCGGTACTTCCGGTTAATTGGAATTCCTTGTTTAACCACTAATAAACATTCAGCTGTTCCTCATCGTAGTGTGAATGATGACGTATATGAGGGATATCTCATACCTGGGGGTGCGGTAACCTTTAGTTTAAAATTGCTGCCCTCTAACAGTTTTTCAGGTTCAGCCATCATCGCTAATGCCTGGTAAACTGCTCCGAGCGCTGTTCACCTCAAAAGTACTGACCCTCTCTCAGGGCCGTTTTACGCAACGAATCTCTTTATGGTCCCGACACAGCCAATTTCAACCCAGACCGATTCATCAAACAGGACGGGAAATCTCTTCCTCCCAATCCCGAGTCCATTGCATTTGGGTTTGGTAGACGAAGCTGTCCTGGACGTCAATTTGCCCTCAACACAGTCTGGTTGACGATCACATACCTCCTCGCGAGTTTTACGATAGCTAAAGAAATTGATAACGAAGGCAAAGAAATCAATCCAGTGGTCGAATACATGGTTGGGCTTACCAGGTTTGTGTCATGTTTTCGAATGGGACGTAATTGCTGAAACGATACTAGCCACCCTCGTCCTTTTAACTGCCGATTCGTCCCAAGGCCATCGGCTCCATCGTTCAACCAATGAGTTTATGAAGAAGTCTGTATTTCTCCCCCCTCACCTTCACGGAATTCTGTCTTGTTAGTGCTACCGAATTTCTCATGCAATATCTATGCATGAATATCTACGAGTACAGTCCACACAATTGCTATAACTAAGGACTTATGATACTCTTCGAAAATATAACGTGACGGAACTAGGTTACTAGAAGCAGTGAAAACCTGTAACAGTACTTTCGCAATCGCCCTCCGGGATAATGTCAGTTGAAAAGAGATAACGGATGTCTTGGTCATTCGTGCTGCGACGGCCAATAGGCCACTCCAGAAGTTCTCAACCTCCCACTGCATTTGAATGTGTATGACCGCACTAAAGCACGCAGTATAGCAATGCATTCCAAGACGTACCAAAACAAGCTGAAAAAAACTGAAGCAGTCATTCATAAAGAGCCAGCCAGACTTCTGTTAATACCCGTCCAATTCTCTCCTCAGCTCTCCGACCCAAGCCATAACACAATACACAACACCTGCAGGAAGTACGCATTTCCATACAACCTCATTCCAATCCCATCGTCGACCTCCCCAACGACCTCCACGCCACCTTGGACCATGATCATCACAGAATCCCTCGTCCGTCTTCTTGTCTACTTGGACATTAACGTTGACCGAAGAACCTTTGCGACTTATTGGCCTACTATCTGATCCCGTGTCCCACCAGAGGTTACTAGTAACCCATATTTGAACAGAACGAGACATGCACGTTGTAGTCCCCACTATAGCCCACGTCGTTGCAGGCCGTGCTGTAACCTATAGGATCCATCGAAGTTATGTCAGGAAGAAAGGAAATCGATAGGAATCGCTCACGTCAAACAGTTGCATAGTAAATTGTGTCGCAGGCCAGCATATAGCTTGTAGCGCAAGGAGCCTGATCAATGTTGGTAGAGGGGGATAATAAACTCTCCATCGTGTCAAAAGACCGGTCGTAAGCGCAAGGCATTGAAAGCCGGTGAGGAGAGCCTGAAGGAGGTGTTAGCTTCTCATGAACACCAGCGGTAAAACAACACACCCATAAGATGGAAACGATATAATCCAACCTGTCCGGTCTATCCTGTGTCTTCGTGCTTAGCGCTACCTCCCCTTCATGATGAACTATGCACCAGGTACACCATATGATCCCAATGCATGCAGGTACGATGGAAAGAAGCCGAGAAAATTCAAATAGAAGTGGCGTCAAACGTGCTTGTAGCATATGCTGGGGAATTAATGGTTCCCCAGACGCGACCAGACGCGCAGTCGGCAGGTGTTTGGGCTAGAAAAGAATCAGGGACTCAGAACGAGATGAAGTTGAATGTTATTGAAAGAATGCTCACAGGTTCGTCCACTTCAGTCTCCGTTTCTCCTGCACCTCTCTCTCCGGGTTTGGTAGAAATCAATCTCTCACGTTCTCTAGCCTTTCCTTTCCCTTTAACCAGATTTGCGAAGGAGAAGGACGTCGGTGACGCTGCGAAGCTGAATATACGTGCTCGTAAGCTCATATTGACTGCCAAAGGCGATGCAGATGTGTATGAAGAGGAGCCGACTTTAGGGACGTGGCTGCTGTCGTACTGGTATGGATAGTCTGGAGGATCCTCATTCACATTGTCATGAACCTGAGAAGTGCTGGCGCCACCACGTTGTATCGAATAAACTTGTAAATTTGCATTAGAACTGCCGTTGGGAATTCCATATGGTCTGTTCCCTCCGCTCCCGAATGAAGTCGCGCTGTTTACTCGTTTCGATGCGAACGACGGCGTGCTGGCACGTCTTACACCACCTCCACGATGCCAAAGCATGTCATCGTCATCTGAATATGGATCATCGTCACCGCTGTCGACTAAGGTTGGATTTGGCATCGATAGCGGAATAATTGGAGAGGTCGGGGTTGCGGCGAGAGGGGAAAGAGGGGAGAGAGAGGGGAGAGAAAGCGTTGAAAGCGATGAGGTACGGTTTAGAACGTGGTTCAGGGAAGGAGATAACCTCGATCTATTCTTGACCGTCGCAGCCGTTATAGCCGTTGTTGTGAGAGGCGTTCGGCTCGTTGTCTTCGCCCGCCTCCGGCTACAAATCTGCTTTGCAATCACCAGACTCTCATCTTCAGATGACAACATCGTGGTCGATATGAATCCTCAAGAGATGGCAAGTTTGAAAAGAAAAAATGGGGAGCTTGGATATCTCATCGTCGCCCCTTTATCCTTGTCGACACAATGTCAAGCAAGCGACGTACGCACGCTAAATGGGTCTTGCAATTCTTTATCTCAGGAGGCATTCCTTACGACTTCCTCTCACGGGCTTGCAGCTAGATATCAATTCATATTTCGCAAACCGGGTTCAATGCAAACGTACTGCACGCTGATATCAACTTCTGAGGCTTGAACCTTGAAGGGCCTGAGCGTCAGGCATGAACGTTTGAACCTCAGGCTCCTCACTCTTTTCATCGTGCAAAATTCAAGTTATCACTCTACCTGGAACGTCTTCAACGCTCGTTTAATTGCACGTACGTTCGTGAATGTCCCGATAGCGATAAGCGGAGATGCTTCTCGAAGCTCAACAAATGATGCGACTTGATAGCCTTGACGAGAACTTCTTTTGGAACTATCGAAGTGACTTGTTTCGGGTTTCGGGACGTTTAGCGGCCTCACATTATCTGGTTCTTCGAAAGAGTCTGACCGCTTGCCCTGAGGCTGAGCCTGCGAAGCACAAGTCCGCTCCTCTGTGATGTTGCTTGGTATGGTTGATACTGTTGGGTGTATGTCCCGAAAGTGTCACCGACTCTTTGAGGAACCCGTACAGCAAGAGGTATAATTCTATGTGATCGTGTATAACCGTGTGAAGCTTAGGAGAGACCGGTCAAGACCTCGATGATTACACTGAAGATATCTTAGGCTGCTCGAACGCGGCGAGATACGTGGAGTTCTGCACCCTACTCACTTCATGTTTGAGAGACTACTCTGAATGGCCTTGAGGATCAAGTCGATGTTCAAAAACCAGGGCATAACTGCAGGCAGTCGGTGCACTGAGGAGAAGAGCTGGGGCGTTGAGCGGCGAAGTATGTAAGTATATCGCTGACGGTCCAACGTCTGATTATACCGAGGACGATAAGCTCGGAAGCACCCTGGGGCCCTGCGAATTACAATAGCGGAAAAAATTTTACACCGCATTACTCTCACATCGTGGAGGGTCTTATCTTTTTGTGAACAAACCCCGGTGCGTTTCTTCATGCTTCGTAGAGATCCTTGGGAAATCAAGTCTGCAAGAGCCTATGGATGCCTCACTCAAATAGAGCGACCGGAAGCCAGGAAATTCGAGATTCTTAACCTCCTCAAACCAGGTGGACGCGAGACGCAGCGAAAGCGAAATGTCTTGCTAGCATATCTGATATATATGAAGGTGGAGTAATTTATCAGTCCGATGAAGAGCTTCACACGGTTTTTCCGACCTTTCGCTTCAAGGTAATGTTCAACCTTCTCGGCTCTTTTCGAGGCGGCTGTCTGATCATAGAATATTATCATTAGGAATTTAAACCCTTCTTGGACCCCGGAGGATACTGAAGGATCCGACGTACGATGGTGACGTGCCTACTATTCTATGTACGCCGGCGCATGTCAGATAGCGCACCTACATCCATCGTGACCTCGGGCTCGTACCTGTCAGCGGGCCTTCGCTGGCCCACATCATACACCTTGTTGCCAGGCAAGTTGCTGATGCGTCCTGGGCAGAATAACGAGGGGTGTTGGGCCTTGCAGACTGCAGTCCTGTCCCAAAAAGACCGTGTGCCACGTCTGAAAGGTCTTGTTTCCAACCACAAAGTCAATTGTTGACTAGAGAAAACATGGGAGCGAACGGTGAAATGTACGAATCTCGAATCTCGGATGTTCGTGGGAACGTTGATCGATGATCGCGATCGATCCTTCCTTTTGGTTAGTACATTCCGAGCAGCCCGAGATCCGGGATGCAAATTTAAATGCCCGCAATCTGGACCCCTCGTATCCAGTCCCTCATCGTAAAAATCTCTTGGTGCCTCCAGTTACCATGAAGGAAAGCGAGGTTGGACCAATCACCACAGGAACCGTCGATTTCCATGTCGGAGGCCGTGTCTTCAAGACGTGGTACAGGATCGTTGGAGTTTTGAAGAGCAGCAAGACGCGACCACTTGTTATCCTCCATGGCGGTCCTGGCATGAATTATCTCTAGTACGTTTCCGTTTTCTTGCCACGAAAATGTAAACTGATTTCTACTGCAACCTGTACAGCATGAGGTATAGCTTCAACTTGTGCGATGTTTTCCACTTGAATTAATAAAACCGTCTACTATCCCAGCCCTCATGATAGATTGTACCAAGATGCCGAGTGAGACGATGTCTAACTCAGCTAATGACTGCTTAAATACTTACTACAGTCATGTCTCAACAGGATTCCCGTTGTTTACTACAACCAGATCGGCCTACGTGATTATCCTGACTCCCCGGCCGAATTCTGGACGATAGATTTGTTCAACGACGAGCTCGAAAACCTCCTGAAATGTTTGGATATCGAGGACGATTTTGATTTGTTGGGACATTCCTGGGGAGGTACACAAATCAGCAGTGAAACGAGCGTCTACATTCTCAACTTATTTTTTACAGGCGTATTTGGGAGCGACTATGCGGCTAGGCGCGAACATCCAGGGCTCAAACACCTAGTCCTTGCTAACACATTCTGTGCGGCCAAACTCTATGTTAGCGGTGTGGAATTTTGGATCGAACAATTACCTCCTGCTCTGTCGGACATCATGAAGAATAAGGACAAATACACTAAAGAAGAAGTAGACAAGGCGAACGAAGTTTACAACAACTTGCATATATGCAGTTTAAAGCCATGGCCAGCGGATTTGTTATCCTCTCTCGCCCATAGCAACGGCAACAGTGAGTCTTTGGAGAACTTACAAGGGGAGTATCGTCTCGCTCACAGTCTACAGGTCATCCCGATTTTAGGATGAGAAAACGGCTGAACAGCTGGAATGTCATTGATGATTTGCACAAGGTTTCCTGCCCAACTCTTCTCCTCAGTTCCCCCGACGACGACATGTGGGCGCCTGCAGTGCGGCCGTTTTTCGACCATATCCCCAATTGCAAATGGGTAGACATGGAGACCGCAACACATTTACCCATGTATGAAGATCCCGAGAGGTAAGTCGTTGATGCTATGACCTCCTCAATGGCACTAATGAGTCACGCCTAGGTACTTCGATATTTTGCGTACTTTTTTAACTGAAGTCTAGGTTGCATCGATTATGCTGTAAAGGTACCCCGGCGGGCCTGTAGTACTGTATATCGCCGACAATGAACCGACCTTGAACAACCAGTATGCGTGCATCCAATCCGAGCTACCTTTATCTGAGCTTAGGGATCAACGTCAACGACACAAGTTCAGGAGGCGCGGTATTTGGTGAATACAACGGTGGAACCAAATCACACTCAGCTCTTCGCGACTTTCATTTAGCGTGACTTCCAACCATTGAACGTCTCCATTTCTAGTGGACACGCAGCCCGGATACCAGCTAACCACCTGCCCTGTTTCAGGACGCCGACACATTGAACCCTTTAGCGACGAATCTAAACCTTCCGGTAGCCTTGCCGCTGAGTTGGGTTATCGTCGTAAGTTATGGCTTAATTTCTGAAGAAAAACGACAACGCCAACTAAAAGTTACATTACCCCGTCCACCGACGGGCTTGAATCAAGAATATCTGGAATTGTACACATATCATAACAAAGTCAAATCAGATGTAAAACATCGTTTCTTGAAGTAATGGGTGCACCTAAAAAACGCGCCAAATCAGCATCAAAACTATCCACGCCAAAGAGAGAGAGAGAGCCTGAAACTCACCCCATGACCCCACGCCTTCCGCGCAGCTTCATAGACCCTCTGTCTCTCCGCCTCCTTATCACTTCTGCCGGACGAGCTAGCCCTTTCCGAGCCTTCGCCAACGAGAAAGTCATTCAAGTAGCATCGACCCCTCTCACAAGCCAGATCAGCGTAATACGCTGGCGGAACAAGACTCACAGATCTCGTAGCACGAGCGTAGAGATAACTAGTGTCATGAGTGCCTTGTTGAACTTCGTCTGCTGTGAACCTGTTCTCATCGTAGATGACCACATAGTGTGTGGGTCGAACGGTTCCTTTGATTCCAGCGTGTGCTTGTAGATAAAAGTCAAAGTCAAATCTGTTGATATGGGGGTCAATATCGGAGATCGAGAAGAACGGTCGTTTCATCGAGACTCACACTCCTGTTACACCTTTATCGACGACCGTTCCAGGACGGGTGTTCCCGTTAGAGGCTGCATGAGCGTTATCCGTCGGGAAGAACCTAGAATACGGCAAAAACATAATCGGTCGGTCACATGGCGAAATGTATATGTGTAAAGGTAACCAACCGGGCATGATGTCGTTTGCCGCAGATAATGATCGAGATTTGAGGACGGTATGATTTTCGAGTAGCCGTGTTGAATCTCTTGCACGCTTCTAGAATTTGCGACAGCTCATTGGAGATGACAGTGTCGTATTGACCCTTAAACAGACGTTAGATATATTCTCCGGAGGTATCGACAACTAACCTCTGAAACCCCATCTCGGAATACGAAAATCCTTTCTGGAAGAGCTTTAACACGTTTCTCGTAGGCCAATAGACGTTCGACCATCATTTCGCGTAAATCTACCACCATCTACACAGAATTACTTGCATTGGCGGAAGAAGAATGTATTCGATTTTTTTACCTCTCGGATTTCATGAGTCCGCTGAATCCTCAAACTCGCAGGAAATTGAACGAAATCCTCGTCTACGTTGGCTACGACAGCCGCGATAGAAGGTGTACCGTCTTTGCTCCCTGGACCTCGATGGGTAACATCAATTCCGACCATCATCGTCTTTTTCTTCTGGAGCCATCTCATGGCATCACGGTCCAACTGAAACAGAAAAGATCTCTTTAGTGTATGGTAAAGCCACAATGCCCGATCGGCCATACCCGATGATTAACCCCGCCAAGCTTAGTGTTCACTTTCAAAGCGACATTAGACAGATACTGGTCTAGCTGGTTCCTGTTGGGATTCATGGCTTTCTGGAGCTGGAGGTGTACAGTGCTGACGCCCAATTCAGAGTCGCATATTTTCTGATCGTTGAAAAGATTCAGTAATTTGTTAAGCGCAGATGAAAGGAGATATACCTTGATACCCGGATAGATGTAATTATCAACATTCGCCAACAGGACTAGAATGAAACCAGGCTTTGACACGCTCTCTTTCTCCCTCTCGGTACGAATAGCTTTACGAATGAGATGAAGTGCCCCTTGTCGCGTCGGATCGTCCCTAGTGGCTGGGGGTAAATTTTCCGTAGGGAACAACCGAGGTAGGGTCGTGGGCATCCGTATCCCTTTGCTGACAAGCTTGTTGTTAAACGCATCCCGAAGGGGAGCGAGGTCTTGCGGGTTCGATACGTATCTGTTAATATCCCCATCTCTCACCACCATGATCCACCAGTTTGTGACCGTAGCCGGACGATAAAATTTCACGTCACCAGCAACATTCCAACTTCCGTTGTTTGCGGTGGAGGAACGGCCTGGATACTCTATCCTTGGAGGAGTGAGTTCCCTAGCGGGGACGACGGCCATCTCGTTGCTAACAGTGATCCCGAAAGAGGTGGCAGGCGCCTGAGGAGGAAGTAATCCCAGCTTGTGGAATCCTTCACCAACGATAGACTGAGCATTATAGGTCGGAGTGTTACAAGCAACGGTTATCATCTTCTTCGTTTCGGCACTGTTGAGCTTCTCGCGATACGGTTGGCCAGGTTCGATCATACAGAGCTCTGCCGGCACGTAGACGGGTGTCTTTTTCGTCGGACCTCGCAAATCGATGATGGGAACATCGGCAGGGTGACGAAGTGGGAACCTTGGGTACTCTAAATGTTATCATCCGAGTTAGTCAATATTTTTCCTCGATTCACCAGGTTCCAGTTACATACCTTTCCTGAAATAGTTCTCGACAGATGTCTTGCCGTATCGTTCATGGTTGAAGAACGTATTTCTGGCGGACGTGGTACCGATAGCATATACTTTGGATCGCTTCTTATATCCTAGGTAACTGGTTGTTACCCTGATGCTTCTGGCGAGGGCTGGAGGTAAGGTGGGCATCGCCCCGTGTGCTCTTTGATCGAAGGCGAGTAAGGCATCGGCCATGTTGTCAGGGAGGTCGATAAAGGCAGCCATACAGGCGTTACTTCAATATGAAGATTCATCATTCTAAACCAGTTGTTGGTCGGTAAACGGGACTCACACATTCACCATGAGCTGCTTGTACGAAGGCCGTACTGAAGCATAGAACCCTTGAATAGCAACCACTCCAAAGCCGAGTACATGTTTCTGAGATGAAAGGGGGAAGAAATATTTGTTTCTGTCCTGTCCCATTCGAATACCAGTTTGAGATGCACGTCTTTGCAGAACGAGATTGAGGGCGCCAATGAGAGGGGCAGGATCATAGTCTCGGTAATCCGCTTGGCCCTTCATGTATCTGTGTGAAAAAGAGGGTGAATGAGCATATAACAGGAATGAGAGAAGGGAGTCCACCTGGTAAGTTCGTTTGTATCGAGCTTCCGAACAAACGTAAACGAAATTGTGTACGTTCTGGAATTCTCCCGAGGTGCAGTTTCTCCTTCTTCAGTATATACCAGAGAGATTGCCATATCCCGAGGGAGTAAACTGGAGGACACCAGCCTTTGGCTACCATCATGGGCAATTTGATTCAGAAAAGGCTGGAAGTGAGGATGTTCCTCGAGAAGATGGAAGATCCGTGTCTTGATTCGCTTGATGCTCGTCTCGGGACTGATTTGAACTTGGTAGTCGTAAACCACGCAGTCCTTCGGAACCCTTACTGGAAAGAAATTCGCTCGAAGGGTGACTGGGTTTCCTCGCGTTCCAAAGCCAGGGCGAAGAGGGCGTACTGGGCTGGTTACTTGGAGGCTGTTGAATCTCTCTATAACGCCTTTGAGTTCGTTGTCTGCTAGACGCTCGTCCATTCGAAGAGGGGTGTTTGGGCTGAATATTCCCTGTGGTCCAGCACCTCCTCGACTCGGACCACCTCCGCCACCTCGTCTAAAGTCACCACCGCCACCGCGATCTTGGCCGCGCCCTCCAGAACCACGACCTGGACTGTAAGCACGGTTACCACGACCTTCGTACCCTCCAGAGCCTCGTCCTGGACTGTTTCCACGGTTACCGCCACCTTCACCTCTTGGTCTTCCACGAGGATATCCGCTCATCTTGAGATGGTGGTTGTATGTTTAGAGGTTCTGTTGAGCGAGAGTATTTGAGGTCTCAGTTGCCATTACTGCGGTGAGTGACTGTTGGGCGCGTGTATGGGCGGAGCCGCAGAGTAAACCTTATTTATGAGCACTCGATCCACGATATCTAGATGTGTAAAACTCTCACAAAAACGAAAGACCACACGACACCCCTGCGGAGGAAAGATCGTCTGGCCAAGGGTGCAACGATGCAAAGCGCAGTATGATGGGATGGAAGATCAAAGTGCTGTGTTGACTGCGGTACGGTGCACAACGCGAAAAGAATTGAGAAGACGTTGATCAAAGCATGGCGCAGCACAAAGGAAGGCGGTCCGGGTTCCGGGTTTTTACAACCTTTTACTTACTCAGACAGTAGACTACTTGTTCAAACCATAACGATCCCAATATGCTCGCATCTTAACCAACTCGTCTTCCATCTTGTTTTCCGCCAACCACATCATCAAATCGCGCATTTTCAATATCGCCTTAACACGTCCTTTCCCAACAATCCCCTCAACCTCCTTAACCGCACTCCCAACACCATCTCGTCCAACCTCTTCTCGATCCAAACACTGAACAACACCTACTACCTCTCCACCTTGTTTTCCTATCAACTCAATAGAACCTCGAACGGCCTTACCCGAGGTCATCACATCGTCCAAAACAACAACCCGCTTCCCAGCGACAGATACACCGACCATATTCCCGCCCTCTCCATGATCCTTCACTTCTTTCCTGTCATACGCCAGTCCCACCGATACCTGGTGTTGGTTGAAAAGTTCCATGACAGTCATGGCAGCCAAAGGAATACCCTTATACGCCGGGCCGAAGAGTACGTCGAACTGAGGGATAGGATTCTCGGATTCAAGTTGGGTATTGACGATCGTTGATGCGAACGCTTTGGCCAGAGCCGAGATAATGGGTCCAGTGTTTAAAAGCCCTGAATTAAAAAAATATGGGGCTTCTCTGAGCTTTTATGGGTCAATGGCAACCGAAAGAGCTTCGTGTAAGGTAACCTCACCTTCCTGATTTTAGCGTGAATGTCCCAAACTTGAGAGCCCCAACAGACATCGCTTTGTCGATAAGGTCGGCTTGATATGGCTGGAGCTCCGACATCGTGGAGTCTTTTGCGTTGTAAGAGGACGGGTTCGAACTGCTGTCGATGGTCGAAGAAATGAGTAAAAGTGCAATCACCGTTCACGATGTGCTATCAGAGGTGATCGGCATTTTCCAGCCGGCACCTATGTGACGGAAACAAGTTGGGCCTGTTATGGGCTGCAGGGGTCAACATGATAATAAACTCATGTTATTCTACAAGGAATCCAAAAGCAATGATCATCGTTATATGGATCCCTCTTTCCTCCCCTTTTTCGATCATTCACATCGCATCTTCTTCGTTACATCATTCAAACCAAGTTCCTCGTCCCCACACCCCCCGAGCTCTCATACATCTGATCATCGAGAATTATTGTGAAGGGCACGCATCTGGATCTGGATCAAGCTCCTAAAAGAGGCCAGTCCACAACTCCAGTGCAGTACCTTTCCTCAGTAAATTTAGAAACAGATCGGCCTGCCGGATTTAAGATGAGCGCTACACGTCTTCGGGGAATGGGCCTGATGCTGATGTTTTTGTGATAGATACAACACGCCAAAGTGTCTCCGGCGTTAATCGCAATTGAAAATCAAGGCGGGTGTACGATACCTCGATGGACGTGCGCAAGTCTGAGTCAGACGGGAGCGATGGTGTTCATCAGGGTTGTTTCCACAGGAGATGGATGTCTATCGGAAGGATCGAAGATTTGGCACAAGCTTGAACAAGCTCCTCGAGATCTCTTCTTCTCGCGAACCTCAAGGAATCGGGTAGAAGGTAATGAAAAAGGTTGCGTCAGAATCTATAGGAAAAGAGGAGACAAGAAATAGTGAGATCAATCAGAGAATGGGCGGCCAAGTCTTTCCGACACATTGCAGGTGGCACTATAAACGGCGTGTTCGTCAAACTGATGCAAAAAGCCGACCAGTGCTTGAAATATAGGACTCGCTTAGCTGAATCGACAAACGATATTGCAAACACAGAAGATAAAAATGGTACAATCATCACGAAAAAAAAGGTTACACGAGGCCAACAAAAAGGAGAAAAAGGTATGTATGAGAAAATCTATCATAGTTTAGCTTATTGCGTTACTATTTGAAAGTCATCTTCCAAACCGTCGGTTATTTCCAAATCGGCACGTAGGTAGCTAGACGCTACTAGTACTAGCCACTGGAGGCGTCGGTGCCGTATCGGTATTGGGAGCAGGTTCGGAGGTGATTGCGGCAACTGCGTTTTCCGGTTCCTGTAAATTCCCCAACTCGACAGCCCCAGCCTCGCCGTCACTAGCATTCTTTCTCTCTAGCCATTTTCTCCTTTCTTCTCTCAAGATCCGCCACCGATCACGCCCAGTCAAGAAAATCGTGACGCTCACAGTGAAGATAGCCAACGTCTGCCCATACGTCCAATCGTCCTCTCGGTCACCAGGCTCGATATACGGTGCGTTGAGCTTCACGATCGATTCCGTGGATACCACGAAATATATGATGGGGCTAGAGTAGGCCAACAATCCGGAGATAACGGTCAGAGGCATGTCACTGTGTTTGAATAATGAGTCGAAAACGGAGAAAGTTTTCATGAGAGAATTAGCCATGCAATGACGCAAGGGGTGATCCCCCGGCAGCCGTCGATTTATGTGTGGTATCAAACAGGCGAGGTTGATGAGGAGGGCGAGGAATGAGACCGATGGTAATATGCAGAGGAAGAAAATGACGAGGAGGACTATGATACAGCCACAGTAGATTAGCGCGTACAACACGCTACGGATGGCCGCCTTCAAGACAAGAATCAAGTGATACCCCAAAAGGGGGAATATCACAATGTAGAAAACTAGCGAGGTAATCTTCAGTGATTGACTTGTGGAGTCGACAGGCCCAAAGACCCAGAAGTATGTCAGAGGTCGACACGGAGCGGATTCGTTCGCGTACTTCAGGAATGGCGCTAACGTGTTCTGCTTTAACATCCAAAAGTACACCCCAAAACCAGATAGCATCATCGAATGGGCAGCCAAAGGGATGAAATTGAGGAAGTCTTCTGCCCGCCTGAAGTTCCAACACCTACCATAACGCACCGGGTGAAACCCCTCCCGACTGGACACAAGATAGACACCAGTACAACTGTTGATGAGACTGATGTTCAGAACGATTAGAGTGTGGTATGGAGTAAGGCCGTTGGTATTTTTCAGCTGTATGATGGCGCTAACCATGACCGCAAATCCAACCATGAGGATGGGGCGTTCCAGGTTCTTTGAGAGGACAAAGTACGAGGCATGGTCTGGTGTTGGCTCATTGCGACGTGCGTCATGGTATTCTATCGCTGCTTGTACCATAGATCCAGTATCGCGAGAGTTATAAATGCGTCGGAGACGTTCTCCTTCCGGGGCGTAGCTCTGTACGATGAAGTCGAGGCAGGCAGTGCTACAAGCAACGAAAAATGCCTGAGCATAAATCGCTGCTCTGACTCCAATACCTGTATATTTAAATAATTAGATGATATTATCGCGACTGGCAGGAACCAAGCGAACGCACCTGCTATGTCCGCATCTCCCGGAATTGGGCAGATGTTGTCCGCCATGTCTCTCAGCTGCTCAATCGCCTACTTTTGCGAAGCAGGTTGTGGCTCAGTACAGAGAAGACGTTTGAGAACGGTCGCCATAGTTTTCGGTTTTGTACGGGCGGCCTGGCACTGTCAAGAAGCTGTTGAGAGCTGTAAAGATCAAGAAACGAAGATGTTTGCCAGTGAGAACGATCACCCTTTTCGATTTTGTACTGTCAAGAAACTGTTGAGAGCTGTAAAGATCAATAATGAGGTCAATTGTCGGAAATTTTGATCTGGACTTATACGCCGAGCCTCATTATCACCGGTTGTACAGGAAAACAATTTTTACTTCAAGATAAGACAGGCTCCTTGCTTCTGCTCAGGAGGAAATGAGGGAGAAGAAAAGGTGTATGGCAAGAGTGAGAGGTGTCTCTCGTAGAATAGGATAGCTCTTGCTATCTATCTGTTTTGTATGTCTAGCTTTATCTCAGTTAAGTGGACACTTTTTTGGGGGGCACGTGAAGGACACGTGAAAATACGCTCTAAAGCAAACACATCGGGAAGAAAAAGCCCCCAAAATGGGCTAGGGCCAAACCTGAGCGCTCGGGTGCCAAAAACCGAGAGATCTGGACTGCAGCTGTGGTACCCAGCGCTAGAGGAGAAAGAGGTACTTGTAGGGAAGGAGGGCGGGACGAGAAAAAAAGACTGGAGAAGGCGATGAAGAGCGCGCGAAGGAGAGAAAGAAAGAACGACACGCGCTTTCTCATAGTCGCTATCTTATCCACTGATAAGATCCTCGTGTCTCAGCCTCTCGGAATTTGTTCAAGAATTTCATAGCTATTCTCTACCTAGGTACTTTAATTTGCTACAGATCCCTACATACTTTGATACAAAAACTTTTTCAATACAATGGTTTCCCCCTTGTTTCCGTCTGATCAACCAGCCAAGGTTGAACGTTGGGCGCTTGAGCCAGGACATAAAAATGCCCCCAGTGTGAGTGACTCAAAAATTGGCTAGTATTTATTAAGAACATGAGGTAGTAATACAACGACAATCCATCCGTTTAAACAGACTCGTGATGTATGGGAGCGAATTCTAAAAATCGAGCCGAGAAATTTGCGCCACATAAAGTGGCTGAACAGTAAACGAATAGTCAGCCCCTCTCTCAGAAGCTTACATGTTGGAAGCACACCTAGTTGATAGAATTCAGCACGGTCAAGGCATGGTAGCTGATGATCGAGTGCACTAAGAGGAACACCAAATCGCTGAGGACGAGGGTGTGATTAGATGGGCAGCAACAATCGACGTCAAACCCATGTACTAACCTTGGGATGGACCCGATGCTGACTCCTCAACTCTAATCCACAGCTCTCTAAAACCATATCCATCTTCTGTTCCTCCAGAAACTCGTGTAAAGCATCGTCATGATCATAAAACGCATCGAGGGATTCTATCATCCTCAGAACCTTTGGAGATCGTAACCCTTGAGAAAATGATTCTTTAAACCTCGGGTGCTACCGCGGCCCATTAGCAAACTGAACGAAACTAAGAGAGAGGGGAGGATTATCAGCAACGCACTACACCCCGTAACCTAAAACACCTCTCCATTATACTCCCCAGCGCCACACGAGGATCCACCCTCGCCATCGTCATCCACCCTTCATGCCACGTTCTCGTCGACATCAATATCACCGAATTCGGATTCGAACAGTTAAGCAAAGGCCCCCACTCAGTCAAGCACTCCCGTATCCCAATATTTTCCCTTTCCATCATATTCCCCGTATCAATCCGATCAAAACATCCACCACCTTCATATCCAGATCCCAGAGCACCAGCTAACAACCCCTTGGATAAAATTTTGGGATCGAATTGGGTGAGGTGGATTTCGATCTTGTGGTCTTTGACACGACGAGCGAATTCTCTGAGTTGGGATTTGACGTGGAAGAAAAGACAGCCGAAGATGTCGGCTGAGGAGACGCCATGTTTCTCCCCAGAAGAAACGACGGAGGAGATATCCCATCCTCCAAGGGGGTTAAAGTCGCCTAACCATTCGTCTTGTGCTGAGAAGAGAAGGCTATTGAAAAAAGCAAGGAGTTAAAGAGTATCTCATAACGGGTCCGAGTTTTATACGAAGACACTGACCGATTCGGTTGCGTAAAGTTCGTCGTGTTCAGCGAGAAAGGGGATAAGATCCCTGAATCACGGTAATTCTTAAACGACATCCGATGGGCAGGGGTCAGCTTGGACAAGAACCAATCCCATCGATCAGCGTTATCGTGCTGCATAATGGTACACCGCATGCTTTTCATCGCTGCGGAAAACGTAAACAGCGATTGTCCGTAGAGCATCTCCATGGGTTGCCGAACGCCCGTAGTGGTTTGAGTAGAATATATCGTGCTACAGGAGCCCCTGGTGGATAGTCGTACACGGAAAGACATCGTTTGTTCCTGAGGCGAGGTGTCGCTTGCGTAGATGTATTCAATGCAACGTTGGAGATACGCCGCTCCACGAGGAGTAAGAATGGTGGAATACATCAAGTGCGTTGCGAGTTCTGCAGCTTCGTCAAGAGATGGTCCGGCGCCGAGAAGAGCGAAGAGAACAACGAGATTTCGGTTGATGACGGTGGCGTCGGTATCGTTCATGAGGATCTCGCATCTACCAGTGTAGTCTTTCGGTAGACTGTTTACGGTCTTGACGAGATTTCTTATATCGCTGCAAGCTGAAAAGCATCCAATGGATTGCGAATGAAGCTGTGAATTATAGAAACCGAGAGCGTCACGGAGCTTACCTGTGAAACAGAGCTTGAAGTTCATTTCCGCTGCCTTTGGACCTTCATTGTACGAGAGCTGAAGGACGTCAAGCGCAGGGAAGATATGGGATCCGCTTGACGTCGCACTATGGGACCAGGAGAGGGAGGAAGCGAGGAAACGAGGTTCTCGATTTTCCGCGAGCCAACTGGGTTGCCATTTCTTTTCCAGGTACGGGTGGGCACATGTAGAGCTGTGTCTGAGCCAATGTTGCTTTTGGCAGCGATCGGAGCAGTACTGATGATGCCGCAATAAGGTCAAGAACATATTGTAGCTGGTGAATGATGCAAACCTTGACGAGATGACACTAGCGCGTAGATTTGCGATTAGACTGGCGCCCTTGAAGGTGATGAAGAAAACGTACTCGAGGGCAGGCAATTTCACCTTTATTATTGCATCTGCGATGAATGGAGACAGACAACTTTCCCATATGATTTCCGCATGTTAAATGAGAAAGAGCCTCTCCGTCCAGGTCCGATCCCAGCCCGAAAGACATGAAGCTCTCTAGAGAAAGAAGACGAGGCCGACCACTACGGTGCAGAGCTGCAAACAGAGACGGGGTTCCCTCGAATTCGAAACTTGGGCCCACTGATTCCTTTCGATTGCGGATTGCTATGGAGTTCAATCGAACGAGCATGGCGATCTGGTGGCCAGCGAGATACGAAGGCTAAGAGGGGGTGAGTCCAGAACAGCTTGCGACCCATTATAAAGGGTTCCTATCGAGAATTCTAGATAGACTAAAGAGCCTGGATTCCTTCTAAAGCTTCTGCAAGGAAGATTAACGAGTACCACGTTGGCAAACTCGTTACGTTTCTACAGGACTGAGCGGTTTCTAGAGAACATGATAGAAGTGAAACGAAGGCCTATTGCGGCGAGGCTCATGTTCCAAGTTTGATCAGCTCCAAGTAATGACCTATTCGTAGCTGATGGAACACATCTCCAAGTTTGTGATAAGGCCACGCATACTCCATCTTTCACAAGGTTGATTCAGAACATTGCGCAGGTAGTTCCATCTTGATGTGTTTGTCAAAGAGATGGAGATTTAACGGAAAGATATGGCAGGCGTTGTTCCTGACATGATGAATGAACTGAGTGATCCGATCGTTTTTCCCGACGAATGGTGCAAGCCATCGTTCGTGACACATGCACATAAGTGACTGTGTGCGCCCGTGCCGCTCATGGCAAGTCTTGAGACCGAACACCCCCTTAAAAAAGAGAACCAAGAATATATATACTGCCGACGGATCCCCCACTTTTACCCCAACCATCGCCCCCCTATATTCGGGTTTCTTCCAGCACTTATCAGCTATCCTTCATTTGATTGAGATGGGTGGCGAGTCAATCAAGAGTGAGTTTATATTCGATAATTCCAGCGCATCTCAAGTTTTTGACACAGTTTGCTAGGTACAAATTCCACCTCATCGAAAACGAAAATGCCCAAATTTTTTGGCGGTTCGAAAGCGAAATCGCGAAGCAATACCACAACTAGCCTTCCAGACACCGCCAGCGTAACATCCACATCGCTCACTCAGCCGTCAGCCTCAACCACCCATCTGAGCACTACATCCGAAGACGCTGTCAATGGTGTCGTTAGGGAGATTGTAATACCCGAGGAAATTTTGGACCAAACCAGGGTGTCCCCAACGAATCCAGCGTTGTGTGAAGGGTGGTGAACACGAGAAAGAAGAGGGGAAAGAGAGAGAGATGCTGGCATTTGGCATGCACCAGGAGGTTTTCTTGGTTTGAGGAGATGAAGCCTCAGATTCGACTCATTACCATACACATTCTGTCGTAATATCTGCCCTTTGAAGCTTCATGTACCTTGATATTGGCAGGGTAATGGCTTTTTTTGTACTTGACGTTTAGACTTTCATTCAATAGCACGGACCCGTTTCTATTCAAAGTGATGCTAATACCACCGTCCCCGGATAAGGCACCCTGGTCAGAACCACCGGTTTAAGCAGGAATGAAGCATATATGCGACAACAAGACTCTGCACCTTTGCGAGGGATCGAGGTCTTGCTGGGATATGAACCGGTGAAAGTCGAAATTTTGAAAGCTTCCAACCTCTCACTTTTGCCCTCGGATTCACGGGGGGCACAGCTTGCCGTCCCGCAGTAGGCTCACCGCAATTGGGTACCTGCCGCTCCGCCCGTTTCCGAGTGGGGGACTTTCAAGTTCACGCGCTTCTTCAGCAACCTTGAATGTCCTACCCTCGCAAACGCAAGCACTCGTTCTCGACGCCCTCAACCTCTCAACAACCATCCTATTACCCAAATTTATTCATCCAGGCTCATGAAGCGGATATCGTTCGTGGTCCACAAGCCAGAAATGCAGCCGCATCGCTGGAAGTACGTGGAAGTGATGGTATCGGCAGTGGATTGATTCAGCTGTTTGGAGACGAGAAAGGGAAATCCCAGTTTATCGGAGAAGACGAAGACGAAGACACTCGGGAAGCGGGTCGTTCGGGGAGCGGGATATGGGTAGATAGGTATGGTTGTTTTATTCTATACTTGAAATCAATGAAACTTTGTTTTTCTGGCTTATCGCGTGCTCATCGTTTGGACCACTATGGGTGGCTTATGGTCTTCTTCACTGTCGTGTTATAGGCAATCAAGGACTGTATTGGAATCCATCTTTGGCAGTTTCAATTTCTCTCAGCAGTCACTGTGGTCAACTTATAATACATCCATTTTTCTTGCAGGTACGATGCGCGACTACTACTCGACCGTGAACAGTTCGAGAAACTGCAACAGTTTCGAGAACATTCACAGGATATCAGCGACCGCGCTTCATCGCCAGGAGGATGGTCTGAACTTCCGTCAGACACCGAGGACACCTTCTTTTTCTCTAGAGAAGAAACAGAAGACTA
Organism: Marasmius oreades; assembly: GCF_018924745.1. Taxonomy (NCBI): domain Eukaryota; kingdom Fungi; phylum Basidiomycota; class Agaricomycetes; order Agaricales; family Marasmiaceae; genus Marasmius; species Marasmius oreades. The sequence continues at coordinate 996,349 of NC_057333.1, forward strand.
CCACAGAGAAAAGCGCCGACGTCTACTCGAACAATCCCGAGAGGCACGTTTGAAAGCTCGTATAGAAGAGGACGGAAAAAACGACGTGAAAGCCGACCAAGATGGTTGGGGAGGCAGCGACGAAGAGGTGGGTCTGTTATATCCCAGTGGACGTCCGTGGACTTAATTTTTTCCCAATAGCCCGAAGAAGCACAAAAAGAGATTATGCGCAGAACAGCAAAGCACATAGTCACATCTCCTAACCCAGCGCAATTGGAGATGCGTATCCTCGCCAATCATGGTGGCGACAAGAGGTTCGCCTTTTTGCGAGGTCGATGGCGTCGTGCATGGCAAGTCATCAGGGGAAAAGCGCACATAGAGCATGAGCATGAGCAAAAGCAAAAGTCGAATCTCATAGGAGCGCTTGGAGATTACGGCGATAGTAGTGGGGAAGAAGATGGCGACACCGAGGCAGATCCAAAAACTTTACAAGAACTCAAGACCGGGTCTGTGGCGAGTGTGGTTGTGGCTTCTGCCACCTCAGAAGATCAACTAGGTGATCCAAAGGCAGACGACGAGATAGCAGTAAGGGAAGCACGAAGAAAAAGAGCCAAGGAATGGTTGGCCAAACGAAGGGCTGCTTAGCAGCCGGCCTTGTGTTTGTACCTTGTGTTTATCGTCCTCGAGCGCTCACTTATTTTTTACAGTTTGGCCCAAAAAGAGACCGCTCGGGTCTATTCTGCCGGTTATTGGCTCTTAAACATTCCAAAGATGGAACATTTATTTTCCCAAAATCTTACATAATTGGTGCGCGCTATTGATCGCCGAAAATGGAAGTTCATTGTTGGTTGCGCACCTCCATTGTCCTATGTAGACAATGGGACTCGTTGCGGTATTGTCCGCCGGTCGTATAAAGGGAAGACGATGCCCTCCTTGGTTCATCAGTCTTCCCTCAGTTCAACTCTCATCTGTTAACATTTTACGTCTATAAACGACCTTTCATCGCGTCCTTTTTTCATCGCTTGCTGTAGCCTTACACCGGAAACTCTGGTGTGTCTTCAGAATTTTCATTTGCTTCTCCAAATATACTCACAATATTTGTTCTAGACTTCCCGCCATCTCCATCGCAGTGCGAACCTCAGTACCTAGCCAAAAACTCGAACCCTTTAAATCTATTCCACGAAAAGCACTCGTCATGCCCGTCTCCCCAATCTCCACTTCCAACACCCTCACCTTGACTGCAACACTTACTCAATTGATTGAGTACTTGACCGCTCCCCTTCATGCTTCATACCCACGTTCCACCGTCGCGGCTGCGAAGGTTATCCTTCAAACCCACTTCTTCTCTTTAATTACCTCCGGAACAGTGGCACCGTTCAGCATGATCCTATCTTCTACTTTCCTGCCTCCAGCACCCATTTTGGCTGCTTGCATAGCATCTGGTGGTACCCTTTTGTGGGTCGATTGGCTATGCTCACTTTCCGGCGGCCAAAACGTTTTTATCTTCGTCATGGAAGGGTGCTTGCAGGCTCGCATTGGAGATGAGGGCGATCTCTCCACTATTTGGTCAGCGCCTTCCGATGAACCCACCCAAGTTCTTTCGATTTCCAAGACGGTCGTGAAGAAGGAACAACAAGGGGGTGGAGCTTCCTCCATGACGCAGAAATTGAACCAGTTGTTAGACTCCGTTCGTGCCAGAAGGGCAGAACCTGCACCTATCCGGATCCCTACTTTGTTGTCACCCAGTCCATCAGAGGATGATTCGGATTCCGAGTCTGACACCGACTCGACTGCGTCGTTCTCATTCTCTGCTACCTCTTCGGATGCTGAGACGTTGGTTTCGTCCCCTGCCACCCCGGAGAGTGGGAAACTTGGCCTTCCGGTTGTCGTTGAAGGTCTTGACGACGACTCCAAGCCCATCCCTGCCTACCGTCTTCCTTCCTCCCGCACCCAATTGCAACGTCATGCTGTTCTTGACCGGTCGAAGAAGGAAGTCACTCGTTATATGTACCAGGGTGGACAGACTGGTGTCATTACTGGTGGGGTGATGCTTGGTGGTGGGAGCTGTGAAGCAAAGACTCAAATGACCAAATCTCGACCGTTCACACCAAAGAAAGCAGCTGCAGCTGGCGGTGCACCTCGCCGCTTTTCTCCTAGATTAACTCAACGAAAGACCAACGTAATGCTGGGTCCTGATAATGATGACAACTGGCGCCGTGGCAGTCCACGAGTTTCCGCTTAATTGGACGAGTTTCCCCCATTACAATGAACACCGTTCACGAACTTTTTACTTCCATCTAGCTTAAAAACTTTCATAACCCAGGTCTGACTGCTGTATCGATAATTGTTAAAGCTCTCTTCCCTTTTCTTCTGTCGTTTATATCTGTATACTGACTGCTCATAGGTTTCCGCTTCCTCTACTTCGAATTCCTTTGATAGGTATCGTTACTACTGGGGATTCCGTCTCACATCTTACGAATAGCTGTATCATATCGTGCTTTACTCATCGAATCCATCGGTCTTCTAGTCGAATTGTCCTCAAGCACGACTGATCTGATCTAGTTCTCTCTACGCCCCTAGGATGATTGGCGCAAACTACAGATGTAAGTGGAGTCATTCTTGTGCTGAAGTACGTACATAGTACTGTGACCATGTATTGCAGTTTCTTGTTCATGAAATTTGTGTAACGAATAAAGAGGAGAAACCGACAAACTGAACGAAAAGGAGATACATAGTGAGAACATGGACGAATAAGCGGTTAATCCGTTCTGTTGCCATCGTACAGTCCTCTACCTTCATCACCGACACCGGATGGAGACTTTCTTGAAGTCGGGCTCCAATATCCGAGGCCCTGAGCGACAGAAGCGTATGCATTTGAGGCAAGGGAGGCTCCTGTGAGGGCCATCCGCAGAAATGGGGCGAGGGGTGGTATCAGGAGGTTGAGAAAATCCTTTGGAACATAAAAACGGAGGTAAACAACAACTGCAATGATTGATATGGGATGGTTGACGTACATCAGGATGGTAGAAGTCTTCTTGGAACGCGATGTAATGCAAACCATTGATTTCGCGGAGAGAAAGGCGAACGATAAGTCTACGCGCGCGGTCCAAGATGTGAGTTCAATAGGGAACTAATCGGACGATTACCACTCACTTGGACCAGGTAGGTCTGAATGGTGAAAGTCGAATGTGAAACTTCTGTTGAACTTCTAGGAAGATAACGTTGTTCTGCTTGTCGTAAACCACGTTATCCACGCGCGTTTCGATTGTGGGCGACATGACGCGGTACCATCTCTCGGATCGTGCAGTTCCAAGAGTTTACGTGTAGGGTTGAAGATTTACTTACTGGTATATGCCTAACAGAGCGTCTCTGGAACCAGGCCCTGGGTTGACGCGACAGACTGGGTGTCGAAAACCGACGTCGGTGGTAACGTATCGTTCAGCGGCTAGTTCCTGAATTTCGGGAGACGCTGAGGTAGTCAGGAGAGACACGACCTTGGCTATTTCGTTTTGAGGGTTCTCCATTGTGGTCGTGGTCAAAGATTCGCTGGAGGGGGCAGTTATGTCAATAACTTGCTCATCTAATCTTATCTCTATTTTCTCACATTCCGCTACTCAGTCTCCTCCCAACATGTCTGATTGCTTGCAGCCGTACGACCTCTGACGATGCTGATGCCCACCAATATCAGAAACCGTCAGATGAACTTCAGGTGCGAGGAATATGAAGAGGGTTGGAGGAATTCAAGGCGGTGAGCTTGCAGAAGAAATCAGGTTGCACTGTCCTCCGAAAATCGGTCTAAATGAATCAAAGGTCTATCTAATGTGCGCGGGTCGCCGTAGGTGTCCATCTAAGCGCGCCTTGAACAATACAGCGATGTAAGGACGATGGATCTGCTCTATCATGATCAACCCTAGTGTTGCCGGGTCAAATGCATTGTCAGGTTGAACTCTACTCCTACAGACTAATACAGTATACAGAACTGTCACGACCGAGAGCGTCCAACCAGCCGTCTCGCCTAGACCGACCAAGAGAGGGCCGCCGTGATAACAAGCCCTATATATTAACGACAGTAGCCGTTTTGGGTGTCGGCGTATATCGAGGTGACAGAAGTCTCGTGTATCCCAAAATATTGTGGTTCAGTGCAGTTCAGTATCACCTCGCACCAGTTGCTTGCTCTACTTCATGTTCAATTAAATGTATCCCAAGCCACTTGAAGCCACCAGTCCAGTGCCCGTCTTGTCCGTAAATTGATCCTGTGACTCGGGCGGGAAAAGACGCGTTTCTGACAATACTATTCTGGGTTTCGATGTGCAAAGCACGGGGATATGCAAAAAGGGTCAAAACATGGTCTTCCCGTTTTTTTTGGGGCTCAGCAATTTTTTTAGGCTTCGTAGAATACACAGGAGCCTGTAAGTACAACGGTAGTCACCACCAGACAGAGGAAATGAAATGAGAGGCAAAATACAGTACAGATCATGGTGTGATATGAGTGTGACAGCCCAGGAACAGTACGTTCCTGAACGTAAATCAAAAATTTGGATATGTAGTGAAGTGTAAACAAGTAAGTAGACAATAAATACAAGATTCTAGAGGCAGGGGAGCGAAATGTGGTGTAAAATAAGCCAAACGAGTCCCCAAAGGTCCCCAATCGACCAGTAAGCGAGACGGCAGTGGGCTGGCCATCAATGTGATGATGGTTGCGAGCGGCGAGTAACATGCCGTCACCCCATCAAACCAGCAACCATGCCAAGGAAAACTGACGCAAGCCAACTTTGGTCATGGCGCGAGCTTTGCTCCTGGCCGATGTGTTGCCGGACGTGACGATACGTGACGAACCGTTTTGCACTTCTTGTTGCACCCTCGGACAGTCTCCGAGGCTTCTTACAGCTATCCTAAAATCCTGATAAAATCAGGTTAACATTCTGAGCACTATTAGAATACCCTAGTCAAATTTCTGATACGGTAAGCGGTGTGTGGAAGTGGTTCTGGAAAATCTTGCTTATCCCTACACAGAATAGTAATGTGGCTGTGCAATTTGACACGTACTTATCCTGTCGTTCATCGTGCGGATTCTTGACCGCGACGACCACATTCAACCCCCACTGGTTTCTATACTAAAGAATGGATATCCTTCATTCGAATATTGCACGAATTCAGCGTCATCTTGCGTTCGTCACGACAGATCCCATTGATTGGAAGCTCTTCGTTCAAGTATCCTCATGGGCTGTAACGCTTTTCGAATGCTATCTTCTGTGAGTAGTGGAACGATTGAAGGAAAGACCTTGCTAATATCTTTTGTTATAGGCTCCGGCAATATCCCTTGTACTCAAAAACTGAGCCACCCCCAGCTCTTGCCAAATACATTAGTAAAGAAGACTTCAAAAAGTCCCAAGATTACGGAAGGGACAAAGCAAAGTTTTTACTGGTCTCCAAAATCTACAGCCAGTTGCTCGAATCTATAATGGTGCAATATGGGTTCTATGCTTGGTCGTGGAAGCTCTCTAGGCAACTTGTCGGGCGTTTTGGATATGGACCAGAATATGAGGCGAGTGACATTGATACTTCTCCTGTGGTTGTATTCTCTAAAACGCCTGTCCTCTCAGATAGTGATATCTATCGTATTCTCCTTTGTGATGTACTGGCTTTCATCTTTGCCTACGCTCCCTCTATCTGTTTATTCGACATTTGTCCTGGAACAAAAACACGGATTCAACAAGACCACGGCTGGATTATTTGTCGCCGACCTGTTGAAAGGTTGGGCGATTACCCTAGTGCTCGGTGCCCCCTTCATGGCTGCTTTCCTTTATATCTTCAAGTGGGCCGGTGACCAGTTCGTTCCTTGGCTCATGGCATTCATGTAAGTGCCACTCAAGCCCTCTGTTTCGTTTCCTCGTGTTGACTGTGGTATGTTCAATAGGATTGTGTTCCAGATACTCATGGTCATCTTGTACCCGACCATCATTCAACCGCTATTCAATAAACTCACTCCCCTCAAGGACGGAGAGCTGAGGAACAGGGTCGAAGCTCTTGCCAGCAAACTCAAGTTCCCTCTCAAGCACTTGTACGAAATTGATGGATCGAAGAGGAGCTCCCACAGTAATGCCTATTTCTTTGGTCTGCCATGGGTAAGTTTTAGGTCATGATGTCGAACCATGTCTCCGCTGTACTGAACGCCTCTATTTAGAGCAAACACATCGTGATTTTTGATACTCTCATTCAAGAGAGCAAACCAGAGGAAGTCGAGGCCGTCCTTGGTGAGCAGTAATAAACCGACCTTAAAACATACCCACTAATACCAATCTCAACAGCCCATGAACTCGGGCACTGGTACTACTTGCACCCGACCAAGCTGATGGCAATCTCCCAGCTTCACGTCTTCAGCATTTTGACGTTATTCCCTGCCTTCCTTCATGCTCCTCCCGTTCTACGGTCCTTTGATTTCCCCAAAGAAGTTGCTGCCCGGCCGCCCACCGTCCTCGCATTCTTCCTATTCCAAGTGCGTTTGTCATCTTCTGATCCTACATGATACTGACGCATATACTAGATGATCCTCACACCTGTCGAGGCCGTTATCAGTATTGGAATGAACGCTCTCAGTCGTCGGTTCGAATGGGAAGCTGACTATTTTGCTTGCATATTGAAAGACAAGTTGAATGATGAGAGAATGAATGATATGGGCGACCGTTTGGCTACCGCTCTCATCACCCTGCACGTCAAGAACTTGTCCACTGTCTGGGTCGATTGGCTGTAAGTCTTCCTTGCGTGACCTTATAACCTCTAACACCCTATTTCTTCCTTGCCAGCTATTCCGCCTACCATCATTCCCACCCTACCCTCACTGAACGACTCAAGGAGCTAGATAAGTTCCGTGTTCAAAAAGAGAAGAAGAATTAGAATGAATCTGAACATGTCCAGTCCATTATTGCATGTCGGACTCTTAATAGTGTATCTACTATTGGTTCTGTCGAATCGCTGTGACGAGGTAATGTTGTACTTTCGCCCTATCGGCAATCTACGAATCTGTTATACAGTAGTCATTTGTCGTTATAGGGACCAGAACTCGGTAAGTCGAAGTCGTGTGCGCCACACTGACATCTTTTAACCCTGTGCAACGGCTCGGATCATTTCTTCTGTCAATTTACTCCGCGGTTTGATTGCGCACTTGAATGGGGCAGGGATGCTGCAGCTTGTGTGAGAAGCGCGAAGATAACTCAGATTGCCGATGGAGAACATACCAAGCAAGAGACGAAATATATTCATAAGAAGGTTCGATGACGTTTCCTTCCTTATCGAGGGCCTTCGAGATATTCAAGGTCGCTAGCATCAAAGCGATACTTATCCATACAGAGTTTAGGCTCATATGTCGACCTGGACAGATTCTAAACAACCCTCGAGTTAATGCGTCGATCCGATGATCTGCATAAACATACTAAAACTTGCCTGCGACCAAACCCAAATAAGACGGTACTGGGATCTTTTACATCAGGGTTTAATTTTCCATCCGCTCCAATGAAACGCTCCGGTTTGAAAGAGTGGGGATCCGGGTATGTGTCTTCGTCATGTAGCATTGCCCTACATATATCTCGATTAATATTTGTTTATACTCTACTGAGGGTAGGGAAGCTCACCAAATGTTTGGTACCATGAGCGAGCCAGATGGTATGGTATACCCTCGGTACACGTCTTCCGCCACGGATGCATGGGGAATACCTAAGAAGGTGTTAGCGCGACCAGTCACGTCAATCCGATGTCCGACGTCTAAAACTCAACGCAAGCAAGTTTTGACATACCAAGTGGAGTGACCGGTTTCCAACGAAGTACTTCTTTGACGATGGCACTGACAAAGGGAAGGGCATGTTGGTCCGAAAACTGAGGAAGTTCACCGAGGGCAACGACAGAGTCAATTTCAGATTGAGCGCGTCTCTGGGCGTCGGGATTGGCGAGCATAGCGAGAATGAAAGTTGATATGACGCCGAAAGTCTGCGATCACAACGCTCAGGGATGAAGAAATAAATACAAGGAGTGAGAGACATACAGAATCGGTTCCTCCTTTGACGGTTTCGCATTCACAGAGTTAAGCTTGTCATCTATGTCAACTTGACGAAGGGACAACTGACCTGCGTACATTGTAGCCGCCACTGCTGTGACAAGACGTTCTTGTTCAGCCTGGTCCGCTGCACCGTTCAACTTATCAAGGCTATACGAAGTGAACGACGGGTGTGCGGTCCCATTTTCCTAGAGGCAAAATTAAAGAATCAGTTGTCGTGTTACAAAGGAAAGGCTCCCCAACCCACGATGCACGTTTTTGCAGCTTCAAAGGGCATCTCACGCATGATGGTCGAAAATTTGGCCCATTCCCTTGCTTTGCGTTTGAATCCGGCGCCTAGTAGTAGGTACAGCTGTGGTCAGACCCACAATCATGCGTCGACTCGTACGGACATATACCTGGAAACCACTCTGGTACGTATTTCAACGCCGGTATGGACTCGACCAAAAATGCGCCCGGTGCGATCCCCTGGCCTAAAGACTCAAGAGCACGTTCGGCGGCAGCGACATGCGGATCGTTTTCCGGGAGGACCTCGATACCATATGCTATCCCAAGAATAGTGGAAGCAGCCAGACTACAAATACAATAAGCGGAGATATAGGGACGAAGGAGAAAGTCCTTACTGCCTGATATGAGTTGGGAAGTTCTCCGGGTCGTCCAGAAGGCGGCGGACGAGATTGTGCGCCACTTGAAGTTCGAGTGGCTGGAAACGCTCAGCAGCTGTTGGATGAAATTCCTGCTGAAATAAACGCCGTTGTGCTCGCCTGGGACGTGAGATGAACAACCGTCTGAAACTTCCGCGATTGAAGAAATAAGTACCATTCGTCGCCTACCAATGCAGAAGTCAGTTGAATGTATAAGTATGCCAAGAGCCTGATAAGGCCGGTAGTATCAATACTTACCGTATTCCATAAGAGCGAAGGAATAGTTCCATCCCATCAGCTCGTTTACCATGACCAGTCGCGGTCTCCGAGGATCATGAGCATGAGCATGACTTAGTTGCTAAGGAGGAGCGAGCCTACCGATTAGAATGAACGGCGGAGCGTTTGTCTAACAAGTCCTCCGCCGCTTCCACACTGTTCATGACGACGATAGACGTCCCGGCAACTTCGAGGTGGATCATATCAGAGCCTATGGAATCGGACGAAGGGAGTTAGTTAGAGTGAATGAGCGTGCTGAGGGTCGAGGGAAAGATCACCAAGCTCTCTGCACCATTTATCGTACGTCTCCCACTCGAAACTAGTTGGCATGTCAAATAAGTTTCCTACCACTGGAAGTTTTCGTGGGCCGGGGGGAAGTCGAACGTTTCTACGCGACCGGAGAATTTTAGCGTAAAAAACCATCAGAGACATTAGGGTTACGAGGAGAAGAACTGAGCTGAGCATCGTCAGAAGAGACAAACACGAAGAAAGGTGCGGGGGGTGTCGTGAAGGCCCTTAGAGGGTGTGGGTCCTTTAAATCGGCAAAGGTTCCGCATTCGAGTACAGCCAAAAAAAAAAGCTAGGATCAGTCATCTTCGCGTATGTTAGCTTCGATTTCTCACTTTACATACAGGGTCTTATAGGCGATAAGCGATGTCATTAGCTATTAACCCACTTCCGGTATCTGCACGTGATCCAACAAATATCCCCTTTTGTGGCATCTTCCTTATAGTACTTTATTCTCACGGCATCCCGTAAACACCAGGCTCGTGCACGAACCTGTCGTCCATGTCGCACAGATTCCCAGACCGACGTTGCAGAAAAAATCGACCAAATTCTCGTGTACACAGGGATATGCACGTAGATAGAAAAAGGTGGGCAGGGGTGAGTTGATTGACAACCGTCAGCCAGGGGCACCGGACTTAGGTACTTAGACCAATCACTGAGAAATATCCGGTCAACTCCCCATTTATCTCGTCTTCGTCTCAACATCGAACATTGCACTGAATTACCTTTTTAGCTCCCTTGCTCTATAACACGTCTCAGAGTATTTATGCTATCAGACTTGTATGTATATGTCCTATCGGAAATGTAGGACGAAAAATTAGCCACCCGATGTAAGTACTTACTTCGACAGGAACCACCTAAACAGCTTATGGACAGAAGTGGGTATGTTTATGTTCGGGTGGTAACGGATCGGACCCACTGCCGCATATACTCAGATTATATACATACAGCCTGGACGATATTTTGTTGGGAAAGATACATTGGTCCCGCCTTAGAACTCTATTCTTTTAAAATTGTCCCAACGTCACACGGGCGACCGTTCTCCCCATCCTTAGAAGCTAAAATAGTTCAGCCGGGGAGGGAAGCAAGCCTCGATGTTGCTGCTTTGGTAAGGTTAGCGTAAATACACTCCAATGGTCTTTCCGGAGCAAGCTCCTTTGATGATAGCGGATGGAACATCTTCAACTGTATTTTCAATTAGGATAGCTATACGACTGGGCATCTTTCCTCCCCCGCTTCACGTTTACTGTCAGCATTATCGGAATAGACGTCCAAATCATAAAAACAAGGAAGAAAAACGAGTACCTGATGTTACCAGTGATGTCTGAAATAAGTCCAACAATCAAGGGTCCAACAAAAGAACTAGACTATGCTTGTCATCAGAAATCAAATTTCATGTCTGAAAAAAGAACGACGTACTTTGTCCGTGATCGAAAATAACGCGTACCTAGACGGAGGCTTGTGAAAGGTGTTTTCTTTCACGCAATATCTACATACCATCTTGCTTCTTCGCCAGGGGGAAGAAGTTCCGCATAAAACGCCCGAGCATACCCCTGGAATGCACCATACATGAACCCTGTACGAATGGGATGAGCCAGAATGTAGATCAAAAAAGCTTTCACGCACCAAAGTACACCGCCAGCCCAAACATCTCATTTTGCGTGGTCAGACCACCAAAATGATCTTGAGATATTTTCAAGAACCCCATACATCCATAAGCGGGGACTAGGGAGGCCAGAGCAAGTAAAATAACAATGACTCTGTGGTTAGACCATTCGAAATAGCTCTGCAATCTGGGCCAGGTGAGAGAGCCCAAGATTCCCGACATCGGCGTTATTATGCCAACTAAAATCAATGCAGACGCTTTCATGCTCAGGACTGTCTTTCCAAACAAAATAGCAGTGGAGGAGATTGTTGTAAACCCTGTGAAGTTCATTATTAATAGGAGAGTCTCGCGAGAAAGAACAAGACGAACCATCAGAGATTAAAAACCAGGCGGCAAGATATTTGAAGGTGTTTCGTAGCTTTTTTATCTCCGTCCACCGTAGCATCCAACCTAGTCGCTTCCAGGCAGCCAGTATTTCCCTCCGGATACTCCATTTGCCTTGTTGTAAATCTTCATTGTCCACCCATACCGCTTCCGCGTTCTCGATAGGAGCTTCCGCTCCCGGGAGCCATAGAGCGGCAGGAATTGAGAAACCAGCCCACCATATTCCACTAAGGCCGATGGCTAGACGGAGTGCGAAGGTAGTACCCTTCATCTTGGTGACGGGAACGAGAGCTACAAGAAGGAGACATATGCCTGCGGCGTATCCTAATGCGATCCCCATAGACGATATACGAGAGGTAGCACGAGAAAGTTCGGTTTCGTACTGAGACCTGAGTTTCATTACGTTGTCAGGTTGGGATCTCTGGATGAGAGGTTGTTCAGAATCGGTTTCATCATTTCCGTCATCCGCTCTCTCGTCTGTGGCTTCGGCCTCCTGTAAGTTGGCGAGAAGTTGAACGACAGTAGGGGAAGCTTTTGCAAGGGAAGGCAGGTAGGCGTTCATCGCAACGACGGATACGCCGAAGCCAACGTTCGCAACGACAGCAAGGCATGCTGAAAGAAACCAAACTGGAGAAGATGAGGGAAGTGCGACGAATAACATGGCTGAGATTGCGCCGGCCAGAGCAAAGCCGAGCAGAAGGCGCTTTCTATGGTGTGCTGCAACAAACGAACATGTGAAAGGCTACGGAAACGTGTGTACTCTGTCGACGTACGGTGGTCAGCGATTCCCCCAACAGATATCACAGTGAGAGCTTGTAGTGCGACTGAAATGGAGTAAACATAAAGACTATAAGGACTCTATAAGCCCGAGGTGTTCGTTGAAATAAACCATAGCGCACCTGAAGCTTGCGCTGTCGATCCAGAACCACCCAATCTTAACGACGCATCTCGCCCCAGGTCCACCGTCGGGCACCGCTTCGTCAACATTCACAGAGTCCACGCATCTGGTGATTTTGTCTGATTGGAGGTATCCGTTATCTCGAGCAAATTGTTCCAAGCAAATTGGCAGAAATAGCGTTAACGAAACAATAACGAACACCTCGCTTAATACCAAGTCAATTTTCCATGAACTTGGAAGGAGACCTCGAAATACCTAGCAAACGCGTAACTGAGCCATCCATGGAGTTTCCGCTTGAAGTTTGAGTTTGATTCCATGTCAGAGAAAGGGACTTTACTGCAATGACATTGTGATGGTAGGAAGAGAGGTGTAAACGTCTCATGATCAGCGCCCGCGACGGTTCTCCAATTGACCATCAGTAGCTCAGCCTGCACAGTGCCATCTTGGACTTCTTCTACGCAGGGCCTCCTTTTCAATCCTTCTCAGCCTCCAGATGCTACGCACGTTACCCGAATGTGCTGCCCTTCGATCATCGATATCCGGATCGCCTCGTTTATTACCGTTTTCTCGACTATCTTGATTCTCAATTCAAGTTCAGAGGGTCTGCTGACAATCAAATGGATATTCTAGGGTGTGAATTGTGGGGTATTCTTTGAGGGAGCGTAATAGACTATCCCGAGCGGCGAGGTCACAGGGATGACTTAACTTCGAGAATATAAAGTACGCCAGAGGTCTTCTCCAGACCTATCCACAACCCTCATTTACCTTCTCTTACTCTAAAATGGCGCCCGAAGCAACTCTGAACCAGAATGACAGTGCTCTCAACGGAGGCGGGCATGCTGTTGACGGTGCTAGACCAAAAGCCCACGCTGAACTCGAGAAACTGGAGGCAAGCCCAATCGATCGGTTCTGGCGGGGGGACAGAGATGGGAAGATTAACTTCAAGTCGTCCTGTATCCCCAAATTCGAGGACAAGTACCAGGAACGCGACTGGATCAAGGTAAGCCAGCTGGCTTTCGGGAGACTGGAGCGGCTCTGACATTATCTAGGCTCATTTGGCCGCTGCTTTCAGATATTGGGGGAAACTAGGTTTCGGAGAGGGTCTTGCTGGTCACATCACCGTCCGAGACCCTGTTTTGACTGATCATTACTGGTCATTCCTTCCAGTTCTGTCTATGTTTTGCCTCAGCTCATGCCCCCGTTGCAGGATGAATCCCATTGGAGTTCACTACTCTTGTATCTCGGTAAACCTCACGTCTAATTAAACTATTGCTACCCAGCTCATTCACGATGAAGGTATCTAACCTGGTCCTGGTCAGTCCAGATGGATATGTTTCTCCCCATGGCGCACAACTTCCGATCAATACCGCAGGTTATTGGATCCGTGAGTTCCTCCTTCCCTCACTCGACCACTCTTTCCTATAATCATGAACTAGATTCCGCCATCCACAAAGCACGCCCAGACATAGTCGCAGCTGCTCATTGCCACTCGTTCCACGGAAAGACCTGGTCTGTCTTCGGCCGTCCGATCGAGATTCTTCAGCAAGATGCTTGCGTTTTCTACGACAATCTGAGCGTGTACAATAACTACGGCGGAGTTGTACTTGCGTCAGCGGAAGGCGAGAATATTGCTGCAGCATTAGGACCGACTCACAAGACTTGCATTCTGAGGAATCACGGCCTACTCACGCGTAAGTTTTGCTTCCTGCTTCGCCGTCTTTTTTTTGTTCACGATCGTAACAGTTGGAAACACGATTGACGAATGTGTTTACTTGTTCGCCCTTCTCGATAAGCACTGCAAACTTCAGCTCATGGTGGAAGCTGCGGCGGCTAACGGAATTCCGATAATCCCTATTGACAAAGAGGATGCAGAGTATAACGCGAGATCAGTCAAAGACCCGGAGTTGTTATATGCAAACGTGAGTGATAGAATCATCTTCGCCTCCACTGCTTGCTTATCATTGTTTCAATCACAGTTCCAGCCCGAATACAATCTCCTCATTCAAGAAACGAACGGTGCTTTCTTGACGTAGGAGAAAAACTATCTCTGTCATGTTGTATCTGTATACGTGATTAAAAGGCTCCAGTATAAACCGCCGTTTCCTCGAGTTTCATTGACCACGTAAATATACGATGGGAGGCGAGATTCAGATAGGCAAGCACATTAAGATGATAGTATTGGCACAGGTTTGCACAATCGATTTCGTTCGTGACAAGAGCTTGTCTGCGATAGCCAGGTATCATGACGCCTCGAATAGGCGTGGATGAATAGGAGCGATCCGAAGGTATCTTCATGACTGAAAAGTCGAATATATACGGACACCGTAACTATGATACACAATGAGTATGCAAGATACACGACGATCAGGGGCGTATAGACATCCGTATAGGAGCTGAGTGATTCGAGTATGTTGAAGCTCCTCCCAGCTGTTGGAACGAGAGAGAGAAAGGCTATCAGAATCAATTCGTGTCATGAGAACTGGAGGGGGTAGCTACCTGCTGCAAAAACGCGTCCAACTGATCCCCGTCTTCCATTCCTCGTGATGCTGGCGTATCTTCCGGATTAACACGAGAACCATCGTATGTGAATTTGAGAGTTCCTGAGTAAAGAGCGAGGAGTATCAGAGGGGGGAAAGCTGGAGTTTTCAAGGGAGCAATCCAGGACCTGGATCTTTGCCAAACTTTTTCTAACGCCGAAGAGTTGAGTTGAGTAAGATAATCCACAGATTCCGTAAAAACGTGTACCAACTTCTGCTGCATCGAAGACTTTTTTGAAGACCATAGTCGCCTTCACTTTAACTTGTATTGCTGAGAAAAGTGATGCCTTAGTGGGAAACATCCAAAGAGAAGGCGCTTTTACGCACTTTGACCCTCGTGGACGATGTTCAAGTTCAATTTGGGCTTTTCTTCTGGTTCTGCAGACATGGTTCAATAGGTTGATGAGAGAATTGAGTAATCCGAACGCGACGTTGACGACGCGACTGGAGTGTCAACAAAATGATGGGGATGCCCAGCTGGGGAATTGAAAGGTAAATCCAAAGGAAACGTTAAAGTGTAACGGTCACGAGGATGTGACCGCTGATACTCGAGTCCCGTCAAGCAACCAATCTGTTCGTTATCAATACATTTCCATGTAGAAATATACACGGAGTCATGGATTCTCATATATACATTTGGTATGTTCAAGACTAGTGATACATATTAAAGGAGAATCCAAGAATAGAGATACAGGTTCAACGGTTTAGCAGGTACTACAATCCAGGGAGACCCGGAAAAAAGCAAAGAATGATAGAAAATAATTAAATCAGCTCGAAAATGGTACAACACTCGGGAAAAACTACAACGCAACCAATCCATCAAACAGCCTCTGCTCGTCGGAAATCGACAAGTCGAAGTTCAAAAATCCTCCATTGATTTCGCTAGTACCACGCTCGGCCAAACCGATTCCAGGGGTTTCTAAAGCATTAGCGCGCGCTGAGTTGTTGGGACTGTACTCTCTCATCGAGATATCATGCACGGAGTGTTCAGCGGATCCAAAGTGAGGGAATTCGTGAGTAATGGCAGGGTTTTCATCGGGTATGTATTCAATCCCAGGTTCTAGATTGATCGCTGGTGGGTTCGCGTATGAGGGTGAATGTATTTGCGATGACGATTCGTCGGGTGAGGAAGCCTCACTGAAGAACGGGTCGGCTGACCACGACTGACTCAAAAGAGGCATCGATAGTGGCAGACCGTAGGGTGTAGAGTGGAAGCTGGCACCGTTCCAGTTTGCGAGAGATGATGATACAGCTGCAAAGGGCGATACGTTGTATGCGAATGCAGAGTGGCAGGGTTGCTGATAGGGAGATTGATGACCAGATATTGACCTACTGCCATGGTCTCTGGGGGTCTGGCGAAATTAGAGGTGAGATACTGAAAAAGACTTGCGAGTAGAACGTTTCCTACCGATCCTTCTCCAGGATATATCAACTCTTGAGAAGCCGCGAAGGACATGTGAGAAGTCGGCCCTGCCATGGGAAGATTTGTCTCTTGGTTCGAAACAACGCGTCGCAATTCATGTGGTGTTCCCCCCGAGTGTGGGTGTGGGTAATGCGGGAATGTGAACAGGGGTGGTACAGAGAGCGACCTCGGTCGAGATGCCATGGGCTCCTCTGGATGGATGCTTGGAGATCGGAGGGGCGACCCAAAGGGACTGTTCGGACGGGATTGCAAAAGATGGGAGGTAGCAAAAGCACTCTCAGTCTGAGCCCTTTCCAGAACCTGCCCCTTGGGACGCCTGCTAGACGAGGACGACGTTGAGACCGACGCTCGTGTTCTCGTTCGGCGGGCATAGGGCTTATCGGTTCTCCTGTTCGAGTCGTTCCGAGTAGGCCGAAACCTATAGTCCGGATGGTCCCTTGCGTGTTGGATCCTCTCCGCGTCAGCCAACCGTTCGTACTTCGCCTTTTCCGCAGGACTAAGCCGTCGCCAGGCTTGGCCAGCTCGTTTCGAGAGGCCCTGATCGTTAGTGCCCAGTAAAGGCGCATCCTTACCACCACGAGAATGTTCCTTGATATATTCGCAGCGAAAAATGAAGAAACAGTTGCGAGGACGCGCTACCCAATCAGGATCACCTTTCCTCGGGGGGGTTTGTGGCCGCGACGATTCGGAGGGTGTTGTGGAGGAGGACATGGAGGGAGAAACAGGGGTTGAAGAATGCGACTCTGCCAGGACGGGGTCCATGAGTTGTGGATGGTAAAGGTCCAAAGTTATTATCTGGTTAGCCGGAGGTGTGCTGGAAACATCTTTACGACGTTCGGGAGCCCAACCCAGGATGTTCATGTCGATCGCTGTTTGAGGGAGGAGGAAAGGAGCACACCTGCGGAGCTGGTGTGGTGAATGACTCTTTAAAGTTTATGTATTTGTTTTTTTTTTCTCCTGTCCTTTGATCGAGGTTGCATTCTCGATCGAGGACCTCTCACAGGTTAAATTATATTTCTACATTCCAGTCGGCCTTGACTTTGGGCTGCGTTTTATTTCCTGTCAAATTTATTAGTCCTCGAGCACGTCAAGTGTGAGACATGGTTTCAAATAGGATGGCCAGGCCACAAGTATCGGCCCGTTCGACGGTAGCTCCGCCGAATCCAAGGGGATGGGTGGTCTGCGGCATGTAGAATCCGACATGTGTGAAACGGAATAATGGTAGTTACGAGGCCGGCGCCGTTGCCGTCGCGCCGGATTAAATAATATATCTCTTAAATAATATATCTCAGGAGTTAAGAAAGGAAGAAAATTCTGAAACTTCCATGTATTTCCGTTTAGCCAACCTGGCCCTGAAAACTTGAGACGTACAAATGAAAATTGAAAGCGATCCCGATAGACACGGACAACGGGTTCTAAGTTATCTAGTCTCTAGTCCAAATGCTTTGTAAGCGACATTCAGACCCCTTCTCAGCGTGCCCCGTAGATTGGATGAGGTTCTGGCGTCCGCCGTGGGGCTGGGGCACGGAGAAGGGCCTCGTGATATTGACGCCGAAGGTTCTGGTGAAGATCCGGAAATGCCAATGTCTGAGATACCATCCACCTCCATCGTCATTGTCATCGTTGGCGTGCCACTAGCGCTGGAATGTCGATCCTCGCCCCTCTCCGTCAGACACCTCTCGACCTCTGAATTCAAACGCCTGCTCTCTTTTCCTCGACTATTGCCAAAATTCAGAGAAGGGAGCTTATTCCTGGACTGACCAACCCCTGTGACAGCCCGGGAAGTCGATGGCTTTGGACCCCACGACTTGTCCCAGAAGATTTCAGGGTGAGAGGGACCAGAAAACGCGTTCTCGCGGCGTAGAGGACGTCCCTCTCTCGGACGCGGAGGAGGAAGGTGCTCATTGCCTGGAAGTACGTCAGGAGGTATAGACGCACGATCCGATTCGGGAGGAGGGGTAAGTGTATATCTGAGGTCAGGAAGTTTGCGTACAAGTTCGTGCCAGCCGGGGTTCTTCCAGACGTGAGCTGTACTTGATTTCTGTTTCGTTTCTTGATCACCATCAGCCTTTGCCGAACTATGGTGTGAAGTCGAAGCGGAGCCTCTCCGAGCCGCAGTCTCTGAGGGGCCGGCAGTAGAAGGATTGGAAGAAGTGGAAGCGTCTACAGAGGTGACTGAAACCACATTTGGCGTGGTGGCACGTGTGGGGTTGGAACTTTCTGTAAGCTTGACACGTAGCTCAACAGGTTCTTGTTCAGGACAGACACCAGGATCTGGAGTAAACTTGACAACGAAGGGGAGGTCAACCAAGGGCCTGCCAGGGATCGACTTCTCCTTTCGTCGAGTGAGAGTAACGGGGCGTCCTTCGTGTGGAAAGTTGTTGGATCCAGGTATTCCCAATTGTTCTATCTCCTCGTACTGGGCCCCACCGCGTTGCGCAACAACGGGAGAGGAAGAGGGTGCACCAGGGTTTATGCATTCAATAACCTTTATGGGATGGACGCTATTAAAGGTGGCGTGAGTTGAAAAGGGGCCCCTACACACTCTCTGATTCACTCGCCATGCTTTGTGGACCATTTTGTATAACAGCTTTGCCCTGTCAATGATATTTGTGAGCTGCAGAAAAGGACGAAGAACGATGAGCTAACATGTATGGTTGAATGGACTGTATTTCGAGAGGGATTTCTCCAAGGACGTCTTTTACAAGTGCCTTGACAGGTGAAGATACCTCGTCAGGGTAATCCTTTAGCAGTGTCGCGAACAGAAACTGCGCCTGCTGTAGATGATGAAATGCGAGGTGTTGGTGTTCATCGAACGAGCTTGGTCTTGACATTCGCGGGGCATCGTGAAGGTCCCATAGTGAAGTAGAGCTTGCGAAACGATTTGGATTGGACATGGTGGCAGAAATGATTCTGAGGGATGTGAAGAGGCCGGAGTCCTCGGAGAATCCGATCTCTTATATATGTGTCTTTGTGGCAACGCTTTGGCTTGAAGCTTGGACCATGACCACAATAAGAGAATAAAGTAAATGTTCTGTTATTGTTATCTCCGACCTTGGTATAGATTTTGCGCGCTATCACACAGCGACATCGATCTAAAGGCATCCGAGTGGTCCATGTCGACGAGGTTCGAGTATATGTTAATCCTGATCATCTTGCGTTTATTCCCCCGCCGAAGTATACCAGTTGATAGCTGAAGCGGATTGAAGCTGACTTCTGATTACACTCCCTCTTTTCCACCATCTGAAAATTGTGATTGGTTTAGAGCATTTACACGTCCTGCAGTTTCTGTAGTGTCGCAGTGAGTTGAGACAATACAAGTAGAAACGAGTGTAAACTTTCAACGTCTCTTCAACTGTGCCCGGTTCGGCTTGCACTGGCTAGACATCGTCAATGATCATGACGACAAGTGTGACGAAAATTCGAAGACCAAGTATAATAAATCCCATTCACAGAACTGGCATGGTCGTCGAGGGTAAGAGGTAAGAGGCTGATTGTGATTGGTGGAACGGAAGCGGACACCGAAGTGGTACCCACTTACAGCATTTTCAATTTGGGTGACAGTTCTCCGCCGACCACTGAGCCTACATATAACGGCGACTCTTTACTTCCAAGATCCACATTTCTCGTCGTTCTCTTCCATGATGGAGTCACCGAGGGAAGATATGCATGAAAGACTGGGGACGATGGGCGTCATATTTGCCATATCTCTGTTCGGTACGCTACTCATTTTTGGGATAACTTATCTCTGTCTCAATCTGCTATCCAGCGGTCTCGTTCCCGGCAGTATCCCAAGGAACAAAGCTCCTATCAATACCAAAAATTGTGTTTTTTATTGGGAAACATTTTGGAACAGGTGCGTTGTCTACGATGTAACTTACTAGGGCGGTGTTTACTGATACAAATGAACGGTGGAAACCTAGGCGTCATTCTCTCTACAGCCTTTGTTCACCTTTTGAAGGACTCTTTTGAGGCCTTGTCAGATCCGCTGGTCAAGTCTCGGTATCCTGGTCTATCAGATCAAGTTGGGTTGATCATGTACGTCCATCCACTACATCCACGTTTCAGTCATTCTAATCGCTACTGCTACTCAGCTTGGGCGCTCTCTTACTCATATTTCTTGTGGAATGTCGGTGTTTCCCTGCAAGAAATTTACCTGACCCACACTCATTGCTTATCTCTTCAGACCTCTCAACGTCCCTTGTCGACCATTTACATCGCCACGATGACCAAGAAGACGATGACGAACCGACAGTCATTGCAGACACGCCCGAAAGAATTGAATCTTTGGATGAAGCCACACCCCTTCTCCAGTCATCATTGTCAAGACATGACCGCGCTCCCTCGTCGACATTATCGAGACACAACCATGAACATAATCCCATACATGACGTGTTTCGACGCCAAAACTCACACTACCTGACCCCAATCGTAACCAACAGCCCACGACACTGCAGAAGCTCTGAATTCTTCTACATACTGAACGATGTCAACCATCACATCAACAACGGTGAATATCACCTAGTTGGGGGAGGAAAGAAGGGGGGCGCCTGTGTAGGCGTATGTGTTTGCCCGGCTAGTCACGGAGCGTCTTTGAGAAACCCAAGACACGTTGATGTACTTCCTCAGACCAGTCACGGAGAGCAGGAAGCACAAGAGGATGAGAATAAGCAAGACCCCCCGGAATTAAGTAGAAAACGGCAAATCGTTGGGATCTTGGTGAACCGATATCAGTCCTGGTCTCATCTCAGACCCACTCATTTTTTACTCGCAGGTTCTGCAACTGGGTATTATGATACACTCCCTCGTGATAGGTCTTACTCTCGCCATTGCTTCTGGCTCGGAATTCAGTGAGTCACTAGTCGGTTGCTCTGCATCGATCTGACGGAATAACGATACCCTACTAGCCACTCTCACTACTGCCATCATATTCCACCAACTCTTCGAAGGACTAAGTCTTGGCATCCGAATTGCCGCCATCCCACCACCACGACTGCCTTCTCCTGGTACTACCCCCACTTTACCCCTCCACTGTTGCAAGCCAAGTGACGACACCAGCTCCCGGATACGTAAGATCGGATGGCTTAGACCACTTCTCTCCTTTCTCTTCGCTGTGACGACCCCTGCTGGGATCTGTTTGGGAATCCTGGTGTTTTCAGTGGGGAAGCACTCTGAACAAGCGAAGATGCTGTTGACGCAAGGGTTGATGTCGGCCATGTCGGCTGGTATGTTAATCTATGCTGGAACAGTCGAGATGCTTGCTGGTGATTTCGTTTTTGCGATCGGGGGCGGCGGAGGACACGGACATTCACATGGCGCAGAGTTTGTTCAGCACGATGGTGAGGGAGAGGGAGGAAACGAAGAAAGCCATCCGACTGAGGAGAGTATTGGTACATGGGGAAGGAAGGTGATAGCGTTAGTGAGCTTGTTCTCGGGGGTCGTCGGAATGAGCTTGATTGGGCTTGGGGAGTGATCGTGATGCTTGGACACGAACTGTTAGAATCGGCACTAACCCTTGACGATTTTCAGTTTTGTAAAATTACTTACTGCTGATGTAGTGACGTCTTGTACCATATACAATTACCTACTAATTGGGCAGGACGTTCAGTGCCATCTTTTCCCACTCTGAGGGCTGGTACTGAGGCGCCGTTTCACTCCCACGCTACGAATTTTATTGTATACATATATTATTGTAGTTGGAACTTAGTACAGAAGCAGCATCGACGCACTACAGTTTTCCTTCCACCGTTAAACTGATTCTTTCGATAATCTTCACAATCGTCAGCTGGACTGTCCGGGTTCTCTTGTACAATTCTAAGTAACTTGGGTACGATAATTTCAAGACGTACTGCTCCACGCGCTCACGCACCATATGTCCGCAGTCACCACCGTCACCGAAGCAAGGATTCGTCCTTGAGACGTGTCACCCATCGCATTCCGTAAATCTTCACCACTGAGTTCACGGCAAGCTGACGAATGATAGGACGAAAACACCCACACATGTTCGTTTCCCCCCCAAATTGCATGAACGGAAACTGTTCTACAAATCCGTTTCAATTCATCCATAGCCTGGAAGTGGCCGTCTGCAGCCGAGTAAAGGACAACTTCTTGTTCTTACGGGCATTTGAGGGTGACTACGACCTCTTTAGTAGCTGGGACTTAAATTTCACGCGTAGTCTGCCATCAACCTTGCGATACGAGGACCCCAGCCGTTGCACGGGAAACGTTTGATCATCCGTTCGTAAGCGGCCCTCGATTGTGGCTAGATGTTATGGTAAGGGGTTCAAAATCACGTCATTCGGACAACAAGAGAACTAACCCCAAAGTGTTCCTGTGTTGTCATAGTCGCTTCAACGAGGTCAAGGTAAATACTGCAACGGTGGGGTTTTCAAGTGTACTTGAGGTCCGGTGAATAGATGCTTTGAGATGTTCGAAAAAGTATAGCTGATATAGGACTTACATTGTACCTGCGCCAGCTGAGTGCCATCCGATAGCGATCAGTTATAGTTATGGCGGTTCATCCTCGGAGAGGCAACAAAGCTTCTAATCGCATTGGCCAATTCATACACAGTTTGGATTTGCGGAATTATCAGTGAATTCGTGGACACGTTGGTGGCAATTTGTGTCACTAGACCACGTCGCGCTGAAAGGGGTTACGTCGCAGAAAGAAATGCAGCCTTTGCTCGACATGTCAATTAACACCTCCTGGTCAGTTGCAGATAGACAGCAAGAATGCACAAAATGCCCAAGGATGAAACGAAGGCGTGCTCACTGATTCCGTGTGGTCTAGACTTCTTCAATATCTCCTCATTCGCTACCGCTGAGTCCCCATGGTTCTGCCAGTCGAATGACCAAGCCGTACCTGATAGTTCTTTCCCTTACTTATTCTGGCGAACGAATATCCTTTCAATGACAGGCTCCCGTGCGATGAGTCAGGAGCAACGTCAAGCCATTCGTACGCTGGCCATCCGTGGATATATAGCGTCTAGCTGCAGGTTTTGAGCCACTCCAGGAGTTTATCTCTTTACAATATTTCCCAGTATCATCAAAGAAGTGCAGAGTGGATGGGATTGTGGGAGAATGATTGGAGAACATGGCGCTGCATGGCGCGGACTTTAAACTCGTTCAGGTTGGACAAACAATAATTTCAATTACCGATTTTTCGGTCCTATTACAGCCGGCGCATCCTCTGCAAGTGACTTCCACTATCGAGAGTCCATCACCTGCAAAACTGTGCTTGATTTACTGGGTGAAACCGACCTCAAGTAGTGTTACACGCGTTCAACGCGCTCTCCACCGACCTTCTAGTTTCTCGAGGCAGTAACAACTTGTTGGAACCTCGGAAGTGGCGCCGGTACGTGTTGACCTCCTTTAACGTGTTAACTTGGTTTCTTATCAGCAGAATTAAGGCATTGCAGCGTTATAGAATACCTGCCTCCGTTGCTGGTGCTGCCTACAGACTTTCACTGATAGTACCTCCAGTCGATCCAGGTGAACAAAGGGAATGATTTTATTGGGCATGTTGGCCCAATGAAGTTCTGTAGGTTGTATATCGTATCAGAACGCGGTCTTACTCAGTTGTCGGTGACGTTGATACTTAGTTTCGCCCTCTCAACTTTTCCCACACCCTTCCAATTTACACGAGACGCTCACGCAATTGTTCATATTTTTTTTAGCTTCTCGCTTCTTTCCATCTTCTGGATTCCAAAAGTCTATCGAGATCGCAAACACCCACAAGAGAGCGGTATGCGACTCGTTTGGTTTCAATAACGGGCTAACTACTTGGCACTTGCTAGGTATTGGCGGATTCAGAGCCCATGAAACTGTCTCGTATTCTCCATCCTATTCACATATCGCCTCAATCCGCACCAGCAAGTATCAACGATGTGGCCACCGAGATATTGACGATCATCTTTGGCTTATGTGTAGAGGGAGGATCTTGGGAAATGCGCCGCAAGGAAGCACCAATGCTTCTGACTCGCGTATGTTCCCGTTGGCGTCGAATCGTGATTAATACCCCATCACTATGGGCTAAGCTATCATTCTTCATCACTAAACCTCCCCCCTCGAATCTCGTGCAACGCATCTCGGATGTGTGGCTGTCGAGGCTGGGTACGACTGGACCTCTCGAGCTGTCGCTGAACGTTATACGGACAATCGCATCCACCCAAGATCGATTACGGATTAGCCATTTTCTCAACGATTTTTTATGCCTATATCACCCCTTGATCCCACGCCTGCAGAGTTTAGCCCTGAGCGATGTGTTTTTGCCTCACTCAGACGGCCAGATTTTATTCACATCCTTGCCTATGCTTCAACCTCTCAATCTCCGGCATCTCACCCTCCAGTCCGGGCGTCCACCAGGCCCGATGCTCGAATGGACACACTCTCTCCTTCCCAGTCTACAGAATCTGAACACTGTGATCTGGAACGAGAACCGAGTTCAGAGTTTCCTCAGGACCGCACCATTAATCCACCTCACATCCCTTGAGTTCGAGAGCACATTTTTAGGTTTCCCCCTTTGGCGAGATGATTTACAGAAACTGTTCCAGGAAGCACCTCAACTCACCACATTGAGCCTAACCTTTGCCAACAACCCCCCTCCTGCGATTACACCTGGAACCTCCGCTATCGTGCATAATCGTCTCCAGGTGTTGAGAGTGGGTATCTCTCTTAATGAAAATGGTACGTCTGTGGTCCCAAATACGTTCGACCATATCACCCTTCCCGCCCTTCTGGAATTCCAAATCAATGCCAGTCCTCTTCTGAGCGATTGGGAAGCCACCTCAATTGTCAATTTTTTGAAACGATCTCGGTGTAATCTTGCCAAATTGACGCTGGATCCACCTCCACGTATCGAGGATATCACCGAATGCCTCGAGATTGAAAGTATAGAGACCCACCTCTCGGAACTCCATATCTCCAATGCTAACTGGGCGGAACAAGAACATTGGTTCACTGAGGACTCCGACGATCCAAAGGTGCCTGTGATGCTTCCGTTGCTTCAATACCTCAGTACCAGTAGACGCGTAGGGGATATCACGCGTTTACCTCTACCTTCCCTTGTTGATATGTCGGTGTGGATAGATCCGTTCGCAGATATGGATGGACTTGTGGAAGTAGTCGAACAACGATTACAAGTTGTTGATGAGATCAGTGGTGCAGTGCTACCTCCCGAGAATGGAGTAAGCTGTTTGAAACAGTTGACGATCGTCGCAGTCATAGAACAGGAGGATTACCGCAGTTGGGTGATGGAGACGGAGTTTAGGGACAAGTATATACAGTGGCAAGGCTTCGACGAGGAACTTCAAATGTTTGTAGATGACTTTGTCAGTAGAAAGGTCCCGAACGGGTGGAAATTGGGGATGAAGGAGACCGTGGGGCTTCCTAGCGATGTTAGCGTACCTGACGAAGATGCCGATGTCGAGAACGAAGAACTCGATCAGGAGTACGACAATGACGAAGAAGATTTTGTTTACACGGATCATGAGATGGACTCTGACGAGTAGGAATTGATTTTTTGTCATACCAAAACGTACTATACAGATGTTGGATTACAAGTAGAGTACAGGTAACTTTACAATACTAGGAAACTAAGATATGACTGACAACGCAAAGCAAGAAAAAAAAATATACTATCGTCCAGGTATATTCCCGGGACCACCTCCCCGTCCTTGTTGTTGGTGTTGGAACCCTCTTCCTCTCCCCATCATGTATTGATAAAACTGCATCTGTTGTTGCGGAGTAGCCTGTCCATTTTGCCCCATATTTTGTATAGCAGGATTCACACCTCCATGTTGAGACACCACTCCGGGCCAGTAACCTTGGCCCATCGGCTGTCCAGCAGTAGCGTAGAACATAGGGTAAGCATGCTGCTGTTGCTGCATTCCCGGAGTCTGTGTCTGATTCTGATTAGGATTCTGAGATGACTGCTGCGGCATTCCAACAGGTGGTTGATTCTGTTGTGGCTGCTGAGGTCGCTGAGGTGTCCCAGGATTCTGTCCGTCAGACTTGAGCCCAGCTCCTGGCGCTGGCGTAGCCGTGGCCTGCTGTCTCATCTGTGCCACTAATTGGGCTTGATAATGAGCGAAGTTGGCAGGATTAAAGTTGATGCCTCCAGGAACGGTAACCGGGTTTGGATGACCACCACCCGCCTGCTGTGGATTCATTCTGGGAGAATTTACCCCTGGATTGGGATTAACGTTCGGATTCATAGGTTGTGCATTGACAGGCATAGGGGATGCGGCTGTCATTCGTTGATTGTTAACCAACATTGGACTACCCCTGCGGACACTTCCAGGGCCCATAGCACTAGTATTAGGAATCGTACCGGGGGCTGGCGTTACAGTCCTTTGACTTTGAGCCTGGCTCTGTGCAGCCGAAACAATCGGTGATGAGACGACAGATTGCGATGTAGTTGGTCGCGGACTGGCATGTTGTTGCATCTGCTGCATCTGCTGTTGGTGCTGCTGTTGGTGCTGTTGTTGTATCTGCTGGAGCTGCACTGGGGTACCCCTCATCATCCCTTGGTTCGCTGGCGTCCCTACCCTTTGCTGATGTTGCGCGTGCAACATCCTCATCCGGTAATTATGCTTAAGTTGCATCATCTGCTGCTGCTGTTGTGGGGTCAACTGTTGACCTGGTTGGACTTGAAGAGCCTGAATGGGCGGGTTCTGACCTGGATTAGGTTGCGCTGCAGGCACTTGGGAAGAGGCAGGGTTAACCATGAAGGCTGGAGTACCTCCTGTGATGGCAGAAGTCGTCGCCCCCGACTGTTGTTGTTGCTGTACTTGAGAGCTAGCCGCGGTTGGGGTTGGTTGCGCCATATTATTCCTCTGCAAAGTGTATTGTGCTTGATATCCATTCTGTTGTGACATAGTTTGATGCTGCGAAACAGGACCTGTTCGATGCTGAGAAGGTGGGGATTGCTGGTGGCCGGAAAGAGGCTGCTGAGAGGCTGCTGGTGTAGCGCTACGACCCGGATGTACTTGAGCCTGTGGAGAAGACTGTCGCATTACAGCAGGCATCACGCGTGGACTCTGTGAATAACGCTGCTGTTGCCCCGGAGAAAGCGTTGCCCCAATGACACCCACAGGTGTCGCTGCCCTCTTGGCAAGCTCTGTTCCCTGTGTGGGGGACTGCTCATTTGCGGGTGAACTGGTGACGTTGGAAGGGGGTGAGTGACCAGCTGCCGCTGCCGTAGCGGCCTGGACACTTGGATATAGGTGTGCTTGAGCTGTAGCTTGCACTGGTGCCTGCTGTTGTGAATTGAGACTCGGCGCCGGTGAAGGAGAGGCACGCAGTTGAGGTTTAGTAGGACTGACGCTCCTACGAAAGGCTTGATTTGGACGTTGTGTTGGCATAAGGTGTTGGTAGGGCGTGGCGGGTGGACCGGTAGCAATCACAAATGGGACAGGAACCGGTGTTTGAGCACCAGTCCGTATTGCATTGACGTTTGTAGTAGCCCCGACTGGGAGGGCGGACGTAGAGGGAGTGGAATGTATAGGGATGGTGAAGGTTTGTGTGGGAGGTAAAGGAGGTTTGGTTTGAAGACGTTTGGAGGTGTCGTCTGCAGGGCCAGACTGCGGAGGTTGGGGTGTAGGAACGGTCGCGACCGGAGGAGGTGCAGGCGAATGAGGTAGATTGTAGGGAGTTGGAGTAGTTACAGGAGCGGGAGAGGGGTGTGCAGATGATTGACTGGATGGCGTTAAGGGCCGTGCAGATGCTTGAGGTGCAGGCGTTTGAGATGGGCCACGCGATGGCGATCTGGTTGGTTGAGGTTTTGGCGCAGGAGGCGGCCCAATAACGATGTTTCCCTTGCTCTTTCGGTCGAGCGCATCTAGAATTCGATAACTGTGACAGGTAGTCAGACAAAGGAATATCGGAAAGTAAGAGAACACTTACGACGGCGCGTAGGGACGGTTGAGCCTCGGATTTCCAAACTGCATGATCTTTGCTCTCTTTGCCTTTTCCGTCTCTCGTTCCTCTGGCTCCACAACATCCGCCTTCCGTTTCAACAATGCAGGTTCCGTAGGAGTAGAAACTCGAAGGACATGGTTTGCAATACGTGTAAGGTGGGGATCAGGGTCGAGACAGAGAGGTGGTGCAGTTGCAAGCTGAACGGATTTTAGAAGCCATTTCAGTTGAACGAGATTTCCCTTACCAATATGCGTGCCTCAATTTCCAGAATATCTCTATCCGTCCACTTTTTGCCATGCGTGGCATTCAATAAGCAAATATCTGCCCATAGAGTTTCTCCGTTCGGATGCAAAATCATCCTCTTCTGTTCAGGTCGCTCCAAGACGGGTTCATTCTTGTTGTGGGATCGATAGTCTAAGAGTTCCACAATCATGCAGCCTTGCGAGCGGAGTCAACGGCGACGAAATGGGTCACTTTGGTGAAGCTCACCGTCATAGAATGGAATATTGGCTTTGTCGAATAATTCAAGGAAGTCTACAGGTATTCGATGAGCGCGAATATCGTCAAAAATGCATGCGACGGGGTGCGTGTACGACCACTTTTTGCTAGCGTTCAGATTGAAGTGGTCCCCATGCAGATGAACAGTGAGCGACGGAGGTTCCCTTTTTGTTCGCTCGAGAAGTTCTTCGCTGTACCGCGTCAAATTGTAACTACCCATAAGGGCAGAGAAAGATGCTCTAGTCAAGCTCTAGTTATGTTGTTTGACTGCGGTGGTGAGTGTAGTAGGTGGTTAGGCGACTTACTCACGGTAAACCCGACTTCAGGCTCACGGTCTCTTCAGATCAAGTCGTCTGCGATAATCGACGGGTATATCTTCGCCAGAGGTACCACCTGAAAGGCAGCGGCGCAGGCAAAGGCAGAGTTTGTTAACGTAATCAGTCGACCAAAGCGTCCAGACAGCTGTCCATATAAATTATTATACTTATAATTAGGACAATGTGCACGATTAAGATTTCCAACAACTTCAAGTTCTAATTATAATCACAAACGCAATGTACGCCCGTTCTTAACCGTATTCTTAAAGACCAGATCTCGGTACGAAAACTTAACTGCGATGTAGCTGACAGTAGCTACGGCAGATAGGAATCCATATAGTCGGTTTACTCATGGTCCATATTCGTGATAGCGTTCGACGTCTTGTAACTCAATCTGGGAAGTTGGAGGCTAGATAAGAATATTATTGAGCCGTGTGTTGCCCTTAAGGAGAGTTTTACATACTTCCACGCCGGAAGATGTCGTTCCCAGAAAGAACGAGTCTTCCGGGTCAACTTGGGGAATGGACTGACGCAGGCAGGGAGGTTGGTGAGGAATACAATAACCAGTCGGGCGAGTGAGTCTCGTAAAATCACTGTGTTCTAACGTCGTCATTTGGTGTCGTGGGTGTCTGTATGGATGAAAGCGACTGGTAGTGCGGCTGGAATGGCAGGGCCGCATGTTGACTTGGGGATAGGATCTTGTATACGTGAGGTCGTAGATAGATGGCTGCTTTTAAACATGAGTCGCCGTAGTGCAAAGTGCTGTCAGTATAAACAAGGTTGTTGGACAATCATCAGCACCTACACAAATAGCTCTGCTAGCTGATACGCAATGCCAGCATAACAGCCAACTGCGCACAGCCTTTTGATAAAGCTGCTCTTGTCCGTATTTAGAACCGTTGAGGGAAGTTCTCGGAAGCAACCGGCCAGTTGGACGCATTCGTCGCCTCCATGTCCAAATATAATCATTGTTGTCAAGTCGCCACTTCCGAGGCAGTACTCCGTTGACAAGAAGCTGTGAGATGTTTGCCAGCCGTGGTTCGATGCTTCAGACCATATGCAGAGAAGTTGAACCTCTGCGATCCATCGTAATGCGTGAAACCGAAGCGATATGCATCGGGCGTACTGATAGTGACGAGCTGTCGGACGCACCTCGCCAATGAAGGTCTCAATTGCGGATGTGTTGGAAGTGCGTAAGGAACAAGGTTGAAATTCTCACGATTCGCCTCCAACAACTTAAGCACCCACTGCCGCTACAGTACGCCGCCTCCATGGACTCATAACTGGCTCACCAAATCGATGTCGGAGATTGGAACCTTGAAAAGTTACTACTGACCCGTAAGCCTGGGGCGATTCGTGCACACGCAACAGAACCAATATCAAAATATGCGGTTCAGTCAATTGAAGCCCCTACACAGGGCCACCCAAAAACAACTGCCACTCTTTGCCTTGAACCACTATAGTCCATATATCGACCATGTCTCTACAGTGCTGGAGGAATTTCTTCTACATTTTCCTTGCAGCATGGCTGATATTTTCGCGTTCACATCGACGCCTGCAACCAGATCCTCGCCTCTCTCCGACTCATCCGCTCCACATTAGACAGTTACATGTAGGAACTCAAGTTTGCATCAGGTCGTCTTTAACCCGCAAAGCGATTTCTACCCCTCGCAGAATGCTGAAATACCTTCCACCACCGACTGACCCTTCAACATTCAACGTCCCCACCATGAACCTATCCATCTCATCCACGACCCATCTATCCGATTCTGTACCTCGTTGGCTACTTCGTTATCTTGTCGAAAATGCCAACGAGGAGTCAAATTTCAAAGCTTCCGAATAGCACCACTTCTCCGCTATGCAACACAACGCTCATATCCTCCCGGAGTTGATGGGTCGTGATCTGTCCCCAGCGCATCAAGGCCGTCAAAATGGAGCGGATACATCTTGTTCTGAAGCTTGTGTAGAACGACATGTAGCAGTCTACTTGGGTACGGAATTCGATCACCTTGGGGAGTGATGTCCTCGGGATTGACTTCGAGGATCTGACCAGATCGGAATAGAGCTCTACAGGTGGGAATGTAGGACGTCCATGGGTCCACGCACGCAGGTGGCTGAAGTGGGTGGTGAGACGACACGCTATTCAAGTGATGGTGTGACCTGTGTTCTGCGATGGTATGTATGTCAAGAGGACTCAGCTCCCCACCTCTTGACATTGGTCAGAAATGGCTTACGCCGTGACGAGGGGTCCTTGTGCACTGTTGTGACGCTTATTCTGAATCCTTATTCATGTTACAGTCACTAGCAACTTAGGGAAAAGTTGTGTTGGCCATGCATGTCATGAAGTTTCATTGCTTTCACTGAAGCCTCTGCCCTGCACACTCGGAGCCAAAGCGGAATGGGCGTCGAGCTTTGACCTAGCTTATACCCGGGCAGCTGATCTTCCGGCGCTTGAACATTAACATACCTTCAGGCCTTCCGGGTCTTGTTATTCCTGTACGTAAATTGTAAGTAATTCGATATGTGGGTCGCTTACAGGGATTTGATTAATTCCGTGAACATGCGTTCCCTGGTGCGCCTGTCGGCTAAGCAAGCGCCCTCGGGTAATGGGCGGTTGTACGTGGCATACATACGGCCGATGATTGAGATTGAAACTCCGACTCTATTCCGAAGTAAATCCGACGTTATCGATAGGACGTCTCGCACCTTTCCCTAGGAGTCTCGAGCCTCAAACATCTATGTCCAGCCTCCAGGAGCCTGTTTCCGAGGGGTTGAAAAACTCTCATAATGGAATGGTACACAATATATAGTATTCGAGTTGGTAGGAGACTAAGTACAGTGTATTTGAGGATGCAAGGTACTTGAACACGTTGATTCACCTGTATAGCGACTATCAGCGGAGTTTTAATATCGCTGAACATTCCGACCCTGCCGAGCGTGAAACGCAGAGTTCGCGTGTTCACGGAATTAATCAAATCCCTGTAACCACCGTGTGCACAATGCACAATCCTATGGCTTGACGAATTTTGCATCATCACACCGCCAGTTCGAAAAGTTTATCCGCTTTCTCTTTTGCGACCGCTCCCCTTTATTTCTTCTTTGCTCTTCCAGTCTGTATGTACTTTAAGCTTTGTCTGATAATGCATTCCGACTGACCACTAACATGACAGCTCAACAACATGTCTGTCACTCCTGTCGCAATCGCACAAAACAGCATTCCGTTCGATGTATTACATGTCATCTTCTCTCACTGCATCCAGGCTTCTGGTAGTAGGGAAGAAAGGGATAGACTTCCGCTGCGCCTTTCTCGCGTCTCTGCCGCATGGCGCGCTGTGGCTCTATAAGTGCCAAGGCTCTGGGATTGCTTGTTGCTCGGACAATCCAGGGCCCCAGACATTTACTTGCTCTACGATTATCGCCTTCAGCTCTCTGGAGACCGAATGATAACTTTCGATATACATGCGGATAGGTATCTCACTGAGGAGGAGATTATGGTCATTAGCAAGTATGCTTTCAAGGTGGAGAGGTTGATTGTTAACCCCACGAGCTACCGTTACCTGCCCAGTATGATCTTCTCGCAGCTTCAACACGTCTCGTTCCCCCGTTTATCCCAATTCGACTATCTCGTCGACTCGGTACCCGGTAGTCTTCTTCATGTTACTCGGAAAGTTGACGAAAACGACCCGTTCAAGGTCCCGGAGGTTAACCGCCGTTACAAAATTCAATGGGAACATTGGCAATTTGGAACTATCACCGAGTTAACCTGGCGGTTCCTATATTCCGATAACCAGCCCTATTACATGGAACTCTGGCGTATTCTTGACCGCTGCAAGACAAGTCTTGAGGCCATGGAGTACCAGGGAAGTAATTTACCGTGCGAGGCGGACGACCAGTTGCAGGAGATGATTGTGTTTCCAAAGTTGCGGTCTTTAGTTTGGGGGTATACTGAGGATTTGTTGCCGATTGTTTATTTGGTGCAAGCGCCGAGACTGCGAGAGCTTACTATCAGAAACATCGTCGATTGCCCATCCACTCCCGATATGAATTATTACCCGAAGAAATTTCTTGAGGATGATTCATTCTCCCGAGTCAACCTTCTCCGAAACTTCTTGGTCCTCCACCACGATCACGTTTCCCGTTTGCAAGCTGTTCACCTCTACGGATGCAGATTAGATTATGTGACTTTGCAGGCGTTGTTGACATTGTCTTCCGATCTCCGCACGTTGACGCTCTATGCAATAAATCCCGAAGGCGAACGTCCACATTATTTCGACGCTCTTCTGACTCAGGATAAAGATCGCGATTGTTTGACGACGCTCACCATTTCGCCCGCCACGAAGGACTTGACTGTTTACTTGCAGAAGAGGAAGTCGGTTCTAGAAAACTGCATCGTTACAGCGTGCGGTTATGATCAGCTGTTGAGTGGGGAAGAGCACTCGGTCGAGCGGGAGGAAACTGCGAACAAGAACCAGTCAGCAACACGGTTTTCGCCACGAGCTTTGACCAGATGTGTGAAGAATTTGTCAGTCATGGAGGAGCCAGTAGAACATGAGTGTGTTCCCGTCAGGCCATGCATACAACCTCTTGTGGATGGGATATGGATAGGCTTGTCTCTCGATAGTCCAGAGGATCGTCGAAGTTGGAGGACAAAAATGGCGCACGGACCTTTCAGGAATGTCGGGAAGCTGGAGGTGTAAAAAGTACAATTTGAGATCGATATCTTGTGCACATCAAGAGATATAAATACTTCTTGATAAGTAGCGGTTTTCAACCAATGACTTCATCATAGACCGTGGTGTAGTTGCCAACTGCACGTGATTTACACATGCGTGAACTGGGGTTGCTGTACAACTTCCACCAGTACCTGATTCCAGTCCGATTTCTCAAGTTTGAACAACCATACAGCACTCATTCTACTCTATGGCTCCTACAGCTTCTCAGGCGACTCCAATCAATGTTAAACTACTACTCATAGGCAACTCCTCTGTGGGCAAGAGCAGTCTTCTTTTACGATTTTCGGATGAACAATGGTTACCTGAGGATGAAAGTAGTGCCACAATTGGTGTAGACTTTAGAGTATGTTTTCTTTTCATCTTTTTCTGTGCTACGCTTACATCTCCCGTGCCTCCATAGGTGCATAAGATGGATGTGAAGGGGAAGAAAGTCAAACTTAGCATCTGGGTCGGTCCACTTGAAGTCATCGTTGATTGAACCTTTCTGAGCCTTGCAACTTTTTTTGCTCTTCAAGGATACTGCTGGACAAGAGCGATTTCGAACTATCACATCGTCATACTACCGAGGCGCGCAAGGCATTATATTAGGTATGAGGTCATGATTGATCCTAATTTGCGTAGCTAATCACCTGCAGTTTACGACGTATCATCTCGAGAGTCGTTCGATGCTCTGCCTCGTTGGTATAGTGAGCTCGGGACGTACGTTTCGGAGTCTGTGGTGAAGATCCTTGTTGGAAACAAAGTCGACAAGGTCCGTACTCATCGTTTTCGAAACCCTCATCTATTTATTACTGAAAAAAAAACAACAGGAGTTTTCTCGTCAAGTACCGGCAGCTGAAGGTTCGACATTCGCTGCAAGGATGAACTCGCTCTTTATCGAAGCTTCCGCTAAGACGGATGTCAACGTTAAGGAAACCTTTCAGGGAGTTGTAGAGAGAATTCTAGATACCCCCGAGCTGTGGGAGGGCGGAACGTCCAAGGTGTGTGATCTTACATGGCTCAGTCTTTTCTTCTCATCCATGCTTTGTTCTAGGGCCAGAGAACTGATGGTGGAAGAGGAGGTGTTCCCGGCGGCGTCCAGATAGTTGGAACGCCAGAGTCCGACCCTCAGTCAAGCTGCTCATGTTGATTCATACGATACCCTCGCTGTTATGCACTGTCATGATCAAGACGTGTTTGGATATCTGTTATACATACCTATATGTAAGTTCCAGTATAATACCCTTGATATACAAATATAATACACGGACCTTGAAACCATTTACTTTCTTCATTACAGACTCATTCCCCTCCTTGCGTCAAATCCAGGTTCTTTTCTCTTTTGAAATCCGCCTTACCACTCCCAATGCATCCTAGATACGTTCGATGCGAATCAGCACACTTCTTTTGCGATACTGACCAACTCGAGGTTATCCTGGGTTATCTGAAACCTCGTTCCGGATCCAAAGGTTTAGAACCGCACATGTCAATATCAAGATCCACAAATCGAGGTCGCCAATAGGTTGCCTGCAGTTGTTCATGCAGTTCACCAACACGATGTTTCCACGTGTATAAATGAGTCAAGTTTTATCGCATGGCGAACGCATGTCCTCCGTTGTATGGGGTTTGGGTACCGTCATTGTACGTCGCGTACACACCTTTCACAAACAGGTGGAAGTCAGTGGATTTAGAAGCTCTATTGCCGCCAGCTTCGCCCCAAATGTCGCTCAAGTAAGATAAATAGATAGATAGATAAATACACAGCGTGGACCCTCAACGGGATCTACCGGAATCACAGACGCTACCGACACGATGATCTCCACTCATGTAGAGACGGTCGCATACAGTGCATGTAGTGATCTTCACCCTGTACTCCGAGTTGCCAATGCACTAATGCTGTGAGAGTGCAAAAAAAAAAAAAAACAATGCTTCTGGAGGCGTCCAATTCCGTACGAGTAATCTTATTGGACGATAAGTTAATATTCCGTTCACGTTGGTCTTGTACGAGGAAAGCGCGTTTGAGTACGATATCTAAACCAGTTGGTCCTTATCCCAAATCCTAGCAGTTGGCTCCTTGAGGAGACTAACTATGGAAGTATGACTCGGAATGGCGAAATTAATGTGCCAGGGCCGGTTCCAGTCACGTGCTCACATACTGTACCCCGGTTTGCCCCAATTCGGGGGATTTGGGTAAATAGGGCGACCTGTCCGCGCAAGCCTTTCTTGCTCCCTCCACCGCCATCTAACGCAAACGTTCAACCCATATCCTGGCTTATAACTAGTCTTTCCTTCCTTACCACCAATCATCGTTAAGATGCGCCGTTTGCTCATTGCGTCTCTCGTGGCAGGCCTCGCAAGCGTTTCAGCCCATAGTCATCATGGCAATGAAGGCATTAAGCTTCGCAAGTCGCTAGGCTTTGGACCTTCCCTACCGCATGCAGTCTATCGGTCTGTTCCGAAAGACACCTCCTCCTTTGTACCGCCGAACGTGGATGCTGATCCATTCGACGTCGCACGACTCTTCATTGAGTCGAAATTGGGCTCGTCTTGGGCTCCAGGAAGCTCATATAGGATACGCTCAGATTCATACACCGATAGCACTACTGGTACAACGTACGTGTACGCACGCCAAATGGTATACGGCCTAGAAGTCGCAGATGGCAACATGAACATTAACGTTAGAGACGGCAGGGTCATTTCGTACGGGAGCTCGGTAAGGCGTTTTTCCAATGGCACTGAACCTTCGGTTTCAAATGTTTTACCTAGTTCCATGTCGGGTCAACGGAACTACTTGAAGACGACGAATTGCGACATCCCCATCGCGAGTTCTGCGGGGAGTTGACAACGCAGCTGGAGAACAGCTACGCTGAATTCTTGCAGCTTCAACTCCAGAATGACCAGGTCGTCATGGGCTCGTCTCACGAAGCTGCATTTGATGAACACGCTGGCGTTTTGACCCATCTCCATTTCTCTAACTGTCTGCACCATGAGCTTCCTTACGACCTGGCTTCAATCAAGCCCGCCACCGACGTTTCAGACCCTCGCTCAGCTCTCCTCCAATTTATGGTTGCTGCTACTCCTAATCATAAGGCTGTCAATGATATCCTTGGCAACTACGAACAATACTTGGACAAGATGACGCTCAGCGACTTGAGCCACCTCGTTCCGGTAGATGAACCCTCGACTCTGTTCATTCAAGAGGTTCCTGAAAGCGTGAACCCAGTCAAAGCCCATCTTGCCTACGTCCAAGTTCCCAGCAAGGACGGTCAATCTGTTGACTTGAATCTCGTCTGGAAGGTTAGCTACTTCAATTTGTTTGTCCCATCTCGCTCATTCTCTCCCGTCGTCAGTTCGAAGTCGAAATGGAGGATAACTGGTATGAAGTCGCAGTGGCGGCAAAGGCACCTCATCGAATAATTTCCGTCGTTGACTGGGCCTCCGACTCTCCTCTGCCCCCTCGTAAAGAACAACCGCCTGCTACCTACAATGTCTTTGCTTGGGGTATCAATGATCCCTCCGAGGGCAGCCGTACGGTGATGAAGGAGAACTTTGATTCTTTGGCTTCCCCTATTGGCTGGCACGCGCTGCCTTTTGGGGTTGACCCATCCATAACGGGTGTCAAGCCCGGCAAGGAGTTCCTTCGGAAAACATCGACTACATGGGGTAACAACGTACGTTTTTAAATGCAACTCGACGCCTTCGTCTGATTTTTCCTGCGTCTTCAGGTCTTCGCTCAAGAGAATTGGGGAGGTGACAATAAGTACATCAACAACTATCGACCAGAAGCCAACCAAGGCCTTGCATTCGACTTCAAATATAACCCTAAGAAGACAGATACGGAGGATGCGTTGGAAGAAGCTAAGGCTTACATCAATGCAACTGTTACGCAATTGTTCTACACATCCAACATGGTCCATGACCTCTACTACAGGTGTGTTCATCCAGCCTTATTCAGAAACTTGCCTCGAATATATTTCCCAGATATGGTTTCACCGAAGTCGCTGGAAATTTCCAGCAGTACAACTTCGATAGAGGAGGTCGTGAAGGCGACGCGGTCATTGCCAACGCACAAGATGGTTCTGGATACAACAATGCCAACTTTATGACACCTCCCGACGGCACCAATGGTCGTATGAGAATGTACCTCTGGAACACTGCAGTACCTTACAGAGATGGTGATCTGGAGGCTGGCATCGTCATTCACGAGTTGTCCCACGGCTTAAGTACACGCTTGACTGGTGGACCGATGAACTCTGGCTGCCTTGGCTGGGGTGAAAGTGGAGGTATGGGTGAAGGTTGGGGAGGTACGTTGATGCGACTCAGATACTTATATCATCTCATGAGTTGTTTCCCCTTTCCAGACTTCCTTGCGACGACCATTCGCAGTACTGAGGAGTACCGTGACTATCCCATGGGTTCCTGGGCAGCGAACAGGGAGAACGGAATCAGGAACTACCCCTACTCGTTGGTATGTCGTCATTTGTGCTTATATGGGTCACACACTGATTTGCCCACTCGAAATAGAACGCAACCATCAACCCGTCCACGTATAAAACTCTTGACAAACCCGGATACTGGGGAGTTCATGCTATTGGTGAAGTTTGGGCACAGATGCTCTGGCTCGTTCAACAGCGCCTCATCGCCGAACATGGATTCTCTAAGGAGCTCTTCCCTCCCAAACCCTCTGAGGACGGCAAGGTACCGGACGGCGACTTCTATAGACCTCATGACGGCAAGAAGCCTCCCGTACCTAAACACGGAAACACGCTTTCTGTACAGTACGTATCCTGGTCGTTTTTCTATCTTCAGTTGTTTCTCACCCAATCAACCAGGCTCGTCATCAACGGAATGAAGTTGCAACCTTGTCAACCGTCGTTCTTTGACGCTCGTGATGCTATCATCTTGGCCGATGAACAGCTTACTGACGGAGAGAACTTCTGTACTCTCTGGAAAGGCTTCGCGCAGGGGGGATTGGGTGTTGATGCAAAGGTGCAGGGACGAACACCCTGGGGAGGAGGGATCAGGACGAATGTGAGTTTGGTTGGCTTTCTGTCTTCAGTTAAAACTCGGACTGATAACACTTACACCCGTAGGGCCATGCTGTTCCCAAGTCTTGCTATGCTTGACTCCACTTCAGTTTGTTAGATCCACTCCAAACATGATATCTTAACACTCGAATACATCTTGTTTATCCTCACGGACACGATCACGATTTTGTCTCATTCGTTTTGTACCATCATTTAGTCTACGAGCCTTGATTGATACCGGAATATAATGCTTTGCGCAAGCAAAGACTTTGCCGATACAAACTAACTTGAGATATCGTCGATTACGATTGGCTATGTTGAACAGTAATATGCCAGGATGGTCGACTGTGTGAAGGCATTTGATAGTTGATTTGTGTCAAGAGAATGAAAAGGTAGATTGCTATCCAGAATAAAAATGAGAGAAATTTCCAATTCCTCTGAGGCCTGTGAAGGTAGGCAAAATTCAACTGGTTGACGTTGAAAACGAGTCGAACATGGTGGACTGGACTTGGAGTGACACCAAGTTAGGGGCTGAGCCCCTGGATCTATTTCTGTTACATTATGTGTAAGTGAGTGTCTTGTTGCATGCCTGAGCGATTTTGAGTCGGTGTATCCTACTAGATGGGCCCTGGACTATCCAAAGTCTTCGAGTTTTTCTCGCCCGACCGCCACATATTGAATTCTACCGCAATCTATGATGGTGGAATAAACTGTCGCTTCTCGGAATCAGCCGCGATGAATCAGCCTGATTCATTAGACACTGCACAACGAAACTAATCGTTGGAGACCGCACTGAATGGGTGTGACTCAAGTTTCCTGCCAGTGAGTACGATATTACTTAGTTGGTCCATGAAGACGCACTCCACTAATGGAGGTAACTTTCAGCTAGCGCTTCTCGTACACCTTGAACGGAAGTGCATCTCACTTGCACTAAAATAGAGACAGGAATTGCTACGGAGTCGAGAACTTGTGTGCGGTGACAGTGAGCGCCTCTGCGTCAGTTTTAACACCCACATAATACAAAGAAGTTGCTAGTGCATCAATATTCGAGTTTCTTCTGACTACTTGCCCATAAATCAAAGTGAAACACTTATTTTCAAACATCTCACTGGTTCGGATCTTTACAGCGTCCTGCATAAAAGTACGATTGAAGATGTCTATTCGTTAGTCACATTCACGGTTCTTTAGTTTAGTTCTTCAGCTAAGTCCTACAGGGTGAAGCGGAAGTCCGGGTGACGGTCACCTGAGAGTTCGAAAATGAGTATCGCACGACGTATAGCGTAGTTTAGCAGATCAGCGAACCTATCGGTGCACGAGTCTTCCCAGAATCCCATAACTCCTGGTATTTGACCAGATTCTGTTGCCTGCGACCTTCCGCTCGTGCTTTGTTTTCCCATGTGCAGTAAAGTCTATGGCAAACAATCAACTTTGGCATTGGAAAGCGTAGAACATAGAAATAAAAGGGTGCTTACACGTTGATGAGAATCAATAGCCAGGCAAGAGTCAGGAAACCTAAAGCGATGCTGTGGCCTTTAATATATCTAGGGGCCTGGTCTGTGGATAGAACAACGTCCCCTTAATTTCTATCGGTGACACGAAACCGCACTCATACCTCGAGTA
Organism: Marasmius oreades; assembly: GCF_018924745.1. Taxonomy (NCBI): domain Eukaryota; kingdom Fungi; phylum Basidiomycota; class Agaricomycetes; order Agaricales; family Marasmiaceae; genus Marasmius; species Marasmius oreades. Next base: position 1,036,524 of record NC_057333.1, read on the forward strand.
TAGGCAAACGTAGCAACGAAGCCTCTTTTGGTCGAGAAGGAATAGAAACGAAGTCAAAGTAAGGGCCTTGCGAACCGATCGATCGAGCTGAGGCAATACGTACCCACAGTTCGCAACAGCGAGTTGTAAAGCTGTTGTCGTTGCTTTCTTGTAATGGCCGCTACTGTTGTTGGGAAGAATGGATAATATACTTGGACCGGAGGGATAACTGTAAAGGAAATCAGAAAATGACGGGCGGGTCCAATATTGCGTACGTACACCCCTGCAGCCATAAGAAAAACCGCAACATAACGAACTTCGTTGGTCTCGGCAACAATGATGAGTATGTACCCTACGTCCGAAAAGTACGGCATGAAGTTTGGCTTCAGCAGAATTCGTTAGCGGGAGGACGTACCTGCAATGGCCACCGGTAAACATATCAGAATGAAAGGACCACGCCACTTGAGTCGATCGCTCAAGAAAGCCACCACCACAGTCAGGACCGCTGCGGGAACATACGGCGGTACTGTGTGACGAAATGTCAATGACATTGTCAGGTGAGATGGTTGTTAATAACGGACCGGTGTGAAGTTGAGCCTGAGCTCCAGAATAACCCAGTCCTGAGACGATGGTTGGCCTAGAGGGAGAGGTCTAAATGAGAAAGGATTACTCAGGGAAAGAAGGCTACTAACAAGAATAACGAATACGAATACAAGCTCACAACCAGTCCGAAGTAAGCCATTCCTGTCACCCACGTCTGAATATCGGTCAAGCCTGCGGGAAGGTGAGCTTCCGTTTCTCATGACATGATAAAGGAACGAACCTCTTCTCACTTCTCTCCATTCAAAGACTTCTTCTTCCTGATTTACGGCACCAGAAGCACGTTCCTGGTGCCTCTCTTCGGCATGTTCATGTTCTTCATCATGTTTCTCGATAGACAATGATGGGGACCTAATTTCCTTTCCCACACTGGTGGCCGTGGTTGAGGAGTGATCTGCTCGGAATCTGTTAACTGTAAAGGTTATGTGTGACCATTAAGGTGTGGGAATACTTATTGAAGAAAACTACGCACTTGCGAATTCTCTCTCTTCCTCTGTCAGAAACTTTGCGGCCGCGAGGCTCGCTGGCATATATATCGCTGCACCAATTCCAAAGAGCACAGTGACAATGCCCTCCAGGATAAAGATCCATCGCCACCCGGCCAGCCCTCCTATCCCGTCCATTTTGAGGATAGCTGTCGCCAAAAGACCTAGAATTCGGAGACTCAGTGACAGGGAGGCGTCTGAGCGATTAAGATTTTCACTTGCCTCCGAAGGCACCGGACAACGACGCTATTGAAGGGAATGAGCTTATTCCGGAAAAGTGAAGGTAAGCCCACGCACCGGAAGCATAAAATATGCCGACTCTAGGACACGGTTAATTGAGGCCTTCGCCTTCTCTGTTCAGGGAACGCTTCGTACCGTAATTGGAATTCATGCCGCTTGTACAGCGTACTCAGATATAAGACCTAAAGGAGCGTTAACACAAAATACATCACCCCGGTAAGGAGGGCCACTGATTACCATTCCGGGCAGGAGCCCGCCTTCGCAAAATCCAAGAAAAATTCGAATGCTTAGAATTCCCCCAAAGTTGTGCACGAGGCCTGATAAAGTGGTAACAAGTCCCCAAGCACTGGACGATGTTCAGATCGCAGCTCAGATGTATTGCGAGATGCTCACCACACGATAAGGGGAAGCCAACGCTATGCAATGCCGAAGCCACGGTAAGAGCGGACATAGGAACCAAGTTTATGATCGACGTACATTAGCTCCCATACGTTTCAGCACCCAGTTTGAAGGTAGTTCGATAAGAAGATATCTGTTCATTCGAGGGATGTCAATACAGTTATCGAACTTCGAACACTTCAGACTCACGAAGCATAGAACACTATAACAAATTACATATTAGTACGTGAGCTTGATCTGTAAAAGCAAACGTACCGGCAAGGATGGAGTTGAATTGGTTGCCTACCATCCCAGTATCCCTTTCCAAGCCAGCGATCCTGGGTCGTGTAACAGCGTAAGAACGAGATTGCAGCAACTGCAACTTGAACTGACCTTGCATTGCCAATGTTGCTTCTATCAATGAAATTCGCTAACCAGAGCTGATAAAAATCTTTGAGGCTGTCTCATAGCGATAGGGACTCGAGTAGCATACCAACGCCAGAGGAGGAAGGACATGAATGTCGAGTTTCCAGAGCACTCTACGTGTCATTTCGCGTTCATGCTCACTTTGGACTGTCATCGTCTTTCGGAGAGGACTGGTGGAGTAAGAGGGAAGAGAAGAGAAGAGAAGAGAAGAGAAGAGAGCTCTTATACGATATGAATTATAACAGCGTGCGAGAAGGCTTCTACACAGGTTATGAGAGATCAAAGACCCTCACCCCACCCTGCGTAACTTTATCCCGGAGTCATCTAACTGTTAAGTCAAATGACATTTGAGAGCGACCTCGGTAACTGACGGTATGATGCATACCGGTACCTATTTGCGGTGTAAGAATGCTAGGTGTTCGCTTTTTGGGTGTCGCGTCATGGGACAGCCGTCGACCACGAAATGTGAAAGAGTTTGAGCTTTGAGAACTATACAAGTACCCACTAGTGGTTCTATTCAAGGAAACTTTTTGATCTCGTCAGAGTCATTCTATGCGAAGTGCCAGATGAAAGTGGTTGTAAAGTCACAGGACTATGGGAAAAAGCGAGCACGAGCCTCGCGCCACTAGGCGCCACTCGGGATTTTTGTTGCCGTCGAGCCGTGTCAATAAAATGACGTTTGATGAGATGTGGAAAACTCATTTCAGCCACCCACCATGTCCTTGCCACCGCGAAAGATAGGAAATGCCTTGGTAAACCCCATCGGCTTCGGTGCTATGGGCATCAGTAAATATTATGGAAAAGTTGGGACCGACGAGGAGCGATTCGAGGTACACGTTCAATAGATATACTACTGGCTCGAGTGTGCAGATTCTGAAGGTCGTGTTTAAACAGGTTCTAGACGCTGCTTTCGCTGCTGGATCTAATCATTGGGACTCTGCCAATGTCTACGGTGACTCTGAGGTACTCATTGGAAAATGGTGAGTCTTCTTTGGTGAAAAGGATCGACACCAGAGTCAAGATTCACATCTCCAGGTTCAAACGCACAGGCAAACGGAATGAAATCTTCCTCACCTCAAAATTTGGAAACACTCCCAATGGCGTTCGCGGTGAGCCCGAATATGTGAAAGAACAGTGTGCAAAAACGCTCGAGCGATTCGGGGTCGATCACGTCGACCTTTACTACGCTCACAGGTGGAATATGGCATAACTCGCATATATAAACCTATAACTGATTCGTTCCCTTGATAGAATCGACCCCAAAGTACCAATCGAGTTGACAGTGGGCGCCATGGCTGAGCTTGTCAAGTGCGTCCACTCATCATCCCTACGATATTTGAGCATCCTTACCCTCTTGAATCTTTAGAGAAGGGAAAGTCAAGTATCTTGGCCTCTCGGAATGCACGGCTGCGGACTTGTGCAGGGCTCACGCTGTTCATCCTATTTCTGCTATCCAAATGGAATATTCACCTTTGTTCCTCGATATCGAAGGTGAAGAACTCGGTCTACTCAAAACAGCCAGGGAATTGGGCGTCACTGTGGTTGCCTACTCACCCTTAGCTCGAGGTTTGATTACAGGCCAATATGTACGTCGGCACACCGATTTATCGTGAATTCAACATTCAACTGACGGCTCCGCATCTTAGACATCGCCTGACGATTTCGAACCAGACGATTTCAGACGTTCTGTACCTAAGTAAGTCTACCTCTCATGGAAGCCTGCAAGACTCACGCATCAACCGGTACATAGGTTCCAGGCCGAAAATTTCCCAAAGATTCTTGAACTTGTGGACCGCATCCGTGAAATTGGTACTAAATATAATGCAACCCCAGGTCAGGTAACCTTGGCCTGGATCCTTGCGCAAGGCGATGACTTCGTGGTTATTCCTGGCACGAAAAAAGTTAAAGTAGGTTATAAGCCCTTCTGTGACATTGAGCTTCTCTCACCTTAAAACAGTATCTGAAGGAGAACATGGGTGCAGCGGCGATCAAGCTCACTCCGGAAGAGATCGCCCTCATCCGCAAGTATTCTGAGGAGTGCCAAGTTCCTGGTGAACGTTACGGACCTTCCAGTATGCAGCATGTTCTCAAGCAGAGTCCTCCACTTCAGAAGTGAGGTTTTCTTTCGAGGACAATGTACTTGAAATCGGGTAGGAATGTGATATAGCGAATCAAAGCGTTTCTGTTACATTTCGCCTAGAACACGCTTGAGTCGGTGTGTCTTACCAGATAGATCGGCTGAACTATCCAAGTCTTCTCGCCGCGACCGCCACATCTTCAGTTCTGCGCAATCTGTGGTGGAACGGAGGTGTTGGTACTTGGTACTTGTGATCCGCCACAGATTCACTAGACACCGCACAACGAGATTTGACTCAAGTTTCAATTTCAATACTCAGACGGTACTCGATTGGTTCATGAAGTGTTTCGCCACCGGAGTATCTTCCAGTTTGTCGTACACCCTGAATCCAGAAGTGTATCTCACTTGCCACCCTTCTGAGCACCGAAACAAAGACATAAATCTAAACTGGCGAATTGCTAAAGAGAGTCCGTGTGTGGTAATGGTGAGCGCCTCCGCGTCAACATCAAAGTAAAACACTTATTTCAAAGCTAATCGAAACTCAACTTCTTGCCGGATTGCAACAGTCAACTATCAGTATATATCTAAATCCGTGCTTTGATAGATGTTATCGTGTCGCTCTCTGCATATGGTCCTTGCGCAATCTATATAACAACGTCATGTAACTGCCGGTCTGAGGAGTATACTACGGATCCCGATCAAATTCGGAGGTTGGATGATACACCCGTCCTGCTTCGTCGATATATAGTAAAACACCCATCAGCAAGATCCGTACTACACGTCGCTGATGAGAACGGTCTTCGTCACTGTTGGCATTTCATAGGACTTTTGATCGCCCTATAATCCTCGAGGTCAGAATCTAAGTTTCGTTAACAAACCTGGTGGGAACAGCTTACCCGAATTTGCTCGCGAATGAAGGGGTCGACGAGTCTACTTGCATTGAAACCACTGTTCACAGAATACTTATCCTTATTATGTTTCTGCTTAATCTGTTCTCGTCCGTTTAACCTTGTGGAGATCGATGAGTATCCAGCTTGGTGATGCAGTCATATGAGGAGCTTTTACATGGCAACTATAATAATGTTAGTCACTTGCTTCGAAACCCGAAGGACAAAGGGAAACATACAGAAAGTATTAGCGTATAACTTCGTGACATTGATGTGGAATGCCAGCCTGGACAAGTCGCCGTCAGGCCTTGAACAGATGACCGGCTGAACAATCTTCCAAAGCTAGACGTACCAATACAACTTTGTGGGACTGGTAAAGAAGGTAATCAAGAGCAATGTCTGAATCAGAGTGACGAGGATCCCGCGGTTGACGACGTAGTGAATAAGAGATCTGATTACGCCACGAGTCCTATGTATGAAACCGCGGAAGGAGCCTGAGATCAATAATTGAACGTGGGAACTTGAACGACGAAACTCACTGCGAACTGACACCGGGATTTGCAGAGGAGAGAAGAAAGCACATTGCTGAGGTTGCCACGACATCGGTGATAGATCCAAACCCCTTCGCTAATCCGAAGAAAATCTTCCAAAACGAGACTGAGAAATGAAGCGAAGAAATCGAGATACAGTGGCCTTACCGCAAACTTGCCATTTCTGTGGGACAGTACACCGTGGTGAAAGAGGTACATTGTTGCGACACATCCTATGCGGCGAACCGGTGAGAATGTGCCTCTCTTGGATTTAACCCATTAAAATGTCGACCCTCACCTATACCACCAGCTGTAGGAAATACAATAATTGAGATGTAACTTCGCAAGCCAAGGAAGACTTGATTCCTACCGAAAGCAAGGAAGGCCAAGATGGTCTGTAACAGAAAGGTTTCAATGAGGGGATACGTTAAGCAGTGGATGCGGGTAACTTACGATTACGATGGTCAACGGCCAAGCGAACTTCTCCATTTTCCTGACTTCACAACCGTCAGCATCACAGTATGTCGCAATCCCGGCGTAGGACTTACACGCGTAGATCTGATGTACAAAGTACATTTGTGAACTACATAGACGTGTAAATTCATTTTCATGTCCGAAGCAGAGAGCAGGTATACCCACATGAAGGTGATGATCGTCGACAGGATGCATTCTGCTGACAACTCGCTGTGATAGCCTTGAGAGAAGTCGGGAAGGAGAAATTGTAGGGACATACGGGGTTATGCTGCCCAACGGGAGTAATGAACCGAAGTGGGGAACCTATGTCAGATGGGGAGCGTGAGTCAGAACAATGCGTCCGACACGAAAACATCCCAATTACCAGATAATAATATAAAGATTGTGCTACAAGCGCTGAGGAGGCAAAATCAAGAATACTGCCGGATAATAGCTACAGGTAAGGTTCATAGCTCGAGGGATTGAAAGCAGATACTCAACAGCATAGACCACGCCTGCACAACAAAATACGCAAATGAGACACACGAAATACAGCAAAAGACAGGCACCCTTACAGTATACTTGACGTAGGGCCGATCGTTGGACTGGGGGAAGTAGAGATATGCTTGAACAATCGTAATGCCACCAAGCCTTCGAAACAACTTAACCACCAGACACTGGAATTCAATCGGAAGCACTCACAAAATAGACATGACGAAGGCTGAATGCGAGTTCAGTCAAAGATCTTGATTCATGAGTACTCGAACGGCCACTCACCCCAGTAGAAGGGCGCAAAAACTTCCGACATATCCATCCCGGGACCGTCAGTTGAGATCGTAACAGCTGTCACCATTGAGAGTTGGGATTGAAGGAACGGAGAGAGAGCAGGAGGGGAGCGAGACGAAGGGAGGGATAGCCTTCGAGGCTAAATACTTTTGCATTTAATACCCGGCTTTTGGCATGTTTGAATCAATCTGTGGCGCTTGCAGCCCTCACAGCCCGTGTCAGGTCGTGAAGGCGGCAGACCGCATCGCTTCTTGACGTGGTGCGGGAGGTCAAACTCTGAGCATGTAAACAACCAAGTCCGCGTTCATTTATAAACCTGCCACTTGCATACCGGGGCGCTCCAAAATAAAGACTAATAAACAATACCGACCTGGGGCTTCGTATCTTGTCCAAAGTCCGTAGATTCCATGCTTCGGTACCCGTAGTCGTAGCTACTCCGATATCTATCGTCATTCTAACAGACGGGGGAACTGACTTACAGGTCACCTCTGCGATCGCTACGGTAGGTTAGTGAGTAACCCGTATCGCGTTGTTTCTGTACGCGGGAAGGGACTTGATGCAACGGTGAGAATCGCCAGTATGAGAATGACCCTTCGGGATCCGAGAGGATTTGACTTTTTGATGATATGATGAGTGGCGGTCGTATGGTGTCTTAATGTAGCGAGAAATTGAAGGATCAGATAAAGCAATTAGTGTATGATCGATTCCTTACCTCGCGGATGGATGAATCATGGGAAACTCTGTCAGGGGATGTGTACGGTCGTGCATCGACCTCCTACTTCGTCGCAAAGGCATAATAAAAGAGCTGCCCATACGTGGAGTTCGAGAGTCGATACAAATCCCTGCGGCTGATTCATGTCCCTGAGCGAGGACTGATGGTTTTGATTGAACGTTCGGATGACAATAACGGTGTGGGTTGTTACCAGTCAATTACCAGTGGTTGCTTAGAACCGTCAACAGTCTATTCTGTGGGCGCATCGAGGTGACAGTGGACAACCTGGTGCATAATTTCTCCACGTCCGCCTGAAGAAGATATGAGAGAGATGGAATATTTGAGCCTTGAGGCTGGGCGCTCAAGCGCTCAGGTTTGAAAGCAACACAGTTTCACCCACGTGACTATATGTGTTTGGCTTCTTCTTCCCAAAGTAACACCGCGTCGTGATCGTGTGACTAACTTGGGGCTTGTGTATCTTGTCACTGATCGCTTTTGCGAGAGTCGTGTCGACCCAAGTGTCGATATTTTCCATCCTTCTTTCCCCCCAATTAGACGTTCCTTTTCCTATCATTTTTGGAACAAGGAATACGGCCCCGCCACCGGCTGCAACTAGTTATATTGAACAGGTGACTGGACGACCACCCAGGCATTGGGATATTGAGGTACTTGCTTTATCTGTACTTCCCACCTTTATCTATACTCACCACCGGACGTGCCTATCATTGGTTCCTAACTTAGCTGGCATTCTATCGGATTCCATTGTTTCTCGATCAGCGTTCTTTCCTGGGAATTAAGAGAACAAGAGATATACAGAGAAGAGTTTTCGTGGTTGAACTACGTCTCGTCGAATTTTCCATGTCAACATCCAACGACTTTTCCATGTCCAAACTCTCTTTGAATTCCGACTCAGAGTCAACGGAAGACTGGGATCGCTCAATGTCCCAGGACTCTCAATCATCGCAATCATCGCCAGACAATTCAGAGCCAAAGACACCGCGAAATTCCGTAGTGTTTCCTCGCAATGGGAATGGAGAAACAGAATCCACGCCATGCACAGGTGAATACTCTTCGAATCACGTTGCCAGTCACCTCCGACGCTGACGATCGTACAGGTGGCCGTCAGAAAAGATCACTCTCCGAACTTCTTCGTCTACATGCTGAAAAGGGGACAGAATGTTCAATGTCGCCTGAGGAGGCAGAGCGGCTAGGCGATGTGTTGGGGGAATGGGTGAGTAATCTGAATACACATGTTTGTTGTTCGTGAGGTGTTCCAGGGCATTCGTTCAGAACCCCGCCATGTTTTCTATGTCTTCGCCACTTCGTTTGACTTCCTGACGACTTTTGTACCCTCAATAGATAAACGCTTCTTTCTCGCCGTACGAAGGCGAAGACGATTTTTTCCAGCGGAGCCGCGATGACATGTCGATACGTCAGAGTCCTAATCCGAGTACTACTTCGATACGACCGCGAGGGCAGAGCGAAAGTGTCCGCAGCAAATCATAGTTTTGATAGAACGAAGTCCTTGGCGAGTTTTGAATCTGGTTTCTTCATTTTCGTTTGCAAAGCTTACTTACGAGCTTTAACACCCCGGTGGTTTTTCCAAGCCACCGCACTACGATCCCATTACTTCCCATTCATTGCTTTTGTGTATCATTGCTTTCCAGTTTCTTGCTTGTTGCATTAACTTATCTCGCCTTTTGCCCCTCCGCTGATCCCACCTCTCCCACCGTACATCCTTGCGCCACACTCTAGACTATCGTCGCGTCCGCTTTCCCCCTCCATTCTAAGTATCTGCCTAAAGCATATGCGATGGAGTTCTTCTATGTTTTTCTGTTGTAACGATTATGTCACGACTTGCGACGACTGCGACGAATCGATAGATCTCATGATTCTGCGTGATTCGTGAAAAGGGCTGCATATTTGACGGACGGTTGGAGGTACTTGCTTGCAACCAAGGTTCAGCGTTGTCATAACCGATTCTACTGCATTATATTTACATGTAAGATCTATCTGACAGTGAAAACCCTGTGAATGTCATCAAAAAACGGATTCTTGCGATTGGTTCCTAGTCCGGTGTTATCTATGTTGCATTATAAACGCCCTCCCTTGTCTTCTTTTTCTCTTACTTAGCAAATGGACCAAGTCCGCCGGTTGACTGCGAGGGAGATACCCCAAATCATCTTTCCTAGTGTGCACTTCGTCTGAGTCCAAACACCTGGTGGATCTAACTATAGCTAACTCTTTAATTTAGCATACGAAATTTTCATTCCTTTGTTGGAGAAAATTCGCCCACAGATTCTCCAGATCCTGAAACGAACGTTCTCTTATGGTCCAACAGAACGGCACCAAGTACGCGAGACATTTCTGGAATTTCCAGACTGAGGTTTTCTAAACGTCTATCGTCATCCCTCTAGCTCGATGTCTACTTCCCCCAGAAAAATCCAGAATCGGAACATAATAAAAAGCCCATTCTCTTCTTCGTTTACGGAGGAGGCTTCGTCACCGGTGCGAAATCGATGCCTCCTCCTGCCGATCTGGTCTACGGAAACGTTGCGGCCTATTTTGCCCAGAAAGGGTTCATCACCATAATCCCAGACTATCGATTGTTACCTGAGGCAAGGTTTCCGGTTCCTGCTCGAGATGTATTGGACGCTATATCGTTCGTTCGTGAGAATCCTGAGATTCTCCGGTCTGGAAACGGCGTTGAAGGCGATGTTGACTCTGTCTTCCTCATGGGACACTCAGCTGGAGCGGCCAACGTTACCACTATTTTCTTGCATCCAGACCTTTCGCCGTCCATCTCCAAGGTGAATATTAAAGGTGCCGTGCTCATGTCTGGGCCGTACGACTATAATGCGGAAGGAGCCATCAACACTGCTTCTCCCGAAGTCGTTCAAAATTTCTATGGAGGCCTGGAAAGCATAAAGAAGAATTGCCCTTGTGGTCTGTTGAAGGATATTTCAGAGGAAAGTGTTCATTCGTTGCCGCCCATGCTTTTAGTGGAAGGAGAGCACGAGCCAGATTCGTTCAAGGTTATGGGAAAGTCATTTCAAAGAGCTTTGGAAGCTTTGACCAAGCAGACTGTACCAAAATGCATTGCGCAGAAGCACAACCATATCAGTCTCAGTCTCGCTTTGGGAACAGGCCAAGGAGAAGAATGGGCGCAGCAAGCAGTCGAGTGGATGACATCGAAAGTCTGAAGGGTTGTAAGTGTAACTTTAAACATTTATATGCTTGTATTATCCGACCATCCTATGACTGTATCTTTCTTCGAACTGAATCTCTTTCAATACCTGCCGGAACCTCATAGACCACCAACCCCGCTCCTCTCGCTCCAACTTCACAAGGTCACTTTCCACATCATCCAACTGCATTGAAGGGCTCTTCGGGACAGGAAGGCCCGAGGCGGTGATGTTGTCCAGAATACGCAACAAATCTTTATCCAATGTATCGTTAAGCGATTTCACATAACGCTCTCCTCTGTCAGGATCAGACATTGCAAGGATACTGAATCTCGACGACTGGCGTAAACTGCGTATCCAAGTTTGTCCGGTCGACGCGTCTACTTCTGAACCTTTAGGAAAATCGAGGCAGACTGTTCGCACGTGCGGTTTATTCGAGTCAGAACTCCCTATCGGTAGAATCTCGAGAGTGAAACTATCAGGTTCTGGATAGTTATGTGAGCAGAAGGCGCGAGTGAGAAAGTGAGTATCTACCGTCAGAAGCTCCCGGTTCCAACACGTCGAGAACCCTACTCAACCCAATATCCTCAAGAAGGTTCCAGCGTTCCCTACCATAATCACGCCTTTCCCGAGTCTTTGATGATGAACGGCAAGTTCTGGGCTGGGTCAGAACGAGCAAGTCAGAGAACAAGAAAGCTTGAATACTGGTGCCGGGAGGCATCGATTTGTGTGTTAATCTCTCTTGAAGATGAAGAGGTCTATCTCTTGAAGGGAATTGTTCAGAAAGTGGTGACTTGGGAATGTCTGTATAAGTTGAAGTAGTATCAATCGAGGTTTTGGACCCAAATCTTGCTCTCTCAGTGTTCCATTCTTGTATAGCACTTGCAAGACGACTCGTACGTGTAGAACCAGAGTTTGGGCTAGAAGGTAGCACACGAGAAGGAGGCCTTCCGAGCGTAGGCGAAGATCGATATGTTGAGCTTTGAACCAGATTGAGTTGTCCTTGACAAAGCAGACGACGTTCCCGGTGTGGTATTCCAATCCCGTGAGGTAAACCACAAATCCGTTCAGAGAGATCCTTGATGTATGCGTATTCGTTCTCTCTGACCTTGACTTCGGTAAGAGCTTTAACGACGGCGTTTGTAGAGTGCACGAGAACCAGCGTAGAGAAATAGTCAAGATGGGACATGGGTGTAACCTCCAGGAGTTGCTGACCATTGCAAAATAGGCAAATAGACGGAACTAAAATCACGGAGACGCACTTTGAAGATATCAGGATAGAGCTCAAGCCTTTTCGCAGGCTCCTGCAAAACGTTTTTCAATCGGCGATTTTCGTCTCCTATCTTGTTCTCTTGGATTGTCACGAATTCCCCAAAGTCACTAGTCAAGTCATTCAAGAGTCGCTGCAGCATCACCGAGACACCGTCAATCTTGACCAAGTACGGCTGGTAGATCTCCAGCTTGTGCACTAACCCATGGAGGGACTCGGCCACAAAGTCTACTACCGGCCGCTTCGCTGCCTGGATACCAGTCAAAGTATCCCGAATCTGGGTATGTAAAGTCACAATATCCTCCAGCCAGTCAAAAATCTTTGAGATTTCGAGAGGAACGCCGGATATCCAGGTCTTACTGTTCTGGATACGAAGGGGGAGGATGAAAAACTTGACCACGGAACCTAACTTCTCAACGAAGTCCAACTCCGACCGATAAAGCTCCCAGATGATTTCCTGCCGTTTCATTTCTCGCTCTCCATGCTGACGAAGCAGTGAAGAGTAGGTGGAGGAGGATATGGTAGATCTCCATAATCCGCGAGACGGAATTTCGCGTTGCCTATGGTTATTGACGCTGTTGCCTTCACGAGTTTGGCTGTGGTCATCCCGCGAAGGTGATACGGTGCGGGAATGAGTACGATCAGTCGATTTTCGATGAGGCTCGACTTCGTCTGAGTTCAGTTTCGTACTAGAAGGGCGCTTGCCTGTGTCAACTTTCCCTTTCGCATCCCAGCGTCCTCCACCACAGTCGCCCCCGATTTCCCGAAATAAAGCTTCAGCACCCACACTCAACTGGCCGTTGTTTTTATCGTTATCCCAGCTGTCACCGTCGATATTTGATCCAACACTGTCGATATGGGGCAATGTTGCGACATTTGCCTGACGTTCGCTGTTCGAAATAGGAGAAGCGTGGTAAACTTCGTCCGACTCCGAGGGTGGTATACCAAATGCTTCGCGACCGCGGGCAACGGCTTCTCGCGACTTTTTGGCAATAACGACGGACTCAAAACTATTGAATGAGTCTCGTACAACAGGTTGAGGTTGAGGAACTAGATTGCGTGGAGAGGGAGGGTTAGCTTGAGATCGAGAACCATGCTCATGTCGAGATGTCTTCCTCTTGGAACTGGAAGTTGCAGTGGCTTTCAGAGGATTGCCGTCTATGAGACCGGAGGATTTGTTGGGTCGCTTGCTTTCGGTCTCAGTTTTTGGCGAATTCGAGGGTTTGAAAGGTAGTGGGGAAAATTGACCTGGACGACGGCCAAAAGACAGACCGTGAGCCGGATTTCGACTGAGCCGATGACTAGGCCCTTCAAGGTTCGTTTCGTTTTCAAAACCCTCCTGCTCAACTTCCGATTCCAATTCTTCAACCTGGGTAATACGGTCCTCTTGAACTCCGGTGTTGACACTCGTAATCTGAACGTCGCCTGAACTGCTTATAGCTAAGCCTGGTTCCCCGTTATATTCACTTTCATCGCCGCTCATGACTGGGTGTTGGGGGGTGTGGTATCGATGCAAACCGCGAACCAGTCCCAACAGGGTCTCGCGGCGTCGATTGTGGTTCGTATCTAGAGAGGCCAGGGATTGACTGGATTGATGTGTAGGGTCGATTCCCGTGTCAAAAACACTCTCTTCAGTTTCCTCGTCTGTATATATCGAGCCAGCCGAGGCGTATGTGTTCATAGAGAAATGCTTCGTAGTTGTTTCGTGGACGTCGAGGTCCATATCGGCATTTCGTTTGAGATCCATGAAGTCCAACCCAAGTCCAACAATCCTCTCTCCTGTTGTGCCTTGCTCGCCCAGATCTGTTGCTGGAGACAGAACGATCGACTCTACCTCGCTTTCTGAACTTGAGGTGCACGAAGGAATTTTTGCATTGATGACCGTTAATCTTCGATACTGTCTGGCCTCCAGTTCGAGACGATACTCCAAATCAGAATCATCCGCAGAGGCAGATCGTGACCCTCCACTGTGATTGCCTCGGAGGCGTGGGATGTTAGACGTAAACGATCTCGATTCATACGAACTTGTGGGTTGGGGGGTGTTTGGGAGTGGAATAGGGACGTCTTCCGAGCTTTTGATCGTGGGGGTACGGGAGCCAGGATCCGTTCGGGATCTGCTTCTGCCTGGTGCACGAACAACAGAGAAGGATTCTGGAGGCTTGTTCTCCTGAACGCCATTCGTAGTTAAAGTTAGAACTCTCGTGGGTCATGACGGATAAATCATACCTTGAACTCGACTTTTGTGGGGCTCTCGATAGTGCCAAGCGCTGAAGACTTCCGTCTCAACAAGCTCCTGACAGATTTCAAGGTGACACCAGAACCACTAGGCGATGTTACGACCTCTGTATGTTCTGGCTTGCCTCTGGGATTAGGAGAACGTAACGCCGACTTCAGCACGGACTTGGGCGTCGAATGAGTTGGTTTAGGCGTCGAAGGTTCTGAAACTGAAAGAGATTCTTCGGATGTATGCTTCAAAGTCAAGTGACATTGGGGGGTGTGAGGACGAGAGGTTGCCACTGGCCAGACAGAATCAAATTCAGAAGATATCTTGAAGGTTGGAGTCGTTGGTCCGGCCTTTGAGTGAGCTCGCGAAGGTGGCCGTGTCATGCGGTCAATTGTATCTCGCAGAGAGGGTAGAAGTTGTGATTCCACCAATGGCAAATTCAAGATCTGACTCTCCCGCTTTTGCCGACTCTCTGGTGATCTTGAGTTGCTCTGCGGAGAGTTGGACTGAAATTCGATGGCGTCGTTCGATGCGGTCGAACGGGGAGAAAGATATGCTGCATGTTTTGACCTCGGGGCTCCCTGCCAGTGCTGCTCGCTGTTGTTATCCTTGTTGTACTTGCCCTTCTCAGAAGCGGTGAGTCCACCAGCTTCAGCGTAGTGGGAGGGGGGTAGATATTGCCGAGGAGATTGTAGGACAGGTGGTGGAGGTTGAGCTGGTGAGCGAGACCGCGAACGTCCACTGGCTGTACTAGTTCGGGAAAGTGGCATCTTGGAGCATTCGGATCGGTGTCAATAAAATTATTGCTAAAACCAAACCATCTCACCTTGTATAAGATTCTGAGCCCTGCTGGAAGCAGTACTCGCTAGCTAGTCCTACGTGGATGTCAAGGTCAAGTCGTAGTTCCCACGCTTACGGCTTTCCCAATTTTTACACCTGCCATCCCTGGATCCCATACTGGTCGCCACAAGTAAAATACAAAGTCATTTATCGAATGCAATAAGTTATTGACAACAAAAACAACTATACCCGAACCGCTCGATCGGAATACCGTCCTGAAGGTGTCGACAAGGATCAGTGTTATTCCCCGCAACAAGAGTCTAGCGAGATTTCGAAACTCTAATACCCCTCAAGCATCCGCTGCTACAGAATCCCAGCAAGCAAACCAATAACGACATAGCTGTTCGTGACCAACTGTTTCACGTCAACGTCCACGCGCACAGATAGGTCCGAGCTATCGCAAAGCTATCGTCAGCAATGAGGTGGTCGATGGCGCTTGAACGCTTGGCTATCGGTCCCATCGCAGGTGTTGACGAAGATACGGTCGCCTTAAAGACCCGCACCTGAACTTATCAATCTGAAAACACTTGTTATCAAAGTTCGATTCGATGGTCAGCCAAGAGATCCCCAGGAGCGGTTTGACTGCCTCCCTTGCACTCGATGGACCGCCGTTTGTGGCGCCTATTCGAGAACCGTGCGAGTCAATACAGAGACATTCTGGTGGACGTCGGGTGGGGAACAAACAACCAAAAGGGAAGAAGAAACAGAGATAATGTGTTTCGCCACAACGAGATGATTTAACCACTAATCTACCAAGACTTTGTTTAGGTAGACTCTCATTAGTCCAGGGATCTGCCGCATATTGCAGACTGATTTTGAGTTTGAGAGAGTAGTCCTCGGTCAAAAGAGGCTATCTGGCTCACATTCCATCAACGCTACCAAATACATATCGTAAATTCCAAGTTCTACCTTTAAATTCTATGAGATAACAAGACTGAGACATAAAGATACAAAGGATCACTTTTCAGGTTGAAAGAATACATTTTGAAATTGATGAGCCATCGTAACGGAGACGTTAATCATCACAAGGAAACCTATCTAGTTCGCATACCGAGACCGAGCTCTCAGTACGTGACCGTAACGAATCAGAATCTACGACATGAGCAGAAGTTAGAACACGAGCAAAGTAGGCGAGATGATATTGTATTGTTCACTCACGTAGTATATGACCATGAGCAATAATGAGATGCCAGCCAATAACGAGGATCCAGGACCCAATCCCAGGTTGCGGAAGAAAGTCACTCCAAATAAGGGGAACACGCTTGCCATCGATGATCTTGGTACAAGAATCGTCAAGTAAGTATCCGAGCGAGACCATGAGAGTTATTGGGGGACGTACCGGAATAAATCGTTACTCGCCAATATAGATCCAGTATGTTTGGAATATGTCACGGAAAGATATACCAACACGGATTGGAAAGTGAGGAATATTCCAGGAAGGTACAACGCGGCAGCAATGACCGGTACAATCCTACATGCCATGTCAGGTCGGCGCAGAATATTGTGGGGGAAAAAAGAACATACCAATGTACCGACTCCCGCGCGGTCCAGCCAAACACGAGAAGTGAAACGGGAATAAAGATGCTAGCCATCAATCCAAATTCGAGTCGTGCCTCTACCACCAAATCTGGGTTCCTATCAGACCGAGGTTGGAAATGATAGCGCACTTTGGGGGAGAGTGTCAGTTATTTCTAAGGAAGATCAGTGGAAAGGAACACACTTACAGTAAAGACAGTATGCTATGTAGGCCAAGCTACCAGAAACGATAAAGGCTGTAAACGGAAGGCTGCCGACTCCGAGGTTCATGTGATAGATTTCGTTGAACGCGATTGGGAATGCTTCGAACTACAAACAAGATGAGCATCGATTCTTCGTGGGATAGAGAAGAAGAGGACATACCCAAAGATAGAACACGGAGTCTACAAAGAGAAGAATCATCAAACGAAAGGTCCGAGGAAGCGAGAAGGATAATAGACTCACAAACAAGACCGATATAAAGATTTAAGAACAACACTGCTGGTTCTTTCGCTAATAAGAACGGCCTGACCAGTGATTCGTACGCAATCTCCCGCTTTGACATCGCTGCTTGCTCAATCTCACTTCGACTACGAAGATGAGGGTTACCGGTGAGCTTCCTTAATCGCCTAGCACGCTTGAGGAGGATGTTGGCTTCGAGTGTTTCGGGTAATAGAAAAGAAAGGAAAACAAGAGCGAAAGCCGATATCCACATCAGTTCATAGATGGGCCATCGCCAGTCCTTCGCTTGTGCAGCAAATCCGCCCTAAGAGGAGGTGAAGATGAGTGAAAACCATCAACGACATCTATATTGTGTCAGACTTACGATTACGGGACCCACTGTAGAGAATTTGCGATCAAAATATGATTCAAAGTCGAAGATCAATACAGAGTACTTACAGACAGGACCGCCGACAGCTCCAAGACACCATATACCCATCATATATGGGAGTTTCGGTCCATCGAACATGTCAGCCATAGACGCACCCTATCGATGAACAAGTCAGATTTTTTTTAGTAATAGAGAGTCCATTTACTTACCCCAGTCGCCAGAGCCGGGCTACCAACGAACCCAGTCAAGAATCGGAAAACCAGCACCGTTCCCAGATTTTGCGCCTTGACGATGGGCACATTGAACAGAACAAATAGAGCAAGGCCAGTAACATACACCGGGTTACGACCTAATGACGGAAGCTCTTGGAGAGGTGTGAGAAACATAGGTCCAATACCATATGCAAGGACGTATAGCGTCAAACCGAGTGCAGCCTTCGTTTGCGACACTCCGAAGCTGGACATCAGACCAGGGAAAGAGGATGTGAATATGGCAGAACCAATGTAAACTAGGGAGAGCATTTCGTTTAATGCGAAAACGACGAGGATTCGAGGGAGACATACCTGAAAAAGTGAGGAGTGAAATGGAGAAGGAAACGAATCCTTTTTTGACCGTCGACCAGTTCCTACAATCGGTCATATTAAGTTCTGCTCCCGATCACAGTTCCGGTAATACACACCTCGGATTGTCCTGATCGTCAGGACCGTCCCAATCCACCAGGTATCCGTCCCCTCCCTTCTCTGTTTGATCGACGACCATGTCCGTCAGCGTTTCCACATCGGTTCCAGACCCTGGGGTATAAGCATCTTGGGGTATTGAAGTCGGTCGGGAAGAAAAAGAAGTTGACTTCTTCTCTTCTGCACAGACGATGGTGGAGACTTGTGAGAGTGGAGGAGAATGAAGATAGCGAGAAGGAATCTGAAAGTCTGGTCTCTGATCTTCGTAACTTAGCAGACGACCTCCAGAGAGCGCATTGATTGCTTGACCAACAACCGAGTCGCGAACGAGATCCTTCATGGTAAGTTGTGTGAGCAGAACTGAGGTCGTTGACAACACAGAGCTCTTTCCGACAATGGCTTATATACCCTTTCATGATAAGAAACAAGAGTTCTGAGGTACCTAAATGATGAGAAAGCTTTCCAAATCATTCAGCAAATGGTTTGTAAGACCTTCATGAGCGGAAGATCTCAAACTCACCGTTTCGCCCACGCTACACCCGACACAGGCTGACAAAAGTTCGGTACTGGTCCGGTCACCTCAACTTGACGCTAGATTCCGACTTGAATTGCGTGTTCAATAACATGATAACAGAGCTCTGATTTTCATGGTGCTTGAAACTGATGGCCACCCTGCGGATTGGTTGCTGGTGTTCGGCATCTGTCCTCAGAACCAGAACTGCGAAGACGACTAATACCAGCCAATGACCTTTTAGCAGATCATATATCGCCATGAGACCGTCGTGTCTCTCTGAGACTTCGAAGGCAAGAGAAGGGTACGGAAATCGAAGGTCTCAGCGTGGGAATTTTCCTTAGGGAGGGTCTTCCAACGAAGGATGTCCGATGTAAGTATAATCTGCCCGCACTGCAATCTAGGCTATAACCTTCTAGTTCCCCCTGGCCATCCACCACATAACCACTCCCAGCGTCTTACACGTATTCTATCTCCGTATAAATAGTCACCCTGTATATTTCAGAAAGGGATGGGATTTATGTACAAGAATGCTGGTATTAACAGAACTCGGTCACTACGTACTTCCTTGGAAATTCTCTATTTACTGAAGCTCCGCTAACACTTATATATGCATCACTTCATTCATTTCTTGGCGCTACAACGAGGCCATATTCTGGTACTGGCATTGATATTCTATTCGGTGCATCGTCCTTCAAGCATCGATTTCATTAACGCCCGGACCTTCCAGTCAACCTTCCTCTTCTGTTGATTATTCCACCTAATTTGAAAGGTTAGCCACTTCGGGAACGAGAAGCGGGGAAAGCGGAGGAAATGTCAACGCTCCGACTCTCTGCGGTAGACTATTACCGAGCGGGATCTCAAGACCATGCTTACTCATGATCGTAATTTGTGGTTCAGGAATTCGAGTCAGAACCACAGGATCAAGAGTCGAAGGCTCAGGCATCTGAGCGGTGAACGAGGCGAAGCTGCAGAACCAGCCTATCCATATCCCGTAGGAGCACGTAGTATTCCTCGGATAACTCGCAGAAGACTTCGTGAACCAGGCTGCAATCCTGCAAAACATCCTTTCTATTTCGGGCTCGATGACTGGTATAGTTCATATTCATACAGTACGACAAATTCATCCCAGTGATATGATACAGCTGAGTGGGAGCGACAGAGACTTGACGAGAGCAGGATTTCATAGCTAAAAAGGCAACTATTGGTATATGAAGTTGTACCTGTGTAAGGAAACAGAAGTGAGGGCCTTGTTTCATAGGAAGCTCGACGAGACAACCCACCTAGACAACAAATGTGGAATAGCACTCAACTGTGGTCCGTACCTTGCCGCATTGTCGTACAGCTCGAACAGAGGGATCGCGAGTAGCTTCATGTTTTTTGGGACAGCCAAGACCTCTGCATTTTGAAATAAGTACGGCGAGAGTAAAAGGATCCAGGAACGCACTCTTCTCGGGCATCTGAACCAAGAACAGCTTCTTACACTCCTTAGGCTTGGTAATATGCGCTGGCACAAAGGGATACATGAAGGTTTCGAAGTTGGGTCTCCACCATTGTGCGAGACAGTCACCGATTTCCCAGTCGTTATCGACGCCTGCATATAGGACAATGAGATTGACTGATGGAGATGCGAATAAGAGGTCGAGGATACCGTGGCTTTGGTTAAATTGAGTGATTCTGCTCTGTGGGGGCGGTGCCAGCCTGTCATCTAATAGACGCTTCAACCCTTCAATCTCGTCTTCGCCCGGTTTCAAATAGTCGCCTGGTCTACATGAAAAGGGGGGCCATGAGTATATATGGCCAAGAGCTTCCTTTTTGAAGTAGCGATTAGACTTGAATGCACTGCCCTCGGAAAGGAAAAGAGTCTAGAGTACCTCAGGACATCCCTCGGAGTTTTGAAAAGAAACGGGAAGCAATTCTCATATAGTCCAATAGCTATACGAATACATGATGGGAAGTGGACAGGAGGACGGAACTCACAGTTTGAAGAACGCGTTCGCAATTTGCAACATCAAAATATGCGGGTGACCGTGGTCATGTACTACCAGAATTCCTTCAACAGTCCTACGCATTCCAAAATCCTCGTAGTTATTCTGCAGACGCTGAAGACGCGCAGAGACAGACGGGTCCTCTTCCGGTTGTGCCTCCTTGGTACTGTTTTTGACTGTTGAGTTGCGTTGCGTTGGTTTTCGACGAATAGACGAACCTGAAAGTAAAGTTCGATAAGGGATAACTGTGTCAAGGTCCGGTAAGATGCAAAGCGTAGCTGTTGTAACAGTCAACGTACAGAGCAATTGTGTTGGACATGGTCGGTGAAGGGAGAAAAGTCGGTAGTTGGTGACGGTCACGTCGTGATAACCCCACGCGATCACGTGCCTCATTTCATATTTTCGGTGATAACCCCGAAAGTGGCACCTTTGTCTTTTTGAAACCTCTTACTCCTCCATCACAGATGCCAGTAAAACGTGTGATTACAAGTCGAAACCGAGCTCCTAAGGGGGTGACATCCCTGGCCGCCAATCTCGCAGGACTTCATGCAGGTGGAAGGTAAGTACAATTCGGCTTGCAATGTGTGGCACAGGCTCCAACGTATCGCCAGATCTCTCGAGGAACTCAAAGAGAGGTGACCTCCTTTCGAGTTTCAACGCCCGAGGTCTACCTAACTAGTTGCCGATATAGCGATGACATTCTTCACGGGGCTGAATCCCAGCGTCTACGGAGCTTTTGCACAAACCAAGTCATGGATCCCAATACTGATCTAGACAACTTCGGCACGATGGTATTTTTTGGCAGAGTGGACAGGGTGAAGGATGATATACGGAGAAGATTGCAGAATTATGGTGGGAACCATCTAAGCTTTGACTGCTCAGTGGCTCATCTCCTTTCATCGCCAGAATCCCAGCCCCAGCACACTCGCCTCGAAAAAGTGGCGGAAGAAATATTCAAGCTTCGATACGGTGCAGCTCGTACTCCAATCATGAACTGTATTGGACAAGCACGCATTTTGCTACCTCAGCTGCGAGATGCTCATCTCGAAATCGCTCGATACATTCTCGATACATTCGCTCCCGTTGTTAATAAACGGGTCAATATCGTTGACGCTCCGGATCTTGCGGGTACAACTGCACTCGCACATGCAATATCTACGAAACCTGCCTTCGACCCCGAATTTGCTCAAGTGCTCTGGGAGGCTGGAGGTAATATCAATCGTAGGAACCGCTACGGAGCCACAGCAGCACATGAATTTTGCATGGTTTGGAAACCAGATGACCGCGCTATCCTGAACAGAGCCAAGGATACTCTCAAGTGGTTCCTTGAGCACGGTGGTAATACGGAACTGGCTGATGGAGATGGAATGAAACCATCAAATATGATTATGAGGATCCGGGGGGGACTAGAAATGATTCTGAAGGACCATGAAGCGAAGCGTCGACAGAGGGGTAGAGAACCAAAACGTGCCTGTGTTACATGTGGCGAGCGAGACCGAAAATTGAAGGAATGTTCGCGATGTGAGAGTACACGGTATTGTGCTCCGCCACGGAGATGTCAGAGGGCAGATTGGTCGGTTCACAGGTTAACCTGTAAGCGTCCCACCGCTCAG
This sequence comes from Marasmius oreades, assembly GCF_018924745.1. Taxonomy (NCBI): domain Eukaryota; kingdom Fungi; phylum Basidiomycota; class Agaricomycetes; order Agaricales; family Marasmiaceae; genus Marasmius; species Marasmius oreades. Next base: position 1,058,732 of record NC_057333.1, read on the forward strand.
CATGCAAGACCAGATCGGCAGCAGGTGACAGGAAAGAGACTTGAATCAAGGACCGATTTTTGAACGCGGGACGAAGGATTTATCTTTGGATGTACCTCACACGGGCTCACGGGTGATCTTACTTGCACTGATACATATCACTATGGCTTTCAATCAGAGTCCTATTGTCATGATGTGTGTTACATAGATCTCGGTCTAAAGTTCCTCCGCGTCGAGTAGGCGAACGTAGAACGAGGGCCGAGAACCAGATGTATCCTCAAATGGAAAGAGAGGCAGGCTTGGCGCGCATTCTAGGCTCGCATTTGCATCCACTCGGAGTCCGGGTGCATAAGGCCCATCCTTTGCATCCAAATCACGACTGCGTAGCTTGGAAAGGAAGAGTAAGAAGATGGGCAGTGAGCAAACTGGGAGGCTGGCCAGCTTAGTTTAACAGAATTGCGGGACGAAGGTGAATCTAGAACAGTGTTGGGCGCAAATTCGGCGTGCGTGGGCATTTCCGCATATCGGATTTTTGAGGATGTGAATGTCGACCGTCGAAGCCCCACTGAGAGTTGGAGTGACATAGTTTGCTTGTATATAAGGTGCAAATTTGATGTCCTCTTACCAGCAAACAGCTTCCTACTTCTTCTTACAAAAGTTCCAAACATCTTTTCAATCAAAGACTTCGTCATGTCCCGCACTGCTCACTCAGACTTGAATTTCTGGAGAGACCTCACCCCTCTTCATGAACCACTCAACAAACCCACCAACTACTCCAAGCACATTTTGGTCGTCGGTGGCGGTGTTATTGGACTCACCACATCTTGGGCTTTGCTTGACCGAGGCTACCACGTAACCATCATGTCCAAAGAATGGGCCTCCTTCGGCAAAGAACAACGCCTTGCCTCCCAGATTGCCGGTGCCCTCTGGGAATACCCACCCGCCGTCTGTGGCCAACACACCGACAAGATTTCCCTTCAGCACAGTAAGAAATGGTGCATGGTCGCCTACCATATCTGGAACGCGATAGCCTCCAACGAGGAGCTTTCCAAGGCAGCCGGTGTCAGAATGATGCCGAGCGCGTTTTACTTCCCCAACCCCATCGATTCAGATGACTTCCAGAGGGAAAAGATGGAGGAAACTTCAACTAGTGGAGTTGTCGGGTTTGACCGCGGTGGAAAGGAGCTCATAACCAAACGGGGGATTGATCCTGCTCATGGAGGCGTCGATGCATACGAGATCATGGCACCCATCATCGACACTGATGCGGCCATGGCATGGCTCATGACACTCGTCAAAGCAAAGGGCGCAAAGATGCACACAGAAACCATTCAAGGTGATCTTCTCAAGCAGGAACAACAGCTCCGAGAGAGATTCCAAGTGGATGCCATTGTGAACTGCACAGGTATCGCGGGAGCTGAGGTGGCCGCTGACAATACTTGCTATCCCATCCGAGGCGGGCTTTTCCGTGTCATCAATGACGGAAACGACTTCCCGAAGGTTGAGGCTGCCATGACCATATCTGCCGACGTAGCAAGGCACAATGAGATTGTGTTCATTGTCCCACGCAACGATAACATCCTGCTCATGGGTGGTTAGTATTCGCGACATCGATTTGTTTGGATTTATTGAACTGACCATGCTTTGATGTAGGTTTCACGGAACCCCACAACTGGAGACTTGATTTGACCTTAGATTCGCCCGTAATGCAACGGATGAAAGCTCGTTGCGAAGCCTTCCTTCCCGCGTTGAAGAACGCTCGCCTCGATCCCGAGTACCCCATTGCTCAAGGCTTGCGTCCTTTCCGAGGCACCAATATCCGTGTGGAGAGAGAACTCAGGCCTCTAGGATCGGGTACAGCACCGAGTCGCATTGTACATTCGTACGGACATGGAGGCGCAGGGTGGACTTTGTCCTTCGGATGTGCGGGCGATGTTTTGAGGCTTGTCGAGGAAGCATTGATGGACTTGAAGCCGAAGGGTACCACTTCAGCCACTGCTGCGGGTCCAGCAGTACAAGCGAGAATGTAAGCTTCAGCCAGAAGATAGTGATTAGCATGCATTTCATTTAGTTTCTGTCTTTGGACATTACCGAGTCCCGTAATTTATCCCATTCGTCTCTGTACACGAGAATGTGACCATTGTAACTTCAAAAGAGTGAGAATCATGGCTTCGTGTGAAGTATCCATTCAAGCGGTCGCGGGAAGAGATGCCAGTAGGGTCTTGTCGCAACATCAGATCATACGTGCCGAAGGGGAGAGACCATGAGAATCGCGCCGCCACAGATTCAGGCGACGACAAAAAATGCATTGAAATTGGGTTATTGCGATAGAAAGAGTGGGTTCAATGGTACGCGTATTCTGCCTTGATTCGTTCAACAGACGGCGAATTCGAGATCACATATATAAATGAATCTGGGTTCATGAGGAGCTTCAAGTTGTTGGGCGAAAGTGACCTCCTCACCTTGAGCTTGATGGATCGTCCACACAAAATAAAATTCAAGTTGATGGCTGGCGGAAAGTGGCTCGCTAGTACCGTCTTCTTGGCCCACTGTTATTCCTTGGACAGGGGAAATTAGGTGTAGCACTACAGACCTTTAAGTCGATGGCAAGTTGGAAGGACCTGGGCTTACCGTTTGTTCCGGTGATACCAACAATCCCCAGCCACATCGTCAAGGTTTTGATCGGGACTTGGTGGTGGCTGATACCGCTGCGGAAGAGGCGGAGAGTCGGTGGCAAAGTCCCACTGGCAACATCTGCACCTGAAGATAGTCGAAAGCGAGGCTCCCGGCCTTAACCCAACTTGATTCCATCTCCCGACGTTCCAATTTCCAAGCCTTCTTCTTCTGTGGGCCTTCTTCTGGCCCCCCTGCTACGTCCGACCACAACTGGCTTTGTACGAAGGTGAAAAGGCGGGCAAGAGCACAGAAATTTTCACTCTCAAGTCGGGTAAGTTCCTTCCTGGAAGTTGTAATGTTCGATTAAATCCTAGGGTGGGTGGATGGAGTAGGCGCGAGAACGAGTGTTTGTGTGACACAACACCATTATTGGAAATTTGGACCATCGTGGACCCATTGTTCCGACCGCCCCAACTTGCTCCCAACCACCATATCATCTTCTGGATCAACCACGCGTCAGTGTTATCATTCTCCGACAGCGCTCGCAAATCTCTCCTCTCTTGCAATCGGATTGTCCAACGTTGCGAAATCTCAAGAGGCCAAACTCAACTTGAGGAGGTAGAGCAGGAAGGGTACTCAAGTAATTCATATTTCTTGTAAGCCAAGTCCTTTGAGTACTTCAATGAGTCAGACTTGGCCAACGTTGAATTTTGTGGAACATCCAGCTGATTCTGTGACCAAAGACCGCTTTGGACCTAGACGAGATGGAGCCTAACCGAAGCCAACCTCCAAGTATTCATTCAGACGACTCCTAACGACACAGGGGGTTTCAAGGACAATTATATGAAAGTTTATCAAGTCTTGGTAGAAGGAACCGTCTTCACAGAAAACCTGAACGCCCCTGCAATTATTTCGGATTTCATGGGTCCCTCTTCGGAGGACGAAAGATCACCCTTCAGGTGGCTTTACAGCGTTTGATGGCGAATAGCGGCCATCTAAGGACGGGTACGCCTTTTCTGACTCTTGTCCTGTGGCTCGTGGTAACAATTATTGAACAGATCTTGGGCTGTATTTTGGCTGCTTCACCAGGCTCAGAAAATGAATGATACAAATCATAAAGGCGAAGATCCGGTCTCAGGCGATATTGTCAAACGGTTCTTGAAGTTTTCGTAAGAATTCGGACTTGATGGTCCCTAGGAAGCAAGTTGCTTGTTGCTCATTGCACATTCAGTTCGGTTCAGCTCACGGGGGGGAACGCTAGATCACCAGTCATCCTCTTGAGGATATTTCAAGTTGAAAGGGGACGAGGCACAAGAGCTACATGAGTCACCCGTTGGGGGAGTATTCATTGAGCGCTCCCGACCCGCTCATCGCGAGCCGAGTTGCCTTTTTGGGTCAGGCGACCGTCTCAGACCCAAGAGTGCAGAGTACAGAGAATGTCTCGAAGTGGTGGAAAGCAACGGCAACAATCGGTGTGAGAAAAGCCCCAGGATAAGATGGCCGTATGCAGTTCAAGTGAGGGGAGGGTTCCGAATAATATCTCGACGGTGGTCAGGTCATGATGCAGCGACGACGGTGCACGAAAAGGATCTAGCCCATCTCTTCTTCTGCTAAGATGGAAGACTCAGTGTTCTCGTCCTGTCGTCCACGAGGTTTCAAAGGTCTCAATCCAGTCGTACGCGGTGAAACAAGGTGTCCGTGTATGTCAAATGGAAGGGATGAAGGGGCCAGTTGCGGTTAGCCATGCTACGGAGAAGAAACAGAATGGCGAGTTTACAGTGCCGGCCAAGAGCTCGGGATTCACAGTGCTTTCTGGTCTTAGAGGTACCGAAGTTGGAGTGAGCAGATGAGGATACGTCTTTGAGGTCGAGGACGTAGAGATGGATATGATCACCCACCAGTGCGAATCCGGATCTTCCACAAACGATCTAAACCTCCTCTCCCCAAAATCATTCGCTTGATTCGTGCTTCGTGGAATCTTGTCGAAAGGGAAATGGAGATGCTGTTTTGTACCCACGCTCTCTGCAAGGCGAGCATGTTCAGTTTCCCCCCTTCTCGACCATCACTTGCACGCTATGAAAACCCTCAACTCAAGTCAATTTCGAAGCCCACCGATCCAGCGCTCTTACAGACGCTATAGGCCGCATCCCTATCCAGGGCCCGCGTTTTTAGATGAAGAGGAGGATCAGCCTGTACGAGTTGTTATTCAATGTTTTCCTTCCCGCTTTTCTCATTTGTGTCATAAGTATGCTTTACGCCGTGAAGATGAAATTTGGATTCTTATGATGGTTCAAGCTCAAGTGAGTGGTCAAAAGCTAATCAGACCAGTTGACAAGGTTAATTGAACCCATCAGGTTGATCATGTCCACCAGAGTGAAGCTCGACGTCGACAACCTGAACCTGCTTTTGGCGACGATCTTGAGCTTAGGGACCTTGTCAATCAGATGAATGTGATGGTTGGTATTCTGATCATTGTGAGCAGACCTAAAACTTTTTATCAACGAATTGGATTCGAAATAATAATGTTCTCAAATCTAGCACGCGATCCTGAGTTTGCTTATTCACGTTAAGTCTCTATAAGCCCTATTACAGCTGATTTTTTGAACTTGTGAACGATTTTCTTGCTTCCGCTTCTTGCACTGGTATGAATCAGGTGTATCATTTCGTTCTATGGCAGCAGCTAACGTTGGTTTACGCTGTTTACAGATCATATGTCAACGTCATTTGCGCATGAAGAGATCTTGTTTCATATACTTCATGGTATCCTCGTCGCTACTGAACACCTTATTTAACCAGAATATGCATCGGTTGCCTTGGTGAGTGGTCTCCTGTCCTCTCGCAGTAGGTGACTAACCCCATGTAATTGCCCATAGCCCTCTAATTATTCGGCCTCGCACCCATTCAAGTTGCTGGATAATCTTGTACATATATTGACCAATGTATTCTCAACTTCTACCGTCAAAATACGACTTACTTGGAACACCCAATCATTGCCGCGCCCAGATGGTTGGGAAAACTTCATTCATTGTTACATCTACGACGAGGAATGCTTGATGGCATTTTACCCATCCAGTCATTTCCTTCGCAGATTCAGGAATACCTCGAGCAATTCACGTACATCATTTCTAACGATACAAGGACCTGGATACCGCAATCGTTCGATAGCATTTCTTCAACCACGTTGACGTCGAATCTTTACAGCTTGGACCGGGTCTCCTACCTGGTGTTGATGACTGCTTCGACAATATCTTGGGGAATAGTAATTGCAGAAATATTCCCAGATCATTCACCTACGACAGACTACCTCGTTTTCCGTTTCCTTGATGTTCGCCAGCTATAGCAATATCCTCCATTATACTCTTCCGGCTCGGCACACTCCTATTCACACCGACGCGAGTCGGCACTTGTCAGAACCAATCATACTCTGGTGATAGAGTTCTGAAACAAAACTGGAATTTATCATCTCCTGGCCGATATCCTCCAGTCTCTGACGCCCCGAAAGTCACAAGCACGGGCCACTGTTCCAGCCGACCCGTTTCTCACTCGTTCTCGATGCAATCTAACCTCTAATTCCCCTCTCTGATGAGGGTGTACTTGCTGTAATCCGTCGTACACCGAGAGTTGTTCACGAGGGCCGTTACCAGAGACACCGAAGGGGCTAGTTAAAGCTATCAGAAAGGCGTTGATAGGCTAATTTCGGGAAGGATTTTTGGATGACGCAGAGCATTCTTGAAGCAAAAGCTGTTCCGTGTCCATGGGTATTCTGACACGGACGTGATGGTGAGGTGGAGATGTGCTTCGGACCGGGGAACCGCGAGGTCTTTGAGAAACGTCTCCCAGATTGTTTTGGATAGGGATCTCAATGAATACAATCCCTTGAAAGATCTGGAGAGAAATCGGATAAAAGTTGTAGTGAAGGCGGGTGCGAGAGTGGTTGATTTACACGGACTGCTTTACAGCTCTTTACAAGCAGGAAGGATGGTATGTCCGCGTTTGATTTCTTACGATGATTTGAACTCATGTGCAATGCAAGCAATCAACCCATTGACACCTTTCAAGTTACCAAGTGTAGAGGAGATGGAATCGTGTGGCCCATGTACGGGCTGAACCCGAGGGTGTTGGATAGCACTGGCACTGCAGGGTCATCAAGGTGACATTTCCATTCTTCTCTCTGGTCCTGAACCCTGCTATTCATGGAGTGGAATTATTGCGGTATCAATCTTCGACACTGCCACCAGCGTGCTCATGAATAATCAAGGATGGCTGGAGGTCCCGCTCCGAACGTTGTTACTCCGACGCCCAGCAAAGACTAAGGGGTTCCAATCTGCGATGCATGCTGGTCGCTTGAGGCCCCACTATGCAGGTCTTTTCGAGATAGACCCGCCGAAAACGTACAAAAGATCAGATATCATTGCTTCAAATCATCTACTGAACGTTCCAAGTTTGGCCATTCACTTATTCAGGGCGATGTCAAAACTTTCGACGTCTGCACGATGATATAGAGGCCTACCAACTGATTTCGCCTGTCATATAAAGTTCTGTTCAATGGCCAGTACTGGGTGCTAAAGGCCTAATCCCCCCCGCAGGACTTCCAACCGCTGTCTCTTTACCTATGATCCCAAACCCTTTCTTTCTGTTGGTTGCCCTAAACGTTTTGCGACTCGTCCTGGGCCAGGTAGTTGCGGCAGGAAACCGAACCATTGACGACTCAAGTACCGAGTTCACGTTCACTGGACACTGGCTCGTCAATTCCTGCTCCAAATGCAACCCTCAACCGAATTTAAGCCAAGCCCTTAACGGAACCTGGCATACGAATAACGACGACGTCGCGGCTATGGAGTTGCAATTCACAGGTTCGTAACGCGCGCTATCTCTCTTCTAATTCTTCGAACTTTCCTACCTTAATGTTCAAACTCTTTGCAGGTTCCGCTATCTGGCTGTTCGGGATCCGTGCTCCAGCCGCAACGCAAGGTTCACTCACCATCACGCTCGACGCGTACTCACCGGTGGTGTACAATGGCACCGGAACCCCCGACGGATCGTACAACTACAACGAGCTGTTATTCTCCGCGTCTTCCCTCTCGACCTTGTCTCACAGCTTGACGCTCAAGACTGGTGAAGGTAGTGCTTCTGGTCATTCGACCTTAATTGACTATGCGGTCGTCAATAGTGATTTCCCGTCGTCAGTGGTGTTTAATTTTCTTCTTTTTCGCTTTGTTTAAAACACATGCTTTTCCATCCAGAGAACCTACGGCTGGTTCTAGCACGTCCAGCAGCAATTCCAATCTTGGCACCATAATCGGACCCATTATCGGGGGGGTTATACTCCTGTCAATCATTGGGGGAATTCTCCGTCGATATAATCGACCTCAGGAGGCGGTCACATATTATGAAGAAGCTAGTAAGTCCTCTGGTGGTCACTTTTATTTCTGGTTTACTCTGGGAGGCTGACTCGGTAATTCGAAGGGGTAATGGTTCCCGTTACAGGTATGAGTTTAATCAATACTATTTATTGAATCTAATGTCGTTAATGGTGTTTGGTTTTTTTACCCTCCGTTAACAGGTAAGGATACGCGGTCTATTACTTCTCTTTCCTGAGCTGACTGAGTGTCGTTATTTCCGTGCCCACAGTGTATCGTTAGTGTCAGTGACGAAGCTATGTTGCATCTTTATTGCCCTGTACTTCCAGCGATCTCGTAGAGTTTATTTTCAAGTGATTTATAGGGTTACCAGGAATAGAGTCGATACAGTCATGAGCAACCAGTCATCGCAGAGATGTAGGTAAATGACTAGAGGCCGTTGAAAATGATAGCAAGGATATCGAGCTTTCTTAGCATGGGAGGCTTTATACAGGGCAGGGAGTACTAGATACAATACATGCCCCCACTCCAAACCTGAATATTTGAATGTCGAGCGAATGATTCAAGCTGGGTTTGGTACGGTCCTCGAAGGGCTCCTAGGCAACAAGTATTGTAAGGTCCGTGAACCTTGTCCCCTCCCCTGCATTCGTCTATGGATGGACAGAAGTGCTACTAGAAAGAAGTTGAAGCGGTATAATGGGGATCGGTTGTTGGCCTGGTGCCCGCCGTCAATATTTCTGAGGTTTGCCTTTGCGCCCATATAGTAGCTGGTCTGCTATGTAGATGCCTCGCTGCTCTCTTAAACCGTCTGTCCCTATCATTCCCTTCGAGAAGGGTTGCGCGTGTCAATCCATTATTTAATGCAGTCCGTGATGATCGATGAAGTTTGGCTTGCAGCCGGTACGTACGGTGACATTGAGGCCCAGTCTGATATCCATCTCCAACTTATCCGTGTCTCAGCCTCGGAGTCGATAAAAAAGCTGATTCCATCCTCCCGACATTTCGGAACACGTCCGAAGGATGGGCCAACCCTGGCGGTTGTGAAGGGAACAAAGCGAGTACTTCTGTTTCAAGTCCGTCGGACCCCTTCCTGCAATTTGGTGGTGGGAGGTTCCCTTGTGGGACGGACGAAGTAGAGTTGAACGATGAGGATGAAGAATGGCGAGAGAGCACGCGCGTCAAATTGAAAACTGCAGCCCATCGCGGACCACCATGTCATCTCCCTAAGTACCTATTGACCACAACTTGGAAACACCCTATTAGCCCGACCCCCGCATTCTTTTACGTGTCATTCACGCGCTTCGATCAACTCCTTCACTCTGTGTACGACTCCCCCTACCGTGCTCTTTCTCCAGAAAATTTTCGCCGCTGTTACCCTCACCGACCGTTACAATGGACACGTCGACATCTTTCTCAGAGTTGGGCTTGTCAGGGCCTCTTCTCGAGGCACTTGACCAGCTGAAATTTTCGAAACCTACTCCCATCCAAATCGAATGTATTCCTCCAGGAATCGAAGGACGTGATATCGTTGGAATCGCGCCTACTGGATCAGGAAAAACGGCCGCATTTGCTCTTCCGATACTGCATTATCTTTGGGACAATCCTCAAGGCCTATTTGCATGTGTTCTAGCCCCCACTCGAGAGCTGGCTCATCAAATCGCCTCGCAATTTGATGCCTTTGGAGCAGCCATAGGTGTCCGAACGACTGTCATTATCGGTGGGGATGAAGATCGTGTGAGGCAGGCAGTGATGTTGGCGAAGAGGCCACATATTGTCGTCGCAACCCCAGGACGACTGCTTGATCATCTGAAGGCGACAAAGGGGTTCAATTTGAGGAGTATAAAATTTTTGGTGTGTCAAGAATTGCTTTTCCGTGAAGTTCGTTCTGAATATCTCTAGGTGCTCGATGAAGCCGACCGTCTCCTGGAGTCTGACTTTGGCATTGCAGTAGACGAAATTCTGAAAGCACTGCCCAAAGAACGTACCACTTATCTATTTTCCGCCACATTGACAGACAAGGTGGCTAAACTTCAGCGTGCAAATCTCCGGAATCCTGTTCGTGTACAGGTCTCTACAAAGCAAGTCTACCTATACTTTCGATTGTTGGCACGGACAATTTATTTGGCAAAAGATATACAACCGTGTCTTCCCTTCTACAGTATTATCTTCTCGTTCCACTAGTCAAGAAAGAAGTCACGTTGGTGTCGCTACTAAATTCGATGGCTCAAAACTCAGTTATCGTTTTCGTCCGAACGAAGGCCTGTGCACGAAAGTAGAATTTTGTCCATTGGTTGTAATTGTTAAATACTTGACGCACGTTTTTACAGACTGGCTATCATGTCGCGTATCCTGGGCTTTCGCTCCGTCCCTCTATATGGTGAAATGACGCAAACACAGCGATTGGGGGCCCTGAACCGTTTCAAGAGCGAAGGTTCCAATATCTTGATCGCTACTGACCTGGCTAGTCGGTGAGTTTCCATTAAGTTGCTGTTGCCGGTAGTGTGAACTTCATCTGTACCAGGGGTCTCGACATTCCTTGTGTTGACATAGTTATCAACTACGACTGTCCTACACATTCGAAAGACTACATTCACCGTGTAGGACGTACTGCTCGTGCTGGTCGTGCTGGAAAGTCAATATTGATGACAACCCAATATGATGTGGAATTCATTCAGCGATTAGAAAAGGTTCTCAACCGTCAACTGGATCCTTATCTGCATGACGAAGCTGAATTGGGTGTCCTTCAAGAACGAGTGGACGGAGCAGGAAGGGTGGCCATGAATCAACTGAAAGAGGAGGATGCTGGGAAAAGCAAGAAAGGGAGGCAAAAGCGTCGACATATTGCCAGCGACAACTGGGATAGAGACGACGAGGAGGAAGCAGATCTGCCCAGGACCTCTTTCAAAAAGAGTCGTCGTTCCTGAACGCTGTTCCTTTCAAAACTCTGTCGTTCTCTCATCAATTTAGGACTCGGGCTTGCTTGGGTCAGTAGGTGGGGTGAATGAAAGATAGTAGGTGGTTGATGATGGTTGCAGTTACGGTGAGCGCGATGGCTGTTTAATGTCCGTTCTGAACCTGGCTGACACCAACGCAGTGACATGTTAGTATATTATTGGGAAATGAAGACGAAGGAAGGTTTCGACAAGGCTTTGACTAAGTTGTATCGATGTATTGTCCATCATGTAACAATCTCACATCCTATACAACTCCTTCCAGTTCAGTTTGACGCCACCCGAACCGTTCCCTGCCCAGCTCGGTGAATTCGACGTGCACCGCGACTTATTATCGACGCCATTTACGTTCCATCTATGCATTTGTCTGAGTCACTTTGCTAAAGATATCTGGCCCTCTTCCGACATCATCTTACATGCCGTCCTCGGAAATGATGGTGGTTTAGAGACACCGAATCTAAGCCTCACTCGTAACAGGATCTCTCAACACGATGACCGGGCTGATATCTTGATCCATCACAATGTTGCGGGCAGAAGGATCGTTTTACAGAGCCAATTTTTACTCCTGTCACGGCCGTCCTTATCTGCTCGTTCTCACCTGCTCAAAGATGGCACAATCCTGAAGAATCAGGTTGTTATTTGAGTAGATTCAAGCAGAAGGTGAACGTTTCAATGTCCGAGAAGTTGGGTGCCCGACAGAGAAGGTGTTGGATACTGTTACGGCGACGAGCACATGACACATAGCTATCTCGAAGGGGTTTTGACATAGTGACACTTGAGCGGCGTTTGCCGAAACTTACACGGATGAATGACTCAAGTCCGAACGGAAATTTGAGCACATGGCATCATCGTACCTCACCATCGACCACAAAGACAAAATTCAAAGACAAAACATAGTTGACAGGGCAAAGTCGAAGTGAACTCAGAGTCAACTCGGCAACAATTCGAATGACTGGCGAGCACCGTGCACGTTCCATAGAGTCACGCAGCGAAAACTCAGAAACTAGCGAGACAGATGTCAGTCGAAGGAGTGATCATACCTCCGAAAGCGTTCGTACGGCAATCCTCGCTGTTCCCTTCAATGGCAATAATGGAGCAAGTAACGCAAGTAGCAGCCCAGTCACGAATGCAAAACCTTCTATTTCGTTCACGAACAGTGCGAATTCTCTAAGTCGAGCTGGGTGAGTGCAGGCGTCAGATGAAGGGCTGGCGAGTTTAAAGCGACTTACATGCATCAACAGTCTGCTTCACCCAAGGGTCCACCGCGCCAATTTGGAAGATAATCCCAAATCATCCCCAGTTACCGAGAACCCGTCCCCAGGTCCTCATCTCATGGATGCCGCGAGAAGGCGTCCCAGTTTCCTGCACCGAACCAGTACAGCTTCGACAGGGTCCCTCCCTCAATCTTTTAGAAGTCAAATCGCGCCTAATTTTGATTCCCATCCACACACCAAAGTTCAGAGTCATAATCAAGATGACATACGCTCGCGCACCATGCAGTTGTCTGAGATGATGCTCTCTGCAACGAGTTTCCAACATCCTCTGCTTGACAACGTGGACGTGCCGGAGTTTGTACTCTCTACAGGCCCCGATGCCGCGCCTCAGCTCGAGGGTGACCCCCATACACAGAACATAGCTGCAAACCTTGATGCCGATCTTTTCCCTTACAAGTCCGGTCTTTCGATGATGTTGAAGCGCCAAAGCCCTTCAAATTCTTCTCCCAGTACTCCTGCTACCCCTACCGATCGTACACCTGCACATGATGAGCAAGTTCTCCGCTCGGGATCACCGACACCTGTGCCTACCAGATTACATTCTCCGGGGCCCGACAGCCCGTCGAATAGAGTCAATTTCCATATTCCAATCGGCGAGCCGAATTCTTCCCCATCACGACAAAGATCTATAAAGTGGGATCCCAGTCTAGACACCCAGCCAAGTCGACCGGCTCATCATCCCATGCCCAGGTCGCCTCCCCCTGATCCAGAGTCACAGCCGCTTCTATCGACATTGAGGCTTCATCCCCATGATTCGCACTATGGAACGGTAGTGCCTTCCCCGACTCTAGTGGCAACACCGGATATGAAAAAGCTTTCTCCGAGGTGGTTATGGTCTAAAGTTGTGAAGAAGGCGGCGCAGACGCTCGCGTTGCCCAGTACGGTCAAAGGAATGAACTTCCAGGATGTGGGGAAGCAGGCTGTGGCGTCCTTGCCTGCCGTGATGTTGGGGTGTTTATTGAATATCTTGGATGGGGTTTCCTGTGAGTGAAAGTCTGGATTTTTTAATTCTTACGCTAATTCCTTTTTTGCATAAAAAAAAAAGATGGAATGCTCATCTTCCCCACGTCAGAACCATTCACGGACTTGGGTCCGATGGGGGTTTCGTTGTTTTTTATAACAGCCGTCGTGGCTCAGTTCGTGTATGTCTTGGGTGGGAGTGGGTTCGGTGGAGCGAACGGGAGTATGATGATTGAGGTCGTCCCGTTTTTCCATATTTTAGCGCAAACTATTGCGTCTGAGATCGGAGTGGAGAGGGGCAGGGAGGTTATAGCTACGACGCTTGCGGCTTATGCAATTAGTAGTTTGTTGACAGGTTTGAGTCGTCGTTTGGATTCCTTCGGGATTTCGCTGACGGTGATAGTATTTTTTAGGTCTGGCGTTCCTTCTTTTAGGCGCGTTGAAACTAGGAGTGATTATTGGTTTTTTCCCGAGACATATTCTCGTGGGGTGCATCGGAGGTGTTGGTGTGTTTTTGATTCAAACTGGGTATGGATTTCATTCACTTCACTCTTTCTCTGTATTGTATGTTTTTGCTTATCCTTCCTCTCAGGCTAACTGTTTCTCTCCGGATACCTGACGACAACTTTGCGTATAATTGGGACTTGTTCAAGCTTTTGTTCTTAGATACAGGGAAGTTGGTCCTTTGGGTTGTGCCGGCTGGCTTGGCGTTGCTGTTGAGGTTGATAACTATGAGGTGGAAGGGGCAGTTGGTTTTCCCCATCTGTGCGTTCAGTTTTAAACATCAAATTGCACGAGGACATTCACTGACCAGACAACCGACTCTAGACTTTGTTATCATCCCGATCGTATTCTACGTGATCGTCGCTGCTGCTCGACTTGATCTGAACGAGTTGAGGCGTGATGGATGGGTTTTTGACGTAGGAGGCGGTGACCGGAATTGGTGGGAGGTTTATGGGTATCTTGGTAGGTTATTCTTCACCGGTTGGTTTATTGGGAGTCAAATATGACTTTTGATATACAGACATCAAGTTGATTCACTGGGGTCCGCTTTGGGCTACGCTGCCCACGCAGTTTGCTTTGTGAGTCCCCTCCGGTTTACTAGAGGGGTATGAGGTTGAAGGGTCGCTTTAGACTGTTCTTCAACATCCTTCATCCACCGTTGAATGTCCCTGCCTTGTGTGAGTCTCTTTTCTCGTGCTGACAGCATTCGATAAATTTATTTACTCCCCTCCCCCCCCTCGTACATAGCGGTGTCATTGGACCAGGATATTAACACCAACAAAGAACTCGTAGGACATGGATACTCGAATTTACTTGCTGGGGTCGTTGGAACTATGTGGGTCGGAAAAAAATCCTTTCCATTTCTTCTGACATTCCTTCAGCCCGAACTATTTGGTATACGTGAACACTCTACTATTCTACCGCGTCGGCGGAAACACCCGTATCGCCGGGTTTCTGTTGGGAGTCGTCAACATGGTGTTGTTGTGGATCGGAGCGGGGCCGATAAGGTATCTACCTGTTTGTATGGTTGGGGCGTTAATTTTCGTGCTTGGGTGGGATTTGGTGAAGGAGGCTGTTTGGGATACGAGGGGAAGGGTTAGTAGGTGAGTTTTTGATTTATTTTTCATTTGGGAAGGGTGGTGTCGATGGAACGTATTTCTTTTTACAGGACTGAGTTCATAACCATTGCGAGTATCATGGTAGCAATGACTGTTTGGAATTTTGTTATTGGTGTGTTGTTTGGGATTATTGTGAGCTGTAAGTTTTGTTCGGACTGTGTCCTTTTTTTGTGTGTGTATTGCCCTGAATGTTTCTCCCCCCTTTCAGGCTTCTTCTTCGTCATCCAGAATTCGCAGGGGAGAAGTATCCGCTCGTTGCACACCGGGGAGACGGTTATGTCGACGGTGCGAAGGCCAAGTTCGCAGAGAGCGTATATAAAGGAGGTATCGAAGCAGACGACTATACTCCGATTGCAAGGTTTATAGTTCCCACCTTTATCGTTGCTTCGCTTGCATCTCATTCATTCATCAAGGATTCCTCTTCTTCGGAACGATCACATACGTTGAAGAGGCTATACGAGAAGTTGTCGAAGGCCCATCGTACGAACAAAATCCTGTCCGGTTTTTGGTTTTAGATCTAGCGCTAGTGGCTGGGTTGGATATGTCTAGTGCAGAGGCGTTTGTTCGTGTGCATAGGTTATTGAGACAAAAGGGGATCACGATGGTGCTTTGTGGGTTTGGAGTCGATAGTGAGATGGGTAGGGCGTTGAGGAGTGTGGAAGTGCTTGAGGCGGAGGGTGTTGAGTTGTTTGAAGGGTTTGGGGATGCGATCGAGTGTGAGTTTCCAGCGAGTTTTCATGGATCTTGGCGTTCTGATGGACCCTCGATTTAGGGACGGAGAATTGTTATTTGAGAGCGTGGTTCAGAGCACAGAAAGAGCTAGTGCTTCCGTTCGGTGCATTTTCATGATATCTTTCATGGATTTAGTGCTCATGTCAAGGACAGCTTTACCTGGAAGGCAAGACACAGATCCACTTTCTCCTGGTTCTCACACTAGCGCTGCAACATCCCCTCGTCGATCCCATCTAAATGACGTTGGGTTTAGGACGATCGCGAACGGTTCGTGGCTCTATCAATGACTCTCGTCGGAAAGACTGTTTACTGACCCCCCTTTTTTCTTCGATAGATATTCCGCCACCAGCTACCGCCGAGGCGCATCCGGAACCTTACAACACCCTTGTCAAAGTCTTCTCATCCTTCGGTGGTATCAGTTCTGACGATATCCTCACCTTAATGACGTACCTCCAACGGATGTCTCTTCCTGAAGGCCACGTTCTTTGGAAGCAAGGGGACGAGTCGGATGGGCTGTATTTCATCGAAAGTGGTGTTTTGAGAGCATCTTATTGCTTCTCCATGCACAGTCCGGCTGTGGAGGAATCGATGGTGTCCGGTACGCTTGCGGGAGAGTTGTCGGCGTTGAGTGATTTGGAGAGGAATGCGACTGTTTGGGTGGAGAGAGATGCGGTTGTGTGGAAGTTGAGTAGAGGGGAGTTCGTGAGGCTGGAGAGGGAGAATCCGGGACTTGACATGGTTGTGTTTAGGATGGTATTGAAATGTGAGGGCTGTTTTCTTTTGCTCTTGTTAATTTCTATCTCTCATGATCCTTCGTTCTCGTCTTGTAGCTGCGAAGGTGGATCATGATATTTTGTTGTCTGCTTTGGCGACCAGACAGTAGAGATGTCTGTTTATACTATAGAGTAAAATCGGTCTAGAGGCGGTGCTGACATTAACGCTTTCGAGTATACTCATCTGAAGGGCACCATATATAGATTCATGTCAGTTGGTCTAGAGAATGATTAGCTGACTATAAGTAACTCAGGTACAGTAGGTCTTCGATTCCTACATATACGGACCGGCACCCGCCAATTACCTTGCAAATCCCCCACGTCAATGAATTCATCCGCACAGCAGAAACGGGTTCATCTCTCGTCCATGCTGTGCGCTCCAATAATTGGATCGTTCCAGACCTTGAACTGTCACATATACTCCACTTTCATCATAAACCAGCATACAAATTCGCCGTTTTCGGCTTGATTCTCGTCGAATGACTCATTTATAACATACACCCATCCCACACCGCGGTTGTTCATCCCTCTCCCCCTTCTACACGTATCAAGCGAGGAATGTCGAAAGACCCGTGGCGCACCGGTGAGTTACACCACATCAGCCAACCATTGTGGTGGTCATAGAACTATAGGATTGGCAAGTTGTCATCATTATGAGGACACCTGGGAGTGAGCTGAGCACATGCCGAGGGTCTAACAAAGTCTGATGGGTATCTGATAACTGATTGAGCAGATGCCACCACCCTGAGGTGATCTGAGCACCTGATAATCCCGTAAAATGCATTCTGTACAATACATCAGCAAAATGACATAAGCCTTTTCGGCTTTTTTAGGCTTTTTTGGGCTTTTTTGATGGCAGGCAAGCCACAAGCCAATTTTCGACACTTTTTTAATCATATATGGATAAGAAAAGCTCAAAAAGCTGTCATGACCGTTTATTTGACGCTTACTAAATCTTATGTATTCTATTTACCTCTATTTGCTTGATCCGCTAAAGGGCGAAGTATACCACTCAAGAGTCAACCTAATATCAGAGCTACGGGAGTAGCACCAACACCAAATCAACCCAAAAACTAGTAAACCTCCGTGTAAAGTCTATCAATAACTCTACACACCAGGAAAGATTGCAAGGGTGGACTGCTTGGCAAAGGTTACGCACAAGATCACAGTCTCAGTATCGTATGAAGTTCTTATGAAATCAATGTGTAACTGCAAGTGTAAAAACACCACAGCTACGGGATTCTAAGGTCTGTAGGGGCTCTGTTTATTGTCCAGTGGACTAAGTGGGACTATGAATTTCGTCTACGGTAAGACTAATTCGAACGATTGGAGACTATTGCCCTCGACGGACATGAAAACTAAGTCCTCGGCGGACACGAACGCTAAGACCCTCGACGGATCACGAAACAGTAATCAAGACCTCGGCGGCCTACAGACGGATAGTTCTCTAGTTTTGACCTCGACGGTCTCATATAGTTCAAATCAAATCTTATCGTTTCACTGCACAAAGACAGGGCAAATCTCTCTATTGGTGTCAAGAGCAGTTACTCACGGGCAACCCACTCAGGACTTTCCTATGCACGGGTAGTACTTTTTTATCTACGGATACATGAGCTGCTTTTATACTACTTCTACGCTAGCTTTGTAATCCTATCTCTACTTGTTCTATCTCTAAAAATAATGCACCGTAGCTACGAATCCATGCAGAGTCTTATCGCTAGGGACTGCTACATGTGCAGAATCTTGTCTACGGAGCTTTTCCGTATTCGAATCATATGTTTTGGACCAATCTGGACCGTTCTTCATTCTTGTTTCAGCATGTAGAATGGACCTACATAGGCGTACCATATGGTATTTCCTGCCTACGGACCTTATCCTGCATTTCGACGTTATCAAATCATATGGACTTTGTGTGTCCAAGTAGTTCCAGCATATGGATCCAGAGTTCTGAATCGCCATAGCACATGAACAGTGTGGACTCCGAGATCCGTTGTTCATTCCTGCCTGGTTCCTAGGTACTCTATCTGTGATCTGGGATCTGTATCATGTCTTTTTGTCTTTTCCTCAGATCGGGACTCGATCTACGGTCATATCAAATTTCTCCTAGTCTGTGTGGTCCAATGTCCGATTTCTTGTCAACTAAATCCCCTGTAGAAGTAGGTACTCCTAGTATGAAGGTCTTTTGACTTTGTTAAGTTCTGCTACGAACGGTTCTGTGAAGACTACAAGTCTTCTAATAGTACAATCCCTTGATATGCCAGTGCATAGTAGAATGTAGAGAGTAGAACTCGGTGAATAACCGCTTAAGTCCTCTGCTCATAGTGTTCTACAGGTTTTGAACGGTCATACAGTTTTCTGACACGATCTACGGCTCTCTCTAACTGGTCTAGCTGCACCTACGGCACATTCTACTAGCGGCACTAGCTTTAACCAGCAATTCGGGCTCACTCTAGTTCTTAATACGATAAATATCGCTCCGTAGCACTGTTTTAAAGTGCAAAAAGAACCTTGTAGCATAGTCAACTAAGTCGCATTACCGCACTTGCTACCGACTTGTCCCAAATGGGACATAGATTGCGGCTTGTCGGCTTTTCCGTATTTTTGGTGGGGAAAAAGCTGAAAAAAGTCGGACAAGTCGACAATGGTTGTTTACTGATGTAGGACCAAGTCCTGAGTGGTCAGATTGTGTAGGATACCTGAATGTCGGTTAGTGATGTGTGGGCTCGGGCTTGGCCTGAAGCCTGGGCTTGGGCTCGGCTTGGGAGGGCTTGGGCCTGACAAAATCCAAGCCCGAGCCCTGAGCTCAAGCTCCGGCTTGGGCCTGAGCCCAGGCTTACTGTACACATCTGTAAATAAAGTATAGACATGGAAAGATTAACTTGTTACTATATTCTAGTCATCTTTCTTTGGTGTCAGTGTTTGAAAATGAATGACAGACATTGCAAAGGTACACTATCAGCTATGGTGGGTATGGCGGCTGCAGCAGCAGGTGTCTCTGGTCATGTGAAGTGTAATATTAATATTAATATTAAGGCTTGAGTCGATGCCATCAATTTTTATAAGGTTAATGGACAGTTTTAGCAACTTTCCGGTTGCGGAAAGAGATGCCGATCAGGGTTTTTTATTATACAGTCGAAGCCTGGGCTCAGGCCCGAGCCTTGGGCTTTCCAAACCTCAAGTCCGAGCTTTGGGCCCTACAAAGCCCTTGCTAGGGCTCGGCTCGGGCTGGCCTAGGGCCTGAGCCTGAGCCCGCACATCACTAATGTTGGTCTCTGTGCACTGCAATAGCTCCCCAATATCTCGTGTGAACTTGGTGTGATCTGTCAGCCCTCGGGTAACAATCTGTAGGTAAAGCCCAGGCGTGACGTATTGAACACGTATGAGATAAGATTGCTAGCAGATAATCAAGGATTATCGGCTATTTCAGTTGGCGCACAGTGCACTAGCTCGCCCACTCAATGTATAGTAGAATAAGCTCGCTGTGTTTATAACAGAAGCTCAATAGATATCTCTTGAACATTCTGGAGTATAGTATAGTACATGTGTGCTAATTTGAGGAAAGGTGAATGGTTGAAAGGGGTCTAATGCACATTGTTACTTAATAGATACATACTAGTATTGTATTTGCATTCTCTGTTAGTTCTTGTAGAATGCGACACACTTGCACAAATGATAGGCCTTCATATGTGATAAGCTCCTTATATGTAGAATAAACTAATAAATACTAGCAAATAGTAGAATGGTAGGAACATAAAGGAGGTTAAGTTATGACTCTGATCAATACCGTGCGGTGTGGATTGATCAATCGGTGGCCAAGGTGTGCGCAACACTTTTGGTATCACATCAGCTTTGCCTCTTCCCTCACAGTTAGCGGTGGAGACTGAGTTCCTCCTTCTCTTTGGTAGCCTGTTGTTTAATTAGGGTGGCCCAGCAGTATGTGTCAGGTCTACATAAGGCCCAATATATTTGTTCAGTATATGTAATGTATTTAAGTAGCAATGTACATTAGACCCCTTTCAACCTGTTGAGGATCGGCTGAATGTTGTTGGCTGCAGTCACTCCAGCATTGCCATCCATCCTGAGATAGACATATTTCATATTCTGTATTTCCTTATATAGTACTAGTTATGTACGAATACAGGGAGCCTTTCCATCTTTTCCCCCCGTCGTCTCCCTCTGTCGACACTGTCCCTTTTACACAACCATTCACCTTTCCTCAAATTAGCACACATGTACTATACTATACTCCAGAATGTTCAAGAGATATCTATTGAGCTTCTGTTATAAACACAGCGAGCTTATTCTACTATACGTCGAGTGGGTGAGTACTAGCACGCTGTGCACCAACTGAAATAGCCAATAATCCTTGATTATCTGCTAGCAATCTTATCTCATACGTGTTCAATACGTCACGCCTGGGCTTTACCCACAGATTGTTACCCGAGGGCCAACAGATCACACCAAGTTCACATGAGATATTGGGGAGCTATTGCAGTGCACAGAGACCGACATTCAGGTATCCTACACAATCTGACCACTCGGGGCTTGGTCCTATTGTATAGAATGCATTTTACGGGATTATCAGGTGGATCTGAGGGTGAGCTGAGCAGACACTGTTGGATGAAGGAGGCCTGATCAGCATCTGGTAAGTGACTGAACAGAGCACTTAGGATGGTAGGACATTAAACTGTGTGGTTGGCAGTTAGGACTCTATGACTACAATTGGATGGGGTAATATATACAAAGTAAAGTAGAGTATACACAAATATAACAAGAAATTCCCTCGACTATGAGGTACTTAAATTCCCAAGCAAGGATACACACTCATGGGATCCTTCCAACACACCATGTAGCATGATTATAACCATTGCTTAAAATATACAGAAGTTGGATTATAATCATTGGGGCTATATGAGATGCAGCAGACCACCGCACAAAACGAGATGCAGCGCCTAGCACACTGTGCCGAAAGTGCAGCACTCCAGCCTCAGATCCAGCACACTGGCTTGGAAATCAATTTCCAAGTGTGCTGTACCTTAGCCGAGTGTGCCGCAAATCGGGTCCAGTGTGCTGTAATTTTTTTGTAAATTTTCAGGAATGAAAATTGAAATATATTCGAAAAAAATTATGTTAGTGTGATAAGCCTGGGGGACTTGGGGAACTTGGGGATGGAAATTGAGAAATAATGTACCCACACGATGACATCACATGTTTTTGTTGATTGTCATTCAACAAACTATTTTTGGCACCTTTTATGCTCTGTCCGCTTTTTTTGTGCTCTCCCACTAAAAAAACTGAAGAAGAGAGTATTTACAATAGTATTTTACCATACCTAATTAATATAGACAATAAAAGAACTATTTACTGTGGAAGGGAGGAGGGACTGAGGGCAGAACGACATCAGTAATGGAAGTCAGGAGGAAAGGGAAAATGCTGTGCTGTTGGGTCCTGCAGCTGCCGATATTCCCAGTGTGCCTTGGGATGAACCAACCATGTGACTATTTTCCATGCTGTAAGATGACGTGGACAGAGTGTGGAAAATAGTCACATGGTTGGTTCATCCCAAGGCACACTGGGAATATCGGCAGCTGCAGGACCCAACAGCACAGCATTTTCCCTTTCCTCCTGACTTCCATTACTGATGTCGTTCTGCCCTCAGTCCCTCCTCCCTTCCACAGTAAATAGTTCTTTTATTGTCTATATTAATTAGGTATGGTAAAATACTATTGTAAATACTCTCTTCTTCAGTTTTTTTAGTGGGAGAGCACAAAAAAAGCGGACAGAGCATAAAAGGTGCCGAAAATAGTTTGTTGAATGACAATCAACAAAAACATGTGATGTCATCGTGTGGATACATTATTTCTCAATTTCCATCCCCAAGTTCCCCAAGTCCCCCAGGCTTATCACACTAACATAATTTTTTTTGAATATATTTCAAGTGGTGGTCTGCTGCATCTCGTTGGGCCTGATAATCATTGGCAGAGCTTATACGGATTTTCCATATAAGCTTTTAGCAGGGATTTAACGCAATAGGCTTATAAGCCTTGTGAGAATTTTACTTTGATCATGTTTGGACTCGCCTCGATTTGGAAGCAATGACCAGACTCCACCACTCAGTCTGGACTCTTATCTATTATATTATTTATTATGGACATATGGACAGCTCTTACTGTATTGACTCCGATGGACTTGTTTTCCTATGTAGCTAAGTATTTCTTTCTTGTTCCTCTTGTAAAATAGGTCTCAGAACTCCAAGTATCCAGTGTACGTATGGGTTCAGTATTCCTTGTATTTTTAGTATAAAAGGACAGTATGTATAACGAAATACATGAGAATTCTCTTGCTCAATTTCCTATCTGACTGGCTTCAGATCCAAAGCAAATAGGGCAATACCTCACTTAGTGTGGGAACACTTGAAATATTTGCGCATCAGATTCGAAGTCACAGTTACCGGAAATTAGAACGTATGCCGTATCAGAAATCTTATCTCTGTTGATCCGAAAATCACATTTCATCTTATCTACATAGGATGTCTACCAGCGAAACCATTCAGGGGGACCCAGTCTCTCTTCTCCAAGATCTAGCACAAGTGTTAACTCCTGAGGCATACCATGCTATTGAACCCATTCCACAAAACCTCGATGCAAGCATTTCAGAAGCTAAGGCCTCGAGTCTTTCCCCCATTGACCTCGTCACTGCTCTCAAAACAGCCCTCTTGTTAAGGACGTGCGGAATGACTCGGAACCGAAGGGAGAAACGATAAGATAAGATATAAGATATGTACGGAAGGATATACTAAAAGAGGAATGATCTAAGATGAAGAGAGGGAAGAAACAGAGTTGATCGGAGCGTGTCGGGGAGCGACGAGGAGAGTGAAGGAGGTTGAAGAGAATGACGGAGTCTTGACAGTAGCCGAAGTTATTGGACAACGGCTTCCTGAGTCGAGCTGCCTTAGACCAGGTCACTGGAAACCAGAGTCGAGTTTAATTCTAAAGAATGTAACTACTAAGTTGTACATCTTATATAGGATAGAAATGTACAAGGTCCGAGATGGATTGTATAGTCGGATCCGCATTCGGACCGCCGACTCCCAAGCCGATGGTCTAGGCTTTAATAGGTAGTACGGAGATTAAGGTAAGTGGAGTAAGTGATTGTCGCGTCGGTCCGGATCGGTCCAGCATGGATGTAACAGTATCCCCCTCTTAAGGTTCTTGCCCTCAAGAACCTTTCCGAGACGGAAACCGATGTAAATATAGTAAGGTGGAATTTCGAAAAAAATGAAGTGAGTCGGATCCGTGCGGAGTCCGATGAACGTGATTTTCTAAGTTGAAAACGATCGAGTGATTGCCGAGAGGCAAAGGGAGACAAATAAGAAAAAGGATATATAAAGCGTACCATGAAATTTTCTAAGTCCATTCCCCCTTAACCTCCTTCCTTCACCATCATGAGCGCAGTTCCCACCGAGTTCCTTCCCCTTCTTACGCCTAGACCCACCCTTAACAAACGAAGGCCTTTTGACAAGCCGCGTCCGATCGGAGTCGAGCCCTTCGATGCGTCCAAGTTCACGCGCCCCGGCGGAGTTTCCGATATGCAGTGGGCGAAGATGGTGCGCGACGAAAAAAGTCGGATCCGTGCAGCGCAGGAGGAGTTGGATGAGTGGGAGTGGGAAAAGACTGTTTTTGAGGATGAGGAGTACAAAAAGGAAGTGAAGTCGGCTCATGAGCAGGAAGTGTGGGATACCGAGCAGGCTGAGCGTAGGGAGAAGTTGGCGAAATGGAAGCGAGACAAAGCCGAGCGGGTCCGACGAGAGGAAGAAGAGAGAAGATCGATGGACGCGAGCGGGTCCGGAGTAGGACAAAGAAATGAGGAAGCGCAGATGGAAGAAGAGTTGTCTGAAAACGTAAGTCCCTTTTGTTGTTATTTTAGTACTTACTAACCCTTTGGATAGTTGAAATTAATGACTCCTTTCGACGCGTATGAACTCGGAGTGGAGGAAGGAAAAGATCGGGCGAAGCGGCCGATCGGAAATTATATGGATGGAGGCAAAAAGAAACGAGTAGTGAAAGAGGCAGAAGGGGGTCGGATTATCGCGGCTCCGAAAGGTAAGTCTTTTTTGTTTCTGTTTTTCAACACCTGTCTGACCTTTCCTTAGTTTGCGATCGTTGCTCTTTGAAAGAGCTTGACTGTTCGGTCCCGGCGGCTTCCAAGCTTGGTCATGCTTGTACCGAGTGTAGGAAGTCGAAAGTCAAGTGTTCCTTGACCTCGGGTGGTCGTTCGGCTCCGACTGTCCAGGATAGGGACAGTGTCTTAGAAGAGATTCTGGAGGAGATGCGGAGAAGCAACGAGTTAGCGGAGGAAAACAACGCGTTGCTACGCAAGTTGGTTCGGGGCTGAGCGGGAACGAAGAAAAAGCTTCAATTGGAAGCTGTTGAAGTACCGAAGCGGGCTCCGAAACGGAAGCGTGCGACAGGTGAAGAAGATGAAGTAGAAGTGGAACAGAGTGAAAAGAAGAAAGGGAAGAAAAAGGCGATAGAGGAAGAGGAAGAGGAAGAAGAAGCAGAGCCGAAGGGAGCCGAAGGGGAAAAAGATGGAGATGAGATGGAGGTAGAAGCGTAAGGAATGGAAGCGGCCGATGTCGGACCTTAATAGGTAGAGAAAGAAAAAATGTATATAGTACGGACCGAAACGGCCACTTGGGCCTTGGTATTTGTAAAAGTTTTCTTGAATTTGAACAGAGTGAAAAGAATGAATAAGGATCATAAGGATCTGGCGGGACCCAGTCTATTAGGGTACTTAGCGTGAAATTCCGTAATGATCTCCTCGGCCTGGAAGTTATCGGCCGGGATCCAAGAGTATTCTTCGTCAGTACCTTCATATCCTAACCACCGTACATAGTACTGCAGCTTGCATCGGAACCGTCGGTCGATTTTGGAATCGAGTATCTCCGAGACCTCGTAATGATCTTCGGAGTCTTCGACGATAACGGGTCCGGGCGGGTCCTGGACACGATTAGGGATAGGATTAGGAAGGATAGATTCTAGTTGAGAGACGTGAAAGACGGGGTGAATAGAGCGGAGTTCTTTCGGAAGCCGAAGAGTATAAGCAACTGTGGACGGTTGAGCTATGATTTCAAAAGGACCGAGATACTTCTCCGAAAACTTCTTGGTCGGCCGAGTCGATTTGATGTTTTTGGCTGTCACTATGACTCGGTCTCCGACCTTCCATTCGGGATGCGGTATAAGCTTTTTGTCCTTCTGTTCCTTGTAGCGTTTCTGAGCTGCTGTTAACTCGTCACGGAGCATAGAATGTAATTCGTCAAGATCGACGACAAACTCACGGGCCCGTTCGGATGTGATATCGTGTTCTGGATGGACAGTGATGTTCGGATGATAACCCTTGTTGGCAAAGAAAGGAGAGATGCCGGTAGAAGCGTTCGGAGCGTTGTTATACGCGAACTCTGCTAATGGAAGAAGTTCGTCCCAATTGTCCTGCTGATAATTGCAGTAGATTCGGATGTACTGTTCTAAAGTTTGGTTAGCACGTTCGGTCTGTCCGTCGGCCGAAGGGTGGTATCCAGAAGTGAAGTGAAGCTTCATATCCAGAGCGGTACCTAAGGAGCGCATGAATCGAGAGACGAATTCGGATCCGCGATCGGAAGTGACATGATTCGGAACCCCGTGTTTAGAGAAGACATGGATAATAAAGATGCGTGCGAGCTGTTCAGAAGTGATAGTAGTGTCGGTTGGAATAAAAATGGATTGTTTAGAGGCACGATCTATAATGACTAGGATGGAATTATAGCCATTAGAATTCGGGAGTTCTTCGATGAAGTCCATGGATATAGAATCCCACGGATGGGCCGGAACTGGTAGAGGCTGAAGCATACCGTACGGTCGATGTCTCGGAGACTTGTTCCTATTACAGATAACACAGGACTTAACGTAATCACGGACCAATTCACGGATCCGTGGCCAAGTGTACTGTCGGCGGATAGTCTCTAGGGTACGATTCTGACCGAAGTGTCCAGCTAGAATATGGTCATGGAAGATGCGGAGGACCCGGAGTTGGAGATCCTTAGCATCTGGAACGTAGATTCGTTCATCAAGACGAAGAAAACCAGACTCATCTAAAGACCAACGGGATTTCTCGGGATCCGTAGCGGACCTGAAATGTTCCCGAAGGGATTCGTCTTCTGACTGAGCTGTTCGGATGTCTTCGTGAAGTCGTTCAATGTCCATAATGACACTAGCGCGAAGGACGGGGCCTTCAAGGAAGGTAGCACGGAGGGAGGAGGAGAGTTGTTCTTGTGTAAAGACTGGACGGAAGTTATGAGGATTAAGACTGGCATAAGCGGTATCCCCCTCTTTAGGGTAGACGTCCCATCGTCTAGTAAGAGCGTCCGGTTTAGTTCCGAGACGTCCGGGACGGAAACGAATAACCATGTTAAAATGAGAGAGATATTCGGACCACCTAACTTGCCGACGGGTAAGAATCTTGGTAGAAGTGAAGTATTCCAAGTTCTTGTGATCTGTAACCACGTCGACCGGATCTCCGGAACCCTCCAAGTAATGTCGCCACCGTTTGAACGCTTCGAATATAGCAAGAAGCTCCTTGTCGTGGACGTCGTAGTTGAGTTCGGGAGGCGTGAAAGTGCGTGAGTGGAAAGCAATAGGGTGAATCTCACCGTCCTCGGTCCGAAGGGAAAGGATTGCAGCTAATGCATAATCGGAAGCGTCGGTCTCCAGAATGATTTCCTGATCAGGAAGCCAGTGCGTAAGTATAGGAGCATGAGTAAAAGCTTCCTTTAACGTTTCAAATGCTTTCTGACATTCGGGACCGAAATTCCATTTGATCTGCTTCCGGGTGAGGCGGGTAAGAGGGACAGTGATGGCACTATAATCGTAAATAAAGCGCCGATAGAAATTGCAAAAACCAAGGAAAGATTGGATATCCTTGATCTTACGCGGCGGAGGCCATTCGGTAATGACTTTGACCTTTGCCATGTCCATTCGCAAGCCTTCGGGGGAGAGAATGTAACCGAGGTATTCAATGGTGTCTGTGTGGAAGTCGCATTTCGAAGCTTTACAGTAGAGACCGTTCTTTCGGAGTCTACGGAGTACTTCCTTAACATGCTCCCGATGGGATTCGAGGTCATCCGAGTAAATAAGGATGTCATCCAAATAAACAAGGACATTGACGTCAAGCATGTCAGAGAAAATATCGTTAACAAAGTGTTGAAAAACAGATGGAGCATTGGTTAAACCTTCCGGCATAACACGCCATTCAAAGGATCCGTAACGAGTCCTGAAAGCGGTTTTTGGTTCGTCTCCGGGAGCGATCCGGACGAGATGATAAGCATGACGTAAGTCTAGCTTGGTGTAAATCCGAGCCCTCCAAGGTGAGTCTAGAAGGTCAGATATGAGAGGAAGCGGATACCGGTCTTTCTTCGTGATCTTGTTAAGGCCACGGAAGTCGACGCATAGGCGGAGATCGCCGGACTTCTTCTTGACAAAAAGAACCGGAGCACCGTAAGGGGATTTCGAAGGAGTGATGAGTCCAGCACTGATATGTTCGTCTATGAAGTCTCGAAGTGCTTTGAGTTCCGCTGTGGAAAGAGAGTAGATCGGTCCATAAGGCGGATCCGAACCATCCTCTAGATTGATTTTAATATCGTAAGGTCTATGCGGGGGGAGTTCCCCGGCTTTCGACTCGGAGAAAACATCAGCGAACTCGTGATACTCCGTAGGAATACGTGCGAGATCCTCATCGGATAATTCCAAGGCTCTTCCGGTCACCGACTTTTCCGTTGTGTCTACCATCTGCATGGTATAAGATCGCGCACCTGATTGCTTTGTAGCGTTCAAGTAAGCACGAGCGGAGATGATGGAAACCAGCGGAGTCGAGTTGGAAGGAGCGTTAAGAAGATCTGCATAGGAGTAAATAGGCTCAAAAGGAAAGTGAAAAGTTTTAGAAGCGTAGCGGAGTTTAGCCTGTTGGCGTTTGCTCGGGCCCGCCGGAATGGATTTGTCTGAGTCCTCGACAGAGGGAGTCGGACGGTCGGCCGGATTCGGAAGCGTGTCGGTTCGGAAAGTGATACTGTTTTCAGACCAGTCAATCAACGGATTGTAGCGGTTGAGCCAGTTGTATCCCAGAACTAAGTTGCAAGTAGAATCTAGAGAAGTGATGTAAAAGTCGATTAGAATGGTTTTGCCTGTAGAGAACTTCATCGGAAGCGAGGCGGATGACGTAATAACGGAGCCGATGGAACCGTCAAGTAATCGTAAAGATATAGGTGAAATAGGTATTGTATGTACTAGATTCTTTGTAACAAAGCCTTTATCAATAAAGCAATGGGAAGAACCGGAGTCCACTAGGGCCAAGAAATTATATGTATCGGAGGTAAGAGGAACCGTAAGCGAATTAGAAGAAGAGAGCGCAGCTGCGTTGAGTGTAACCTCAGGATAGACACAATCCGGTGCAGTGCAACTCCGAGCTTGTGTCGAGGCATCGGAGTTGCAGCCTAGTTTCCCGACTTCTCGTCGGACTTGGCCTTCTCCGGAGTAGAAGAGACTGTCGCTGCACGGGCTTTAGCATCCTTCGCAGTCTGATTAGTCTTCTTCTTTTGACAATCCTCAACTTTATGTTTACCCAACCCACAATAACTACACAACCCTTCCTTCAACCGTCGGGCCTTCTCGTCGGCGTTGAGTTTTCCATCCGTTCCTAACTTCTCCAAGAATGGGAGACGGGGAGCGGCGGAGGCCGAAGCGGAAGCGTTGGAAGTGGAAGAGTTCGAGGTCTGTCCTTTGCCTTTCGGCTTGGACTTGGATTGTGAAGAGGAAGAGGAGTTGTTGTTGGAAGTAGAGGTAGAGGAAGAGGATTGTTTCGGAGTAGAATTGGAATTGGAATTGGAATTGGAATTGGACTGGCGATTAGCTCGGGATTTTTCGGCCTCGCGCTGCCAATAGCGAAGATCTACGGCTTTAGCGGCCGCTTTGAGAGGATGATACAACGCCGGCTTCCCGCCAGTGATGTTACTAACTCCATCCTTTAGACGTTCAGGAAGACCTTTATAAAAGGCATGCTGAAGAGCGGAGTCGCTATAACCAATTTTAGCTGCGATGTCGTTGAATTTAGTAATATACGGCGCGATTTTCTCGTTCGACCGCATAACCAAGTAATCCAACTTATCCGCCGCTTCTCCGGCGGCATCCACTTGACCAAAGTTAGTTTGGAGTTCTACTACCCAAGCTCTGTAGCTAACCATCCAAGCCGGCGGATCCAGCTCGGAAAACTCGCTACCTAACAAATCAGGTTCAAAGTAATCGAGAGCTATACCACGGAGGAAGGAAAGTCCGTAGTTGACTTTGGAAGCGGAGTCGACGAAGGATTCGGAGAAATAATTGAACTGGAGTTGTAGACCAGTGAGGAAGTTTTTGAGTTTGGTGGGGTCGGAGCCGTTAAAGGTTTCGGGGTCCTTCGGTTTGGCACCTTTCTTCGGTTTTGCTTTTTCGCGTAGCATTTGCTGAAGCAGAAGATTGTGAGTGGTGAGGTAGGTAGCATAAGCCGAAAAGAAACCCTCGGCTCCGCCGCCTTGTGGCGGACCATGACCACCTCCTCCACCACCGCCAGGAGGACCACCGCCTCCTGAACCACCTCCTGAGCCACCGATCGGAGGATCTGACGGATCCTCCTCCGGGTCAGTACCATCGTCAAAAGAGTCATCCTCGTCGTCATCCGCTCTACCCTTTCCTTTATTCCTCCTTGGTGTCTCCGGAACTTCCTCGATGTGCATTTCGGAGATGATCAGAGATTGTCGGGGGGTGCGTTGGTTGGAGCTGCGATTGCTGGAAGAGCGTCGGGGACGATTAACGGTACCTTGGAGTTTGCTCGGAGATAGTAAAGTATTGTATGGGTCGTTGGAATCAGAAGCATAAATGCTACTGACCCTTCGTGAAGAACTGGGAACTTGAAGATGGGATATACGAAGATGAGACCCGACATGGGTCGTAATCGGAGTAGGACGGGAAGGAAACATAGAATCGAAGATCTTGAACTGATCAGAGACGTCGTCCGGAGTGAACGACATTTTTGACTCAAGAAAAAGAATTAAACTACTGTTAAGGACGTGCGGAATGACTCGGAACCGAACGGAACCGAAGGGAGAAACGATAAGATAAGATATAAGATATGTACGGAAGGATATACTAAAAGAGGAATGATCTAAGATGAAGAGAGGGAAGAAACAGAGTTGATCGGAGCGTGTCGGGGAGCGACGAGGAGAGTGAAGGAGGTTGAAGAGAATGACGGAGTCTTGACAGTAGCCGAAGTTATTGGACAACGGCTTCCTGAGTCGAGCTGCCTTAGACCAGGTCACTGGAAACCAGAGTCAAGTTTAATTCTAAAGAATGTAACTACTAAGTTGTACATCTTATATAGGATAGAAATGTACAAGGTCCGAGATGGATTGTATAGTCGGATCCGCATTCGGACCGCCGACTCCCAAGCCGATGGTCTAGGCTTTAATAGGTAGTACGGAGATTAAGGTAAGTGGAGTAAGTGATTGTCGCGTCGGTCCGGATCGGTCCGGCATGGATGTAACACCTCTCCCAAGCTACCTTCAACATTAGCTCTGCTGCCACCAATAGTGGTGATGGTGTAACCAGCACCCCTCGACCCACTGCCCTTCAGTTACTCTTCCTACATTCCACGGTCAACAATTTGAGAATGCTCACGCCTTCTTAGACCTTGTTGAAGACCAGCTTCTCTTGAACCATATCCCGGAAAACGATTGGTCAAGTGCTGCAGCCACATTATTAAGGGACAATGCTCAAGTTTTTTATTTGGCAAAGTGACGGGAGAAGAAAGGACAGTTGTTGGTTTGGGAAGAATTTAAGGCTGCATTGTTGAAGGAATTTGATTCGCCAATTAGAGTTGATGAATTGAGAAGTTGAATGATGGCGATGAAACTTAACAGGGATGCATCGGGATTCATTCTGCAGTTCCAAAGGTTGGAAATGCAGATCACTGAGGAAAAAATGATGTTTGGAGATTGCCAATTCTATTTTATCCAGAACCTTCCTGACGATCTTGCAATTCATATTCGCAAGTCTCAGCCTACGACAATGGCTGCCATATACGAGTCAGCTTGTTTTTGGGAACAGTTGCATGGAGGACGTTCTTTTCAGCCACTAAGGAATGGTGGTAAGACTAACCAACATCATGCACCAAAATCCTCTCACTCACCTTGTTCGTTCCTAGCACCCTTAACAAGTGAGACTTCAGTGACTACTCAGTCTAACTCCTCTTCTGCCACAACCAACTCAGGTCCAGTTCCAATGGACCTTGATAACTTCGAAAACAGTAGTATGCAAGGGAGAGACAAGAGTAAGGTATGCTGTTATAACTGTAACAAGTTAGGTCATTATTCTAAAGAATGTTGTTCACCTCAAAAACCACGCACCTTCAATCCAAAGGCAAAACGTGTTCACTTCATGGAAACAGTTTACGATGGTGATGGCGAGTATGAAGAACTTGTCCACTCATTTCCATTGGAACCAATTGAAGAGAAAATTGAACCATTGGAATCCCATTACCTCCAGATCTCAACTCCAAGGGGTGACCATTGGGATAACGAAGGTCTCCTGTGTACCCTGTTCAGATTTTACAAAAGTGACCTCAGTTTGGGACCATCACAAAAGCCGATAATGGGTGCTGGGAATGATATATCAACCTCTATCCTCAAGAACAAACCAACCTATCAGTGCTATGTGTAGCACTAACAAATCAATCAATCCTCAACAATATAGCTATCCCAGTTGAAGAGTCTATCACCACTCAACACCCCAGAAGAATTGCAAGGGTGGAAATGCTTGCCAAAGGGTACACTTCTTATCTCTAAAAGGGTAATACTAAAGACTAGGGAAAGCTAGCTCTTAGTTACAGCTATCTGTGCTATGCACTTGAACAGCTAGGGGTTTTGTAGTAGGATTGCTTTGTGTCCAGTGGACTTAGAATGGAGAGTGGAAAGCTAGGGGTCCTCTGTGGACTATGAAACTCGATATGAAGACTGTTCTTCTGGATTTGAATTCTGTTGGTCTATCTCTGAATATCTCTGAAGGTCTCTGAACTGTTCTCTGAAATCGCTCGCTCTTATCCAATCTCTTATCCAATCACTGATTTAACAGGGCAAATCTAATCTCTATTTGGAGGCTATGTGCGGGCAGTTGCTCCAAAACTTTTCTACACACTGGCAGTACTTGCTTGCCTTAACTACAGATACAGGCCTGGTATACATATAATTTCTACACTAGCTTACAAATCGTTAACGGCACTGAAAACTACTACTAGGTGCAGCAAAACACACTCCAAGCACAAAGTGCACAAAACCAAACCCAACACTAGCAATTAGCGTAGTTGATTTGTGGAGGTCAGTATCAATGGACGCTCTCAGCAAGGTTCACTGAGAACTCTAAGATAGGACTTCAAAGGTGGGGCTTTATATGGTTCAAAACAAATTTAAATTTTGTGTTCACAAGTCAAAATGACAAAGGCTTTCTACGAAGTTCACTACTTCGAGGAGGTGTTCAATTCTTTCTAAGTTCAAATAGAGCTATCAAATTCAATTCAAATTCGAGTCAAAGTGACTCCACAAGTTCAAAGTTTCCAAGTACCAAAGTGGCAACAAATTCAAATCAAATTCCAAGTTCAAATCTAATCTTTTCCAAATACAAACACCAACTTCGAAGAAGTGGGGCAAAGTATGAGCCAGAGTCCCCTAGTGAAAGCACTTAGGCTTCTGTCGTAGGTTACTGGGGCAAATACTGCTGCTACCACCCTCCCTTATATATGCTTTTTCAAATAAATAATAATCAAAAGTCGAAGATATAGTAAAAAGTCGAAAATATAGAGAAATCCCTTTCAGAGATACCAAAGTACCCTTAATCAGGTATAGTACATGTCAATTAGATATAAAACTGTCCAGAATATAGTATTCCTTATTTCTTTTCCTCATATTTTCTTTATTCCTGTTCCAAGTTGGATATCTTTGACATTTGCATGTGGATACATCCTGACCCCTTTTTGTTTCCAAGGTGAGTCCCCATGTGTTCCCTTGTTCTCTCTTGTTCTATCCAATCTGGAATAGTCCAAAACTGTTCGATCTACATTCCAGGGATCGTTCCTATGGTTCTTTCCTGGTAGAATATCCTTTCTGACCGGACATCGATGACATCCGCCCCTTTTCTTGTTTCCAGCTGTAAGTTACAGCCACCGGCATTGTTTCCGTTCCTTAAGTCCGAAGTGGACTTTAGATAGTTACATCCCTCCAATTGTTACTTCCAGATGTACTTCTAGGAGTTGTTTCCGTCTTTTCAACCAATATCAAAGAAATCAATAAATTGATAGTAAAATCAAGTGTCCCCATGTTTGCTACTAGTATTTGCGAGTGGGACAAGGCCTATGCAAATGAACGAAGGTTTTTAAAAGGCTGCTTCATTGGTTCCTACAGGTTTCGGAACGTCGAAGACTCTCATCTATAAGGTAATTCGTACTGTTCGTACTTCGGATAACCTGCAAATAGACCTGTGCTTTGACTAGCAGCTTGGGCTTGCTCTAATCCTCATATTATGTTCCCATTTTGATTATATTATATATAAAAATGTTAAAAATGTGTTTATTTAGGTACTAGTAGAGTTCATCCGTGATATTGTCTTCGGGCTTGGCTGCCCATGCTGGGTTCTTGCAGGCGATGCTATCTAGCTGCATTCTCGCTTGCTAGTACTGCTAGCATATGTGTCTGACTTTGCTAGCTCTTTCTGCCAGGCATCTGCACACGGTCTGGAAGAGTCTAGCTCTTAACATTATTGGCCTCTATTCATTGGTTAGTCTCTTAGTGAGAACTCATATGGTTCGGCACATGGAATCTGATCCTCAATCCTATCCGAGAGTGCTAGCTCTCTCCAACCTGTCCAAAGACAGTCTGTCCCTATTGCTTTCACATGTTCAGGCACCTCTCCGATCGCTCGTACTTGACTTCATCTTGTCCTTGGTCTTGGGCGTGTGTTTTACTTCTCTCCGTAGCATCCGCTCGGTCCGTATGAACCGCTAGCACTCAACACTTTGGTGCGCCATTCTCTAAGTCCGTCTTTGTTCGAGAGTGCTCGCTCTCTCTCTTCAGGAGTCTGTTTAAGACTTCATCCCTCTTAGCTATGAGTCCAGTACTGAAGCATAAGCCTCAACCTAATATCCCTTAATCACTTTGTGCATAATAGACTACAGAGAGTGGTCTTTCTGAATAGTGACTGCTCACATAGTGTCTTACAGTTTTCAGACAGCCTTACAGTTTTCAGGCTAGCTCTATGGGATGCTCTCTAGCTGTTTCTCAGCCATACTAGTGTACTCTACTAGCGGCCATAAGCTTTAACTAGCAGCTAGGGCTCACTCTAGCTCTCATACGATGTCTATATCGTTCCAAAGCACTTAGTATATGTGCTGAAATGGACATAATGTAGTGTAGATGTCAAAAGTCGCATTATCTCCCCCAATCAAAAGAGGACTGTCCTCAGTCCATTAGAATAGACTGGGCTAACATTGTGTAGTTGCAGATAGCTTGTGCTTGCTCTTCAGCGCTCCTGTCATGCCTCAGATAGTTATGCCCGCACTATTGTCGAGCTAACCTCTTATCATACACACTCTTTTTGATAATCCTCAACGCTCACGCTGGTAACGCTATCATTGTCGAATTTGACCTTAGAACTTTTTGCATTTGAAGCTCTGTCAATTGAGCGCTAATCTTCCCAAAATAGTTATATTTTTGATCGCATGTGACTTGATCGCACCACTAATCCTATAATCCAAAGTTCCGACATCAACTTTCAATTTTGTTTCATTTTGCTCTCTCTATTCTGTCCTGAGCCTCGAGGCTTTAATTTCCGAACTTCTAGACCTTTCTAGTCAGGTGCTGGTTCGATTTCTTACTCAGGCTTTACACATATTTGTTTTGTAGTGCATATGTTGAACTTATAAGTTCAACCACCTTTCTTCCTTTCTTTCCTAAGTCCCCCCATCTCACTATCTCCTTCTCCCATCCTCTGGTCTTCAATAATGTTCCTAATCTTTTTCAGGTATGTTCACTGCAGCGGGGACGCTCCAGAGTTTGCTCTGGGGCCTTGGCTTTTTGCTCTCTTTTTCTTGTCATTGCTGAAACTACTCTCAGCCCTGCCCGATGTCATCTTCAACTACCGCTAAAGGAAAAGGTCGCGCTCTCATGCTTCCCCTGCCTAGTGATATTTATTTGGGGGGACTGGAATCTAAATTGCAAGATCTGCATGCTTGAGTCATTCAGCTTCAAATGAGTGGCTCTCAGGCAGGCTTCGGATTCCTGGCCCTTCAACAGGCTTTTCGGGATTACCGTTCTCAACTGGTATGTTCTCTCTTCTGTTATCTTGATACCCTTCATCTTACTGTCCCTTTTTTAGGAGGATATCTATTGTGCAATCATCCAGTTTCATGATGAGGCCTGGATCCTGCCCGCAGTCGCTATGCTCTCGCAGCTCTCATATCTATTGCACGATTATGGTCTGGAGTTTGAGCATTGGAGATATTCACCTGAAGCAATCAACGAGTTCTTCCAGGAACATGGGGTACATGTCACTTCCCTTCTGACTATCGTGAGGACTTAATCCTTCTTAGGTCTTCGAATTCCCCCCTGATCTGTTACTGAGTTATCTCCCAGATGCTCTCTACATGCGCTGTCCTCAGGTAGGCTCAAAGACCTCTCCTCTATTGTCTAGCTAACTTTGTCTTAGCCTTCCTGATCTTCCTACGCCATGATTCCAGTCCTAACGTCGCAACCTTCCAGCTCCACTCCTCAGTCTGCTCTGGGTTTGTCCCAGACTGCTCATCTTCCGGTTCCTGGTATGTCCAGGACCGCTGTTCCTTCTCTGAGTGTCCTAGTCCTTTAAAGTGCTGGGTAAGTCTCTATTCTGTTCTTTCAGAGACGCTGCCTTATTCGCTATGTAGGTTCCCCCACCTTTGACTGTTATTCCTTGATCCAAAAAGCTCAAAACTGGCCCCAAGTCCGAGCCGGTTGTCTTATCTTCTGACAACGAGAGCGAGCCCTTGGTTAGCGTAAGTTTTTTTAGCTTTTATTTCTTGCTCTCATACTTCAGTCTTTTTAGCCCTACAAGACCTGCTCTTGTGATGCTCCTCCTGTCGATGTTCCTGCAATTGGTCTCACCGTCGCTTCCCCTCGAGCTTGCCCTACCAGACCTGCTACCAAGAAAGCTGTTGAGAAAGAAGTGCCGCGCAATCAGCTTGATGTAGGCAATCTCTAGGCCAAACAAGGGACCTCCAGTGAGAAATTTCCTCAGAGCTGGGTTAATCGAGCTCAGAGTAAGTTTATCTCTGCCATCTCTCTGATTTGTATTCACTAATACTTTTGTTAGAAATGGACTTGCAGCTTGAGTACAGTGACTCTAAACTGGACGTCTTCCAGATTTTGGAAGCAGCACATTCTACCGCTTTTGTAAGTCCTTTCTTACTCTATTTTCTTTAGCTGATATATCCTCCCTTCTAGTTTGACAAGTTCACCCCTTGTCAGTGGTGCCTTCTTCTAGGTTCTGATGAATGTTATCCTGTCTGGAACCCCAGCAAAGCAGCCAGCTCCTACCGTCCTACCTGCCAAAGGTGCATCCCCCATTGCCAGAAGTGTTCTTTTAATGAGCAGCAGGATCCTGAGCAAGGGGATAAGCAATATGAAGTATCAAGCGGTAATTCTCTTGGTGAGTGTACTTTTTCTATCGCTTTCCTTACTTCTTTCTGAATCTTTCTTAGTGTTGTGATGACTCTCTGAGAGTCTTCAACGTCAGCTCGAAGCTTACGAACTTGCCCATGCTGCACAGATTGCAGCTTATTCCTCGGCTTGGACGCTCTTGAAGGATATCCTTGAGTCCCAGCATCTCTTGCACCTAGTTGGCCGAGATCCTGTGGCTGTCCTTCAGGGACTTCGGGAGGATGCTAACTTTGAGCTCTCTCCTGACCACTTGAAGATGTTGGCTGGCGCTCTCGGTTGGCCCTTACCTCTTGCTGCAGACTCCAGTGTTCATTGATGGGACAATGATCACTTTATCCTGATGTCTCCCGATAACACTATCCTAGCAGAGGCCAAGGTTCCAGGACCATCTCATCTCTCTCCTGTACGTTCTATTTCTCCCTCTCTTTTAACCATGCTCTTACCTTTATGCTAGCTTCCTGTCATTCCATCTTCCGTGCTTTTAGAGTCTTTTCATCTGGCCAAGACTTCTAAACAAGTCAATCCGGCAGATGTAGACAACAAGAGCATTGAGGGCGACGTAGACAAGGGCATTGAGGAAACTGCTGGTGAGGACAATGATGAGGAGGGTGCTGCTGTTCGTGTGAGCAATGGTGCTATCAAGCTGAGTGACAAGGAACTCGAAACTCTACCCATTCTCCCTGTTCCCGTAAGTAATTCTATTCTTTTAAACTTCTGTTCTTATTTCTTCCTCAGGGGCCGCTTCGCTCTTATTGTGACTCTGGGTGAGCAGAGTCTATGCCTATCACGGCTCCTCCTACTTCATGTGCTCGTCCTTGACCCGGTTCTGAATCTCCCACTTCAGAGGCTGGCTCAGAAAAGCCAATTTCAAAGAGAGCTCTCAAGAAGCATCGACAGCGCGCTTGTCGATCACAGGGGGAGCAGAAGGACTAGTAATTGCCCTAGTTCTCTTTTTCTCCATCAACGTTAACTTCCCATTATCTACAGAGCTTGATTATTGCTGGGTTTTTGTTTGCAGGTCTTTTGTAGCCCCTATCATTTCGCTTTTATCTTTGTACAGACTTCTTTTATAGCTGTAGTTCTCTTAGCTTTTTTAAAGTTAGATTTTCTTGTACCACTTCTTGATTTCTTGTGTATTTTCTAGTCCTATTTCTTGTATAGTATGCTAGTCATACTTGAATCTTGTGTATTGGTACTCCTGCCCTTCTAGGGCCTCAAAATGTATTTCTTTTTGTCTGACTCTCTGATCTAAGGAGTGAAATAAGTTCCAACCTCTTAAGTCAACCCAAAAGTTGGAAGTTTCAAGAGCTCGCGCTTTTTGCGATCGATGATCGATCACCCCTAGCTCTCTTCTTCTATTGTTGTAATGATATTCTGGCTACTGGCTAGCTCACAGCTCGTGTTCCTATGTTCCATCTTTCTTATCACTTAAGCGACGGCTAGAGAACAGCTCTGCACCTCGTTTTGGCCTCATTGTAATGGCCCAGAATTCTAACTTCTTTGTCTTTTGGCTTATCGGACTAGTCATGGGTACCATCTCTCCCAAACAAAAGAGAAGTCAACTCCGTTTGACTTGTAGTTCTGTTAAATGAGCAGGAATGTACCAAAGAGTCCGAAAACATGCTATCAAATTCAAGGCTATAAAAGCTCACGCCACTCTCAGCTAGACTTCAGAACTTAGTTCTATCACATTCGTTTCTTCTCTATCACTCTCCTCATCTAGTATGCCTCCTTCCAGTGAATTCATACTACCCCGGGAATGGGTTAAAATTACTCAATCTATTTTCCGAGGTATTTCAGATGCTCACCCTCTCAAGACTGCATTCCTTGCTGTTGATATATGGCCACCTGATCGTCACAGTCACCCTTTATATTCATTTTCTTCATGTTATCCTCCTCATCCTTTCACTATTATTGTGTCCGGTTGAGGAGGTTCATAGTTCCTTTCTATACACTATATTTGGTTTTCTAACTATGTTGGAATATTTATTACATCTTCTCTTGTATCTTTACTTTATGATTGTTACCACCATCCCATATGCACACCTCTTACTAGTGTTGTGCGGGCTTGGGCTTGGCCTGAAGCCTGGGCTTGGGCTCAGCTTCAGAGGGCTTGGGCCTGGATATTTTCAAGCCCAAGCTCCGGGCACTAAGCCCTAGGCTTGGGCCTGGGCCCAGGCTTAGTATACAAATTTGCAGTCGTTTACTACGTACATCTAGGCGTCTGACTCCTCGCAATCTGAACCTAAATCTAGCAACAAACAGGAATCCTCCACTGACTTGGGTAGCTCAATCTCCAGCTTCTCTGCCTCTCCTGCAACGTCCTTCTCCTCCTCATCTTCCTCAAGTGACATAGTCAGTACCATTCCTCAAGTGACATAGTCAGTACCATTCCTTCAAAAATCTCTACATCCTTCATTGTACCCATGCACCAAAAGGCAACCTTGAGAACTTGCAGAGCTTCGACGATGTCGCCATGTAGTCGGTTCCGGCGCTTCATGATTGTGATATCAGCAGTGGAGAATGCTCTCTCGCTAGACACCGATGATGCCATAACAGGAAGGAGATCGTGGGCTATGGCAATCCACATAGAACCGATATTTGGCAAAGTATACCACTCAAGAGTCAACCTAATATCAGAGCTACGGGAGTAGCACCAACACCATATCAACCCAAAAACTAGTAAACCTCCGTGTAAAGTCTATCAATAACTCTACACACCAGGAAAGGTTGCAAGGGTGGACTGCTTGGCAAAGGTTACGCACAAGATCACAGTCTCAATATTGTATGAAGGTTTTATGAAATCAATGTGTAACTGCAAGTGTAAAACACCACAGCTACGGGGATTCTAGGGTTTGTAGGGGCTCTGTTTATTGTCCAGTGGACTAAGTGGGACTGTGAATTTCGTCTACGGTAAGACTAATTCGAACGATTGGAGACTATTGCCCTCGACGGACGCGAAAACTAAGTCCTCGGTGGACACGAACGCTAAGACCCTCGACGGATCACGAAACAGTAATCAAGACCTCGGCGGCCTACGGACAGATAGTTCTCTAGTTTTGACCTCGACGGTCTCGTATAGTTCAAATCAAATCTTATCGTTTCACTGCACAAAGACAGGGCAAATCTCTCTATTGGTGTCAAGAGCAGTTACTCACGGGCAACCCACTCAGGACTTTCCTATGCACAGGTAGTACTTTTTTTTATCTACGGATACATGAGCTGCTTTTATACTACTTCTATGCTAGCTTTGTAATCCTATCTCTACTTGTTTCATCTCTAAAAATAATGCACCGTAGCTACAAATCCATGCGGAGTCTTATCGCTAGGGACTGCTACATGTGCAGAATCTTGTCTATGGAGCTTTTCCATA
This sequence comes from Marasmius oreades, assembly GCF_018924745.1. Classification (NCBI taxonomy): domain Eukaryota; kingdom Fungi; phylum Basidiomycota; class Agaricomycetes; order Agaricales; family Marasmiaceae; genus Marasmius; species Marasmius oreades. Next base: position 1,099,166 of record NC_057333.1, read on the forward strand.
TTCGAATTATATGTTTCGGACCAATCTGGACCGTTCTTCACCCTTGTTTCAGCATGTAGAATGGATCTACATAGGCGTACCATACGGTATTTCCTGCCTACGGACCTTATCCTGCATTTCGACGTTATCAAATCATATGGACTTTGTGTGTCCAAGTAGTTCCAGCATATGGATCCAGAGTTCCTAATCGCCGTAGCACATGAACAGCGCGGACTCCGAGATCCGTTGTTCATTCCTGCCTGGTTCCTAAGGTACTCTATCTGTGATCTGGGATCTGTATCATGTCTTTTTGTCTTTTCCTCAGATCGGGACTTGATCTACGGTCATATCAAATTTCTCCTAGTCTGTGTGGTCCTATGTCCGATTTCTTGTCAACTAAATCCCCCATAGAAGTAGGTACTCCTAGTATGAAGGTCTTTTGACTCCGTTAAGTTCTGCTATGAACGGTTCTGTGAAGACTACAAGTCTTCTAATAGTACAATCCCTTGATATGCCAGTGCATAGTAGAATGTAGAGAGTAGAACTCGGTGAATAACCGCTTAAGTCCTCTGCTTATAGTGTTCTACAGGTTTTGAACGGTCATACAGTTTTCTGACACGATCTATGGCTCTCTCTAACTGGTCTAGCTGCACCTACGGCACATTCTACTAGCGGCACTAGCTTTAACTAGCAATTTGGGCTCACTCTAGTTCTTAATACGATAAATATCGCCCCATGGCACTGTTTAAAGTGCAAAAAGAACCTTGTAGCATAGTCAACTAAGTCGCATTATCTCCCCCAAACAAAAGAGGACTGTCCCCAGTCCATCTACGGACTGAGTACAACATCATCTTCTATCATTTGAATTGATCTACGGCTCTTTCATTTGGTAGTTCTACTAAAAGCCTTCAAAATGGCCCGTAGATCTACTCAATCTTATCTACGGTGTACACTCTAGCGTACAACCGTCAAGTCTCTGACTTAGAGAAATTTTGAGCTCAAGCTCTACGCTGACCAGTGCTAATGTTCCCAAAAAGGAAATGTTCCGACATCAAAATGATTTTCCCATGCCAGAACTCCCACGATGCAATGTTCCGTCGTTAATTACTTCCATCATTTCTTAATTATGGCCTCATCATTCCGTAGATGATTTCAACAGCCTCGAGGCTTTAATTTCTGTAGATCTGGAATATTCTACAACATTCTGTGATGTTCTACGGTCATGTGCTGGTTCATATGTTGGATTTGGCTATAAAAACTGCAGCAGTTGGACTTAGCAGAAAATTTCTTTCCTCCCTTCTCCCACCTGCTCTACGGTCGCTCTTTGCCGCCGTTCTTCATATCTTCTTTGCCACTGTCCCCAACGTCTTCGAGGTGAGTGGGGACAATCTACGGAGGCTTTGGAGTCTGCTCCGAGGCCCGTAGATTGTTTTCGCTTTTCTTATATGTTTCTGTGGTGTCACGTATTAACGCGACGCCGTAGATCATAGACAAATGCCTTCCGCACAAGAGAAGGGTAAAGGCAAAGCCGTAGAGGCTGAGCCTTATGTTCCGTCACCGATTATAATTGATGTGCTGGAGTCGCAACTCCAGCGGGTACACCTCTGGTTCGGTAGTCTCAACAACAGGTTAATAGCCAAGTTTACTGAAGAACCAGACATGCTTGAGGAGTTCCATAAGAACAGTAGTCTCCTGGTAAGTCTTTCATCTTATTTCTGCTCAATTCTCAATCTAATTTCGCCGTAGGGGGATCTACGCTGACAAACAATCCGCCTGGCATCTGTGGGATGGATATCGCCTGCCTTCTCAATGCTGGCTATGGCTTCTGAGCTGGCCGACCGATGGCAGGTTCCCTACAATGACTGGATGTTTGATGAGGAAGACCGAGCTGCCTTGATCGAGGCTTTTGGTGTAAGTCTTCCTTCTCTTCTCATTTTATATTTTCAATTCATTTTTGTTCCAGAGATTCGACTTTGACCAAGATATCCCGACCTTCTATCTTCCTGATGTGCCAAGGTCCGAACCTCTCCCCACGGTAAGATCAACTCATCTCTCATTTTAGCAACTTAGGCTAAATCTTTTTCGGCCGTAGCCTCTTCCTCGCCTAGTTCCTGCTGTCCCAGGGGTAGCTTCAAGCTCCCGGGTCGTTATGGGTTCATCCCTAGCGACCACTGCTCTTGGTTCATCCAGGGCAGCTGGCACTTCTTCCATTCCGGCTATTGGACCAACAAAACCAGCTCATAAACGCAAGGTAACACACTCTCTTTTCGTTCGTTATCATTCTAACTCCAATTCTAGGCTCCTGATTCGCCTACAGCGGACCCTTCGCAGTCCAAGCGGCCCAAGCCTACAAAGGCTTTTGTCAGAAGCGTTGTGTTTGTGGAATCTTCGTCCGAGGAGGGTTCTCCTCCTCCAAGGGTGAGTTTTTCTCTCATCCATTCATATGTTATTTTACTGACTTTGTTTCTAGCCATATCTCACTCGGTCTCGGACCAAGAAAGTCGCCGTAGCTTCTGATTCAGAGGCTAGGGTGGCTGATCAGTCATCCGATCCTTCTCCATCCCGAGCCAAGGGAAAACGAAAAGGTCAAGGGTCCAATTCAAATCGCCCTGGAACCTCCATAGACGATCTCTGGATGTCTTCAGCTCCTTCCCATGTTTTTCCTGAGCGTTGGATCGGAGAAGCTCACAGTAAGTTTCTCACTCTTTTCATACTCTATCGAATTCTTACACCGTAGCACAGATATGGACTTGCAGTTCAATTTTGAGGAAGCAAAATTGAGCTTCAAGTCGATCGTAGCCGCTGGTCATTCCGTCTCTTTCGCGAGTACCATTCATTTCTTTATTCACTCTTTTCTCATATTCAACCTTAGTTCGATCGTCTTTTGCCGTGCAATCGATGCACATATTTTGGCTATGCTGACTGTCGCCCCATTTGGGCTCCGAGTGGGAAGACTGGCCATAGGCCGACTTGCCAACGGTGTTTTTCGGGCAAACAAAAGTGCTCGTACTTTGATTCTGATGACTCTCGTACTGGAGCCAAGAAGATTGAAATTGCCTCAAGCAATAACATCTGTAAGAGCTTCCTTTGCTCCTTAGATCGAATCTAATCACTGTCTCAGTTCTGGCTAAGGTTGTTCATCGACTTCAGCGAGAGTTCAAAGCCTTCGATCAGGCTCGACGGGCTCAAATTGCCGCATACGATTCTGCTCGGCTCATCTGGGAAGACATTCAAGTCAGCCAGAAAGCGCTACGGGCTGCTGGACGCAACCCTGTAGAAGTTTTGAAGGGTCTCCAAGACGATGAAGACTTCAAAATGACTGCAGATCAAGTCAAAGCTCTAGGTGAGGTACTCGGATGGCCAATTGCTGGCAATTCCATTCCTGTAGCCACCGACAGTCTACGCTCTCCGCCCATTGACAATGAGGCTGAGGAGTCTGTTCCTCTTCAATCTACAGTTCGTAATTCTTTTTATTTCTTAAGTTTTATTTCTTATCATTTCTTCTAGGAACCTACACTTCCTTCACCTAACGAGGTTTCAGCCCCCGTAGCTGCTCCTGAACCTGATCTTGAAGTTCCTGGTGAGGATGAGGAAGAAGAGATTCCAAGGTCTCCTTCCAACAGCCCGGACGAATTGGTAAGTCTTTTACTTTAAGTCGTATCATTTCAATTTCTTATTATCATTAGGTTAAGCCTACGGTCGCTACACTCATTGATGATGAAGCAGAAGAAGCAGTATGTCTGTCCTCTATCCTCCGTAGATTGTATCTAACCATCTCTTTCTAGAGCACTGACCATGACTTGAGTGCTGGTGAGGAGATTGAAGTCCTCGCCAATCTTAGCAAGCGCAAGTTGAAGTGCAAGATGTTTTGGGCTAGGCGTAGCCAAATGGCCAAGCTCAAAAAGCGGGCTACTTGGTAAGTAGTTTCTTCAACTATTGTTCTTTTTTATTACTAACCGTTCCCTAGAGTAGTGACTTCTATGGGATCGATTTTTTTGTATTGAAGGACAGACTTTTCTGCCTTATCATCCGATCTTCTTATCTTGTATCAATAGCTTACATTTACTGTAGCTTTTTCTTGGTTCATTTTGTACTGGACTATAAGTCCTCCTTTCTTGTATTTTTGGTACGCGCTACGGCGCCTAAATTCTTTATTTGTACTATTGTCATATCTTGTATTTCAAATTAAAACTTGTTTGATTTGACAACAGTGTGAGCTAAGTTCAAACTAAGTCCAACTTAAAACTCTAATTGCTAAGTTAAAGTCTTGTCAGCCGTAGCTCACGTATCTCTATGCTCAGAGTTAGATGCATCTATCCGTAGCACATCATTATTTTATCATTCTTATCACTATGCATCTCTCATGTAGGTTCTCGCTTATAAGTTTTTCTAAGCGATGATTATCTTTTCAGGATCCGTAGGTACACCAGTATGTTCATGTAGGTGTTCAAATCGCAAAACTTGAATCTACGGTCAAAGTTTCAGGAACATAAGGTACCTCTCCCACAAACAAATGAGCAGTCAACTCCTGTTGACTAGATGTTGGATCTGGGAATCCTTTAGGACCATAAGGTAGAGAAAGTCATCTACGGCTGGATAGTAGAGCGTAAAAGGTATAAAAGGTTGATTGTAGATAGTCAATTCTTCACTACCCAGCTCTACCAGCATTCGTAGTAACCAATTCTCAACTCTTCCATTCTCATATCATTTTAAACATGTCCACTCGTACCGAATTCGTCCCCACCAAAATCTGGGTTGAACGCGCTGCTCCGATCATTGAACAAGTCAGCCAGTTGCGTCCCTACGCTAACAAGCTGTCCGCCAAGCTGTTCACCAAACAGCTTCTCGACGTTGTGGTACGTTCAGCACCACTCTTCTATCTCTGTTTCATTGTAATGCTTCTGCTGTAGGTTCAGACCAAGCTCCAAAGCTACCAGTCTGCCAAAGACGATGTCACGTTCGATCTTTATCACAACGTCGTCGAGATGGTCACCACCGACATCGAGCAGTTCTCTCTCGATAAGAGTGTTGACTTCGCAAAGGCCAAATCCTTCTACATCAAGATGTGCGCTGTGCGCAACAAGGCATCTGCTATCAAGTGCAAGAATGTAAGCTCTTATTTTATTAATTTTATTAATTTTCGATATTGACTTTGCCGTAGGGAGCTAGCTCTTCTCGCAACGAAGCTACTATCAAAATCTCTGATACTGAAGAAGCAAACACTAAAGTAAGCCCTCCAGTTCGTTCTAAACCTATCTACGGCTCAATCCTTTTACCAGAATGACGACTTCAAGATGAAGGACGCCACTAAAGGGAAGGATCCTATGAAAATTCGCATTTCCAAGAAGAAAGAGGTCCGTAGATCGCATTATTCGTTTCATATAAATCATTTCTAATCTTTCCGTAGATCGAAGCAAAGCCTGCTAAGAAGGCTCATATCGATAAGGCAGGCGTAGACCTTATGCCCGAATCCGAGGGTGAGTGTCCACCTTGGGATCGTCCTCTCTTTATTTGTGGCCGTAGCATCACTTATGACAACTTGTTGGACAGAGGAGAAGAAATGCAGAGAGTCTACACATCTCTCTGTACTCAAGGTCATAGCCAGCATGCTGGCCCATTTTGGTATGGACTCCCTTTCTGCGTCCAACCTCGCCGCCATTCAGACCCTCCTCCGTACGGAGGTCAATGCATCGGCCTTTTCGATCCTTCACCAAGGAGCAGCATACTGGGCAGCCTACGAAAAACTCGTCGAGGCAAATCAGCTAGTCCTTTCCCATCTCGCCCTTTCCGTCGAACAGTCAGCTATGTCGACTTCAGCACAGGAGAGGTCTACAAACCAGCCTACTGAGGCGGATGCAGGTGTTCCTATGGAGTCTATTCAGTAGTGTATCTTTCCGTAGATCACTCTTTAACAATGGCTGGCTGTAGCGATAAACAGTGTCCGCTCCTTTCATATTACTGTCATTTCGTATACTTGTGCACTAGTTAGAGTTTATTAGAATCTAACTGGATTTTTCGGTTTCATATGTTCAGTCAGATCTGAGAAAATCTAACTTTCTTCTTAGCAGACCTAGTAACTCTTACTGGATCATCCATTGGATCCTCAGATTCGCTAGGTAGCTCAATTTCATTATCATTTTCTGCTGTGGCTGAGGCATTACCATTCAGCCTCAGGTTTTGAGCTTTGTCAAAGATGTAATCCACTCCAAGTTCGTACTCAGTTGGTTCATCTTCGTTAGCCATGGCTTCTAACTCATCCTTAGATAGCTGAATTAAATCTTTTATTTACGTAGGAAGGTCAATGTGGTATCGTGCTGCGTGAGGTAGGATGCGAAAGGCTCCATACTTTCCCCGTAGCAGCATTCCATCCATTTCTGCTAAGATATAAGAGCCACCTTTAGTACGTTGAATGACTACGCAAGGCCCAAAGTATCTAGGAAACATTTTCCTATCCAAGTTCTTTTCAATAGCGGTATTCCGTACTTGAACCAAGTCTCCGGGTTCAAAGTTTAAGGGTTTTATAGTATGCATATATTCCTGTTCGTACTTGATCAAGTGTCTACGCTTTTCTTCTGTAATTCTCTCTCGCATAGCTGTTACATGCATTCTGTGTTTAGCCAGAGCTTGCGCTCGAAAGCCAATCAACTCTTCTCGTGATAAAAACCTGTTGGGTAACTTTACTAGCCACGTAGATTCCACAATATCAAGCAGTAGTATAGGTTCCGCACTGGTAACAAAGAAGTAGGGGGAGCAACCTAGGTCTTTCCTAGTTGTTACTCTATCCGCCCACAAAATATGCTTCAAAAACCAGTACCATTTCGCAAGGTCTCCAGCTACAGCTTTCGAAAGTGCGCTCCGTAGATCGAAATGCGCTCTCTCAATCTTTCCATTTGCTTGAGAATTGTACGGTGAAATCTTAATGCTACGGACACCGTATTTATCCATAAGCCACCTTGCCATAGCAATCATTTGTGGTGCATTATCCATAACAACCTCCTTGGGACAACCCCATCTACTAATGATATCGTCAAAGAACCAGTCTGCGAGTATTCTGGCTGTATCACTTTGAATAGCCCTTGCTTCGGACCATCTCGATAGCGTGCATCGTCCGTGAACAATCAGTTTACAACTGTTGCTAGCAGGAGTCATACTTAAAACATCTACATGGATCACTTGGAACAGCGATGGTGTGTGAGTAACCACTGGTGGTATTCTCAAAAGATCAAGCCTTCGATCCTGGCGTTCTTGACAGCTACGGACAAACCAATCTATGTCCTTGTCCATATGCGGCCACCAAAATTGTTTCTCCATGATCGACTTAGTCGCAAACATTCCTTTATGTCCTAGATGATCGTGACTTGCTACGAGCATCCACATCCTCTTATCAGGAACTACATACAACCTATGTTGTGTAGAACCATCCGTAGATTGTTTGTAAAGTCTCCCATCGGGGTCTAGAAAGAATTTCGATCCCAATGTAATGAAACTGTTCATTTCATTTTTAGGCAACTCACGTACAAAATCCGCTTTGGGATCTAGAAGCCACTCTTCAATTTGCGGAACTTTCTCATCGAACTTTTTAATCTCATTCGTATATTCATGTATAGGCTTATATGGATGAGAATCGTTCCAATTGTCATCTATGGCGGGCGGAACCACTGGTACTTGCTTCAAAAATGTTGAACCATAGTCAGGAGGTTTCCGTAGCGCCCAATTTCTTATGCTATCTACAAAATTTGCTTCATCTACGGCGGACCGTAAGTCTTCTAAATAGCAAAAGACAGATGTAGCCAACTTTGGTTCTTTCTCAGCTAATGAAACCAAATAACCTGACCGCGGATCTATATCATCCTTGAACGTATCAATGTCCAAAGGTTCATCCTCGATACCATCTCCCATTTGAAACTTTACTGGCTGACCATCATCGTCGACCAGGAATTCTTCCCATCCTTCTGGTTTAGGCGTAGAGATCCCACCAGGAGGAGGTCTTGAAAGTCCATCTGGACCATGTACAAGTCCTTTAATATGAACTAGTTCAAAATGATAGAGTCTGATCTCTTCAATCCACCGGTTAATGCTAGCATTCGGAGCACTATCCGGATTGTTCAACATTCCTTTGATATAGCTGGCGTCTGTTTCTACGGTCAACGGTCTACATCCATAAGTTTGATACTTTGATGCTCGTAGCGCCATAAGTAACCCGTAGAGTTCTCTTTTCGGTTGTGAGAAGCGAGCTTCTCTCTCATTGAACGTTATAGACCCAAAGTAATTGTAGAACTTCATTTTTGGGTTTTCGGGGTCTACTTGGTACAAGTAATAGCCTACACCGTGCCAAGACGAATCTACGGCCAAAGTGATACCCGTCGGATTCTTATAGTTGATGGGCCGTAGCGCAGGTGCATCACGGATTCCATCTTGAACCTCTCGGACAGCTTCACAAGCTTCCTCGTTCATTTCAAATGGTACAAAAGCTCCAGTGATCTTATTCAATGGTCTTGTCTTTTTAGCGTAGTCCTTAATGAACATGCGCATTTGTCCTGCAATCCCCAGAAATGATTGAATATCAGTTTTGCTTCTGAAGTTTTTCGGATCCCAAGAGAGAATGATCTCTGCAAACTTCTCTACGGGTTTTTCACCGTCGTAGGACACTCTATGGCCTACTACCATTCCTTCAGCGCAACAAATGAAAGCTTTCGGACCTGAGAAGGTACCTCCCGCGTACTTCATCCGCTGAACTATTCGATTCACATTCTGTAAATGCTCCCAAACAAATCTACAGATGCCTGGATTTTCAGAAATCACCTCATAGCCTCCGTCGGGCAACTTATATCTAGTACTAGGTCCTCATATAGGTACGTCGTCAATGTATGGTCTAGTAACATGAGGAATTTCTTCCCGTAGAATGTACGTTACATCCTCATGAAACAAAGGGACTGAATTGGTCCATCCCATAGGTAGTTTCACTAATCTATAAGGACCAAAGGGTGTTTGGAACGTAGTAAAGTCTCTTGATTCCTCGTCGATAAGCCTTTCATCGTATCCAACCCAAATGTCTAACATTCCTATACATGCTCTTCCAGAAAAGCTACTAGCAACCTCAGCTGTTCCAGGTGGAATTCCAGAATGCTGAATCGTGACTGCATTCAATGGTTCTAATGAATGAACCAGCCGTAGACTCTTTCCATCTTTCTTTAATACCATGAACCACTTCGATCGATACGACGACGTAGTAGGTTCGTACACTCCTGCTGCGATTTTGTCCTTCAAAATCTGACAGACTTCTTCATAAATCCCAGGTGGAATAGGGATATTACGCTCAACCCAGGGCTTGTGAGGCAACACTGGAAACTTAATTGGCGGGAAGAAATCTGTACGAAATGTTCCACCTTTGTCTGCACTCCAAGCGAATCCTTTCTCTTGGATTTTCATCAGATGGTGTACCAACTTCATTTCTTCGGGCCATAGAAAGCCTTCATTATGATTCTTTTCTATGATTTCCTTATGTTCTTCTGTATACTGTTCTCCTGGACTGAACTCAGGAGGGTGTGGCGATAGTACTGGCATCCCTTCAAGTGGATCCCCAGTAATATTCCTAAGAACTCGGAATTCTTCTGGCATCTTAGCCAATTGTGGTCGGACTTTAAGCGCTACTGGCTTGTATTTTCCGTAGACCAACTGAACTGTATGTTTTCCAAGCGCCGTAGCACCCTGGGAAACATAGTTCTCACGCTCCATAGACTGCAAGCTACTCAAGAATGTGCTATATGAATTCGTAGGAAGACTGTCTCTCGAAAGCTTTCTTTCTAAGTTGCGTAGAGCAAGCCCCATCTCTTGTACACACGCATCCAGTTCGATAACATAGGCATTCAGAGAATCCATAGACGATAGAATCTTATCTATCGGGGTTTCGCCGATATAAAAGTCCTTAGGAAAGTTGTCTATAGTCTTGTAGACTTGCAACCATCTTTCCGTATGAAAAGCTAGTTCATTGAACAAAGTCTTTCCACGTTTCTCGGGATCCTTAGCTAACCTATCCACATCCAAAGCTATACATTCGTCGGTTTGGTAGTGATTTTTGTACATCCTCTGATGATAGTCTACTAGCGTAGATGCTTCATTTAGCATTGTCTCAAATGCATTTTCATTTTCAACCGCACCCCCTACAAAACTTCGTAGTCGGAGCAACGCGGGTATCAATCTATTTGGATTTTCTTTAATTTTCGATGCATCAGTGAGATCCTTGAAATTCATACTAAGCGAATCAACAAGTTCACATAGACTATGGATATCTTGAGCCTTCAATAGTAAAGCTCTGCTGTCTACGGCGATCTCACTAAGCTCATCTATCTTATCTTGTTGAGAAGAGTCTGATCGATGTGCCAATTTTTGGCTGTTGAAGCCTTCAAGGGTTGAACCTCTTCTAGTAGTACAAAGTAACCGTTCTCCTTCCGTAGATTCACCGTGTTTGGAATCTAGGGAGTCCGAAACTGGTGCTGATGAATATAAAGAAAGAAAACTGTCCGTAGCACAAGGAGAAATAGAAGCACTGTTTTTGTGTTTTGTATCTTCTGTGTGTTTTTGGTCTTTTTCGTTTATATCAATGTTTTTCATCGCTCTCGAATCAGACTGACTAGTAGCCCTTTCACTATTTGAAGCTTCTATGAAGGCTCCAGCCAGCTCTGTAGGAGAGAATTTTGTATTTATCAAATTTTTATATTTTTCAATTCGTGGAACACTGTGAGCATCTACGGATATTTGTAGAGCCACCTCTCCTTGATCCTCTATCAATTCATCAAGGTGGACTGAAAATTTGAAGATTCAGTCCCTCGTTGTTCTCTTTCTTTCTGCACTTCCTCTGAACTCTGCGTCCATAGGGTTGGTTCCCGCTTAGGTTTTATCTTAATGCCTTCCCCTCTCATGTATGTAGGGATGACACTTTGAATTCCTTTGTTTGGGCATGAAACCGTAACCCACTGATCTCCATCCTTGAAGTTTTGCACTTTCGATTCCGTTAGGACATCGAAAGGTCTACCCAAGAGAATCTGAAAGGGAGCTTTCTCTACCACATGAAGTTGCAAGTATACTGTTACTTCACCAAACTTGAAAGGTACATTTCTGCACACTCCCAGTGTTGGTTTCAGCTGTCCATTGGCAGACTGCATGTGAATTACTGAATTCGGATCCCATTGCAAGCCTAATCCTTGAGCAACCCATGCGTCAATCGCGATTATTTGCGATCCACCATCGATCACCGCTTCTACTCTTTCCGTAGAACCGTTAACCTCAGGAAAAACACATCTGAGACCCTCGGACAATCCAGCTACTATCACGACCTTCTGTTTTTCTTCAGAATCTAACTCGGTGCGATAAACTTCCACAACATCTCGGTGAACTACTGATCCCGCTTCCAATCCGTCTTCTTCCTCTTCTAAGGTTTCGAACGAATCTACGGTCTCAATATTATCTACTTTCACAAACTCCGCTTCTTCATCAAAAGATTCCTCAGCCGCCGTAGAGTCTTTTATCGGATAGTCTAACGTTTGAAGGAACGCTTTATAATTCTTCGTTCGAACGTGCTTATTCCTAACTCGCCGTAGCAATGCCTTTCGGAACTCTTCTGAAGCCGTGAGCTTGTTCAAGCAGACACTAGCCGGATTGGCCATCATTTGGTCAATTAGGTCTTGTATCACCCGTTGCTTATATCTTTTCGTTTCAACATTTTGAAGATTTTCCGTAGACGCTTTCTTCACGTTTTCGGACTGAACCTTCTTAGATTTTGAAGCACCCTTGTCTTCAGGAATTACGCTTCGGGGCAATACAGAATCCCTTGGTTGTGGGACACGTTCTACGGGTTGAATTTTATCGAATACCCTAGGCGGCGGAGTAGAAGGACGTCTATCGACCTGCGACGGAGGTTCTTCTTCATCTGATTCTGCTTCATCTTCTTCTTCAGAGACCTCTTCCTCGAAAGGCTTTCTCTGGGGTATCACATACGGTTGTTTCCTTAAGAATGACGGCGTAGATATTACTACTTGGGGTTTTGGTGGTAATTTTATTTTTTTGGGGTCCTCCGGTCTCCTCTGTGTATCTCGAGATCTATCTCTCTTATCTGAGGAGTCCATCATTGGACCTTTTAGTTTTTTGAGATGTCGCCCGACTGGCGACGAGTCTCTACCTCCAAAGCAGCAATTCTCTGTAGCAAAACTTCTATCGTAGGCACAGATTGACGGTCTGGGAGATCATCATCAAGATCCAAGTCTCCTTGTAAGAAGAAACTGGTCTTTTCAGCACCTGGCCATCCCTTCTCTCTAGCGATAGCTCTAATTCTGTCTGCTCGTGATTCTTTCTTCACTGGATCAGGCGGTGGGAGGTTATTCCCATCGTACATCTCCAATCTATTCGTATGTTCATTCTTAACTATCCACTTCTTCTGAGATAGCTCTTGTGCTTGCCTGCATTCTCTCCAGAAATGCCCGGGTTCATCACAAATAATGCAATTTTTGTCTGTAGGCGCCCTATATGGCTGCCCCGCGGCCGTAGAGTTGGATGCGATCTGGTTCGAAGGCCTAGATCCACCGCTACTCTGCCCTTGGCTTCCATTATGATACGCCATAGCTTGCATGTTTTTGTAGAAGTTAGGCTGACTGAAGTCAGGCATCTTCTTCGAAAGCTCAGAAACTGCACGCGCGAAGTCGTTCATTCGAGTATTCTGTGCGTCTACGGAGGCCAAAAGTTTCATTGTCAACTCATCAGAAGCTATTTCCTTCTTGTACGAAGACAATGGAGCTATCGTAGGCTCGATTTTTGCACGAGTGATCAAAGGGGTTCCTACGGGAGCCGCCGCTTTCACTCCTAGAGTATAGCTAACAGGATCTAAGCCCTGAGGTGCGTAGCAATCGCCTACTAACTCATTACTTATGGTCAAAGCCATATCCCTAACTTGGGAGAAAGCAAAAGGGTCTAGCTGGGAAGCCACCCACCCACTATCTACTTCTTCGGGCTTTTCTGCCTGCAGGTTTTGAACGTAGTGAGGGTCCCGTAGCCTCTTTCTGATCTCTCACCAGAATGTCGGGTCTAGACATTCCGCAAACTTCTGTACTTTCTCTCGATTCGACAAACTTCCTGCAAGTTTGTCTGCTTCAAATTCAAACTCCATATTAAACGAAGTAAGCTTTTGTAGCTGCTCTTCTCCTATACCAGAGAACCTAGCCTTCAACAGATCTAAATTCTCCAGTGCTCCTATTTCTAAATCCCTAATCGACGGGAACGAATCAAACATCTCTTTCTCAAAGGCGGCCCAACTATAGCCTCTTGTAGATGGCAAATGATGTGCCAGGAGTCGAGAGGTCTCAAACTCCATTTGAATCATTGCTAGAATGATAAAAGATTCATCTAACTTCCAGCCCTTGACTTTCCCATATTGTAGGATAGCCGCCATCCATTCCCGTAGATTTCCAGGATCTAGACGGTTGAATGCGGGGAGCCTTCGTTTCGACGTATCCTTGTCTAATTCTTTCAAAGCACCTTTAGAGAACTCCGTCCAGGACTTCTTTATCGGTCTTTCTTCATCTGGCGCACCTGCCGCTACTGGGTCATTCGATATATGGGACATACTTGTTAACGGTCTTTCAAGAAATAAACTCGGGTTTAGTTCAAAAGAATAAAACTCTTCTTCCCGTAGGTCGAAGTCTGAATTGTATTCGGAGGGTAGAGATGATAACGGTGAAGAAAACGGTTCAATGTCTTCAGTTAAAATCTCTGGGGTTGCGTATGGGGTTTCTAACGCTTGGTTTCTAGGACCTTGCGTAGATCTTGTATCTCGGAAAGCTTCTCTCGGACTTCTGTCAAAAGAGAAACCGGGGTTTCTTAAATCGTTTGGGATAACTTGGGTAGCTTCTCTTCCTTGCGTAGAATTGCGCGTAGATCGAGAAGACTGACCAGCTCTCTGTACTTGAGCTGGGGTACTAGATGCTAAAGCCGTAAGACTATGTGTCTGTAGGACTTGTTTGCCAGCCGCTAGTGACATGCGAGTATTACGTCGCTGTGAACTAATCTTTCTGAGAGAAGTTCTTTTGGTTTTTGTTGTTTTTGTAGTTCTCGCCGTAGGGCTAAAACTACCGGAATTTCACAATATTTCGTTTGATACTGAATGTAATCTTATTTCCACCCCCTGCGGTGGTCACCAGATAATGGGCGAAGTATACCACTCAAGAGTCAACCTAATATCAGAGCTACGGGAGTAGCACCAACACCAAATCAACCCAAAAACTAGTAAACCTCCGTGTAAAGTCTATCAATAACTCTACACACCAGGAAAGATTGCAAGGGTGGACTGCTTGGCAAAGGTTACGCACAAGATCACAGTCTCAATATCATATGAAGTTCTTATGAAATCAATGTGTAACTGCAAGTGTAAAACACCACAGCTACGGGGACTCTAGGGTTTGTAGGGGCTCTGTTTATTGTCCAGTGGACTAAGTGGGACTATGAATTTCGTCTACGGTAAGACTAATTCGAACGATTGGAGACTATTGCCCTCGACGGACACGAAAACTAAGTCCTCGGCGGACACGAACGCTAAGACCCTCGACGGATCACGAAACAGTAATCAAGACCTCGGCGGCCTACGGACGGATAGTTCTCTAGTTTTGACCTCGACGGTCTCGTATAGTTCAAATCAAATCTTATCTTATCACTGCACAATGACAGGGCAAATCTCTCTCTATTGGTGTCAAGAGCAGTTACTCACGGGCAACCCACTCAGGACTTTCCTACGCACGGGTAGTACTTTTTTATCTACGGATACATGAGCTGCTTTTATACTACTTCTACGCTAGCTTTGTAATCCTATCTCTACTTGTTTCATCTCTAAAAATAATGCACTGTAGCTACGAATCCATGCGGAGTCTTATCGCTAGGGACTGCTACATGTGCAGAATCTTGTCTACGGAGCTTTTCCGTATTCGAATCATATGTTTTGGACCAATCTGGACCGTTCTTCATTCTTGTTTCAGCATGTAGAATGGACCTACATAGGCGTACCATATGGTATTTCCTGCCTACGGACCTTATCCTGTATTTCGACGTTATCAAATCATATGGACTTTGTGTGTCCAAGTAGTTCCAGCATATGGATCCAGAGTTCCGAATCGCCCTAGCACATGAACAGTGTGGACTCCAAGATCCGTTGTTCATTCCTGCCTGGTTCCTGGGTACTCTATCTGTGATCTGGGATCTGTATCATGTCTTTTTGTCTTTTCCTCAGATCGGGACTCGATCTACGGTCATATCAAATTTCTCCTAGTCTGTGTGGTCCAATGTCCGATTTCTTGTCAACTAAATCCCCCGTAGAAGTAGGTACTCCTAGTATGAAGGTCTTTTGACTTTGTTAAGTTCTGCTACGAACGGTTCTGTGAAGACTACAAGTCTTCTAATAGTACAATCCCTTGATATGCCAGTGCATAGTAGAATGTAGAGAGTAGAACTCGGTGGATTACCGCTTAAGTCCTCTGCTCATAGTGTTCTACAGGTTTCGAACGGTCATACAGTTTTCTGACACGATCTACGGCTCTCTCTAACTGGTCTAGCTGCGCCTACGGCACATCCTACTAGCGGCACTAGCTTTAACTAGCAATTCGGGCTCACTCTAGTTCTTAATACGATAAATATCGCTCCGTAGCACTGTTTTAAAGTGCAAAAAGAACCTTGTAGCATAGTCAACTAAGTCGCATTAACGCTAAAAGGGCGATTAGAAGACTTAGACAGATTTAAAAGAAAAGAGATCACTTACAATTGGGGGAGGAGACCCCGCATCGTCAGAGCTCTCAGCAAAGACCACTTTTGACCGTTTAGGCTGAGAAGGGCCGGCCGTAGGAGGTTTGGGAGCCTAGAACACAATAAGAAAAACAAATGAGACAATTCCACAGAAACATACCTTTTCGTTTTTGAACTGGCTTTGAGGGACCAGCAACCGGAAGTGTAGAGGGACTAGCTTCAGATGAACCGAAAGCAGGTTGAACATTTGCTGTCTGGGGCGAACCCATGACAACATCCTGGGAGCGTGTAGCTACCACAGGAGGAACCAGAAGTGAGGGTAAAGGAAGCTACAGTGAAAGCTGAGCATCCAAGAAAGAGAAATGAATAGAAGAACTTACTGTAGACAGAAGAGTTGATTAGGGAGCATTCGGAAGATAGAATTCTGGGGGCTCAGAATCAAAATCAAACTGCTATGAAAATGATAAGTAAGAAAAATGCAGTTAGAAAGAAGTGCTTACATCAAGGACAGCGAGTAGATTGGTGAACTCAGATTCCCCATACATTCACTCATCTCCCGGTACTTTCCAGTCGTCAGCGAGAAAGGAGAGTGTAGCCATAATCTGCAAAGCAGGGGAGATCCACATCTCGTTGCAAAAACACATGATTTGTCGGTAAAGGTCGTTCTATGGTGACATTAGATTAGCCCCAAAAGAACTAAGGATCAAGAAAAACGTACCAGAAAAGAGCTATTCTTCCAGAATTCCACAAACAGTTGTGGTTCCTCAGTCACTTTTGCGATCAGGCGATTGTTGAGGTTGCTGATCCAAGTATAAAGATATTGGAGGTTGGCCTCCAAAGCATCAAGAATTATGGGTGATGGGACGTAAGGTTCTGGCGCTGGGGCCTTCCCTTTGCCTTTATCTTGCTTAGACGGCATTTAGAAATGATCTACGGCATCACGTTAGTATGTGACACTGTTAATGTGACTTAGTTGACTATGCTACAAGGTTCTTTTTGCACTTTAAACGGTGCTACGGAGCGATATTTATCGTATTAAGAACTAGAGTGAGCCTGAATTGCTAGTTAAAGCTAGTGTCGCTAGTAGAATGTGCCGTAGGCGCAACTAGACCAGTTAGAGAGAGCCATAGATCGTGTCAGAAAACTGTATGACTGTTCAAAACCTGTAGAACACTATGAGCAGAGGACTTAAGTGGTAATTCACCAAGTTCTACTCTCTACATTCTATTATGCACTGGCATATCAAGGGATTGTACTATTAGAAAACTTGTAGTCTTCACAGAACTGTTTGTAGCAGAACTTAACAAAGTCTAAAGACCTTCATAATAGGAGTACCTACTTCTACAGGGGATTTAGTTGACAAGAAATCGGACATAGGACCATGCAGACTAGGAGAAATTTGATATGACTGTAGATCGAGTCCTGATCTGAGGAAAAGACAAAAAGACATGATACAGATCCCAGATCACAGATAGAGTACCTAGGAACCAGGCAGGGATGAACAATGGATCTCAGAGTCTGCGCTGTTCATGTGCTATGGGAGTTTGGAACTGTGGATCCATATGCTGGAACCACTTGGACACACAAAGTCCATATGATTTGATAACATCGAAATGCAGGATAAGGTCCGTAGGCAGGAATTACCATATGGTACGCCTATGTAGGTCCATTCTACATGCTGAAACAAGAATGAAGAATGGTCCAGATTGGTCCAAAACATATGATTCGAATACAGAAAAGCTCCCTAGACAAGATTCTGCACATGTAATGGTCCCTAGCAATAAGATTTCGCATGGATTCGTAGCTACGGTGCATTATTTTTAGAGATGAAACAAGTAGAGATAGGATTACAAAGCTAGCATAGAAGTAGTATAAAAGCAGCTCATGTATCCGTAGATAAAAAAAGTACTACCTGTGCGTAGGAAAGTCCTGAGTGAGTTTCCCATGAGTCACTGCTCTTGACAATCGATAGAGAGATTTTGCCCTGTCTTTGTGCAGTGATACGATAAGATTTGATTTGAACTATATGAGACCGTCAAGGTCAAACTAGAGAACTATCCATCCGTAGGCCGCCGAGGTCTTGATTACTGTTTCGTGATCCGTCAAGGGTCTTAGCATTTGTGTCCGCCGAGGATTTAGTTTTTGTGTCCATCGAGGGCAATAGTCTCCAATCGTTTGAATTAGTCTTACTGTAGACGAAATTCACAGTCCCACTTAGTCCACTGGACAATAAATAGAGCCCCTACAAACCCTAGAATTCCCGTAGCTGTGGTGTTTCACACTTACAGTTGCACATTGATTTTATAAGACCTTCATACGATATTGAGACTGTGATCTTGTGCATAACCTTTGCCAAGCACTCTACCCTTGCAATCTTTCCTGGTGTGTAGAGTTATTGATAGACTTTACACGGAGGTTTACTAGTTTTTGGGTTGATTTGGTGTTGGTGCTACTCCTGTAGCTCTGATATTAGGTTGACTCGTGAGTGGTATACTTTGCCCATTAATGTCATTGGCCTCTATTCATCGGTTAGTCTCTTAGCGAGAACTTGTATGGTTCGGCGCATGGAATCCGATCCTCAATCCTATCTGAGAGCACTAGCTCTCTCTGACCTGTCCGAAGACAGCCTCTCTCTGTTGCTTGCACATGTTCGGACACCTCTCCGATCACTCGCACTTGACTTCATCTTGTCCTTGGTCTTGGGCGTGTGTTTTACTTCTCTCCGTAGCATCCGCTTGGTCCGTATGAACCACTAGCGCTCAACACTTCAGCGCGCCTTTCTCTAAGTCTGTCTTTGTTTGAGAGCACTAATAACACTGTGTAGCACCACTAAATATGGCTAGCAAACACACCTCAAGCATGAAGTGTGCAAACCAAAACCACACCAAGAAGCGTATACACAAGTGTAAGGGGTGGAGGTCGGTATTCGTAAGGCTTTAGTTTTCACTAAGAGGCACCAAGAAAGATAGAATATGTGAGGTCTTTGGTTTTATAGTAGTTTCAATCAAGGTTCTTTCACTACAAGAGTGACAATATGATTCACAAATCCCAAAATTTGATATCTGACTTTTCAACAAAGTTTTTACAAGTCTTCACCGAAGTTCAGTTCCAAGTTCAATATCCAAACTAGACAATAGCAATTCAAATTCAATATAAGTCCAAATTGACTTCAATATCCAGAGTTCAATTCCAAGACAATATGCCAATACCAAATTCAATTGCAATAATCTAATCTATCTTTCCAAACACAGAACACCAACTTCAGTGAAGAGTGGGGCAAAGGTCAAATCTCGAGCGAATCCTAGTAGGTGAACTGCGTCTCCACTTGTAGGTTGCTGGGGAAAATCCCTCTTTCCTGCCCTCCTTATATACGGTTTTTCTAATAAATAATATTAAAAGTCCAAAATGTGTATGAAACTGGTAAATAATAATGAAATCCCTTTCAGTCGAACAGAAACTCGCTTAATCGGGTATAATACAAGAGTTTTATGTGTAGAAGTGCCAAATAGAATATTAAACTGAATATCTGTTCCTTGTTTCCTGGTTGCGATGTAGGGACTTGACTTCGCCAAAGCACCCGACATATCCGCATTTTCCTATTTTCCTAGAGAACGAGTCCCTGTTTCGGGCATATCCATTCTTCCTGTTCCTGTTCTATTCCTTTTTGGAGAAGATCTAGCCTCAATTCTAGGCCCTGTCTCCAAGGTTTCTTTCTTGAAATCAAATACCACGTGCACTTCACTGAAGTCCGTGTTTCCTTGGTTTTTCTGAGAAATCCCTATCCTTTCTGTTTTCCATTTGTGAGAATTGGATATTCCTTCCTTTATCCTTGTTTGGATTTCTATATCCGAGAATTCCATATATCTGAGCAGTCCAACCAGACTTCGTTGAAGTTTCAATAAAGTGTATAATAAAATCCCTATGTTTGCTATGAGCATTCCAGGAGTAAGGCGAGGCCTTCCAATAAAAGAACGAAGGTTTTTAAATGGCTGCTTCCCGAAGTTCATACAGTTTTCTGAACTTCAGCAAAGTCTCTCATCTTTCCTAATTTTATACAGTTTGTACGGATAAAGTCTCTTGTAGAGGCTCATACTTTAACTAGAAGTGCAGGCTCACTCTAGTCCTATTAATCCCATAATTTATAACTCATAAGTGTTAAAATTGTACAAATATGCATCTTTAAGGTCTTTTCCGATTTATATCATGATAGCGCTCGCTCTCTCTCTTCAGGAGTCTGTTTAAGACTTCATCCCTCTTAGCTACGAGTCCAGTACTGAAGCATAAGCCTCAACCTAATATCCCTTAATCACTTTGTGCATAATAGACTACAGAGAGTGGCCTTTCTGAATAGTGACCGCTCACGTAGTGTCTTACAGTTTTCAGGCTAGCTCTATGGGATGCTCTCTAGCTGTTTCTCAGCCGTACTAGTGTACTCTACTAGTGGCCATAAGCTTTAACTAGCAGCTCAGGCTCACTCTAGTTCTCATACAATGTCTATATTGTTCCAAAGCACTTAGTATATGTGCTGAAATGGACATAATGTAGCGTAGATGTCAAAAGTCACATTAGCGTGTGTTTATTGGAGCTCTTAATGTCCACCTAAGAAATGGTTAGCATAGGCTCCTAAGATATAAAATAAGATAGCTCACCTCCCTCTCCTTCTTCTTGGAGATTCAGACCTTGAGAGCATCCTTAGATGCATCCTTCATCTTGACGTTGCCATTCTGGAGAGAATAATTAGCGAAGAGAAATACAGAAGAGCTAGTAGAGGGTTTACCTTGTTATTGGCAGTCTCACTATCAGAGACTTCAATAGCAGGAACAGAAGTAGAAGAACTAGCTCCCTAAATTGGTCATTTGAGATCATAAACAACAAGGAAGAAAACATAGAGAGACTCACAGCTTTACGCTTTTGAGAAGCGACCTTGTGCCGGATGGCTTGCATCTCCACAATAAAGGTCCTAGCCTCCTCGAAGTACGAAAGGTTCTTGAGCTTGAACTCATCCACATTGAAGCGGACCATGTTGAAGCTGAACAAGTACAAGTCGTATGCGGTATCGTCCTTAGCTACAGGAGAACTTTGCAGCCTTGGGCCAGTCTGTCATAATAATGAGCTAGCATTCGGAACCAGGACAGAGAATGACCATACCAGAGCATCAAGGATGTTCTGAGAGAACAGCTTGGCAAGTGTAGGTGAAGATCGATCTGAACCTGAGCGTAACAATACAACATGAGTCAAAGCTCCTCAACCGGACACAATAATAGTGAAAGGATGTATATTATACCTGAGTGTAACAATACAATGTGAGTCAAAGCTAAGGTATAATAGTCTGTGAGAAGAATAAAGAGATATTCTTGAGAGTGACTACAGCAGGTAGTCTTAGCAGCTAAGAGGTTTCCACTACAGATGGAAAGATGACCAGAGGCTTCACTACAGGTGAAGGGAGTAGAACTGATAATGATTGAGGTAGACTATCTACATCTTATATACTGAGTCCAGTAGGTAAATATAGATAAGACTGTATGGTCTGTACTGCTGCAGATTGCTGCGCACGACTGTGGTCAACTGCGGAATGATAGTAGTAAGAGGTGTGCATATGGGATGGTGGTAACAATCATAAAGTAAAGATAGAAGAGAAGATGTAATAAATATTCCAACACTTCCCCTCAAACCTTTGATAGTCCTAAACAAGTAGCAAAGTGTTTGACCTTTAATGATGGCAGAGCTTTCGTGAATATGTCTGCTGTCATGTTTTCTGTGGGGCAATAGATAAGGTGAATCTTCTTTTCATCGATAACATAGTGAATGAAATGGTATCTGATGTCGATATGCTTGGTACGTGCATGGAATTGATCATCCTTGGAGAGTGCTATCATGCTCTGGTTGTCCGAAAGTAGCGTTAGTGGGGGAAGGTGAGTAAGGAATGTATTGGGGTGATTGAGGTGAGTCAATGGTGATTGGCTCTTCCTGTGTGTCCCCTTTGCCTGGTTTCCTGATGTTTGTCCATTTATCACTGGATGTTCCCCATCCATTGTTGTTGTCCTGAGTTTCCTTCCAATGTTGTGCATTTGTGAACCAACTATTTCCTCCCCATCCGTCATTGTTCCAATTTGGAGAGGTTGCTCCTGCATTCCTTTCCCAATCTCTGATCCTTTCTTTCTTCCTTTCCATTCTTCTTCTGGCACGCCTTTGGTTTCGTTTCCTGTTCCTATTAGATTGATTTCGAATAGCTCCCCTATGAGGTTGCAAATCCATATGGCCTCTTTGGCTGCGTGTGTCAAAGTGACGTACTCTGCTTCTGTTGTGCTGAGAGAAACAATTTCTTGTCTCTTGCTGCTCCATGATACAGCTCCCCCGTTCAATATGAATACATAACCGGAGATCGCATGGCGGTCACTGTTGGACATTCCATCCGCATCAGCATACCTGATGGGCAGAGTTGTAGTGTCGTTGCTGGTAGGACCGAAAGTGAGCCATAGGTGTCTGGTTCCGATGAGATATTGATAAACTCGTTGAAGGGCTTTCCAATGTATAACTCCTGGGTTTTTGGAGTAGCGTGCAAGTTGTGAGACAGAGAAAGTGATGTCTGGGCAAGTAGCAATAGAGAGGTATTGAAGAGCTCCTAATGCTTCAGTGTATGGTTTGTTCTTCATATATAGGATATCTTCTCTGCTGGTGGGAATTGCTGCTATAGCAAGATTGACTGATGGATCAAAAGGAATTGATAATGGTTTGAGGTTTTCAAAACCATATCGTTAATGTGACTTAGTTGACTATGCTACAAGGTTCTTTTTGCACTTTAAACGGTGCTACGGAGCGATATTTATCGTATTAAGAACTAGAGTGAGCCCGAATTGCTAGTTAAAGCTAGTGCCACTAGTAGAATGTGCCATAGGCGCAGCTAGACCAGTTAGAGAGAGCCATAGATCGTGTCAGAAAACTGTATGACCGTTCAAAACCTGTAGAACACTATGAGCAGAGGACTTAAGCGGTAATTCACCAAGTTCTACTCTCTACATTCTACTATGCACTGGCATATCAAGGGATTGTACTATTAGAAGACTTGTAGTCTTCACAGAACCGTTCGTAGCAGAACTTAACGGAGTCAAAAGACCTTCATACTAGGAGTACCTACTTCTATGGGGGATTTAGTTGACAAGAAATCGGACATTGGACCACACAGACTAGGAGAAATTTGATATGACCGTAGATCGAGTCCCGATCTGAGGAAAAGACAAAAAGACATGATACAGATCCCAGATCACAGATAGAGTACCTAGGAACCAGGCAGGAATGAACAACGGATCTTGGAGTCCACGCTGTTCATGTGCTATGGCAATTCGGAACTCTGGATCCATATGCTGGAACTACTTGGACACACAAAGTCCATATGATTTGATAACATCGAAATGCAGGATAAGGTCCATAGGCAGGAAATACCATATGGTACGCCTATGTAGGTCCATTCTACATGCTGAAACAAGAATGAAGAACGGTCCAGATTGGTCCAAAACATATGATTCAAATACGGAAAAGCTCCATAGACAAGATTCTGCACATGTAGCAGTCCCTAGCGATAAGACTCCGCATGGATTCGTAGCTATGGTGCATTATTTTTAGAGATGAAACAAGTAGAGATAGGATTACAAAGCTAGCATAGAAGTAGTATAAAAGCAGCTCATGTATCCGTAGATAAAAAAGTACTACCCGTGCATAGGAAAGTCCTGAGTGGGTTGCCCGTGAGTAACTGCTCTTGACACCAATAGAGAGATTTGCCCTGTCTTTGTGCAGTGAAACGATAAGATTTGATTTGAACCATACGAGACCGTCGAGGTCAAAAACTAGAGAACTATCCATCCGTAGGCCGCCGAGGTCTTGATTACTGTTTCGTGATCCGTCAAGGGTCTTAGCGTTCGTGTCCGCCGAGGACTTAGTTTTCGTGTCCGTCGAGGGCAATAGTCTCCAATCGTTCGAATTAGTCTTACCGTAGACGAAATTCATAGTCCCACTTAGTCCACTGGACAATAAACAGAGCCCCTACAAACCCTAGAATCCCCATAGCTGTGGTGTTTTACACTTGCAGTTACACATTGATTTCATAAGAACTTCATATGATACTAAGACTATGATCTTGTGCGTAACCTTTGCCAAGCAGTCCACCCTTGCAATCTTTCCTGGTGTGTAGAGTTATTGATAGACTTTACACGGAGGTTTACTAGTTTTTGGGTTGATTTGGTGTTGGTGCTACTCCCGTAGCTCTGATATTAGGTTGACTCTTGAGTGGTATTCTTCACCCATTAGCGGAGAGCAAGGAGAGCCAGGTTGTTTCATGACAGGAAGCTCAAACGTGGGTCGAGAAACTTTTTGAATTGCCCACTCCCGTGGGACCGTTGCCTCACATGATCGTGAGTAAAATATCACATGCTCAGAAAGGCTGCACCTTGTTTTTGACAGTTTGGCCGCAGAGACATACGAACTACAACAACGATGAGCAGTGGCAGATAGACCTGTAACCGGTCCTATATGACGATGACAAGCATGTATATAGGGACCTGTAAAACGGAGTTTGAATTTGGCTGAAAGAGCTTACCATCGAGTGATCACCGGTCTGCCTTCAGCCGTTCCCCATAAGGCGACTGCCAAATTGGGCGACAGCGCAAATGTGTAGACAATGCATGCGATGTCAGTCAGAGTCGAATTCTGGCCATTTTGACTCAAAGGGTGCATCCAGTTAACAGTAATGCCTCTTAAAGTCCATCCAGGACCATGCCACCATGCCACCAATCAACTATGGAGAACACGGACTGTAAAGCATACACGAAAGCAACGAGGGTGTTCTGAATTCTTCAGCTCAGCATGCATCACTTCTCAAACTCCTAATTCCGATACATTGAACCTGACCGAGTCCTTGTCATTGGTCTAAAATAGCACAGGGAAAAGCGGGTACTCTATGAGGTATATTATACTTCGTGCTAGCCCAGGACTTGTTGCAAGAGTTGGGAAAACCTCAAGAGCCGAGAGCTTCCATGGGAAGATATCTCGAGTTCCAGCAGTTGGTACGGGTCAATTGCCAGTTGGTCGAAAGGAAGCTTGCGTGTTTGCGAAGATGTGTGTAGATTTCAAACACTGTTGAATGGGAGTTGCCTTGATGCTCAGGTTTTTGTGTTAGGAGTGAATAGGAGAATTCAGGGTGATTATGTATTTGGATTGCATATTGATAGATGTATATGGGTGGTACAATGGCCGAAAGAAAAAGATGGAGTGAGATGGATAGCTGAACCAACGAGCTCAAGCGCTCTCCAAGCGCTCGCTCCCAATTTGGCAGTCACCTTATGGGGAACGGGTGAAGTTGGAATGGGTGATCAGTCGATGGTAAGCTCTTTCAGCCAAATTTAAACTCCGTTTTACAGGCCCTTCTATACATGCTTGTCATCGTCACAGAAGGGTCGGTGACAGGCCTAAGTGGCAGATACTCTCCCCTGGTCTACTGGATTTTTGGAACGCGGGAAATTTTCGATTTCCAAGATCCAACCTTTCAAGCCAACACTTCAGTTGCTGAATTCAAGGAGTCAATAGCACGACGACTAGTGATGCCGATGTTCAGTTCGGTCCGGTTCACCCACCACTTTTCCCGAACCCCGAACCCGAACCCCCTACCAAGTCCCCGAACCTGGACTGAACTCGGACTGCACCATCCGAACAGGTTCGAGAACAGTTCGAACCTGTTCAAACCTCAGTATATATAAAGTGTTTTTCTGTCAATAATTTCAATGATTTTGGTCAAAAAATAATACTTCTCACCTTGTTCAAGCCTCTGTGAGCCTTATGATACAGCAATCATGGTGCAATAGCCGTTCTGGAGGTCGCACTTGGTGAAGGAGATGACTGTCACATTTAGTCACACCTTCCTAATCCTGCTGATGAACTGATCGACAACTGATAAGAGCCGTCCGAGAGCCCGTTGATGCTCCCAAATAGGGTCATTGTATATTTACCTTCCCAGGAGAAGTTGTTCAGGCCCTACCAACCCCAAAGTCAACTTTTTTTCATCAAATTCTGAGGCCTTGTACTTTCAAGGTTCGAACCAGGTTCGGACCACCTCCAGACACCTGAACCTCGAACCTGAACCTCCTCCAACTCGCCGAACCTGAACAAGAACCGGACCCGAACCTTATGTTCGGTTCGGCGGTTCGGTGTTCGCACCGTGGTTCAGAACCGAACATCGGCATCACTAACGACGACATGGCATAGAAACCTCTATAAATGACAGTGGTCAACTCTTTTTTGTCAATGTGCCAGTGGAAAATCGTCTTGACTCTGCCGCTCTCTTTACTCGACTCAACGACGAAAATCTCCTGAAGAACCGGGAACCGCTCATCAGAATCGCCAGCCTTCAAGATCTGTTCGAGGAGAGTTCGCCTAATAACAAAAATGTCCACTTCATCTACATCCCTCCGAAGTTGCCTTCCGGTGCGTTGTGATTCCTTTTAAATTCCGTCCGTCATGGCTCTAATACTCTCCATAAGGAGGAAGGAAGCGTCCCAATCCCGTGTCGGTGTCAGATATCCCGCCTGAACGAGACCTCAAGAAGATGCGAGCTTACTCCGATACACCATCCCTTCTTGCGACACCATCTCGTTATCAGGCCGCTCAGTGCATCCCGACCGCTCGCCTAATTTACGACGACCGCCCCGGGCCAGACTACGGCGTCGCTCCAATAGCTTTGCTCTACCCCCCTTACGGAGATTTTCTTGACGCCTGCGCCAAACCCCTCCCTAAAGAATTCGAAGCTATTGACTTGATCGCTATGATGCGGGAAGTTGACGCCCTTGTAGTCATAGCGGCGGGCTTCCACAAGGACGAGGACGAAAGGAACAATCAGTTTATAGATGCTCTCAATCGCATTTTTCAGTGCTATCACGATCGTAGCGAGCCGCTCGCACCTATGTCCCGGGCCATCATCGCGCAGAAGCGTACTACTGATGGGCACACCTCGGGGCCTATAACAGACAGAGCCTTGGAGGTCAAGTGCAGCACTGGAAATGCGACCTCGAACGGTGAAGTACAGATCGCGTTGTATGTTCACAATATCAATGCGTCTGCTCAAGAACGGTGTCCAAAATTATTTGAACGTTATCGGGTGCCTACCCTGGCTATGACCCTCATCGGTGAGAAGCGATTCCATCCCACTATCACATTATGCCAATATGTTGTGTGCTTTGGGGGACCAGGCCCCTCTTTGCAGTTCTTCGGCATGGTGCAGCTGAACAAGATGCCTCGTCAAGTTGCGCTGACGCCTTCATTTCGATTGGTCCAATGTCCTGGTGATGGAGGTGGATACGCCTGCGGTCGAGTCGACTCTCCATTATATCGAGCGTTTGCCGCGGCTCTCGTGCTTTGCAAGAGAATAACTAAGGATATGAAAGATTGGATGAATGCCGCTGACTCAGATACGAACGCTCCCATTATTCCTATCCAAAATTACACTTTACCAGCGATTTCTCAGATTGGAGATGTCCGCTTCCAAATCGAATCTAAACTCGGTCTCGACCACGGCCCATCTTATGTCTACCTTGCCCGAACGGAACAAGGCAGAGATGTCGTGGTGAAGTTCTCAGAGCAATACTGCCAGGTTCTTCACAATTTCTGTGCAGAGAAGGGGATGGCTCCCAAGCTCCTTGGTTATGAGAATTTACCCGGAGGGTGGATTGGGGTTGTGATGGGGTACCTCCCAGATTCTCATCCATTGGCCGACCCTAGGTTTACTTCGGAGGAGAAGCAAAAGATGTGCGATAAATTAAAGGCATGTGCTCGGGCGATGCATGATAACGGATACGTCCATGGAGACCTGCGGGAGACCAACGTTATCGGTGTGAAGGAAGGTACTGTTTGGATTATTGACTTTGATTGGGGAGGGGAGGATGGGAAGGCGGAGTATCCACATGCGAGTTTGAACGAGCACTTGTTGGATAAAGATCAGAAGGATCTTGTTATCAGGCGGGCTCATGACGAGAGGGTTTTGCGGACTACTATCGCTCGGATTTTGGGATCATGAAATTGTTTTTTTGCGTCGAGGCATAGTCGTCGAGATTGCTTTGAATAAAAGAAATCCAAAACAAACATGTCTACACGAATTCTATGATCTCTGTGGTCCCGCCACCGGAGATGTGTACGGATAATGTGAACGCGACTATGATTAGGTGGGCTTTGATGTATCAGTTCTTGGGCGAATCTACGACTACTACAGGCCCCTGACCGAGGGCCTTTTATCGTTGCTTCGTTTCCATCTCATTCATTCATCAAGGATTCCTCTTCTTCAGAACGATCACATACGTTGAAGAGGCGATACGAGAAGTTGTCGAAGGCCCATCGTACGAACAAAATCCTATCCGGTTTTTTAGTTTTGGATCTAGCGTTGGTGGCTGGGTTGGATATGTCTAGTGCGGAGGCGTTTGTTCGTGTGCATAGGTTATTGAGACAAAAGGGGATCACGATGGTGCTTTGTGGGTTTGGAGTCGATAGTGAGATGGGTAGGGCGTTGAGGAGTGTGGAAGTGCTTGAGGCGGAGGGTGTTGAGTTGTTTGAAGGGTTTGGGGATGCGATCGAGTGTGAGTTTCCAGCGAGTTTTCATGGATCTTGGCGTTCTGATGGACCCTCGATTTAGGGACGGAGAATTGTTATTTGAGAGCGTGGTTCAGAGCACAGAAAGAGCTAGTGCTTCCGTTCGGTGCATTTTCATGATATCTTTCATGGATTTAGTGCTCATGTCAAGGACAGCTTTACCTGGAAGGCAAGACACAGATCCACTTTCTCCTGGTTCTCACACTAGCGCTGCAACATCCCCTCGTCGATCCCATTTAAATGACGTTGGGTTTAGGACGATCGCGAACGGTTCGTGGCTCTATCAATGACTCTCGTCGGAAAGACTGTTTACTGACCCCCCTTTTTTCTTCGATAGATATTCCGCCACCAGCTACCGCCGAGGCGCATCCGGAACCTTACAACACCCTTGTCAAAGTCTTCTCATCCTTCGGTGGTATCAGTTCTGACGATATCCTCACCTTAATGACGTACCTCCAACGGATGTCTCTTCCTGAAGGCCACGTTCTTTGGAAGCAAGGGGACGAGTCGGATGGGCTGTATTTCATCGAAAGTGGTGTTTTGAGAGCATCTTATTGCTTCTCCATGCACAGTCCGGTTGTGGAGGAATCGATGGTGTCCGGTACGCTTGCGGGAGAGTTGTCGGCGTTGAGTGATTTAGAGAGGAATGCGACTGTTTGGGTGGAGAGAGATGCGGTTGTGTGGAAGTTGAGTAGAGGGGAGTTCGTGAGGCTGGAGAGGGAGAATCTGGGACTTGACATGGTTGTGTTTAGGATGGTATTGAGATGTGAGGACTATTTTTTTTGCTCTTGTTAATTTCTATCTCTCATTATTTTTTTCTTCTAGCTGCGAAGGTGGATCATGATATTTTGTTGTCTGCTTTGGCGACCAGACAGTAGAGATGTCTGTTTATACTATAGAGTAAAATCGGTCTAGAGGCGGTGCTGACATTAACGCTTTCGAGTATACTCATCTGAAGGGCACCATATATATACTTTCTAGAGGATTCATGTAAGTTGGTATCTAGAGAATGATTGGCTGATATGACTACGGTACTGAAGAAACTCAGGTACAGATAGATCATAGATGGATACGGACCGGCACCCGTCAATTACCCCCACGTCAATGAATTCATCCGCACAGCAGAAACGGTTCGACATCTCTCGTCCATGCTGTGCGCTCCAAAGGCCATTCCAGACCTTGAACTGTCACATATACTCCACTTTCATCATAAACCAGCATACAAATTCGCCGTTTTCGGCTTAATTCTCGTCGAACGACTCATTTATAACATACACCCATCCCACACCGCGGTTGTTCATCCCTCTCCCCCTTCTACACGTATCAAGCGAGGAATGTCGAAAGACCCGTGGCGCACCGGTGAGTTACACCTCCATCAGCCGACCATTGTGCTGCCGTCTCATGCGATTTCTTCCCCAAGAATGATCATTCCAAATTACATCCCACCGTTCATATGGAGATTCTGGTCTTCAAACATGTATGTCGCTGTCCGAGACTGCAACATTGTTATATTGATATGTGATCTCTCCTAGCGGCCGAAATGTAAACGGGTCTTTCCCGCCGCGTCTCCATGTATATGATGTGTACTCCGATACACTGTTCGAAGCCCGTCAAGAGGACGACATCTTGTATCGTTCCGTCTTTCATGATCTCAAACATTCCAACAAACTTTTCCCTCGCGTACGTTACGTGTTGGACGATGCTGAGCAGGCATTCAACTCTCTCCAGGACCGAGCTGAGCAAACTCTGAATGACATCATTCACCTTATCTACCACCCGTCTCAAACGACGACCACCAACTCCAAGATAACCGTTAACCGTGAAAACTTCCTTGCTCTCACCAAATTCTTATCTTTCGTCCGCTTTCGCAATAGTTCCAAGTACAGTGAAGTCGTCGACAGTCTAGGGCAGAATCAAGAACCATTCCGACGTAACGTCAATTCGGAACAGGAACTTCCCCATCGTCGAACACGCAGTGGGCAGATCATACACACCTATAATGACTTCATTCAACAAATGCGATACGAGTTTCTTTTGAAGACGTTTATCAAATTCCTTCAAGCTGATTCTTTCCGCATATCGAAAGGAATGTCGAGTCTGATGAACATATATTCTAATGCGCTTCACGATATGTCTATGTCTCCCCCGATTCGCGCAGACCCATGGTTGGAGGCTTTCGATATTCATTGTTGGAAGTTTTGCAGGGAGGCAGAGGTTTCTTTTGGTGTGTCCTCCGCGGAAGATGGGCAAGAATTTATTTTACCGGAAACTTGCTTCGTGGCGCTGGACGAGGCTATTGGATGTGACGTCGGAGACAGACAACAGGATGACTCGTAGGTCCTCTCCTGGTAGAACAGTTCGCAGATACTGACAATAACGCCCAACTCATCGATAGATCAGAGCCGGCTGATGTCTTTTTCCCCATCTCGCCAACGCTTGCGTTGTACATGCTGTGTGGAGGAGAAGATTCACCTCAACGCTTCAATTATGCTATTGACGTGGGTGAAGAGCTTTACTCTGATGTCCACCTTCGAAACGCGACTGTCCTTTCGACTATTCCTTACAACCGAAGTCATATGCGGAGACAGTTCAGGTCTTTTGATTACTCTGCCCCACCAGAAGAGTTGAAGTCGTTGGTGGTCACACCTGTGGACTCGCAGTTTCCATCCGCACCTCCATCTCCAGATTTGAAGGATCAAAATACTGTCAGAGGACCAAGAATCTATTTCTCTTCCCTGTCGTCAATCGCGCGGTCGATT
The DNA here is from genome assembly GCF_018924745.1 of Marasmius oreades. Taxonomy (NCBI): domain Eukaryota; kingdom Fungi; phylum Basidiomycota; class Agaricomycetes; order Agaricales; family Marasmiaceae; genus Marasmius; species Marasmius oreades. The sequence goes on from NC_057333.1 coordinate 1,130,299, forward strand.
TCTTCTTATGACTTATCGAGAGCCCGTTGGATGGCCGATAGATATGTGGATTATAGTCATCTGAAGAACAAGTGCAGGCAGATGTTTTTGATGGAAGGGGTCACGAAGATGCTTGCAGTCAAAGGGGACCTGATGGTTGTTGACCTGACGGACGAGGTGAGACTCGCAGAACACTAAAGTTCTGGGCATGATACTGATCCTTCTTCTAGGTGAAGATTATTGGGAAAGACCCGGTTGCGTGCGGTGCGTTCAGTGATGTATGGACCGGCAAGTGGTACGATAAAGTGGAAATGCGGGAACATCGCGTACGTATGGTGTTGCTAATGGGCTGAAATATACTAATTCGCCGATAATGCAGGTGGCTATCAAGTATCTCCGACAGGTCATGGTACAGAATGTCAGGGAAAAGCTACTCAAGGTCTGGATGGTTTCGGGGTGGTTTTCTTCTTGCAACCCACAAGACTGATCCATATCCCAGCGTTTGCAAGAAGAAATCCACATCTGGCACCAACTTAGTCACCGGAACCTCGCAACATTATATGGACTTGTACAGACCTCTACAAGTATTGGAATGGTCTCGTTATGGTGCGATAATGGGACTATTTGTCAGTATATCAAGAAGAATAGTAGGGTTGACAAGCTCAAGTTGGTAAGCTGAAAGTCAAGGGTGAGCTATAACGTGCTAATTCTATGGTCGCGCTGCCTAGCTAATCCAAATCGCGTCTGGAATATCTTACCTGCATCATTTCGTGCCACCCGTCGTGCATGGTGACCTGAAAGCGGCAAGTTCTTTTCTCGCTCCCTCTGTCAACGTCGCGCTGATCGTACGTTAGGGAAATATTCTAATCGATACCGACGGACATGCGATCATTACAGACTTCGGATTATCTAAAGCCATGGAAACGATGTCTGATTCTTGTCAGGGGCCGGTATCTACATCGTTCTTCGCCGGGTCCACGCGGTGGATGGCACCAGAGTTGATACAAGGTCTCATTGAAGTCGAGGCGAACACAAAGTTGCCACAGGTGACGACCTTCAGCGATGTATACGCATTTGGGTCGGTTTGTCTTGAGGTAAGTCCCCTTTTATTCCCAGTGCGTCGACTTGGTGATTCATGGACAAACTCGAGGTCATAACGGGTGAATTACCATACCCTCGCCGAACGAATGACTACCAAGTTACGGTGGATATTTTACAAGGCGTGAAACCTTCCCGTGGTGCTTCTGCGATAAGTTGCGAGCTGTTGGGAGTCAAACAGCAGGTTACGGGGGAGGGGGAGGATAGTCTGTTTACCTTCTTGGATCGGTGTTGGGATGCTGTGCCGTTTTTACGGCCGAAGATGGAGGAAGTGGTTGGTTTTTTTGTGGGATTGGATCCCTAGGTATGAACGTTAGGTTTTCCCGCTCTTTAAGCTTGACGACCCGTATGAACCGCCATGATGGTTTGCATGTTTATCCGATGTACCTATTCTGAATCATCACACTTTGTATTACAGTATCATCATGTTGTTTTATGTAAATCCATGTCATTGAAGTCTGTTTTAGCGGTACTACCTATACTAAGTCATTTTGTTCCATTGTTTTTGTGTGGAATTACCCGTGGAGGCAGGAGAGTGCACATGGTGATCCGGTGCTGATGCTGCGCACCCTACGTACATAGCAATAGCGGAGGCGGACTCAGATACGAGACTACGCGTCATGAATAAGTATTTGAATGGAGCTGGAGCTGCCACCATGGTTGCCACCCCGTTTTAATACCGTTTTGAAACGCTGTTCAGAACCACCACCACCCTCCCATCGTCGACATATACCCCCACGGCTTAGCCTCTGTTTCGACGAAACGTTGATTACATGTATCCACCGCGACCTGTATATTCCTCTACGAAACCCTCTACACCAGCTACAGGACAGTGGGTTACGAATGTCAATCTCAACCTCGATGACGATGATTCACGACGTCGACCAAATCTTACGAGAACACCCAGTCCAACACCGAGCGAGTTGAAAGAGATGAAGTCAGGTGCAATAGACTGGAAAACAATGGGAAACTGGAGGTTCTGGATCCGGAAAGAATGGGCTTGTGCGTCGATTGCTTTACTTTGAACTTCTTGTTCCCTGTTTATTTACCTTCATTTTCATTTTCATTTCAGGGTACTATGTCATCGTCGTAGTTATTCTCGTCCTCGCCGCTTTGATCACTATTTACCACAAAAACATCGTTGACTGGCTTGAGCCTGCAACGCGTTGGCTAAAAAAGTACGTCTTGGATCGGGCCTACTACCGCGACGATTCTCTCGACTTAAGATCTTATATTACGTTTAGGACGAGTTGGGGATGGATAGTGCCCATTCTGGTGTTGTTCGTGATCTCATTTCCTCCTGTATGTACTCTCCTTTTTTAGTTGATCGTGGTCGTTAACCACTGATGACCGACTCACCAGCTATTTGGACATGAAATTGTGGCAGTACTTTGTGGACTGGTATGGGGACTATGGATTGGGTTCGGTATCGTTGCCGCAGGAACGTTCCTCGGTGAAATTGGGAATTTCTAGTACGCAACTCCCCTTCTCCAAGTTCAGGTGCTAACAGCCTCGTCATAGTGCCTTCAGATATTGTTGTGCTGCACGAAGTGAGAAGTTGGAGAAGACCAAGATCTCATACGCCTGTTTGGCCAAAGTTGTGCGTGAGGGTGGATTCAAGATCGCCCTCATTGTCCGTTCGAGTGCAATTCCGGGGCACTGTACGTTTGCGACTCTCATTTATGTTTTTTTCTTCTTTTTCCTGACCGGTTGATTGTTTCAAGTTACCACCGCCATTTTCGCCACCTGTGGAATGAACATCTTCGTTTTTTCGCTCGCTGCAATACTTTCTATGCCCAAGCAGCTAGTTACCGTATACCTTGGTGTTCTTCTGGAAGACAAGCAGACTGAAGGCAACCAGTCTCGTATCATCTCGCGTGTTGTTCTCGCCATCACTTTTCTCATCACAGCCGCATCCGCCTGGTACGTTCATCGGGAGATGGATAAGGTGAAACCCGAGATCATATATCAGAGGAGGAAAGCGCGGTTCGTCCTCAAGATTTGCCCCTTGATTTTTGGTGACTGATTTTGCGTACAGCCAAGCTAAACTCGCTCGCGCAACCACACTACACGGTAATGATAGCACAGACTCTCAGATCTTCGACGCGAACGGATCCGAAACCCATATTCTTCTTACTTCATCCTTGAATAGAGATCCTACCAAGGTTCATGCACCTCAACCGCATCGGTACCCTTTAACCAATTCGTATGGGTATTCCAAAGCAGATGAAGACCTCGAGTCGCAGGAAAGCGCATCAGAGGCCTTGGAATCTAGGAACCCCTATCATTTCCCGGGGACAAGACAAAGCATTGACGTGCCATGGGAAACAGGAGGATATGCTCAACAGGCAAGACAACCGACCTTCCCTCCTCCCGGCATCAGCCTATCACCTCAGCCGGAAGAGCAGCAGTGGGGTCAGCCTCATGCAGTATATTCAAGCCAATCCCCAGCTTTACCTCCATCGCATCCACAATCTTCGTCTCAACTACCCACTGGTAGCACCCCCTCCCCCTTTTCCACAGTCCCCCCTTACTCAACTCCCTCTCATCATGTTTATGAACCGACTGGTACGTCATATCACACGGCAATGGCAAGCGAGTCTATGGATGATGGGTATTATGCTTCGGTGCAAATTCCTCATTCCGGCAATCGTAGGGATGTGTCAAACGTGTCTGAAGTGAACATTCCTGGTGGACATTCGGGCCAACCGCGGAGATCGCCTCCTAGTTATTCGGTTGACCTGAGATAACTGCTCATCATCAACGTCCGGCTGCCAATTGCGGACTCTAAACCCTGGACATTCGTTTTAATTTTATTCTAGCGACATCCGGACTGTGTATCTTCTTGTAGCTACCCTAAAACTCATCACCTTTGTTAATATCATGTTACTCTGATGTTGTTTTCATATGTTGCATGGACGCTTCTGACCTGTGCGTGAAGGCAACTGATCAAGGTGTGCAAGTATGATTTCCCTGGATCCCATTAGTCCAGCAATGAGAGAAATCAAATTTTTAATCCACGGACGATATGCTAACCGGGATTGAGCACTGGCGGAAGGTAACGTTTAGCAATTTTGAGAAGTAATAATTCGTAGGCTCAGGGTAGCAATCTGGCGTGTAGATACGACATACCGATCGGTATATTGCAGTGCGCCTCAAGTGCAGCGGAATCCCTAAGCAGGGCCTCAAGCTTCAAAGTCAATGTCCACTCGTAATACCTACCGCCGAGTTTTCCATGGAACTTCTACTGCCCCGTTCCCGGCGCCATTCTTGCCATCAATACTCATACCTTGAATTTATGGTCCCAACTGGACATTTGAACGACTTTTCACTCGGCGCCGAAAAGTGTGGACAGATCTTTCTCGATCGGAACTTCAAACAAAGATTAATGAGGAATTAAGACGCTGATCTCTTACAATTAGAATATGAATACATCTGAAGTACGCTTGAACACGAGGGCCGAAGCAGAACAATACAACAGTTTCATCACGGACGGTACACTGGAGGAGGTTCAGTATCGTACGCTGTCAAAGAATATGTGCGTTCAGCAAACCAAAGAACCAGTAGTAGTAATAGAATGTGGAGCTATTACCTGTTACAGGTCTCACACTGACTATGGATGTACAGTTCAAAATATGGTCAGCTTCCCGGAAAGTCGTTCGAAAAGGCCTCATACCTGTCACAGGAAATACAACCCCTAGGACGTGCCAGTGAGTGACCGAATAACCAGAGAAGTGACCACGAACGACTCACTAGTTTCCTCGCAATATGTGGCAGGTGGTTGCGGTGGTGTACATATCTCAGGGAAAGGTCGACGATAGCGACGGATAAGTATGCCGATGATGGCGAGACCTACAAGCGTCCCTATAACGGCCCCGATTGTTTGACCTACTTGAGAACGACTACTGCTAGTGGACGCGCCGCCGGAAGCGCCACTGATTGTAGGTACTCTAGATGGAGGATGACAGTTTTCAACAATTAGCTCCAACCGCGGGTGCACTTTTGAAACATTTGGAGAATAGCTCACCCGAACTCGGAAGTGGTGGCGGTCCTGTCAAGCATCATCTAGCAGTTCAGTGATAGATCCGGGGGAAGTTTTATCAAGTCACTGACGATAGGAAATCAACGTTGACGACCGCATAATCGATTAGGATCGAATGACCAGAGGGACTGCCTACGCCAGCCTCGAGGGTCAAATTGTGGGTCGAAGTCGACAGAGAGGATGCAGAGAATAACAGCTTGTCATATATATACGATGAATTGGAATTTCCGGAAACGTTATACGCCACCGGTGATTGCGAGTCGAGCGTGATGGTGAGTGAGCCTTGCGTTGCGGCTGGAGCAAGGATTCCAAACAACCAGATAGCGGAACCTGCCACAAGCACAAGATTGGATTGAAGGTAAAGTTCTGGAAATCTCAAATGCAGAACTTGAGGACGAACCTGTGAATTGCAATCGCATAGTCGCGCCGTCGTCGTCGTTAGTATGCCAGGTTCCATTAAGGGCGTGCCCTGAGTCTGGTTGGGGGTTGCATTTGGAGCAGGAATTGGCAAGCCAGTTTCCAGCGAATGTAAACTCAACGCTTGAATCGTCAATGGTTCTGTTTACCGCGGCAGCTGTCTGGGGGGCGAGTCGCAGGAGATTTGCTGCGACAAGGAGGAATAAAAGGCTGGCAGGGGCCATGGGTCAAGAGAAAGAGAAAGAGAGCCGTGGACGAGACGGGAACTGGGACGGCTCAGGTGTCGAAAAGCACGACATATATAGATTCCGTGACAGACAAAATCAGTTCCACCTGCGATTTGAACAAGGTCGCAGTCATGCAGACAAGTTCGACAGAGTCGCCGCGGAATTGGAGAGGTTCAGAGCATTGGCTGATGAGGTGAAATCGTGTAGACATTTCTTCGAGTCCGCAGAAGCGCCTAGTAAAACTCCATTGCACGAAAAGTCCTCAGCCCCTCAACATCCTTAGCAATGCAGTAAACCTGCAATGGACCCAGCCAGCCCTTTTTTCAGCCGCGGGCTTTCAGACAGCTCTAGACAAGTCCGAAGTACTAGTACCGCTTCATGAAGGAAGCCAGTGCACATCAAGAGACATTCGTTGTGATAATTCAATCGAATGTGGCGTAGTGTCAAGAGTGAGAGAGGACGGGAACGTTGGTCAGGGATCGTGATAGCGCTTGTCGTGAGTCGGCCTCGCGAATGCGTCGGTTTTTGTCGGCCTTGGCGGGCGGCGACGATCACGCCATTTAAGTTCTGAAGATATGCAATGCCATCCAGAAAAGCACTTTGGATTGGGAAATAAACGGAGAGTAGAAACAAATATTCTGTGCTTATCCTCCTACCAATAAGACGGGGTTCAAGCATCTGAGCACCGTGGAAACATAGTGATTGAGTCGATGATACAAGACCTTTCGTAAAATTTGCAACCCCCTCAATTGTCCAAAGAATAACCAACATCGCGTGTCGTCTGTTGAAGAAGGAGTAACCTGTCGAGCATGGCTTTGCCTCGTTCATCCAGCTGGTCTCTGAAACGTTCTTCTTGCATCCAGGTCAAGCCATGTTGCAAGATATTCCGTGCACGACCAGCACCCTTCCTAGCATCGCCGATCGTTGCATGGAGAGTGGCGCGCTTACATTCATGATCGTATGTCGCGCAATGGAGGATATTTGAGTTGTAGAAAACGGTTTCTCCAGCTAGATTGATATTTTTATCGAGTCATGGGCCGCTCTGGAAGAAAATGGAAAGAAAAACTTACGTTGAAGAGTCACCCGGATGGCGCCAGGCATATCCAACGGATTCGCGGGAGGATCCATGGTATTTGAATGTTTTCGTTGCTCGTCGGTACGGGTTTTCAGATGAGAACCAGGTACAATATATAAGCAAGAATCTTCGTAAAGAGCACTGCATGGGGACACATCAATACCTAGGTGACGACTGATCATGAATTGCGAAATGAGCTTGACCTATTCCATTGAACCTGCCAGCGCCAGAAGAAACGATATGGAATTATCAAGACTTGAGCGAATGAACACTTACACCACCATTCCATGCTGCTAATGCTTTGCGCTCTTCGTCCTCAGTTGCATCTCCTTTCACGTCGTCACGGTGCCATCGAAGAGCAAACTTGTGCGATTCGGGATTGATTAATAAGTTGAAAAGTTCTTTTCGTGTAGGTAGATAAGTAAAATGATGAGTATATCTTAACGATCACTCACCCATCTGCATATCCTTGTCCTCGCACTGTAACAGCTCCTTCGCAGCACCAACGAGGGTATCAGAGGAGTACCATTTGGCAAAAACACTCGCTGGTGGGCCCAAGTCAGGATGCATGAGGTGCTGGACTCCCCATGAGTCGGGGTTGTCGCTGTCGAATGGTGGAAATTGCTTTCCAACTACACGACGATGAGGCCAGTGACCATTTCTTGTCCGGCCCACCACGGTATCGCAAGCAGTCCGAAGCTTTTCAAGGTCATCGGTAGAAACGAGATTGGGCACTATCACGAAACCTTGAGAGTCGTAAATCTCTTTAATGAATGACATGGTAGCAGTCCAAAGGGCACCTACCGTCATATGATGATGGTGGTAGCGCTCAAAAAGACGTGGAACGCGTGTGAAGTTTATATGCGTGCTCAGATATCGATTGACATGTTGCTTACAACACGACCAGGATATGTAGTGGGGTAGATTATATATATGGAGGTGTACTTATGTATGTATGTAATAGGATATGCAGACATGCCAACCACCCTGAATACTCAACCTCTAAGCATACGAAATTAAATAACCAGACCATCTTATCTACCAAGCCGGCTTGCTGATCTGCTGCCCTCGGGCACAAAGTCCACAGGAGCAATGGTAGGACTCCAACCTTCTTCAGGAGGGCGCCTGTCTCCGTCTGAGCGTATCAGTCTCGCAACGGAAGCGGTATGTCGGTGATCTTGTCGTGGTGCATTCGAATGGGGATTTTGGTTGCGCGGATCGGAGGGTGTACCCGGCCGACGAATATCCTGATGATCCTCTTCCTCGTCAGAGCTTAGCTCGAAGTCTGCTGCGGCAGCTATCTCGGACAGTATCCCCCGATTGAGCGAAGCAGAGGAGGGCTGGTCAAGACCGTAAACGTCGTATTTGGATCTTTGATAGCCGCTACGGTGAGCATTTCCAGGTAAACCGTTGGGAGGTGCTGAAGCCATCGATGGATGTTTCAATTCGTCTGGGAGGAACAAGTAGAAGTACGCTACGGCCATGCATGCTCCACCAACGACGTCGACGAGGTAATGATGGGTAAGATACATGGTGGCCCAGTATAAAACGCCGGTATAACCCCATGCATACTTGGTTGTCTGAGGAAAGAAGTGGGAGAGGAATAACGCTGCCAACGTTGCAGCTCCGGAATGCAGACTGGGGAATGCACCAAAAACCAAAGGCGAGTTGGTGAAAGCAAGGGTGTATCCATTTGAATGGAACAACTTGTCGATCCTGAGGAGACCTCCCGGTGAACCCTTCACGTCATATGTAGCTGGCGTGAGCCCGTAGACCAACTCATACCACGGCGCAGCGCATGGGAAGACCAGCTGAATCAAGACACCGGAGAGCATTAAATAGCCCAGAGTCCTCGACCACAGATGCAATACGGTTTTGTGGCGGAATAGCCATATGAAAGCTGCAAGAATGAAGGGGAGGGAGTAATGTAACACGCCGTAGGGAAGCCACGCAACGACATCGAGTAGGGGATGCGTGAAGCGGGTGAGGACGTCGCTAATGTTCGCACCATAGAGAACGGATTCCAATGTCGGTAACAATACAACAGAGATATTCGGCCTCCAGCCTGGCGGTATGAACCTCGAGCTGAAGAAGGAGAGCAGGTAAGTGAATACTGGTATGGCAGGAATGAGGAACTGGGAAGTCAAGGGTATGAATAGGCCAATGGTGAATAGAGCCACGACAGCAATCTTTAGAATGATAACGATCGGGAGGATATAGAGCCAGAATGCGGCGAGAAGGGTATGGAATGCATAGGTTGAATCAGACCAGGTGAATTTGTGCTGCTGTAATTTGTGCAAACCAAGTTTGGGATTGATAGTCTTGTCCAAACGGCCGACAGCAGATATGAACGCCCGCTTCAACATATGAAGCATGTCCATTACCGCCATGACCCCTTCGTAGAGGAGGAAGGATTGTTGGGAGGTGTCACCTAATGTGACATTGCGTGACCAACTTGTTTTGACGCGTGGCGGATTGGGACTTTCTTTCCTTACCCCTCTCAGTCTCAGCCACGATGAGCTTGGGCTCATCTCAAATTTTCGAAAAACTCACGGCAGGTACTCTTCGTGAAACCCTTCGAGATCTGGGTGTTAAGAAATGGGGATCCCTTAAACGAGATGAAATGCTTGCGGAATTACAAAAACTCGCTGGGGATGACGAAACTTGTACGGCTTCCTCGCTATCATCTAGGTGGTTTAAACTAATATATATGAATAGCACACGTAGAGGAAAACGAAGAGGAAGAAAGTCCGATAACCTCCAAGTCGAGAACAGCCACAAAACCACGAAAATCCCTGAGTGCGCCAGGCACCTCGCAGAAACGAAAAGCACCTCAAGCCTCGGAAGAAATGGACTCCATCTCTACTGCACCTGCTACAAGGAGCTCACGGCGCAAGGCCAACGAAAGTGTAGTCGGTAAAACGCGAACTACGAGGAGCAGAGCTGTGTTTACTCAACCTCCCCGGAAAGTTGTTGAAAATGGTTCAAGTACTAGTAAAAGAAAACGGGGTCAGCCGTCTGCAACTGACAGTGAGGTCGACATTGAGCAGGCGGACGAAGAGGATCAGAAGCAACCCGCGAAGAGGACGCGCCAGGCGGTCACTATTTCTTCCTCCCGCAATGCGCGCTCTCAGGATGAACCTTCCACTCGCACCACACGTAGTAAAGGTCCCGTTACCAGCGAGAGTATAAGTTCTACTCCTCGTACTACCCGCGCTAGTGCGGCGAGAAAAGAATCCCCTAACAGGATCAGAAGTACTCATCCAAGAGGAACAGCTCGTGACAGTATCAGTTTACCCTCCCGTGTAGCTAGGCCACGAGCTACAAATACGCGCATGGACGTTGATGAATCGGCATCAACATCTCGTGCGCTTCGATCTCATGCAGCCGTTTCTTCTCCAGTCCGCGTAACTCGTGCTCGGCCCCAGCCACAAGAAGCCCAACTTTCAACTCGTGCTGGCTCGCGCACAAAAACATATGTGTCACGGGAGGCTCGTGAAGCTCGTCGACGGAGTCGTAGCGCCGCGTCCGCATCAGAAGCTGAATTTGATTCAGACGGCGTCGACGATGCTGACGTTCCTGTGCCTTCCTCAGAGGAAGAGGAGGAAGCGGGGGAAGAGAGCGACGAGGAAGAAGAGGATTTACAGACTAAGAAAAGAGGGAACAGAAATGCGAGAGCAAACTCTGCACCTGAGCCGGAACCAAAGAGGGGGAGAGGCAGACCACGCAAAACGAACGATGAACCTGCTCCAGGACCAAAGAAGGGTAGAGGCAGACCACGAAAATCGAACGATGAACCTTCCCCGGGACCAAAGAGGGGTAAGGGTAGACCACGCAAGACAACACCAGCTACACATGTCGATGCAGACACTGGAGCAGTTGCTACGCCTACTCGTCCAGTCGGCAACAGGACGATCAAGAAACCCAACCCATACCCGACATACGCCAGTCCTGTAGCAGCAAAAGGTGAACACGTTGCAAGGAACAAGAATGTGAGTGCCAGAGGGCATCCCAGGCCTGCCGCACGGGGTCGTGCTGGCATTATTCGCACACAACAATCTGCACGTAGGGATAAAGGCAAAGGCAAGCAGGAATTCAAACACAAGTTTGATGGTGTAGAAATTCCAGGCCTTTCCTATAAGATTCAAGTCGCAGATGAGGAGGAGGGAGAGGATGATGGGGACTATGACCTTGATCCTGAACACAATCATGAAGGAGCGGGTAGTGCTGAGGGAGGGGATAAAGTAGGCCTGGAAGGAGGGGTTAGTGGTAGCCATGGCGGTGAGAGTGACTCAATTTAGTGCATGTGCAACGCCCTGAGAATGAAACAGAAGAAGCAGATAAGGCCTCAAACGAACCTGAAAAGAATGAACACGTTGAGCGTGAGGTTGAGTCTTCAGATGGTGAATGGGCTCTTTCACTAGCCGACAAGGTTATTACCAGCAATGGCAGTAGTATTCCTAATCAGCAAGAACACATTCCAACCTCTCAGCATCCCGGAGAAACGTTTCAACCCGACACCGGTTCCAATGACGAGGAGATGCCAGACGCACCTTCCGATTTCGCAATCCCCGAACCACGACCCGAGACGGAAGAGCCCACTTCAGAACGGGTTGAGGGCACTACCATTGATACTGGAATGGATATCGATGTTGATATTCGTATTGCTGACGAGGACGTTGAACATGAGGAGATCGCTGCGGATGAGACTGTCAATAACCTTCCCGTCGAAAACGATCTCGACGTACTGCAAACCACCCAAAGCGTTGACGGAGAGGCCGAGAAGGAAAACCATCTGGACGAAAAGGAGGTTGTGCCCCTACCTCATGTCGAAATGGCAGTCGACCATGCGATGACCGAACTTTCCACCCGAGAGCCAGTGGCAGACGAAGGTAACTCAGTTCCTCATGTCGAAACTGGGACCGAGCAGACCTTTGAGGATCCCCAGAACAAGGACCAGACGGAACACGAGACTCAAGATCAAGAGGTTGCTCGTGTCCATACATTTGGTAACACTAGACAAGAAGACGAGGGGCAAGGCACACATCGGGAAGTTCAGCAGGATGAACGTCAGGACGTTCAACAAGATTTACAACAGGACGTTCAGCAGGATGTTCAACTCGATGTTCAACAGGATACCAACGACAACAACGGCGAAGCGAGTAAGAACCACATTTTGATCGTCCGGCAAAAGAACCGTAACTAAGTCTCCCTCAGCCACCATCGACAAAGCTAATGTTCAGAAACCAACAGAACAAGCTCTATCAGAATCTGACAACATCAGTAATGGTAAGTGAGATGTTCTGATCAACTTCTAGTTGTTTTACCCCCATCTGACTCACGAACCATTCGCTGTAGACTCGGTCCCAGCCGGATATGATTTAGCCTCACTCCACTCACGTCCCGACCCCGGAGAAGTTGAATATGACAACGAACCAGGTGAAGATGAACCAACGTCATCGACTATTCCAACCCATGTGTCGTCCAATATCTTTCCGTCTCTTTCTGACCTTCACTCGCGTCCTAAACCTGGTGAACAAGAAGAGTTTGGTGAAGATGAGAACGAGTACGGCGAAGAGCCGAACCCCCCGTTAACGGACGCTGTCAATGATGTTTATGTCGGTGAAGGAAGCCCAAGGATGGAAACTGAGATTTACGATCTCGATGAGGAGTACGAGGAAGCCGAAGTCGGTCAACTCGCGTCTGCAGGTGCAACTCCTGAAGCGTTCAATGGGTTTGGTGATGAAGCCTTTGTCGAGCGAGAGGAGCCAAGTACAGAGGGTGATTTGGAAGACATGATGAACATCCACGCCAGTGCCAGTGCGAGCGTGGACCTTTTGGATGGCGAGGATGGAACAATGCAGTTCGAATCTCGGGGTGTGTCTATCGAAGAAGGGACTGTCGATGACGGTATCAGTGTTGGTACTGGACAGAGGGCTCTGGTCGATGATGGGTCGATGTACCTGAACGAAGATGCCTTTGCCATGGACGCTGAAGAAACCTCAATGACAGGTGTCGCCGGTGGCCATGTAGGTCAATCCAGCACAAGTGGTGGAGCTCTGCCTGGTGTGGATATCGCTGTCGCCACCACCTTCAGCGCCGCTACCATGACCACTCAAGGCTCCTACATCTAATTTTATGTGTATATATCATCTTGGTAAGGTTCAAATGATCGTCTATTGACCAACCCGTTGCACAGATAAAAATGATTGGGGTCGTTTTGTTTTCACTTCGTACATGCCCTCCCTATCCCAGCTCTTACTTTCGCTTTAGCTGGGGTTTTTTTGACTCTCAGCTTCCCTTTGGTGCTGCCTCCTACGTGCCCTGTGGCCTATCTTGTTATATTCCATGATTCTTTTGAGACCCACATATGTTTTCTGAATCGACTGAAAAACCTCACCATATCGCACTAAATCTTTGACTGTCGTTACAAAATATACACTCACGAATCATCCATGTTATGTAAAGATAAAGATAAGTATAGCGTCCGGGTATACCTATACAAATGGTGTTTTCCTCTCTTCCGTTGACTTCTACGGCCATCGTTCTCTTTCCCTCGTATTCACTCAGGGAATGCAATCTTGAGGGCAGCGTCGAAGTCGGCGATGATATCCCTAATATCTTCGATCCCAACAGACACCTGGGATGGGAGACAACGGGTCAGTTTCGGAACGAAAAAATCTTCCAAAAGGAAAGGGGGCTCACCCGGATCAGATCAGGTGTAACGCCAGAATCTTTCTGTTCAGCTTCCGTAAGCTGAGAGTGTGTCGTAGAGGCCGGATGGATGACCAGAGTCTTTGCATCGCCGACGTTGGCCAAATGACTAGCGAGCTTGAGACTATCAACAGTCTTGCTGGCGACAGCAGCGTCACCTTTCACACCGAAAGTGAGCACACCACCGTAGTAATCTTTACGGAGAAGTTTTTTGGCCATCGCATGAGATTCGTGGTTAGGCAAGCCGAGGTATGAGACCCAGGCGACTTTGGGGTGTTTTTCGAGCCACCTTGGGAAACATTCGTCAGAATCTGCATCGTGTAGGAAAGGGTGAGTAAGAGAATGAAACATACTGCGCGAACTGCAGAGCATTGTTGCTGTGTCTCTCTCCTCGGAGACTGAGGGTTTCTAGTCCTTGAAGGAGTAGGAATGCCCCAAATGGGTTCAAAGCAGGTCCAACATCGCGGAGGATCTGGTTAGAAATCATTTCTCAGAATTCATCCGATGTTGAGGTTTAAGTGCGATAAATAATTCACCTCCGTGCGGACTTTGACACCAAAAGCAGCAGGACCAAATGTGTCGGCAAAGATGAGTCCGTGGTAGCCCTCAGAGGGTTCAGTAAATCCAGGGAATTTACCGCTCTTCTTCCAATCGAATTTACCTGAGATACGATAAATGAGCGGGATACGTGAGGGAGAGTAGAAGGCCATACCACCGTCAACGATGACACCACCGATAGTCGTTCCGTGACCGCCGATCCACTTAGTAGCGCTGTGAACGACAATGTCGGCACCGAGGTCAATGGGTTTGCACAGCCAGCCTATGGAGAAGAGATCGACGGTTTACTTGATCATCTAGACAAAGAGGGGGGTGGACATTTCATTACCTGCCAAACCGAATGTGTTGTCCACGATGAGAGGAATATTATTCTCGTGAGCGACCTGGGTAGGCGGAAACATTAGATCTCGAGAGAAACGATCCCGAAAAAAATACCATTCGAGTGTACCTTTGCCAAAGCAGGAATATCGAAAACATGGAATTTGGGGTTTGTGACACTTTCGATATAGATTGCCTTGGTCTTCTCATCGATCGCCTTCGCGAACGACTGAGGGTCGAGGTCTGTAACCCATTTCACACCAATGTTGTACTTCTTGAAGGTGACTGCAAACCAGGTTAGCCCATTTTTACAACCTCATTAGTATTTGTATACCTTTGAATTGATTGTAGGTCTTGTGGTGGTTGAGTGTGAGCTACGTTGTGATTGAATGGGAGTGTCCTTTCACTTACTCCACCGTAAAGTAAAGAACTGAGAGAGGCCGATGAGTGGACGTTTGAGAACGGTACGGAAATTGTAGCTCACCTCGACACAATGTTGTCGCCTGCACTCGCGATCGCAGAGATGGCCATGAACTGGGCTGCTTGTCCCGATGCAGCAGCGACAGCCCCAACTCCTCCTTCCAAAGCGGCCATACGATCCTCAAAGACGGTCTGAGATTATTCCGTCAGAAAATGCAGAGGTGCCGATAAAGTAACGACGACATACGACTGTAGGGTTTCCAATACGAGAGTAGATGTTTCCAGTAGCCCTATGAAACGAATTCATAAACTGGTTTGGCGATCCCCAATAGATAAGCAATCACCTCAAACCAAACAGATCTGCTCCATGCTAGTACGCATAGTTAATAGATTCAGGGATAACACAAGGGAATCAAAGAGAAACTTACTTCAGAATTGTTGAAAACGAAGGAGGTCGAGGCGTAGATCGGTACTGCTCGTGCCTACGAGAAGTCAACAAACGGAAGACTCGACGGAAATCGATCCAGCACTAACATTGGTAGCCGAATCAGGCTGCTGTCCACCGTGAAGTTGGATTGTGTCGTATTCAGGTGCTCTGGAGTGTCATCTCAGTAAACATTCAGCGATAACTGAGTAATGCAGTCTGAACTAACTTATGGAATTGTTCGGCCATTTGAGATGATGGTGATGAAGGAGAGAGAGAACAAGATTATCGATTCATTTTTTCCCTGGGTGAGATGTCTCATGGAGAAAGATGGCGTGCTTGGGAGGGCGTAGGGGTCTCAACTGATTATCACGCCACCTGACTCCGTCTGGGCACTGGGCAACGTTTGCCTGACCTCCGATGTGCGCCACTTCCTTGCTGCTCACACACCATATATAAACCTTTTGTCGTATGTGATGGCCGCGGTGCTGTAGAGTTGAAGAGAAGTCAAGTGAAGAACCAAGAAGTTCTATTATTGCCTAAACACAATTTACGATTCTTCAAATACCGGAAGTAATCCTACCAACGGCTGCGAGATGTCACGGTACGTTGCATTGAAGGTGTCGTCGCACCAATTGCAGCTTGGTTGAAAGAGTGCGGACCCATCGAACCGTTAAAAGCAGAACGCGTGAGAGTCTACTTCAGGTAAATTTGTTCGACAGATTTGAGACTTGGTGGACAACTGAAGTTGATCCTGAAAGAGAGCGGCGTGGCGTTCGTGATGACAGACCGTAAAGGGAATTCAAGTGATGGCGCCGAAAAATTAGAATACCTCACTGAGCTGACTCAGAGTCTCAGACCCACTCAGTCTCCAAACGCTGGCCCTCTTGCATCTTCTATGCACCACGAAAGGTATTTCCGGGCCCGTGTATCACGATTTCCTGCAAAAATAATAACCCTACGGACGGCTTCCACGACAAAATTACCCTCACTTCCATCTACGGGGTCCACGATGACCATGACAAGTAATAGGGATAGGCGCCCGTTCGACGCTTACGATCAGAGGACCAGTAGAACTTTAGAAGGGTATGGCGAGAATACTGGAATAACGCGAACATTAGTTACATGGCCGAGGGAAGCAGGAGGGAAACGCACCATCGTGATCTGTCAACGTTGGTGTAACACCCTAGCCTAGTTTGCAACTACAAGACCAAGCTTCGTAAACGACCGTATCCTACCGTCAACTTTTCAACACCTGTCGTTTTGGGTTTCGAACGAAACGATGGTGAATCTTCTTTCTCCGCCTCCAATCTCGAAATATTTTTCGGCGAAGGGTACTTGATATTGACCGTTTGCAGGGGAAGTTCAGGTTGTGGAAGTTCAAAAAAAAAGTCATTATCGAAGAATTGATGCCGAGACGCCCGATCACCCGCACCCACAGGCTATAACATACTCCACCACTCTATACTTAGTGCTTGGTAATACAAGCTTTTCTTTAAAAGCGGTCTACGATAACTGTTACCTCTCGCATCGACCTGCAGGCAAATGTCTCTTCTTCAAGTTCTTGACTGTCTTCGCCATTCTCCGTTCCCGGGCATGAAGTCACAGATTACTAGTCTGATGACCACTGGTATAAGTAAGACGATTCATCAGCAAAGAATGAATTGTATTCCCCATGACGCACATCGGCGCTATATAATCTTTCGAACCCTTGTCTCTGGGTCTCACGCAACTCCCAACACCACCATGACCACAGAAGATTCATTCCAGCTATTCCCTACACCTTCCCTATCCCCCTCACAGATAAGCCCTCACGTCCTCCCGGGCATCAACCCAGCTTCTACGGAGAGTTTGAAACGAGTCTTGGAGGACAATCAAAAAACACATCACATCTTTTTCAACAACAAGGGGTTTCACAAGTGAGCTATTACTGTTCCTCGCGATCATCTCGTCTCTGACCCTCCTTTTGCCAGTCACATAGCTCATCGTGTTCTTGCAGTATGGGCTCTTGGAGCAGACAAGGAGGTGATACAGACTTCATACGAACGCGATTCGGAGTATCAGAGACCTGCGTTTGAATCTCCAGAGCCAATTACAAATGAGAATTTCAATGATCATCTTGGGGATGAAAGGTCCGTATAACTTGCATATGGGGGTAAGAAGTACCCACTATTCAAATCTCACATTCCCTTAATAGATTCTATAATGCCTATCTAAAATATTTCACCCACGAACTGGAAGCCAACAAAAACTCCGTCGGAACTGTCCTCGAGGAACAAATCTTTTCATCGTCTCGGAACTTTGGGTCCAAGAGCAAGTCAGGGAACCATCCGGAGATGTTGAATCGTCTCTTAGCCGGTCTGGTGCACCCGATGATCCATACGGGCTATGGATACGAGTTCGCGATACCTGGGATAGTTGCTGAAGGTAAGAACTACGGCCATCTCTATTGTATACGAGTCAATCTCACGACGTTTTATTGAAGGGCTTGCACAAGCCGCGGTCCATGCAGCTTCAAGTAGCTCGTTAATCCCACCTTCAGTGTTCACCTCCGATCCTGTTCCTTCCGTCAGCTCGCTCTCCTCTCGGATACATTCATTCACTTTTGGAAGGAAACTGAGTAATGAAACTGTTTCGCGGGATTCTACTACGGGTATACACGCATTCACAACCGTCTCCCGAATCATCAAAGACTCTTCTATTCAATTGGAAATCATCAAACGCGCAACGGAGGAGCACTCGTTGTCGATGTATGAGGCTACGTTGGCTGAATCGGGGGAGAAGATTTACAAATATGTTCAGGAGTGGGCGAGTGGGTTCGATGGGAAGGATCATGAGGTTGTGAAGAAAAAAGTGGAAGAGTTGCAGTGGACGAACGCGTTATTGTACGCGGTGTCTGGATTGGAAGAGGGGGAAGATAAGAACTTGAAACCGAGTTTCAAAGCCGATTTTTTCAGGTGAGAGGTTGAATTTTGATTACTGAGTGAGTGAACCATGCTCAGACTCCCCTCATATAGGATGCACCTTGTCACGTCCTCGTTATTCTTACCCTCCCTTATCGCCTATCTTTCGCCTGCTTCCCAACACACCCTTTTACGAAGCTACTTTGCGATATGTCTCGTCTGGTGGGTTTCTCGAGGTAAAATGCCTCTCGATATCAAACGGTTCTATGAATCTACTTCCACCACCGCGGACCAGCTCGAATCAGCACCTTCCTCGGCACATAAAAATGCACTCGTGTCATCCAACCCGAATCCGAATCCGTGGTTGGCAGTTGTGAACCAAGCGATGAACCATCCTGATGATCATTTACCGAAGATTCAGAGAGCGTTGGGGCATTTTTCGACCTTATATGGGTCTAGGATGCCTGGGAGCGCAGAATTCAAGGATACAGAGCTTGAGGGTGCGGAGGTTTTGGATGGGACGTTCTTTGTGAGAGCTGCGATTTTGACGGCTGAGAGGATGGGGAGGGACAAGGGAGAAGGGGAGAGTTGGTGGGATTAGATTTCTGGGATGGGGTTGTTGTGACCGGACGGTTTCGAATGTGGGTGGGATCGGGATCGATTTCGGAAACTTCAGTGTGTGATGTGTACCATAAATTTTCTTGTTGAATGTACAACTAAAAAGTCATGGAACGCGACGTCGCTGTACAATCGCCGATGCTCTCGACACCACTTCCTGAACCCAAGATAATCGCAGCTTGTTTCTGGTGATTGATCTTCACTATCGGAAGTATCTCCACCATTTCCCGACGATGACCAGTTATCTCTCAGAGACATATCGACCCACGAGTCCGTTCCATAGGCCTGATATATCCTGTTATTTTCGGGTGAATCTGTGGACGTACTAATGATCTTCAAGCGTGCGGGAAAGGGCATGAAGGAATAGATACTAACATTTCCGCAGGTTCTTCTTGACCCACGAAAACTTCGGGGTATAAATAATTGATTGGGCAGAGTGCTTTGCTTTTAAGGCGACGATGGTCCTTGGCGATTTCGACTCGATCCTATGCCTCTACTCCAAGCTTTTGGAATTCCATATCACTCCCAATCCTCTTATACGAGCACTTTCTTCCTTCTAGATAGATCGGATGTGCAGGTCCGGCTAGAGTGGATACTACTAAAGTCTTGGAAAACGATCGTCCGAGATTTGAAGAGAACGCGGATGATTTCGCTCGAGTTGTAGGGGGTGAGGACGCAAGAGTCTCGTGTATTACAGGATTGGGGTTCGTGGAACCAAATAGGGTACTTGAGCAATTGTATGTAAATGGTGTTCCTGTCGACCACGCATCCATTTTGACCATGTAAGCTACAACAGCACTTCCAGATTTCTACGCACCAAAGTAAGTCAAAGTTGTTCATCGCAGATGTGTACTGGATAGTTGTGTTTGCCATTTGCTGCTCGTTGATTTACTAGTATTACTATGCATTAGACTTTCAAGAACGCCCCTATGTTGTGACTCTTGTTTGTCTCCTCATCTGGTCCTCATCCATAATGTATACCCTAAGGTATCAATTCGGCGAAGGGGGAAGAACCATCTCTAGCCCATTTCCCGTTCCCATCAGCCCTGATGCCACTATTCATTCCCTTTTATCCGAGTTAACAACTCGAGTTTCGACTTGGGGGCAAGACCCATTTGTTGGAGCTCGCCACCCACCAGGCAAGATCAGCTTGTACAAGATGGTCTCCCAACCAAATGATGGACTTCTTGGATTTGATCCGATGGGACATTCGCCTCTGCAGCATCACTTTCGGGTCTCCCATTATTGGCCCTCTGCACCTGAAGCAGGAGAAGTCCATATCCTCGCCTATTTCCACTCTGAGACGCAGGAGGCTTTAAGTGCGTAGTACTCATTTTTTGGTCGCAAAATCTAACCACGCCATTAGCTGCCGCACCTGGAGATAGTGACCTTCTTCTTACGTTCAAAGTCGTGCTTCGCCGGGATGGAGACGAGGTCAAACCCGATTGGAAATCATTTTTCGACTCGAATCTGGATGAGTGTGAGGAGGACACAAATGCTCTTCCGTCAGAAATCAGCGATATTTTGGAGATGTCGAGGAAGCCATATGGCTGTTCCAAGCAGGAGGTAAGCATGGATGTTTCAGCCCGCGTCAGTCAATGACCTTCCTACTGGGTGGTGGAATGTTTTGTGACATTGCAAGGTTCATCCGAGGATGTCGACGTTCTAGAAGAGGTCTTGTCTGACGACGCAGAGGCGCAAGATTACTTTCCAGAAAATTTCGAAATGCACCACTGTTTCTCGGCTCTAAAGAGCATGCGTTATCTGCTATCAAAGGACCCAGGAGAAATCCTGTCCATCCACACAACGGTGGGTATTCTAATGGAAAGTTTCATGGCTCATTGGCGTCGTTGGGTGCCATCTGGCAGTCTTTTAACGTAGGTTGCACCCGAAGCCTGTTCACCTTTGTGGCAATCTGATCCATTTTCATACAGTGAAAAAGAGTTACCCCTATATTTTCTTCTTCAGGGTGTAAACTCAATATATTGCCACACTTTTCGCCCCGACTGGGCTTTTTCGACCAGCCTGCTGCCCCGTCTGTTGGTACAGTTCGACTCTTCTCGTAATCATGACGACGAGTGTGAGCTCCAGGTCCAGTTGCTATGCACTTTCAAGCTCGCACACCACCATGTCCCAGACGACAAGAAAAACAGGTTCTTTTTGATGGGTATCTTTATTACGAAGCAATGGAATGCATATCGTTGGGTTGTATACAAGAAGAAAGGTGAAAAAGTGCGTAGGGTTGTGCTCTTTCGAGTCCCTTCCGTTACCCAACCATTATTTCGCCTAGATAATCTTCCAGAAGAAACTTTATTATCTGAAAGATCCGCACGCACTTGCCTCTTTCATCCGTTTGGTGTATAACTATACATATTACGTCTACAACTTCGGTCCCATCGTCGAGGAGCAAGACGTCGATCGATTGGCCAGGGAAGTCCTGGAGAAATACCCTCGCACACTCGACGGGCCGGGGCACGATAACGGTGCGTGCCAGGAACTTGAGTCCACATTACTGGACTCTGGATACGCCATGGGCGGCGAAATAAAGAAGGGTGTTTTCCGGGTAAGGCTATCAACAGATATCGTTCGCTATGTTCACTCACTCATGACCGTATCTGGTCACGTTGTAAAGGTGCTACGCAAAGGAATGCCTTTCATCGCCAAGTTGGGACACCCTGACGAGCTGTCGTTCTTGCGTCATCTCTCCTCAACAGAATCAGCCCAGAAACATACCCTCGACCTTTTGGACACCTTGGAGTCCCGTCTGGGGCAACTGATGATCCTCCCCATGCATCATTGTCTCGATAAAATCGACATTGTCAACACTCCACTTATAGGCTGGACTATCCAACTACGTCGTCAACTTGTGGACGGTGTTGCATTCCTTCATAAACTTCACATTGCGCACCTAGACATCAAGCCTTCGAATATCGTCTACGACTTCAAAGCTCAACGTCTGTTTATCATTGACTTTGATGTTGCTGTCTGGTGCAATGACGCGGAAGCGAAGGTGAAAATAGGCTGGGGTACTGACGGCTGGACAGCACCGGAAGTTGCTCTCGATGAAGGCGAACCAATGCGAGCAGTAAACCCTATTAGGGTCGACTTGTGGTCCTGTGGGCGAGTCCTCAAATGGGTTGATCAGTTTAGAAAGCCATACGAAGTTGACGCCGATCTGACGCGGTTATCTCTTCTTCTCATGGACCAGCAACCAGAATACCGACCTCTCTTGCATGAAATGATCAATGAAGATCCAGGTTTTTGGTGTTCGGATCGCCTCACTCAAGCTCTTGACAGTCATTGTGAGAATGTTTCACGCTTGCGATCTTTGGAGAGCGTGTCAAGGTCAAGGACGACGAAATGATGAAGATCAAAATTCGTCCTCAAAGAGACTACGAGTTGACGAAGATTAGAACGTGTTTCGGGGTTTTCAGATGTTGAAACATCTCTGTGCCTTCCCCACATACTTTAGGTTCTATCATCTCGTCTTTCTCTGGAGCTTTGTCGGGCTTGGAGAAACTCTAATCGTTGTACTCTTCACTGTCTTGTGCGGACCCCTTCCTCTTCGCCGTACAAATCATAAAGCTCACCCATCTCTAATTCCGCGTACCCGTTTTCAACGCCCATTAATTTAATATGTTGGGCAGCGAAGTTAATTACATAGTGATGATAATCAGCATAAGTTAGAACTGCGTGTACTTGTACTTACCGTTTGTTGTCCGAGGCTTCCAAGTTTTATTTCGCATTATTCGCTGAGTTCGACGCGTTTTGTAAGTACAAATTGGATAGAATCTCTCGTATACAGTCGATATCGTCTTGATCCAGGTCAGAGCCACCGCGTTTAATTCTTCAATTTCTTGATAGAATGAAAAGTCCAAATCACGTGTATACCAACTCCGGTCCGTTTTTGAGAATTTCAATTTTTTCGCTACGCGGTGTCACCTTCATGCTCAGACGACACGTCTCAAAAGCCTTGGGATACGAACATCTCATACGGGTTCCTATCAATGGTCCTCATCGTCTAAAGTCGACTAGTAGCCGCACGCAAAAGTCGGAAACAAGAACCCAAAAAACGCAAACGAAAACATCACCCGCCGCGGCCCCCACGACGGAAAGCTGGCTCACACGAAAAATTGAAACGTCTCCGTCAGCGCGATTCTGGTTTGAGAGACTGACGACACTGTTGGGGTACAATTCTCCGAAACAAATCGCGGGAAGGAGAGCGTTGGTGTTGTATGACAGTCTTTGTGTGGGTACGGCTGGAGCCAATCAGGATTTTTGGAGGCACAGTGAGTCGGAAGCGCGTGAACGTTTACTCTAACTCTGCTGACTTTTTCATGTTTATAGAATGTGATCTACCTCCAACGTTTCAATCATGGTTTACAATAACGCATCTGCACGTATGGATGCTCACAGTCCGACTTCGCGCGCTTCCACCACCACATGGGAAATACTACGTTCAGTTTGTGCTGGATCATTTCTTCTTGGATATAGAAGACCGGATACGAGCGATATTACAGCCTTCGGTGCCACCGCGGGCGCCATACACGACACCTAGTACGTTTTATGTGAATCCAAATTTGCCACCTGAAGGGGAGACACTGAAACGAGGGAGTCGGGCGCCTGAGAGGTTGGTGACGAGACAGTTGAAGGTTTTTAGGGAACAGTGGATGGGGATGGGGATGTCGTTCGATTTGGGACTCGTAAAGAGTGATGCAGAGTTGGCGGCGGCTGTTTGGAGGAATTTGTTGGGGGCGAGAGGAGCGAGGGGGATTGATTACTCGGTTGGTAGCTTTAGGAGGGCGGTGAATCTTGTCGGAGGGAATGTTGAGGATCCCGAAAAGGTTGATTTTGAAAAGGAGGAAGTGCGAGATGATGGATCTGGGGTGCATGACTATGGACCGGGTGAAGTGGACAAGTATGTGATGTATCCAGAGCTGATGGAAGAGTTGGTTACATATATCAGGAGAGAACTTGTTAGGTTGGAAGGGATCAGCGATTCAGAGATAATGGATGGCTACATATCGGCCGTCATGAAATTTGGTAGTCTGAGGTAAATACTGTACTTACACTTCCCTCCAGCATCATGGCTTCTCTTCCCCTCGAATTATTTGCAGAAATTGCAGAACATCTCCCTCTCGCTCTCATCAAAGCCACTGTGCACATTCGTCCTTCCATTGCTCTACTGTCACCTCCATCTGAAGGACAAGCAATGCCTCACTAGACTGCACTTCCTCCTTACTCGTCCTCATCTATCCAGGTTCGTTCGCCAACTCATACTCGTTCCCACTGCCGGTACCATCCAACGTTCTGCTCGGAAACGCGAAGTTGAACTTGGTAGAGCTGTAGAACTTTTGGCTCCCAATCTATCATCGTTGAATACATTTATTTGGGATGGGTTCGAGATTCCAGATGACCTTCTTTGGGAGAGCTTGAGGGTTTGGTGAGCTACTTGTCATTGTCCATCATGACCATCACCACTTAAAAAAACCAAAAGCTGTCCACTGCTTAAAACCGTCGGAACCAATATTGGAACCAAGGCCATCAATTCTGATAGTCAGCTCTTCGCATTCGATGACCTCCACGGTTTCTGGCTATCATCCGAACTGAGATGTTAATTATATTCGTGTGTACCGTGCCCTTCATGCCTTCATTATACTGTGCTGATATGAACGATCCCAACCAGCACACCACGAACAAGAAAAAAAAACTCCCTGATGCATTTTGGGACATGGTTATTCACCGTTCACCGCGTCTGAAGATGTTGACTTTGGGTCATCGTGGAGATTCCTTACATTCTCGTAGAGCGTTGGAGGTGACGCCCATCCTTCAGGCGACATGGGGAGAGTTGGCGTCGATTAGGTATTGCCGGCTGGAAGAAGACCAAGACCAATCATTCTCTAAATGGATTTCGACTCACAAGGCGCTAGAATCACTGGTTATCCATGGATTACCGGATCTGAGATATCGGGAGTTGTTGGGGAATCTCAGGTAATTGAGGTGTCCTGTTGCTTTTGGGACGTATGAGACCAATGCGACGATTGAGGAGCTGGTGCTGACGGATAAGCCGTACGATGGAAGAGCTTTTGGTGAAATAGCAGAGTACGTGGGTACGCTCCAGTCGTTGAAGAGGTTGTCTCTGTGGATGGATTTTTCCACCAGCGATAGGACCGAGAACACGCACGACCACATTCGACAGCTCCAAAAGGTCGTCGGGAAATGTGTTGAGCAGCTCGAAAAGTTGACGGTCATCTGTTCGACGAGGGGAGAGACATTTAGCCTTCCTGATGTGATGAAGATTGCCCAAGATCTTGTATCTCTGGAAGTCTGGAGATATCATCGGTCGGGGGATCCTCGACCTTGCGTGGTTGCTGAAGAAGTATTCCGGCAACACTCAAGTTTGGAACAGGTTACGTTGAAGGTGACTCATGGGCACCGGAGGAAGAGAGCTGAGAGCGTGAGCGTTATGCAGACTGGTGTGTATACTGTCAGGGTGTGTGTGGAGGAGAGTAGTGGGAGGTGGCTTCCTGGGGGGGTTCATGAGTTTACTGGTGATTTGCGCTTTTCAGCGATCTCGGAATCGATACGTGGCAGCTTCTACCCTTTCATTAGAGGAACAGTCAAGATAACGGTAATGATGTTCTCTTGTCCAACATTCCCAAGGTATTAACGTTCGATTATTCACAGTCAAACAATCTCTTTACCAAACCTGAAGTTCGAGTCAATTTCTTTCGGTAGATTGGGATATGGATGTTCAGATCGCCGCAGCAAGACTGTCAAGGCGTATCTTATCGAGCCCCCCTCTCAGGTAGAGTGCTTGGCATCTTTCACGGACTATTGACGACGGCTTTCCCCAGCCATCTATCAACTGGAGAGACTATACCGGGACACGATGTTCCCAATGGTCCAAATTGTGGTTCTGACGATCAGTGGAGAAATTGGATCCGAAATGCTTATCATCCTGTTTCTCATCCCATAGGTACAGCTGCTATGATGTGACGGAGTCTTGGAGGTACGATCTGCTCTTGCATAACACAATTGATATTCCAACCTGATTCCGCACTTCTATTGTTTAGGAGTGGTAAACGCGCAGTTAAAAGTATACGATACCTCGAACGTTCACGTGGTAGATGCGTAGTATCAACTCGTCTTTCTCTCAGGTTTCCGATGAGGTTAGCTATGGATTCTTGCACGGCCAGACTTCATTTCCATCGTTGAGCATCAATCCCATCCGTTTACGTTAACGTGTTCACTCTCCATCGTCTAGTGTAAAAGCAACTTGGATCAGGTAAGTTTTACTTGACATAAATATGGTTTACTGATAAGTATAAACATGGCATAGGTCTATCATCGCCGCAAAATGCGCGTTCTTCATAGCGTTGTAACATCCAAAGACTCCCCGCAGTTGATCTCCCTCGCATCAAACTCCACATCATCCGTTGGCTGGGATGATACAATACCATTGGCATACCAAATGAAATGGTAGTCGTTCTTGCCAGATTCTCCGCTAGGGTCACCATAGTTGATTCGAATCCTACCAGAACTCTCCTTATGATCAACACCCGCAACAGCCACACGCTGCTTTCCTGCTGGAATTTCGACAGTTATAGACTGACGTTCCGTTTGGGACGTTGCTTGAGACCAGCCGCCCTCTGCTCCGATTTTGATACCAGCGAGGTCGATTTCGGCTTTATCGGTGTGTTCCCAAGTTTGAGTGACTGTCTTTTCACCACCAACTTCGGTTGAAAGTGAGGGTGCGTTTGGGTTATCGCAGTTTGCAACTGGAGTTCCGAGTTGGAACCATATGCGACGGTTAGGAAGGTCGCTCTGATTGAAGGAAGGTGTCAGTATTCGGCTCAATCGAGAGTGTAGGATGGATCAGCATTACCTGTTTTTCAAAGGTACAAGCGTCGGCATCGCCAGTAGGACGACCTGGACAGTGGTCGGGGTTGCCTGGGTCCGGACGGTCGACGTTCTTGCGAGCCTGAAGTTCAGAAGGAGCAGCGGAGGCTACTGCGAGAACGGAGGCGAGAGCGACAAAAGAAGTGCAACGCATGTTAAAGAGGTAAAGAAGTTGAGTGAAGTTGGGGAGTGCTGGAATAATATCTCAACTGGAATCTAGGAATCTTTTATAGCTTTTCGACCAGTCTCCGAAGTCGGACTTCACCGTTTCGAACATGACTCAATTATCACTACCCAGTCGATTTTGAACTTGCCGCCGACTCGACTCCATGACATTGAATGGGATGATTCCATCTCTATTACCCCCGAGTTGGGTCAATTTCAATTACTCCTTCGATTTCATGATGGGGTTTCCCTAGGGGTTCCCCTCCGCCGAAGGCGTAATCAATAGTGGGGCCCTTCACCACTTTGGCTCCTCCGAAACGCGACTGTTGCTAGTTCTCACGCTCTGCCTTGGGCGTTGAATCTACATCGAGAACAAGGACAAGTTATGATTGGCTGACTACGCTTTTCGAAGGGGGTGCCGTTTTTCGGTGATATGGGCGGGAATTCGGCATGAAACATTTGGCCCATTCTCGGTCTGTTTTGGCATGAAAGATGGCAAAATTCGGCGGTTTTGGATGGGGCCCTGCCGGCGAGCGCTCGAGCGCTCACTCGTGCCAACGCGTCAGTGACGGGGCTGTCAACGAATTATGTTCCACAGTTCGCTGTGTTGAATATGAAACAGTCGAGGCTCTACAAGGCTCCATTTTTGACTCCATGAATTGTCAACTGACGAAGTGCCGAGTAGGATGGAACGACTCAGCGGCGACCTCATGAATCTCGTCACAGTTTCCAACCTGTGTATTGATTACACTTATGGCTACCAAGGAACGAACGAAACTGGTGGACTTCAATTTTCCAAAACCAAGAGGGCCAACAGGTATAAAAGAAGCCGAATTTACTACTCACTTTTCCTCACAAGAGTCATCTCACAAGCATATCTACTCTTACTTCTCTCTCGTACTCATCTCCAGACATGTACTTCTCTTCCTTCTTGACTCTTCTCGCCGTTGTCGCTGCCACCTCTGCGGGTACCATCGAAAAGCGAAAGAACGTTGACCGACCCGACCCAGGCAATCTTGACCACTGCCCCGGTCACGCAACTAATGACGCCGACAAATGCACATTCGAGTCGCAGTCCCAGGGTCCTGACTCTGTTCTCACCACCATAGTCGGTGACCCCGTCGACAACTGCCAAGGCGGAACCAGCGACCTGAAAACGACCATCGGAGGCGACAAGACTGTCTCCCAGTCTTGGAAGTGGGGCGTGAGCGAAGGGTTCTCTGCGGATGGCGGCGAAGAGCTTCCGATCGGTGCATCGTTCGAGAACTCCGATACTTGGACTAGCACAGAGGACAAGAAGTTCAGTCAAAACGTTGAAGTCACTATCAGACCTGGACAAAAGGTAAGGGCTCACCTTTTTTCCCCTCTTGTATCTGTTGTCCTTAACTTCTTTTCTCCTAGGCTGCTCTAGTTGCCAAAGTGACTGCTAAGACCTACCTCGGTCGTGTTCGTGTTAACTATGGTGACCCGACTGGAGAAGCGGGCAAGAATGACTACCACTTCATTTGGTACAATAACGGTGTTGGGAGCGTTCAGCCTACCGACCAAGTTGTGTACGACCAAAAGATCGTCAACTGCGATCAAGATATTTAATGAATATTGTTAATATGGATAGTTATCATATTTATTCTTATAATATAGTAGCAGTACCCGTAAATCGATTTTCGCCCAATTCGTATCATTGACCCGTTGCTCATGTACGGTCAAGCCGGAAGTCTCTCTGAAATCCGTCTCAAGATGCTCGGGAGCACTCAACCTGCAAATGGTGTAACATGTGTAATCCTGACAAGAAAGCTGGATATAAGTATGTCCAAAAAATGGCTACATATTACTAGGACGTTATTATCATATCCGTCCACAAACCAATTAACCAATTAAACTCGAGACTTTGATCCACCATATCCAGGAAGTCTGTGGCGTCTTGAGGTAGAGACCACTGTGAAGAATCCACATCACAACCAGTCAGCGTCGACTGAGACGACCATTCCGGAGTACACGTATCCCCTGGATTCTACGGGTTCTTGACTACGGTACACTGATCGGGGTGGAGAAGACTGTTGTGGTCACTGGGAAACAGCGTGGCCAATGGCAGTGCTGTCGCCTACATTCTGCAGCCACTCTTCATCACCTGAATCGGATTCAGTAGCAGAGATAGCTCGAGATAAGGGTTTCAAGGGGGGAACATCCTCCGTTGAGTCCTGTGCTGCCAGAAACATGTGATCTCCTTCGAAGAGGCTCGATATGTCGATGTCCTCAATAGGCATGATAAACGAGACATTTGAGTTTGAACGTTGGAGGCTGTTCGATGAGAAAGATATATCTGGCGAATGGTCAGGCAAATTAAACTCCCAGAAATCACTTCTAAGCATTTGCACCGACGTGCGTAAGATGGATTCGAAAGTTCACTCACTTTGACTCATTGCCGTTATTCCCCGTACTTTCGTGATTTGCCTCTCGTGACCAATACTGTGGTTGACTCTGAGATTGGGAACTTGGAACTATGTCCTGATCCTCAAGGGTCAAACGTCTAGCTCGCAGTGCGGCAAAGTAACTAGGATCAAATTCCCGCTCTTGAGACTGTGAAGAGGGGGACAATCTCGCTAGATCCGCGTCCAAGCGAAGCCTTTGACGCTACTGCCACTGGGAGGTGATTTCTTCCGGATCTTTTGGTTGAGACGACGGGGCTTGAGACTGATGTACTTTCCTCTGATAGTGACTGAGTCGTGCTTCTTCCGGAAGGAATGGCGAGATGTAATGGGCGTACTGGCGACACCTTATGCCTTATGACTAGGTCTCTCGGAGACAATGTCCGAAGGGACGCGCCTGCGACGAACGACGCTCACGGGGGATCGAATGACGAAAGATCTTGACAAATTTGAAAGTCGAGGACTCGAGGTAGTGTAAGATGAAAGCAGTGCGCGTCAGAGGCGCGGCTTTGTGCCCGTGACCGTGTTGCATAAATTCGCGCCAGCCCGAGCGCGTCTTTCCTCTACTCATGAGTCATACCTCCAGCAAGGGAAGAAGAGGAAAATGACACCTGACGAAAGCTCACCCTCCTCATCAATCATTCAGAACTTACTCGTAAAGCGTCATTCAGACAAGGCAAAAGTTCCAACGCGCGTGGCTCTCCAGCACGGCATTCAAGCTTGATATTGACTTAGTCTGGCACGTCTCAGCGCTGAAGCCAAGACCATACCCCCATGAAAAGGGCCTTGTCAATACTCAAATCTCAATTGCGGTCCCACCTGGGCACTATGACCGCGTTGCACTTAGAAGCGGTTTGGGTGTGTTATCAGACCATGTCGAAATCGAAGCTCGAAACTCACCATCGTGCAAACAGCTTCGAAATTCATGATTGACACCGGCGCTGGGGTGGTTGACGCTGATTACCGGATTGTTTTTGTTCTGCTCGTCAACCTCTCCGATCAGCCTTTCGAAGGTGGACACAAATATCTTTAGCTGCTATACATGCACTGACGCGGTGATGTAGTGGCAGAAGGAGACAGAATAGCACAACTCGTTCTCGAGAAAATTCACACTCCAGAGATCATTGAAGTTGAGGTGAGCATGCTCTCATACCCTATCACCCATTGTCATCCTATATGTTTTCATTTACAGAATCTAGAAGAAACTGTGCGAGGAGCTGGTGGTTGGGGCTCTACTGGCGGACACAGTGCCCTATGATATCAATAGAGGATGTTGACTTCTGGGTGTTCACGGCTTTTTATAGAAGGATGCGGCATGACTCTACCCTACAGGGTAGTATTTGGAGGTGTGGGTGCATGCCAGTTACGGTACGAAGGAACCCTATGTATAATAATGATAAGAATCAACACGGTTAACGCATGCATCACGTCGAATACTGTCCTTCATAGGGATACGAACGTACTGGACTACTGTAACTAGATTATAGCGTGGGATCCCTTGACGCGTACGACACACGTGCACACCTCAATGTCCTCTCCCGACCCAATTACCGCGTTCATCTCCCGCCAACGACACCTCCTCTCCCTCGAACGCACCGCAGATCTTACTCGCAGTCGCTTATTACTCACCAATTGCCCACCGAGACAACTCGAAAAGAATGGTCTGGCCATTCTCGGTCTTGCGGTTATGTCTGTCCAAGTCGGCTTGGGCGGCAAAGTTTTAGTCGAGTTAGGGTTGGAATCTGGGGGTAGCAGTGGCATGTTCCAGCCGAATGAGATACGGAGTGGTGATCTGGTTAAGATCGAGGGTTCTTCGAGTTTGACTGTGGAAAAATCCAAAGCTGCCGCTGACGCGACGCCGGGAATTGAAGGAGTCGTCTACAAGGCCAACGCTACACGGGTCGTTGTCGCTCTTAATTCCGACGATCGTGATATGGATGCTATTCCTGAGAGATGTAGATTGATCAAGGTCGCTAATACGATCACGTACGATAGGATGGACAAGGCGATTGATCAGCTGGAGGAGCTTTGTTTTGTGAACGGCCTCATTTCAGCGAAAGAGGGTGCTTCCACCCCGAACGATATCACATTTTCTCCTCTTTTCCGCGTACTTTTGGGTCTACAACGCCCCTCAGCACCTGATTTCGACGATACGAACGTGAAGAATATCAAGTTTTTCGACGAGAACTTGAATGATTCTCAGAAGGAAGCGGTCAGGTTTTGCTTGGCTAGTAAAGAGGTGGCATGTATCCATGGTCCACCTGGTAAGCAGTGAGAGATTCACCATCCCTGGAAACTAACGCGTCTAAGGAACTGGCAAGACACACACCCTGATCGAACTCATTCAACACCTCGTATCCGCACATAACCGTATTCTAATATGTGGCGCTTCCAATCTCGCGGTCGATAACATCCTCGAGCGGTTGGTCTCCCTTCCTACCCGTCTCAACACGCAAACGATCGACTTCAACCAAATCTGCACCCGGATCGGCCATCCAGCTCGTGTGTTGTCGTCACCAAAGACTTTGGACGCGACCTTGGACGCACGAGCGGCCAGGTCTGATCAAGCTGACTTGTTGAAGGATGTCAAGAAAGAGTTGGAAGGACTTTTGGGTGTTCTTACTGGGAGGAAATCCACGTCGTCCCGTGGGTCTGGTTCAGGAAGAGGAAGGGGGAACGCGAGTAGTCGGGGGAAAACTGCGGGTGGAAGAACAGGAACGGGGTCTGAGGGCAAGGGGAGTAAACCTCGAGGTGCGGAGAGGAAGAAGATGTGGGAAGAGGTTAAAGCGTTGAGGAAAGAACATCGACAACGGTCGAATCAGCTTACTTCTCGTATTCTGTCCTTTACGCCTCCTTCCTCGGAGTCAACAAACATAGCCGAAGACGCGAGTAGTAGTCCCGTTTCGACTCTCATTCTGAGTCCTAGTCAGATCGTGTTGGCGACATGTCATTCTGCTGGCACGTCGGCTTTGGCGAAGGAAGAGTTTGATGTTGTTATCGTCGATGAAGCCACGCAAGCGTTAGAAGCCGTTACTTGGATTCCCATCCTTCAAGCTTCTGGGAAACGACCTACCAAGCTTATCCTGGCTGGGGATCCGATGCAGTTGGGACCTACCGTTCTTTCGGTTGAGAAGGCGGGGGACAAGGAGAGCCGGAAGAAGATGGCCAAAGTAAGGTCCTCAGAGAAGGGGAACGAAGTCGAGGGAAGCGATCTCGAAATCCAGGACAAAACTCCCCAGACTGCAACAAATGCACTCAAGCCTCCGCATACACTCGAAACCACTCTTTTTGACCGCCTCGAAGAGATGTATGGTGTTCGGATCAAACGGATGTTGGAAGTTCAATATCGAATGAACAAACGGATATGCGAGTTTCCATCTCAGATGTTGTATGGGAACAAGCTGAAATCGGAGCCCGCTGTTGCGGAAAGGTTGTTATCGGATATCGTTACTGGTGAGGGGAATAAGAATGAGGAAGATTTGAACGAACCAGTGGTGTTTTATGATACGTCTGGCCTTGAATTTTATGACGTCGAGGAGCAGGGTGAAGGAGGTGGCAGTCGGTATAATGAGAATGAGGCACTAGTCGTTCGACAGTGGGTCGGGCGGTTGGTGAGTTCAATTGTTCTTTCTTTTTTAAACATAATAATAACCCTGAACAATCCGCTAGATAGAGTACGGAATACCACCTAGTCAGATCGCAGTTATCACTCCGTTAGTTCTTTTCCCTTTCTACTCGTTGGCCCCCCAGCCCACACCACTTCTTCAGATATCAAGCTCAAGTTACACTCCTTACATCTCTTCTTCGCCCGCTTGGATCAATCGAAATAGGGACAGTCGATGGGATGCAAGGGAGGGAGAAAGATGCGGTCATCATCAGTCTAGTCCGGAGCAATGAAAAGAAGGAAGTGGGATTCCTGAGCGAGAAGCGCAGGTTGAATGTTGCTATGACAAGGGCTAAAAGGCATTTGGTAAGGGCCCCCAAAGTAGCTTTTTTCTTCCCTGGCTGACGGTTGCGGTTATCAGTGCGTTGTAGGCGACTCGTCAACTGTTGCACGAGGAGGAAAGTACCTTGCAAAATGGATGGAGTGGTTGGAAGCGAATGCGGAGGTAAGGTATCCCGAGCTGAACTGAAGAGGGACAGATGGTATTATTGTACCTAACTACGTGGGACGAGCTTGGCAAGATGGTAGAGTATATCCTGTCTACTTGTACGTTCCATAATAGATCGCAAAACCGGGAAAAGTGTGCGATTGCCTATTCGAGGGACGGGCTTTGGATCTGATGAATCATGATTTTTAAATACGCAGACGGGTGCAACAATGTACTCTGCCTACACTTGCAGACGCTCAGACGCGGGTTGAGCGGTTTAGTCAAACATGCGAACGGTTGTGATCAACGATGCGTAAAGCCTTTCTGATTCTTAGTTCCGAAGTGGTTGGACTGTGTATTATGCAGCTACAGATGGTGAACTGGATGCCAGAGTGTTCTGAATGATAATCGTGGTAATAAGTAAAGGTCGTGAAAAAAGGACAGGAAAGCGAGGTAGAGGGCACAAGAGGAACTCGACTGAACAACCTGATGTTGTTCGCCATTAAGTTAATGCTGGAAGCTGGTAGCCAAACAGAAGTAGCGATGTGTACTATGAACAATATCCTACCGCAATGAAGCCTTTGAGGTCCTCGTGCTTAACCGTAAACCCGCCGTTCCTCGTCGGTCGTCACTATCGGCAACAACATTTCTGTCTGCAGCTGCAATAACCTTACGGGCGTGTTCATCTGCCGCGGGGTCACCGCCTTCCTTGCTTGCAGCTTTTATGCTGACTAGTACTTCCTTGCAGTACTTGAGTTTGTCAACGAGTCGTTGGTTGAATTTGACAGCATCGGGGTCCAGACCATGACGTCCGGGATATGCAGCAACCCGGAGAGCTATCTTCATGATATTCGCCAGAGTCCATCTCGTCAGTTGGTAGCTTTTGTCTATATGGATGATGGACAATCCATGCGAAGATAGAATGATTTTTGAGTGGTCGTAGAAATTGAACTAGCGAAGAGGGAATAAGCAATAGGCCTTAGCTTTATATCCGCGGTCAAACTCCTACCTGAAGAACGTCGTGACTCATCTTGAATACAATGACATGTTTCATGCGGAGGTACTTCTGCACCCAAGTCATTCCTTTCGTCTTTTGTGTGTCTTCAAACGTGTAATCAAACTGGCCATAGAGGCGATCCATAATATATTGCTCGAAATGCTTCAGCAAATAAACCTTGCTCTCAAGGTCTCCGGGGTAGTTGTCCGCACTATGCGACTTGCGGACATACACCGAACCATTTTGCCGCGCCGAGATAAAATCGAAGTGTCTGTCACCGAATCAGAACATGTGTAGGGAGATTGTGTACCAGTCCTCATACCGTTTATCTGCGCTCAACACACAGTTTGTGCTGTCGTTAAAGTGTACACCAACGCTTCCGTCGGTCAGCGCATAACCCATGCCATATTTGTTGCAGTAATCCACCCAAGAAACTATGAACACCTTCTCTTCAGGCAATGGAAGGGATGGGTCCTCGCGAGGATCCTTGAACAACTTGCCAGCAGCCTTGGCATCGAACGCCAAAGAAAGAACGTGAGTAACAGCATCGAAACCGTACATCTTGACTTTCGGCTCAGAAATCGAGCCTTGAAGAGACCATAAGTAAAATATAGGATAATATAACCGGTCAAACACCCACCAGGTATACGATTCTCCTTAACACTGGCAGATGACCTCTTCACTTCTTTCTTGAGAGGATGGACAACTTCCGGAGGCTGGAGATCGTCGTCAGTTTCACGTTCCTCTTCTCGGACTGGTGCCATCTGAGCTACGATCCGAGCCTTCTGCGCTTCTAGCTCCTTCCTCCTCATGAGCTGCACCTTTTCCCATGACGGCCCCGTTGGTTGAGGGTCCACACCCTCTTCACTGCCACGGACTGACGTTCGAGCTCTCGCTACACTTTTTCCGAGAGGAGAAGGAACAGTTGATGCAGCTTGAAGCTTCCTAAATAAGGGCGATTCCTTGACACCTCCATTTATCAGATTACCCGCAGGACCATTGCTTCTAAGCAAAGGTCGTTTGGCTGAGTTAAGAAGGGCAGAGATAGGTGATCCTGGCTGAACCGCTTTCTGGAACTCCTTCTCCTGTTGAGCGATGCTGGTGCTGACGCTTCGAGCACCGAGGTCGTGCGTTGACGTAACCTCATCGCTCGCTGCCTTTGGCAAGGCAATGCTGGTGATCTGGCCCTCATCAAGTAACGCTTGCCTTCGGACCCGCTTCAGATTGAGTTCGCTAGCGGCTCGTGTAATATGACGGAAATTTGGAGCTGTGTCGTGAGCCGACATGGGGATGGAAGGCGGAAAGGTTCCTCGGGTGAAAAAGGCATCCTCGACAATCTGGTGGAGAGCCGGGCGCTCCTGAGGAAGTGGGGTAAGAATAGACTGGATAAGGGCTTGTGCATGACCGGAAATAGGGCGTTCGGGAGGAAATTCATAATCGTTGTCGCGGATGCGTCTATACGGAAAGCGGAATGGAAAAATGAGTAACTTGATGGAGGCAATTATGGGTATTTCCTTACGTGTAAATTTCTTTGACTTCTTTCGTCTGGAATGGGGGTCGTCCAATCACTAGGGTATAGATAATCACTCCTATAGACCAAGTATCGACCTCGAAACTATGGCCATTGGCGGTGTCAAACAGTACTTCGGGAGCGATATAATTAGGGGTACCACAAATGGTCTTCTTGCGTTCGCCAGGGTTTTCGATTAGGGCAGCGAGCCCAAAGTCGCCCACTTTGATGTTCATGTTTCCGTCCAGGAATAGGTTACCCAGTTTGAGATCCCGATGAATAACTTGATGTGTATGCATATAATGGCATGCCCCGATGAGCTGCACCGAGAAGAAACGTGCCTCTGGTTCTGTGAATCTTTTGCGGCGCCGAAGCAAATCCATCAGGGAGCCACTAGTACATAACTCGAGGGTCATGTAAACATTCTCGTCATCTTCGAAACATTCCTGGAACTGAACGATATTGGGGTGTTCTAGAGAGCGGTGAATCTTGATTTCTGCATATAACTGAAGTCCTGTGAATTAGATGATGAAGCCCATGGCGACAAAGACGCTCACTTTAGTTTTCGCCTTCTTGGTTTTGAGGGAGGACTTGGTTACAACTTTACATGCGACCCTCGTGCCACGAGCATCTCTGACTTCGTATACTCTCGCAAATCCGCCCTTAGGGTGATTTTGGTTAATTAATTCTTTCAGCTCGATGCATACTTCCTACACACCTCGCCCAAGAATCCCAGCCGCTGAAACTGTAGATGACCACTTTTGTCCCGAATGACCTGTGGCGGTGAAGGAGGAGCGGTCTTGGTGTTTTGTCGAGGTAAAGGAGGAGAATTTGGTTGCTTCTGTTTTTGTTGCTCTTGAGGTCTCTTCGGTGTCGTCTGAGGTTGTTGTGGAACTTGGTTCTGATTGACTGAAGTTGCCAGAGGAAACCGCCTCATGGCTGGTGCCGGTTTGTAGGATTGAACGGGGTAGATTTGTGCGGACATGTTTCTTGAATGAGCCTAACGCTCTGTATGTTTATGGTTGAGGAAGGAAAGACGAACGATAGTTTGGTATCGCGCGGATGCCTCATGTTCATCACGTGGCGTGGTTGAAATCCCGATCAGAAAGTATCAGGTGACCGCGAAATAAGGACGGTTTCAGGGCCACTTAAACTTTATCGGAATGAACGTCAAATTTTATGATATTAACACGTCTTTCATGTCTAGGAACTGGCAAGGCACACACCCTAACCAAACTCATTCAGCACCTCGTAGGACCGTCTAATACATGTGGCGCTTCCGATCTCGCGGTCGATAACATCCTCGAGCGGTTAGTCTCCCTTCCTGCTCGTCTCGACACGCAGACGATTGACTTCAACCAAATATGCACCCGGATCGGCCATCCAGCTCGTGTAGACTTCGGCCGCTGCCTTGGCGCACGAGCGGCTCGATTGATCAAGCTGAGCTGATGGAGGATAAACAAGAAAGAGTTGTGAATAAATCCACGTCATCTCATGGGTCCAGAAAGAGAAAGGAGGACGCGGGTAGTCGAGGAAAAACCGCGAACAGGAAAGGGCTCGGAGGGCAAAGGGAGAAAACCTAGCGGTACACAGAGAAGGAAGATGCGGAGGAAGTCAAAGTGTTGCGGAAAGATGATCGACAACGGTCGAACCTCATCTTACCGTCTTATCCTGTCGTTTGCGCCTCCTTCCTCCCCGGAGTCGACGAACACACGCGAGAGGAGTCCCCAAGTCAGATAGTGCCGGTGACATGTCATTCTGCTGGCACGTGAAACGTTTGGTTAATGAAGCTACGCAGGCGTTGGAAGTGTTATTTGGATTTACTTTCTTCAGGGAACCGTCCTACTAAGCTCATTCTATCCGATGCAGCTCGGACCTACCCATTTTTGGTTAAGACAGAGGGAAGAAGTTCGCCGAAGCGATGGGAAGGAAGACGACGATGGAAGCGATCTTGTCAATCAAGACACAACCCCAACGAACGCACTCAAGCACTTTTTCGACTGCCTCGAAGAGATGTATGGTGTTCGGATCAATATCAGATGAACAAATGGATAGATATGTGGTTTTTCCATCTCAGATGTTGTATGTGAACAAGGTCAGATCGGATACTGATGTTGCGGGAAGGTTGTTATTGGATACATATTCAGTGTATGAGATACATAAGATCAGTGTAGTCCGGAGCAATGAAATAAGATTGGGGTTTTTCTTTCTTTTTAGCTCAACTGTTGCACGAGTAAAATACCTTGCAAAAGGCATGGAGTGGTGATAGAGGCACGCGAGCTGAGGGACAGATGGTATTATTGTAACTACGCGGGGACAAGAAGAAAAGTACATAGAGTATACCCCCTTGCCTACTTGTGACTGTTACATGCCATTACGACTGCACTAAACGGTGATTGTCTATCTGAGGATCCGAGAGGAGGGAGGGGGAGGAAGGGTTAAAGCACACGCATTCAAGCCAATGCAAATCCCATTGCAATCGTCACCAACGTCAAGATCGGAATGCTATACCTTGCCGATACAGCACCGTTCCCCGTAGTACTGGTGGGATTAGCACCTCCACTGGTACCAGAACCACCGCCAGAACCACCGCCAGTAGCAGACGCAACACCCGAGATGG
The DNA here is from genome assembly GCF_018924745.1 of Marasmius oreades. Classification (NCBI taxonomy): domain Eukaryota; kingdom Fungi; phylum Basidiomycota; class Agaricomycetes; order Agaricales; family Marasmiaceae; genus Marasmius; species Marasmius oreades. The sequence goes on from NC_057333.1 coordinate 1,168,803, forward strand.
GTGTACCGAAATATTGGAGGTCTCCAGTAATAGGACCCGGAAGGGCGGATGCGGAGGCTCCTTGACCAACTAGTCCACCGACTCCTTGCTGGGAAAAAAACGGTTATGATTGTCGGTATTTGGTTATAAGATGGTGTTTTACTCACGTCAGGCGCACCAGCACCCTGTGCGTTCTTGATAAAGTTGTCCATGGAATTGGCACCCGACGTGGGACCATTGATAGCGCCCACCATACCTGAGCGAAATTAGATCAGATCGGTGTTGGGCCACACACACACCGATACCTAATTCACGTACCAGAGGAGCAATGGAACTGAGGGACAGTTTGCTTGCAGTAGAACCAAATAGCTAAATAGAGAGTACCGAGAATCAAGATGCTTTTTTTTTTGAGGAAGGGAAATTCATGACTCACGGTGGCTGGCATTGGTGACGGTCAAGTTCCAAGTAGCAGGTGGCAAACTTCCATTGTGGTCAGTCGGAGCTGCGACCCAGCCAGAGTCGAATCCTCCATCCTCACGCGTACAGGGGCTGGCGAAACTGCCTGTAAAAGTTGTCGGTCATTATGCTACCAGAACGTTCGATGCAAAGAACATGGCGTACTCTGAGTGATACTAGCAGTAAACACGACCATAAGCCCTCGACAAGTCAAGCAAGAGGGTAATCCGTCAACTCACCTATGATTTGCTGGAATGCCAGTGAACATGAATTGAACCACGTCCCCGACATTGGCTTGGGTATTTGCGGGGTCGAACATGTAGATGTTTTGTTTTGCGCTTAGAACTCCACCAACTTTCACCTGGTGAACAGTCTATCATGAACTGAATTAGACGACTGTACGACATCGAGAAGACTTGAAAAAAGAGGTCCTCACTCCATTGCTCTGTGCATAGACAGATGATACGACGGACAAAGCGGCGGCCGCGTTAAGGAGAAACATCATTTGAGGAAAGAGTCTAGGTATGAGTGAGTGAAGAGATGTGGAGAGGGAAATGCCTCATCTTCTTAAGAGTGTCAACAGGGTCCGTTTGATGGAGGCTTCCATGAGCACCAAACAGATCCACCTTGAGAAAATTATTACAACCAAGGGAATCCTTGCAGCCTCGATGAAACGGAAGGCAAAATTCGCTTGATCGAATTCCTGCAATAGGGTATTGGGTTCACACGGGAAGGCTTCCGCGATGACAGAGACTATGATGTGGAGTAATCGCAGTCGTATAGACTACGGCAACGAGGGTGAGAAGGGCATAGTTTGGGCATAGTAATTGGGCACACTGCTCCAAAGAAGCCAATTTGAGTTTATCTGCGTTGACCAAAAGTAAGTCGAGGCCATGGTTGCTTCTAATGCACGAGAACTCGAAATGTCGACTGTTATGTATACGTCGACAAAGAAGGTGTGGGTATGATGCTGAGATGAGCCAGCGCTGTACGAATGACGAGTAATCAAAACCAAAAACGTTTCAAGTACGTGTAAAAATATCCGAGGTGATAATCATCATTGAAATACTATACGTGATTGGTTGAAGGTCAGCCCCAGTCACCGAGGTCATAGCAACGTCTATTCATACATACCAAAAATAAACATATGTAGCATCGTTGCGGGTCAAGCTGAAAACTCTGTCAAGATCGACCAAGTCGAATTGTCCAAGTAAAGAACATTCCCCATGGGTAATATGATCGTTTTCAACGTTGGACAATATGTATGCCAAGTCCTCGCAATACGACTTTCTTTTCGTGGACTACTCATCATGGGTGAAGCCGACATGAAGGTAATATACTGCAATGAAAAAAAGCAGGGTTGCGTGAGGGATGAAACAAAACTGGACTTCTGAAACGTACTTTCAGGCGATCAAATCGAGCTAAAGAAGGTGCTGCGGCTTCGAGTGCTTCCTACAAGTAAAAAAATTCGAATGGAGGCATAAAACGGACGATAGGGAGGAACTTACCTCAGAACACTCCGCCAACAGCAGGACCACCGCCAGCGCCTCCAACTCGGGGAACCGTTTCGAGATCTCCGACAAAATATAATTCGGCGCGTTTGGATCAAAACTCATAATGCTCAGTTTTTCAATTGGTCTAGACGTAGAGGTAAGTGCTTCCAAACACTTGATAGCACAATCCGCATATAAAGGCATAACCACCGTGTTCACCGGCCTGCCTTTGACCACAGTGGAAACGATCTCAGGTCCCGCATGGATAGCATTGACCTTGGCCAGCCTGGGTAACGCTGATGAACTCAAAGCTGGGGGGGTATAGGTAGGGTTCAGATTGAATGTGTTGGCACTAAATGAGAACTGGGAGGGATCCGAGTTGAATCCACGTAAAGAGAGGTCTGTAATAGAAGGCTGGGATTCCAGGAACCGAACGAGTCCGTGGTCAAATCGGAAGGAAGTATTGAATGATTGGAGGGCGAAAGGACAACCGTCGAGGCTCACTTGGGGGAACTCGTTGGGAACGTCGATGAAGAGAGATGTTAGGGAGGGTAAAGCACGAAGGGTTCGTTTGAGCAGGTCGATCAAATTCTTCGTAGGGGTGTGTATGAGCGGCCAATGAATGGAAATAGACCTGACAAGCAGCGCGAGATGGTTGTGCTTTACAAGGGCCGTCATACATTGTGATGACTGTGCTAATTCGGAGGAAACGACGATGGATTGGTAAAGAACGCGGTTGGCAATGACGTTCAAGAACTTGTGAGCTCGTGAAACCCTAACGAGGTCTCCTTGATCCAGGTAGTTGAAGATGAGGCCCAGTACTTCAACAGGAAGATTCGAGCAAGACGTCGGCGAGCTGTATACGGACCAACTCGAACTTGGGGGAGGGCAAACATTTTCGCATTGGCATTCGGTGTCGTCCGACTCTCGTCTCGACGCCTCACCAAGTAAACCTGAGCGACGAGCATTGAACTGCTCTAGAAGAGCCGTTATAGAGTTGATCTGCTGATGTACTGCGTCCGCTTGCTGCACGACGAGCTGCATCATGAAGGAGCGGCCAGAAAATTACGGCTCGACGTACGTCGTAGTGGCGGATGTAAAATGAGATCTTAGCGCGGATGCTGATAAGATTATCCGCGCGCTTCAGGTGGGTACTATTATAATTTCGCAAGAAAATAATGTCTATATATTGTAACCTATTTTAACCACAACTCGAACATTCACTCAATCTTCAAACTATTCTTACTATTCACCACTCTCGCTTCCTCCTTGAAACCCTCCGCCAAAACATCATCCAACAACTGCTTCTCAATCAACAACAACTCCTCACGACCACCCGTCTTAGCCTTCTTCTTGGCTTCAGTAAGCCGACGCTGGTAAGCCACATACTTGTCATCAGTACCACAAATCCTATCCCACCAACGGAAAGAGGTCGCAAAGTTGTTCGTGAACGCCATATGATGGAAATCATGATGGTCAGCTCCTGACCAGAAAGGCAAAATGTGTTGGAGCGACCAAGGGAAGTCTAAAAACAAGATTGACTTCATCAATCACATCATCATCAATCACAATTAAAGCCTTGTTTTCGTACCATAACCACTGTGTGCATCAATAGCTTGGAACAGTTTGAGAATTACCCAGATCCAGAAGGAAACGAAGTGAACTTCGGTGAACAAGCACAGAAGGAGCGATCCTCCCAGAGTTCCAAATCCGAGAATCATAACTTCAGCTGGATGGGCGTATTCGGCAGCGAGACCAAAGGGTGCCGAGTACTTGTGGTGAAGCTTGTGGATGTGTTTGTAGAGGATTGGAATGTGAAGAGCACGGTGGGCTGGAACACACACACAAATCGTGAGGATGAGACGTTGGAATAACGATAGAACAACTTACAAACGAAGTGGAACGCATCTTCAAACAACATAAAGAACGCTATCTGCCAAAGCATGGTCTGCCATGTAGGGAAAGGTACTTGATAGGTCTTCATTCCAATAAACTCCGCGATGGGATGGAAAAGCCAGATCTAACACGCGACGGTCAGCCTCAAGTATCCCAAACACACAATGCAACGTACAGTAGGTAGCTCAACCGTGAGATGTGCCCATAAAACCAACTTTGTACATTCCCATTGCTCTTCGGCCGACGGAACCTTGCTTGGTTGCAATTTCCATTTTCTAAAGTAGGGAATCGCGTCGATGATAATCCAAGGAATGCAACGACCGAAATAAACAATCTATACGGGGGGACTTGAGCTCACGGTCCAAGGAAATTCAACGTCTGTTAACCCAACACATACCTCATGCATGAGGAAGCCCAAGAGACCAGTCGCAATGACTGGGTTACCAATCCAGACGTACCAAGCGACCCATTGTTGTTCGAACCAGTTGAGAGAGGAGTAGTCGACACCCCCGTAGAGTTGACTATAGACATCGGGCGCAGGAGCTGTTGAGTTCATGGCCGTTGTTGAGGATGAGGGGGAGGAGAGGGAATCAGAGTGAGCGAGGAAGGGCTGGTGCCAGACCGCTTGTTTTTTATACGCTGGGAGAAGCGCACCACTTTTCTGATTTTTTTTTATGGCGTGAGCGGATCGTGGGAAAATCATGCATGATCCTGCATGATCGCCATGCTAAACTGAATTTGTTCGAAGTCATTTTGATTTCTGCTGTGCCGTTTCCGTTTTCTCCTACGAACGCTTGCTAGTGTATGATACCTATATGATACCAGTGGGAAATCAAGCTGAGATGACAGCGATGCATCGAAGGTGGAGAATGATTCATAACGTAACGACAGTTGCGATCGAGTTCCATGGAACGACCAGACACAGAAAAAAAAAAGGAATTGAAATGACAGCTACATACTTAGAGATAAAATACTTCAGAACTACCAAAAAAAAAAAGAACGACCGAAGATAATAAACCTGTTAACATTGAGATTTTGCCCGTAAATCAACAACAACAACAACAACAGCAACAACAACAAGATGCCCCCAATAGATCTACAGTACAGCACGAAAGGATAGATGACAATGGTATCGGAGGTTTTGGAAGGAGAGGGGAGGGCCGCACGTCGTACTGCACCAAGTTTCGCCCAGGCATTTAAATATTCTTCGATTCCTACAGTGCCCGTGGCTTTTCGACTATACTGCCAGTCTTGCTATGAACATCCGACTCTTCAAAAGCGGCGTCACCGTCCGATCCTGATCCCTGAAATGCGCCATTGCGATCTTGGAGCTGCATATCTTGTTCGCGATGCCCACGGTTGAAAAGTACATTTCTACCCCCAAAACGCGAACATGTCAATATCGACTCTCGTGAGGCAAAAAAAAAAAGGGGGGACTTACATCCAAGAAGGGATGAGACCACCGGGGGGTACTGCCCACTCTTCTGATGCTTCGTAAGTGGGAGGAACAATACGATCCCGGGTGATCTTCATAATGAGCCATGGAATACCGTTAATGACCATGTATGATATAATTCCGGCGATGACACCGTATGCAATGCTGTAAGGAAGAAGGAAACGTTCGTAAACGTTTCAAACAGACAAAAAGACGGTAATGATACAACTCACTTGTACGACAATGGAATAATTAACAACGTGATGAACGCAGGAACAGCATCACCAATGTAATCCCAGTTGATTTCACGTACACTGTTCAAAATCCAAAATGAACAACGGGGACTGAAACGGAGATGGAAGAGAAAATGCTTACTTGCGAATCATCAACGATCCAACAATGACTAACGCACCTCCCGTCGCCCATGGTGGGATGGAAGCAAAGATAGGGGAGAAGAACATGGAGATGAAGAACGCAATGCTCGTGACGATAGCGGTAATTCCAGTCTTACCGCCCTCTACAATACGATCAGATCAAGACACATCAGGGGTCTCAAAAAAAAAACTGACCGCTAATACCCGTAGCACTCTCAATAAAGGCGGTAACAGGGCTAACACCCAGAAGGGCTCCCATGCTGATGCTGAAAGCGTCAATGCAATAGGCAAGAGTCGAGCCTTCAAAATCGAGAGTGACGGGGTCCCTGAGTCCAGCGAACTTGGCCATGGAGTATAGGGTACTAGGGGGGGAGATGATGTCAGTAGCGTGTTTGCGTGTGATGGCTTCATGGGATTTTTACCCGGTAGTGTCCAAGATATCGACATATAGGAGGGTGACCAAGGCGTACCACACTCGGCCGTTGCTGAGTGATCCGTTAGCTCAGGGTGGAGAGTAAAAAGAGGATTCTCCAAGTTACCTGTACGCAGTATACTAATTGATAGACGGATCAATAAACCTTTGGAACTGTACAACAGAAAAGGTCCACTCACATCGATCGCATTGGCAATTTTTCTCAACGGTGTGAAGGTAACGACCTTTTTGAAATAATCAAAGAGAGCGTCACCGCTTTCGTTGTGCGGGAAAAATGTAACAGGTGTAGGTCTTGGCCATGAAACGATGGAGACTAGGAATATCCCAATAAGTAGTGCGCCTCTCACTCGGTAGAGCATGAGAATGATGGTGAGGATCCTATAGGGAAGAATCAGGACAAACACGAGGAGCTTTTTAGTAGCAGAAGTACCCACCCTCCGAGGAAAATACCAAGCCATACTCGCGGGTTTTGTAGAATTTTGTGAGCACAGTAGTGAGGAAGATTTGGGAGAAAGTCCCCATCGTTGCATCCGCCTAATCCAACGAAGTTGGTAGTGTCGCCACCAATTACGTTTAGTCCATTCGGGGCTAAAGATAAGGGTAAGCCATTTGTGGGGGTATGTATGTATTTTGAGATTCTTACACAATCCAATGAATCTAGTATCCCGCAGTGTCAGGAAAAGGGATAGAATGGGATGATATGGTTACTTACGCAATGAAGAGACCAATACCACCGCCGACAGCGAGAACGAGAGATGGAGGCATCATGCGAACAAGCCACTGCCGTAAACCGATGATCGATAGGAAAAGGAAGATCCATCTAAGAGGACGGCGTCAATCATAGTCGCAGAGTTTTTGGAATGGACTTACCCTTCGAGGAACACGGCAGCTAAAGCTTCACCGTAGGTCGCAATACCTCCGGAGCCATGGAAACCAACGATAGAATATGCCAACTATAACGTGGATCAGGATTGATCACCCTTTGAAGAAGGTAAAAAGACTCACGTAGGCATTTAAGCCAAGACCGGGGGCCATTCCGATAGGCAAGTTGGCGACAGCACCCATAAGGAACGAAGACATGGCGGACATGGCAGCGGTGGAGATGATCAACTCGTTTCGGACCTCATTTATACACTGGTTGTAGGCACTGTCGGTAATACAGCCGTCGCCGGTGGGACAGACACAGGGACCTCCTGAGTCCGAGATGATAGTTGCGTTGACTGCAATCTGGAAAAAGGTTGGATTGGTTGATGACAGAGATCGAGTGGGGGTCACATACGATGTATGCCATGGCAGCCTAAGGTGGGGTTGTAGGTGAATAAGGTCCTTTTCCTTTACGATTAGAATGACCCACCCAAGTTGTGAGTCCCGCTCGTATTTCAGTCTGAAAAAAACGTGTGCGCGTCCAGTTCTGATCCAGGAAGTAAAAAGATGAAAAGACGCACGGTGAACCTGGAACCTATACGTTCTCGAGGGTGTCCAGAGCCTTCCAGTTTGAACCATCTGCCAATACAAGAGTCCGCGACCTGTAAAATAAAATGAGAAGAGGACGAGTAGAAAGGATGAAATAACAAGATTACCCTTGCGTTGAGGCGATCGAGACCACTGACCATGGTGGCTGAGAGAAGAAGGGAAAGGGAGAAGTGATAAATTGAGCCGAGGAAAAATAGGAGCGGCAGCTATTTGTATATACCAAAGAGGGGCGGCGACCCTTGATGGGAAATGCCAAATTGTAAAGTAAATTTGTAAATTGTACTGGCTCACGGTAACCGCTGTCCTGACTACCTCAGATGTAGGGGGACTGTAGGGCACGTGCGCACATGATCACAGACCGTTATATTTCTGATTTCTGATCAACGAATGTCCTGTTGTCGTTCATTGATAAGCTCGGCCATACGGGGGCCACCACAGTGTGGGTGTGAGCACCAGTTCCTAGCTGATAGTACCTTCAGCTGCCTCCCTGTTTTAAATCGGCTCTCTCATGTCAGACGGCGCCGTGCGGTTTTCTCGGCAACTTATCGCCAGTACCTTGCCACTAAATTTCGTAACTCGCGAACATAAAGGTACGCCCCTCCTGGTGGGTCCTTGAAGCCAACCACTGAACAACTCTACGTTCATCAAACGTTCTGGAACACATCCACACAGACCCGGCACTCCCACCGCCGATTGTGGTGCAATGGTTCACTCGGTCAAAACCACTCCACATGGCTCCCAGGTGGCGCATCTCACCGGAAGGCGTTCGAAACATATGAAAAACCTAGGATCGAGCTATAAGAGTAAAAGGTTTCGAACTACAGAACCTCCACAACTTGCCGTTTGTGATTCCGGTACCGCGCTGTGTACCTATCTATTGAGTATGTCTATCCATCTATCTGACTGACGGTCATCACGATATTGCGGCATGGGTGTGGATGTGGAGAATCGAATCGAGTCCAAGAAGTCTCCGTCGGAATTAGGATCATCCTGTGGGAGATGCCTTGTCATCGTGAAAGATGAGTTATCATCAACAAATCCGTAGGGCCGTACATGATTAATGCGACCATATGATTCTTGTTTTTTTAGAACCCAAGTGCTCACACACGCTCCCGTCCAATGCGAACGCTCGGAGTTGGTGTAAACCCGGTCGAGAATGTACCGACTGTGATAGACTTGCCCGAGAAACATATGAATTGTAATCTGGGGTAAGTTCGAAACCTGCAGCCAACTCGGTAAGCGCAGTTCCTAGGGCAACTTTTGAACCAGTTACCAGGCTGAGTCTCGAGACGCGAGAAATGATAAATCCCAAATAAATCCGATGGTCATAGACCGATATCTTGGATCGACTGCTTTTGCATTGTTCGGACTGGTGTTTCGATCACTAGAGCACGCGAGATTTTCCTCGGCTCGAGCGACGGTTACCAATCAGACTTGGGATCAGCCATCTGAGAGAGCGAATTGTTCAGAAGACGGAAAGAGGGTTCTCCTTGAGTTGTCCTATGCTCGGATGAGCCATCGCACAGCAAGACATTTAATTAGAGCCCGCCTGGAGGTAAGAAGCACCGACGGTTATACTGTAGTTTCTTGGCGGGACGACCCACAGTAATAATAGAATCTCAGTCCAAGCATCACAGGTTAAAAAAAAAAAAAGGCAGGCGGCCCAAGATGATTCATTCGCCAAAGTCACTGCCGCAAATAGGAATGAGCTGCGAAGAACGAAGAACTGCCACTGCAGCCCTACAGGAAAGAGGTCAACGAACCTTGAAAAGCCTGAGGGCTTCCAGAGTAGATCAAGGAACCTCCAGAAAAGAATTGGGAGTTGGGTTCAAGTTGACAGGAGATGTGTGCATGTGACCGCTTTTCAAGGGCTTTAATTTGAAGTGAACGCCGTGGACATTCGGAAGATATGGAAAAGTAAGGGGGACGTATCGAGACGGGTGCTGATCGTGCTATTACCAACGGGAGTATAGATATTATCTTGAGAGTGGCAGGAGACAGCCTGAGACCCCCCCTTTGCCAAACAACGTCCAAATAAATTCCTCCGACAAACTCCCTTCCTCAATCATCACGAACTTTACTTACAAAACGTATCTGCCTCTCGCTAGGAATGACTTTTGTTGCTCGCCACCTTCCCAGTGGCTCGAACAGGTCTACTTACGTCCCGCCTGGGTCCGTTCATTACTCAAGCACAAAAAACAAAACAACCACCTTCCGTTTGTCTGTCCGTTTAGATCTGGTCAATCTTGTCGCTTCCTAGAGGACTGAAAGCGAACTTGGTTAAAAGAATTCTTCCCTCTCATCTACTCTGGTTGAGACTTATGTTTCTTCCAAAATGCAACTTCTCTACTGTCAAGTGCTATCTCGCTTCTCCCAGTGCTGGCCAGGCCCCGGGCGTATTCAAATATTCAAGGTCTCGACTCTCGTGTGACTCTGAGCCTATTTCTATCGTCACTGTGTTCTCACTTTTTTTTTTGATCATTCCGTTTCAGAGATCCAGGCCCCCAAAAGTATGATGAGTACGTATGTACGAAGCCCTCGCCACCCTCCGCCACCAAGTCGTTGTCGTTACAGGTCGTTACCCGTCCCAAAACCACGTTAACCCCCCCCTCAACCGTCACCATCACCACCGCCCCCCCCCTAAATCGCCTCAGCATCCCCCACACAACTACACATCCCAGAACGCTGATGCATCCCCGGAGAAACTGAATGCAGTTCCCTGCAGCCAAGTGGCTTGCCGATATGGTGAGAGCGTTCATGGCTACGACGAAGTAGACAACAATCACGGTGGAAAAGGGTCATGGCGGATACTGACGTGAAGAGGAAGTATGCTGTACTTATGGGGGGGACGGCGAGGTGGTCGTCATGGAGGTGACCATTATGTACCATTGTGAGGAGGAGGTTTCCAAAGGTTATCTGGGTGGCGCGGATACGGGTTATTGAAAAGCCTATCCTGAATCACTGGTTCACAACCTTTCTCGAAAGTCTCTTTCTCTACTTTCCTTATTCGCTTTTCTCCGAATATTTTCGAGACTCGCGATGCAACGAGTTTGCCGTCTTTGTATTACTTGTAGTTTGCCCCCAACGAAACGATGATATCTATTATGTTGGCATGGCCGTTCGCCGCTCGGCGTGGGCCTCTTTAGCTTTCGCAGACCGTATAGACCATCTTTTGACGGTCAGGTCCTCAGAAACCCATTGCAAAACAAGTGCATTGGGTACCGAACCTCATCGTACTCCAATCCCAAAACGCCAAAACATCACTCCACGTTGGCGACTCGTTATCATCCAAGTACCCATACCGACAGTCGTTTATACGCAAACCTCGGTATCGAGTTAAAGTACGCATCGTACCACGCATTCCAGCGCACCACTGAGCGAACCAGAGAAGATAGGGAGGTTAAAGGCATCCCTGCACGTCTCACCCACGCGTGTTTTCAACACGATTAGGAGAGCGTCTAGACGGGATGCGATTGCGGGTAGTATATGGGGATGAGAACGTGAATGATTTGGGATCGACGTTGACAAGCGAGGCTGTGAAGTTGGTAGGAGTCGGACTGTTTTAAGATTAGGTGAGTAATTGGGAACGAGTACTCCAGAGAAGGCACAAGTTTACTCTAAGGTCATAAAGTTCCCTCTCTCCGGTACACCAAACACCATAAACCCAATCATCGTCACCACCAGTATCATCCTTAACGCGAATTGATCGATACGTCTTATTACCGATAGAAGATGATCCTGCAAAGGTGTCAATACAAGCGTCAGCACTGAACCTGAACCAATACTCACTAGAATAAACTCCCTCCTCTACTTGCACCATTCCAATATTCAACCAAGCCATGTCTTGGTTTTGCTCTTTGCCATTTCCCGAGTGTTGCTTTAAAAAATCCCTTCCGTCGACACTGTAATCCTGGACATCCGCTCCGGCACCCAGATCAACCATGGAATAGACGTCCTCCTTGTTCCTTTTGTTGGCAGGGACTTTGGGGCTCCGGATGATAGGGGGCACGACGACATCTGGAGAAGAGGTGATGAAACGAAATAAAAAAGCCCGAAACATGTGAAAATCCTACCTTCTTCGTAAGGTAAAGTTTTTCCTAACATACGACGATGCCAGCCGAGGGCGTACTAACCATTGTCGGATGTGCTACGAAGAAGATAGCAGTGAGATATCAGCGGTAAGTAGGCGCGTAAGGACATCAGAGGGGACTGACTGGGTAATATAGGTATTGTCGGACACTTTGGGGTCAGCTTGCTCGACCTTTTCAACGATCGCTTCGACGAGTTCATCAACAGGTTGAAGTACACGGAGGCGTTGTCGATGTACGTGGTCTATCTAATCGCAAGGAAGATCAGTTCCTAAAGCCCAGTGGAGAGAGACAGGACGAAACATACATAGTGTTTTTCAGCTCTTCCAGATCCTTCAACCACGAAACGGCGCGTTTCGCCTTGACGTTGAACGAAGGGGTCCGAGGAACTTTGACGTTTGTAAACAAACCTTCCTGCCCCTTTCTCGGTACTGACAGTGGCTCCGTGAATTGTTTGTCCGCGATCTGAACTTCAAGATGTGGGGCCATCGGGGCAATACCAAGGACGAACGGTATGCCGTTTTGAATAGGATCCAAAGTTTCTTCGAGTAGACCCAACGCCTTGTTCAAGACAACGTCAAATTGAAACTGTCCCTCGTAGTTCACTGGGACAGCGTTCTGGGATGAGAAGGAAGCGTTGTAGTAAAGATATGCGTTGGGGTCGACCAGAAAGTCGGACTAGGTCCAACCTTAGCCATCTGGTCATAGGTGAGGCCGTTCATAGGAAAATCAAAAAGCGAGACTAGGCTCACCTCCAAAATCAACTCCAACGTATGTAATATTATGGTTGTGTGCGTACTGAGCTCTTAGGAGCGAGACTCGAAGGACAGCACAAGGACACGGGTGCGTAAAATCTTTCATACGCGGTCCCGCTAATTAAGTACTTTTGGGCTTCGGGATGTTCCTGTGCGGACATCTTGGACATCGGTGATTATATATGAAGATGTGCCGACGAGAGTAATGCAAAGGAGAAAAAGATGTCAGATCCGGGTTCGACGTTTGCCGATTGACTAGTGAAGCTTGAAGCTTGAAGCTCCACGGTGAAGGTTCTAGTCAGATCTGTCGAAACAATGCATATGGTTCAGGACGCAAAGATTTTGTAATACTGAAGCACGCCTCTCCTTTGCCTCTCCTCGACAGGTAGTTGAAGGCGAATGGATACGGGTGAACGTGGAGGAAAGTTGACGACGAAGGCATCAGGGGGAGAAAGGAAGTTGATGTCGGTGAGTGGATGACTTCCCGTAAGGATGTGGAAATAATCTCCTTTCAAATAAAAGTTTTGATTGTAAATTGCAAATTGGGAAATTGTCGAATTATTGCAGATCAGACCAACAAGCGTGACGGTGTAGTTTCTTTTTATACTTGTTTGTCTTTTGTTTGTATTGTCTGGACAATGAAACTTCCTGAAACCTTCGCACCAACATTAAAGACAATCAATGAAAGGCTCAGTGCCGATTCGCTAAGTGCTTACAAGGTTTGCCTCAAATTAGAAGGCGAAGTCAGCAAGAAGGACGTCAAATACGCAAGAGTGCTCGGATACATGGTCCTCTATCCTCCCTCTTCTAACGTTCTTGCAAAGATTTTGGAAGAAATCCACTCCTGCGGGGGCAAAAATGCTACGTTAGTCAAGCTCGGAAAATTTTATGTGGATTACTATATTCAGGGCTGTACGTCTATCAAAACGAGCACCTACCGAAGTAACTTGGCCTAAACATACGCATATAGTCAAAAAACACAGAACGAAAACACCAGCTTCTTCGGAACATGCCAGTCGTCCTTCATTCGATAAGGACAAGGGCGCTCTACTGGCCGTGCTGAAGGAGGCTCCCCAAGACCGAAGAACCGCAAAGAAACAAGTAAGTATTTCCTAGCGCTCGAGTGGCCACGATCTCAGTTGCCTTTATATAGGCTCTCATTCGTGATGGTTATAGGTGTGTGGTAACTGGGAAGTACCACGCAGAAATACCGGCAAGCTTCGAGGTTGACGAAGAGGATAAGAACCTAGTAGACTCAGTCTTCACACAATGTGCACATGTTGTACCCGAAGCGACGTACTTCGACATCTCTGATAAAGTGTCCCAGGCCAAGAAGTTATGTTCGTACGGTTTTTCTGTTGACACTGTCCTGCTCACTATCTCTTAGAGAGACTACTCTGCCTCATTGCTCGCTGTGTTGCACTGATTCGGCTATAACGTCGAGAATATCAAGGGCTCCAAAGTACATTCGCTGTACAACGTAATGACGATGGAATTCAATGTCCATGATGCTTTTGATCGTCTATACTTGTGGTTCGAGGCAACTGTGAGTAATACCAGTTGCATTGCCTAGCGGCGTACTGATTCCAGGACGCATATGCATATTCAGGAAATCGAGAACTGCTATAATGTCGTGGACGTCATGGGATTGAAGCCCTTGCCCGAGAAGATCACATTCACGCGCCCTGCCATCCTTAGTCCCGGCTTTCACAAGGAATCTCCGTTCCCCTCCCCCGAACTGCTTGCTCTGCATGCATCATGTGCCAAAGTTGCCCATCTTTCAGGAGCAGGTGAATACCTTGATGAACTGGATGAGGATCTAGATGAATTGCCAGTGTTGGCAGCTGATGTATTGGACCATGCGCTTTTGCGTTCGTTGAGCTTTATGCCATCCCTTGTCGACGTCGGAGTGTGAATGGACCCTTTCCTCGTCTGAGTGCCATCGGCATCCACAGTCTACGTCTTCTTCTAGTACCACCATGCCCCCCGTTAGAACGCACGTTCAGCACCTCGTCTTATCACATAGAAACGTCAGTGTCAATCACAAAAACTTTTTGCGTATGTGGAGGAGACCATGTAAGCTACTTATAACCAAGGCGTATAATATAGGGGAACCCATATTATAACCCTATACGGGTTTCGCCAATGTAGTAAATAGGCTTATAATCGCATACGTTGGCTGACAATCCTGCTTAGTGGACTGAGAACCACTAGCGGGTTGGCTGGTAAGGCTTAAAATCCCACAGTGGGTGAAAAACCGTACGGTTTGCGCCTGGCCTGGGCTGGTAAAAAATTCCTACTGCTTATACTACTACCATTGGCTGATAGCCCGTGCAGCTGGGGGCTGGTAGTCCTCCAAGTCGAGTCCCAGCTGGCCGCTAACATAATCCAAAGATATTGCAATATGGATTTTCTAGCCCTTTACAATCTTCTTGGCTCGACGCTTCTCCACGTTTATTACTCCTATGATATAGCATGCCAATGGATGGTGAATTTCTACGCCTGAATGACAGATTTCCCTCCGCATCTTCATCTTCCGTCCTGCATGAAAATCACTTTCAAGGTCCCCAAGTTTCATTTAGCGACTCACTGCCTGCCTTGCCTCGCACGGTTTTCGCTCAACTATACACCAGGTGCAGGGAAAACAGACGGAGAGGGTATCGAGCGGAACTGGTCATGGCTGAATGGCTGTGCTCGCTCGCTTTCAATGATGACTGCTGGAGCCCGGTGGGATACAATGGACGATTTCGCCAACTACTGGAACTGGAGGAAGACCATTGGGCTGGGTAAGTTCCTCCCTTCTCTATGCCTACTATTGATTGACGTCTACACAGAAACATCACTTGTCAGGAAGATGGTTAAGGTCATACCTGAAGCCATGGTGAATGCCTGGGCCTATGTTGCATTTACGAAGGCACTACAGATTGATCACGCAGAGGACGTCAAATTGTGGCAGGATCAAGTTCTCAAATGGGAAACAAATCAGTCAAATTTTTGTCCATATAACGTAAACGATGATAGTACGTCTATCAGTTGGTATCGTTCATCACTACTGATAACAATTTCTGTCTAGCACTAACCCTGGCAAAGGTCAAGAAGGATCTTGCTGATGAGGAACATCAGCGAGAGCTGGATGGCGCAAACACGCTCGCAACAACGGCTAGCGGGTTGATAATCGAAGGGCTAGAAATCGAAGAGCTTCAGTGAGTGTCAGGGCAATCCGCTTCACCGTAAGGTCACTGTTAATTGTACATAGGCGTACCTTGACAACTACGGCGACACGAAAGAAATTGACTGAATACCAACAAACTGCTCTACAGAAAACTAGAACCTCTCTGCTGGGCAAGATACGGCGGTTCCGGGTTGTTCTTTTCCAGTATATGCCAGGTGTTCGTCGTCTACTCGAAACAGATCCGATCACTCATGAAACCCGGCCAGAGAATTTGAAACTTTTCCTTCCCAGTAACCTCAATTTCAGCACCAGGGTGGCTATTTGTCTGCCAGGAATTACCGACATCGAGGATCGTCTTCGGTATGCTCAGGCATTTGACTCCTTGAGTCAGTTGCATTCGCAACTCCGAGCACGATCGGTGGCGTACAAAAATGGCTCGCGGCTCATCCCGTCACAGGCAATGTATACTAAATTGCATGCCCTCCAGGACAACCTAGAGGTCAAAATCAAAGCTATCTCAGACACCTACCGGGCAGCACGCTCAGCGCTACTGTCGCTCCGAGGAGAAGGGCCGTGGACCTTGCTCCTTCGCGAACTTCATCCTCGGGACATTAGAGGGATAACGGAGCGAGTGGTGCAGGAGATTGAGAAGGCAGACTTGCGACGAGCCCAGGAGATGGCTGGGTTTACGACTGACGAAATCAATGCCGTTCTAAAGGGGATAACATCCCGACTGTTCCTGTGAATGCCGTCTTATCGCTTGGACAAAGTCAGCAACATCTTTCGTGGATATGGTATACCTTCAGTCCCGGCAGTGGAAAAGATGGGAATAGCTATGAGGAAATTGTTGATAGTGAGTGCGCTTTTTCACTGCTGACCATATCCTAATCTTCTACTCCAGGCCTTCGAGCAGAATGGTGTAAGGCAAGGGCTAGGGCCCGTCGTCCTCTCGAGGAGCTTCAGTTGATTGAAGAAGAGATGCGACGATCAGTGGCATATTGCCAATGGCAGCAGAAGTGGTGGCTTGGCCAAGTCAACCGTCGCGAAGGGGTTTCACCATGGCTACAAGAGGGACTAGAAGCATACGCAGTTGAGCACGCCGAGATCGAGCAAGAACGGGCAGCAAAATGGTCAGCGTCTTGGTCAGCGATACGTGAGCGGGGAAAATTTATTCATGAATTTCTTTCGGAAGAACGGAATAATGCCTCAATTCCTGTTTTATCACAGTTGTGGGTTGACGTGGAGATGGACGAGAATGTAGAGTATGACGATGAAGAGGAGGAGGAGGATTTCTAATGGATATTCCCGTGTATTGTACCAGCACCGTGTGCCTGATATGCAGCTATCGGCTGAGAAAGCTGAAACAAAACCCTGCTTAAAATGGAGGACTGAGAGTCCTGGTTTAGAATCAGCTGCCGGCTGAGAAAGCGGAGCCTACATTCCGGCTGAAAAAAATTAAGTGGCTCGCTTAGAATGATCAGGCTGAAAAATAGCGGATTGAATCCGCTGGCTTGGAATCAGCTGCCAGCCTGCTGAGAAAGCTAAATGACAGCTAGGTCTACACAGTTTATCCACCTGCAATAGTCCATCTACGATAACCCCCAAACCTCTGTATGTATAAACTTAGCGCATGCGATGAGGCATGGTGGAAATCAAACCATACAGTCGACACGTCAGTTCAGAATAGAGCTATACTAGCTGGCGGCCAGTGATAGGCTTATAAGCCTATTGGGTTAAATGCCCGCCAAAAGCTTATACGGATTTTCGGTATAAGCCCTGCCAAGGCTTATAATCCATTGTGCCTATAATTAACGTTAAGCTTATAAGTATCTTACATGGTGTGTTGGTATGTGTGCCCTAGAAAGATTACTCAAATTCATGCTGTATTCATGTCCTCTCTTAAATCAATTTTTACGATGTTCGAGTTCATCCGAAGTTCATCACAAAAAACCGGGGAATAGTATATGTCACTACACGATAGATAGATAGATAGATTACGCAGCATGGTCCCACCAGGGAACCGCTGGAACTACTAGTACTACCCTAAAGCGAGCTCACCCCTCTCAGGAGGTGGTAGACTATAGGGTGACCAGCAGCTACGTATTACAGGGGGATATACGAGCTGCAGCACAGCACAAAAAAAACATTGTGCAGCACATAGCACACTGGGACTTAAATGCAGCACACTGTCCTTAACTGCAGCACACTCATTTGGAATTTAACTTCCGAGTGTGCTGCACCTTATCCGAGTGTGCTGCAGGCTGGAACCAGTGTGCTGTGAATTTTTGTTATAAGCTTAGAGGCGGAAATTAAAAAATAAAAAATATCGTACCACTTTAGTTAAAAAAAATGTTTCGGCAATGTGACATCATCACATGATAGTGTTGATGTCATTCAACAAACACTACTCCGACTTTTTTTCTTTCTCTGCCCTCATTCCTTCTCTCCTCCCCTATACCTTAAGCAGACAGTAGTTAAAATTATATCATACATATTTAACTATAATAGAACATCTACTGAAGTGGAAGACAAAGGACTAAGTAGACAACATTGTTGATGATGGATGTTGGAGACAAGAGGAAAATGCTGTGCTACTCAGTCCCGCGCCTGCCGATATTCCCAGTGCACTTTGAGGTGAAGCAACCATGTGACTATTTCCCACATTCTCATACTTCAGTAGATGTTCTATTATAGTTAAATATGTATGATATAATTTTAACTACTGTCTGCTTAAGGTATAGGGGAGGAGAGAAGGAATGAGGGCAGAGAAAGAAAAAAAGTCGGAGTAGTGTTTGTTGAATGACATCAACACTATCATGTGATGATGTCACATTGCCGAAACATTTTTTTTAACTAAAGTGGTACGATATTTTTTATTTTTTAATTTCCGCCTCTAAGCTTATAACAAAAATTCACAGCACACTGGTTCCAGCCTGCAGCACACTCGGATAAGGTGCAGCACACTCGGAAGTTAAATTCCAAATGAGTGTGCTGCAGTTAAGGACAGTGTGCTGCATTTAAGTCCCAGTGTGCTATGTGCTGCACAATGTTTTTTTTTGTGCTGTGCTGCAGCTCGTATAGCCCCGTATTACAGCACATCGAAATTTAGAGGGAATAGACTAGGGTAGTGTAGTAGCAGTAATACTTTCGTCGTAGCCAAACTCTTCACCACCAAAATCTGATCCGGATGCGCTGACGTTAAACTCGCCGTCGCCGTCGCTGAGATCTTCCTCCACACTATCATCCCCACTGTCGATGGGGTCGTCGTCAAAGCACCAAAGGCCTTCTAGCACCTTTCGCTGCCACAAAACCATGACTTGATGAACAAATCTTGCAGTTGCGACCACCAAGTCCCATGAATAAGCAATTCTTCAAGACTTGGAAAGCCTTGGTATCTTGAAGTGGTACGTTGTAGCGTTGGCATGCCGGCAAAGACGCCATAAACCGTTCACGTATCGCTAATAATTCGACGTCTGCAGGGCAGGCCAACATAACATGCTCAGGAGTTTCATAGTGAGCATGGCAAGTGCGACAACAATATGAACTCCAATCATCGGATAGCTTTGGCGTGCATGCAGGAGACGCTTCAAAGATGCACGGTACGCAGGCACCCAACAACAGTCGCGTGAGAGAGATGCAATGTTTATAGTTAGCAATCCTCGTCAAGTAATGGCGAAGATAGAGGGTGTGGAAAGTCGGCAAGTCTTTGACGTTTTTGGGATCCACAGGTTCCAGGCGGTTCCGAATGAAGGATAGTCGAGAGAAAGTGTCGATATCATGCTGTAACCTTTGACAGATATTCGAGCTCAATCTTTTGATTACTTGTTTGATGACCCCCTCGTTCAAATCATCTATGGAAGGCAACCGAAGAGGTGGACTGGATGGGCTCGGCGATCTGGAGAGGATGAAGTCAAGATCAGACATCCATGAAGTATTTCCCCTCATATGAAGACTAGTGAAGAAGTGGGCTGGCATCACGCCAGCATGGAACGAGTTCGATTGTTTTTAGTCAACTAGATATATAGCATATACAACATTTATTGGTGCCTATACTGTCAAAGAGTGTACATGTAATACCAAGTAAGACATTGTCAGGCCTGATTTGATTACCCCATTGAATTCTCTTTTTAATTTCTTCCTCTTATGCGCTCATATTTTGGACCCATACTCATGGACCCATACTTCCTTTACGGTATCGTTACTATCTGCATAGCCTCCTTTTATACATACTTACTAAGTTTGGGAGGGTTTTCACGTATCCGTTTGGTTGTTTGACATGGACCATAGTTCTGGTTTATAGTAATAAGTACAAACAAAGGCTTCCAGTAGTATATAAACAGGGGTGTTCCCCACAAAATATGGTTCATTCTCCTCCCTACTTCTCATCTCTCAGTCTTGGCCACCTTGGTTCAGTATAACCAAGAAGAATTGCACCCTCATCGCTGTCAGGAGTGTTCTCAAGAGTAGAACAGCTGCCTACACTTTGACTGGTGAGTTCGTCGTTGCCGTCTGTGTTGCTGATTAGTTTTTCTTTATATTTTCCCTTTAGGCTTGCTCATTGATCAGACCAGCGCTGATCATCATCTTTCATCTCTTACTATCATTCACTGTTGAGGTATAGTCACACCTACACCTCCAGACCTCGCACCCTTACATCCAGTCATTGTAGCTCACTTCCACGGGGTTACTTTTATCACTTGTCAACATACTGAAGTGAAGAAAGAAAGATCCTTTATTTCCTGAAAAAACATGCAATATACAAGATACAGTTGCAGGGTAAGATAATATATATAAAGCAAGCTCTGTAATATGTTTAATCTGGAGATAGCATGCTATTCCAATTACATGTTACACACATATCATTGAATGTAACTACAACTTTGTCTTTCACTTGTGATCCAACCACCATCCGTGGAAACAGCATTTGTTGTCTGGTATGTCAATCCAATTGGCACTTCTAAGCAAATACACGTGTCTCTTTGACTACCAGCTTCACTAGTGAACGTCAATATATCTGGTAGATAGCTGACCTACCTGATAGCCATAGATACTCTGAATCCGTATGATAGTCAAATGGTGGTATTACAATACATTCTGAGCCCAAGTGTTTTTGGCCAACTATCTGCCAGATGCAGCTATCCTGGGGTGATCTGAGAATGGGCTGAGCATTTACTATCATTCTAATGAGGCCTGAACAGCATCTGATAGGCAAGTGAGCAGAGCTAACCATTCTGAGGGAACCTGAGTATGAGCTGAACAGCTGCTGTTGGTCTAATATACCTCTACCCCTGCTGTAGTATTGACTGCTTCATCTGCTTCTCACACTAAATAATGACACATCACTTTGAAACTTGGACCTTGGCATATGCTAGACCTAAAACTGTGATGTTGAGGAAAGAAGTTGCTCTTGTAAGAGAGATGATGAACAGGAAAAATACATCTTTGTGGTGTACCAGTGTATAAAAATTTCAAGGCTGCAGTTATCTGTATGACTCAACGAGCAGCAGCACACTACAATAACAAAAAACATGATAAAAGGTGGATTCATCGTGGATAACAAGAATAATATGGAAATGTGGGCCTTGTGGAACAGCAAATCCTTTTGGTGTGGACTCAATATGCCTGTTATTGTCAAAATTCACCATCCTTTTCTCATATTCATTTCAATTAGTGTTCTCATCAGTTCGGGCTAGTGCCAGTTTGAAACTGAACTGTAAACCAAGTTGCTGAAATGGTTCCATAAATGGTTTGCTGAAATAACCAAATCTAGAACGGTTTTGGCTTGGGAAACCCTGTTTTTGAACCATGCAACCCAGTGGGTCACTTGTATCTATTAGTCACAGGAAACATCACATCAGATAACCATTACTGTCATATCAAAGTGATGTTATTTGCCATCATTGTCACAAAAAGTTGTCAAAAGTTAGTCAAAAAGTTTAATATATTTCTCTGGGGAAATTTTACTCAGGAACTGCTGTTTAACCGGTTTGGGTCAGGTTTTCGGCCTGAACTGTGTCCCTGAATGGTTCCTGCCAACCTATCAAAGCCCAAACTGGCACAAACCACACTGAACCAAACTGAACCCACTGATGATAACACTAATTCCAATGCTCACAAAACTCCCTCCAATATTCAGCAACATCATCTCTTTCATGCCCATCAATATACATATCTTTTTGTGTCCATAACACCATTCTAATTTCTTTATCCAGCATTTGCCAGTAGAGAGACTGATTTTCAGGTCTGCACCACTGTATCCAGTCCATCAGGGGGGAGGAAGAAGGAAAGGCAGTGAGAGAAATAAGTAAAGAAAGGCTTCACAAATCCAAAACAAGAGAAAGGTGAGTTGTCATAGCCTACATCTAAAAAACAGACACTAACATTCACAAAGTACAATTTTGGGCTCTAGTTGGCAGCCAGCCAATCTTGAATCCTAGAGAGCCACTCGACATACTGATGAAGTTTGTATTTGCAATACAGATAGGATTGAACTAGAATTGATTCACTTTTCTAGCCTGCCGAAGGGGCTGCGAGATTTTTGCGTACAGGTTTTGCGTCCAGAAAAAGTCCAGATTTCTGAATGCAATCTGTACATTGCCTGTACCTTGCCAAGGTTGGTGGCTGTGACTTTGCACTCCCACCATACTCACACTTGCACTAAACAGGACCATTACTATATAAGTTGGATTGCATTTTTAGGCTGCATGTAATATGTACACATTGTACGATACACATGGATGCTCCCTGTTGTTAGCTATAGCCTTCTGTCTGTACACTATGTCACTATATAATACTAGATACAAACAAATAGATGATGTATTTTGCCCAATGGATCTCGGCACCATAGATTCAACACAGCCACTCTCCTCAATTAATTATTAGACAAGTGTTACAATTGTCCAGATGCTACCTGTACAGACCTGAACACTGGCTCTATGTGACTGTATGATATCGGTGCACTCTCTGTATGCTACCTGTACAGACCTGAATGTTGTCTGTACATTGTCTGTACGTTATCTGTATGTCATGTGTGCACTCTGTATGTTGACTGTACGTGACTGTACGTTGTCTGTGTGCTCTCTGTACGTTGTCCATATGAATCTGGTCACTCCATGTGCATTGTTGTCTGTATCAATTAATTTCTGAAAATTTTTAATATTATTGCTATTTCCATGAGCAATGCAACATCCGAAAAAAAAGAATAAAACCTGTACATGTTCCCTATTGTAGTCCAGCAATAAAATGAACTCTCTGTCCACATTGGTGTTCCCCACCAGATATCGGCTGCCTCCCTACCATTTTGGGTCATTGTCCACATGACCTTGCTGACACGTCGTCGCAAGTCAAATTGCACAGTGTTAAGCACACTACCAGCTTACCACTGTCCTCGAGGACCAAAAATATGTGGTCACTGGTACAGAAACTGGAAGAAGGTTGACGATTTCAAGTCATGGTCAGCGAAGAAGAAAATGAGGGACAGGCCATGTGGGACAAGACCAAGAATGGTAAGAAGATGGCCAGTAATCCAGTGAGGAAAGACACCAGCATGGACAGAGGCACCTCGATCAGTCTGTTGACTTGACATGAATGCAACACACTCAACATGTACAGAGCTGTCCTCAAGATGAACACAAGTGATATATTAGCTGTACATACTGTGTTGACATGTATGCTAAAATCTGCATGCCCCTGCCAAAGCATACTAACCAATAAACAGTCCCCCTACAATTTTTTACCAACAAACCCCACTCAATTTGGCCATACACACAGCCTGTACAGCCTCGCTGAGTACCCTGTGCCGAGTACCCCTCACTCTCCAAGGACTCTTTATTAATTTTCCCAAGACAACCCCCTTTCTGAGTGCACACCTCATCTCAGCAGATTTCCATTACTAAATTTTCTCAAGTAGCACTTGTGCTGAGGGTACATCTCACCTTTATTTCTTTGTACTTATTTATATAATTGTAGAGTATAAAGCCCTGAGGTTTCCTCTTGAAACCTCAGCCTAGATATTTTTGTACCCTTTTCCCCCTAAGTTAGCTATCTTCTGAGCTCTTACCTCTTATTTTTACTACTGAATATACAATATTCAACCTTACAAGCCCACTCACTGTGTGAACAACCTCAATTACAACCTCATAACATTGTTACAAGTATCAAACCCTCTCAAAGACACCACCAAATCACCCTTTGCTTAGCAAAGTCACCCAATATCATTCACAAACTCTACAATACAAGTAGATACTCTAACTAGGTACAATTTGCCTCTATCCCACCAAGTCTTGATAGTTGTAGTGAGTCTGCAAAGTGCATGACTCCTAACAGATTGGATTAGATAATGATTAGATAAGAATTAGATAAAATTAGATTGGTTAGATTATGATTAGATTTATATTGAATTAAAATTAATCAATCCAAATGCCTCCCACTTAGGATTATCAGAGAATTATAGTTCTTTTCTTTTGAGTCAGATTACATCCCAAACCTTGGAGATTATGGTAGGATTATATACAAATAACGGGATTACACTATGGTACAAGAATCTACTGAATACTGAGTGTAGGATTAATCTGAGTGCACAGATTATAACAGAACTGTAGCCTCACGACTCAGGAGAAAGCTTGGAGAAAGCATGGGAATGGGATAACTGGATAACTGGCTATCACAAATCTGCAACTCACCTAGTTTCTTGATGTGTTGTAGTGGAGTGGTAGAAGGAGATCAGTAGTGAAGCTTAGATGGAGAGCACAGAGATGTTGTATGAAGACAAAAGATGTTGTTAAGTCTGAGGCTCTAAGGCTCAGACTGTCTAGCTTATATATATGAATTCTATCTAGGACCCCAGATACTATACTAAGACCTCTAATACTCTATTTGAATAGCAGCACATGGTGTGCTTGGTAATTGTCTGATTGGAAGACTTCAGGTACATTCCAGAACAATGGTTCCTTAGCAACAATCTGAGAAACCATATGGTACACTGGGTAATCCTGGGAAACCACATGGTGAAGCCTGGGAAACCATATGGTGCAGTGGGTAACACTGAGTAAATATATAGTACTCTGGGTTGCTCAAGCATGCTTGGCAACAAGGATCAACATCTAGACATCTAGCCTGCCAAGGCTGTTACTAGTGCGATCTAGATCTAACATAATTCCCCCTAGATCTGATCTACAATCTGAAGTGTCTAGAATGGTCTAGAACAAGTCCAATGGTCCACTCCATATTTGGGATATCTAGCAATAAGATAAGATAAACACATGACACAGATAAGATAAATGTTAGATAGGGATAAGACAGTGAAATCTGTGACATCACCCCCTCTTTTGGTTCGAGCTCCGAGAAGAATTTTTTGTTAATCTGACAAATTTTGTATGTCGTCTTGAATTTTGATAATGTGTACTGGGGGAAGCCCTAAGCGCTTGTATTCCTGAATTTTATCTTGAGCATTTGCGAGATTCTTTTCAGGTTCCCAAGTATCATCTTCTTGACCAAACCCTGACCATCTTACAAGATATTGTGTTTTTCTTCTATAAATGCGATGTTATAGGATTTTTTCAACTTCCCACTCATCTTCACTCTTTACTACAATTGGCTTAGGTGGTGGTCCTCTTTGTCCCACAATAGTTGGTTCATTGTAGGTGGCTAATTTGCTGGCATGAAAAACTGGATGGTAACTGCAGAATTTTGGAGGCAACTTCAGTTTGAAGGTAACTGGAGACAGTTTCTCCAGAATTTCAAATGGTCCTTCAAATCGTGGATTGAGTGCTCGTCCCTTGGTTTGATAATCCTTGAGGTTGAGTAACACTTTGTCACCAACTTTGAAAGGAACAGCTTGTACCCCTTTATTGTAGTACCACTTCATACGCTCAGCAGCTAACTTGAGAGCAGCTTTCGCCTGCTCTTGTGCATCATGTCGTCTTTGCGCAATGTTATTAAGATCTTCATTACGTTGAAGGTCTTTTGTAATTGTTGGTCCTGCTCTTGGATGATGACCATACTCTAAAAAGAAAGGACTCTCTTTAGTTCCTTCATGTGCTTGATTGTTATAGGCAAACTCTGCCATTCCTAACATCAATGCCCAATCATCTAGATTGTAATTGACATAGCACCGAAGGTATTGTTCCAGAACTTGGTTGACACGTTCAGTTTGACCATCTGTCTGTGGATGATATGCTGTTGACATTGTTGATTTAATTCCAAGTAGTTTACACCATTCCTGGAATAATTCTGCAGCAAACTGGGTTCCACGATCAGAGATAATCTGTAGAGGTAGTCCATGCAGTGGGTAGACTCTGTCATAGAGTAATCATGCAAGGTCTTCTGCTGTGAAGTTGCCAGTAATTGGGAAGAAGTGAGCACGTTTTATTAAACGGTCAACCACTACACAGATTGCGTCAAATCCATATGATTCTGGTAATTGAGTTATAAGGTCAATGGAGATAATCTCCCAAGGTCTATTAGGAACCTCATTTGGTTGTAGCAGTCCAAAAGGCTGTTGTGGGCGATTTTTCATCCGCTGACACGTATCACAGCCTGTAACATAATTCTTGACAAAGATTGACATTCCTGGCCACCAATAGTTTCTAGTAACCAATTCATATGTTTTCCACCTTCCTGGATGACCAGCTGATAATAAATCATGGTGAATATACACAACTCTTCGGCGAAGATGATCATCTGTGCTTTTAGGTATATAGACTTTCCCTCGATAGAGTAGTAATCCATTTTCATAGTTCCATTCCTCCAGAGATTTCTTGAATTCTCTTGGTCCTGACTTAAGAAGTGATTTATAATCCTTCGTAACTTCATCTGAAAGTAGTGCTGCTTTGACCTCTCTTAGGATTTGGTCATCATTGACAGGCGATTCATGAGTAGCCTCGATTGCCTGAATTGCAAAAAACTCAGGTTTGAGCAAAATTTGGTCTCTGTTATCGAGGTTTACCCCCTCCTCATGATCTGGCCTCCTGGACAGAGGGTCTTCAGCTTGCATTGTTTTTCCTGGTTTATGGTGAAGGGTGTAGTCAAAGCGAGTGAGATACAAAGCCCATCTAGCTTGTCTCCGAGTGAGTTTTTGGGCTGATTTGAAGTATGTTAAATTCTGGTGATCTGACCAAATCTCGAATTTAACTGGATGTCCTTCCAAGTAATGTCTGTATTCCTCCAAAGCTCTGATGATAGCAAGTAACTCTTTATCATAAATTTCGTAGTTTTGTTCATGTACATCAAGCGACTTGGAGTAAAATGCAACTGGATGCCAAAGGTTATCTTCTGGACTTAGTTGTGATAAGACGGCTCCCACA